>NC_058369.1:5000-605000 GCF_018350175.1 Felis catus | reverse complement strand
TCTCTTTTCCCTCCCTGCCTGGCTGTGGGGGGCGCTGTGCAGTCGTGGACCCTTGTGAGCACAGCCGCTGGGTGCTCCTTTCTTGGACGCTGAGACCAGGGCCCACTGGCCAGCCTGTCTGTGTTCTTTCTTCCCAAGCACCCTGGATTTTCCCAGGGGAGGCCCCAGAGGTGGGTGAGTGCAGCCCAGAGCTGTGTGCTTAGGGCCACGGTCCTCTTAGGACATCCATTTCCAGAGGCTTCATAGAGAATGCTGAATATGAAGTCTGGGCCACTGGGTGGGTGGGCCAGAGAAGGCAGGATAGGTGAATGGCCCCAGGGTCCCACCTGGTCGGGAAGATGCCGGCAGGTATGCAGAAGGCCCCCAAGCAGCCTGGCAGGTGCAAGACCACCCGCCCAGGGACAAGCCGCTGTGGGGACTGAGGGGAAGGCGTTCTGTGATTTCAGACAGGGGAGGGCGCTTTTGATTAGCTCGGAGTATCTGAGCAGACACCTATTCACACCTGCCCGGAGCCGGCATCTGCCTGGTGTGTGTGTGTGTGTGTGTGTGTGTGTGTGTGTGTGTGTGTGTGTGTGTGTGTGTGTGTGTGTGTGTGTGTGTGTCTGTCTGTCTGTCTTAGAAGACGGGTGGGGGGACCAGATTTCCAGGAGAGCCTGTGGGACTGAGTGCAGCAAGGGGCTAGGTCCCTTGGAGACTGAGTGGGGTGGGGCCAGCCGCAAGTGTGCAGGCAGCAGCCCAGAGCCAGTGTTCTCCAGCCGCGTGACCTTGGGCCAGTCACTGCCCTGATCTGGGGGGACACCGAGGCTGGATTCCCGGACCCCGCAGGCCTGGCCCCCACTGGGGCGAGACCAGCTGAGGCTGGCCCAGCTCAGTTCTAGCAAAGTCCCTGAGGCCCCTCAGCAGGGGCCAGGCCGGAAACGCTGACCGAGTGAGTTCGGCCGGGAATAAAGAGGCAACTGTGTCCGGTCCCCAGAGGCCACCTCCCTCCCAGGATGGCCTCCTCTGGGTAACAGGCCTTTATGGCCGCGGGTGGGGGTGGGGGGACCTGCTTGTTCCTCTGCTGGTGGGTAACGTAACCTCAAGTACAAACACCGTGAGGCTGATGTGCAGAGTGGGGGGCACCCTCCAAGGTGCCAGCAGCGTCCAGGGTGTGCACATGTGTGTTGGGTGTGGCGTGTGCACCGGCATGGTCCAGGGTGTGCACGTGTGTGCGTGTGCGCGGCCACCTGTGAGGGTGCTGGGAGTGTGTGCAGCATGTGTCCTGTGACCCGTGCGTGCCTCTCCTGCGTGCCCAGTTGTGTACGTGTGCCCACGTGAGTGTGCTCTCAGTGCTGCGTGCGTTTGCCTGCACGCGTGTGTGTTTGTATGTACATGAGACAGCGTGCGTCACGGTCGTGGGATTTGTTAGGGGCAGGCTTGGAGTGTCACAGCCAGGGTGTAGCAGGCCTCCCGGGGCAGCCAGAAGGCACAGTCACCCGGACCATCCCAGGCCTGGCCTTACTCCTGCTCACCTGCCGTCCGCCCTGCTCTGCCCGTGCCCGAGTGCAGGCCCGAGTCCTGGTGTCCATGACGTGCCTCGCGAGTGTGGGTCCCCTCTCCCCTGAGTGGGGTCCCTTGGAGCGGCCCTTTCCCCCGCTCCTGCTGTGCAAATTTCCTTCATTTCCTTGCCATTGGGGACAGCTGGCCCGCAGGTCCCCTGCTTCCCTTTCTGCCAGGCGGATGACTCAGGCGAGGCCTGAGACCGTGATTTCTGATGCTCAGGCTCTGTCACCTGCTGCTCGGTCTTGCCAGGCCCCGAGGGGAGGCAGAGATAAGGCTTGTCATTTGTTTATGTATCGCCCTGCGGAAGGACCCTGAACATGCGACGCTCAGGGAGGGAACCCGACACGAGAGGCCACACGGGGTGTGAGTCCATGTGTGTGAAAAAACGTCCAGAGCAGGCTCATCCAGGGACAGGAAGGGGCTCGAAGGGGCCGGGGGCTGGGGAGGAGGTGGGGGTGAGGGGGACAGGGTTTCCTTTGGCTGATGGAATGTTCTGGCACTCGATAGAGGTGATGGTTGCACAACTCTGTGAATGTACTGAAGACCACTGAATTGTATACTGTAAATATGTGAAGTGTATGGTTTGTGAACTGTGCCTTCACAGAACAAAACAGCAAGGCCTGTCCTTGGTCAGATGCCCATGTGCTGTGGCCTGGGGGTGAGCGGGTGTCGGGGAGCGGGCCCCTTCCAGCCCCACGAGGAAGACGGGAAGAGACATCTCCTCACTGTATGAAGGGTGGGAGCCGCCCCTGAACGCCGTCTGGGACGTGCAGATGGCCGTGGTGTGCAATGTGCATCACGTGAGAAGTCCTGGGGGTGTTTGGACTTCTGGTGTAGGGGTGCCTTGGGCGGGAGGCCCCGGGGGAGCTCCCCCATAAAGCCTGGGCCCTGTAGGAGATGGGGGGGGAGGGGTGCTGGACTGCGCCGCCCTGGCTGTCCTTCGACGGCCCTGATTGCCCGGGGACCTCCCTGCCGGGAGGCCAGGTGACAGTGGGGAGCGTAGTGACCCCAGGGAGTTGGTCCCATCTAAAGTCATCTGTGGGCTCTAACTCCTCCTGGGCCATCTGCAGGGGGTGCCCTCCAGCTGTGTGGTCCTCAGCATGGTGGGCGGGGACATGGGCCAGGGAAGCCCACAAAGCACCTGTCCTGTGGGGGGGGGGGGGAGAGGGGGAAGGAGTTTGGCCCCTGCTGTGTGATGGCAGATTTGGGCTTTATTCGGAACCTGGGGGCTCGTGGTCTGTGTGCGTCTCAGGTGCCCCTGTGGAACCGGGTACCAGCTGGCCCTTCCCTGGGACTCCTGTCCCTAGAGCCCCATGGCAAGGGAGTCACCAGGTCTGGTGGCACTGAGAGCAGACACCCAGACTCCCCATTGGGACTGGCCTCTGTCTCCTTTGCTCCAAGGCCTGCTGCATTTCAAGAGCGACCTGTGCCGCACTCTGGAGGCAGGTCACCTGCATTTCCTTGCGGTCACAACCCAGAGGGTCAGCGGCCACCGACACAGGATATGGGGATGGCAGGAGGAAGGGAGCGGGTCTGCAGAGAGCAGTAAACCTTTATGGCACTGACTCACCAGGTGGGGCAGAAATCCCTGCCCTCAGAGTGGCGTCTTCCTCTGCACGTTGTAAGGTATGGTACGAAAGGTACGTTCAGGAAAGGCTGCCCCCCCCCCCTGCCGCCCCGACAGCTGCACGTGTGAGCGGCAGGTGTGGACGTGGGAAGGTGGACCCGTTGACCTGCTCAAACCCTTGTCTCCCGCTGGGGTGCCGTGGGCATCCGAATCTGTGTCTGGGTTCGCGCATGGTCTGCACGGGGCCAGAGCTCAGCAGCGCTTCTGGAAGGTCCTCCTCGGCCACTTGCCCTGAAAGCTGTGAGGTGGGGGTGTAGCCACCCCCCCCCACACCCCCGCCTAGTCCCAGGGTGGTTCCGAGCTTGGCACTTGTGGCCCAAGGCATCGGAGCCTCTCCTGGCATCGTTCAGGCATGTGTGAGCTGCCTGGCCCTGTAGGTGCTCTGCCACCTGAGGGCGGGGCTCAGAGTGAATGAGCCCCTGGGTCCGTGTCGGGGACTGTCAGGGACAGGGGCGAATGAGCCCCCGGGTCCATCTTGGGGACCGTCAGGGACAGGGGCGAATGAGCCCCCGGGTCCATCTTGGGGACTGTCAGGGACAGGGGCGAATGAGCCCCCGGGTCCATCTTGGGGACCGTCAGGGACAGGGGTGAATGAGCCCCCGGGTCCATCTTGGGCACCGTCAGGGACAGGGGCGAATGAGCCCCCGGGTCTGTGTTGGGGACCATCAGGGACAGCCTTGCAGAGGGGTTCTGCATTGTCACAGGGGGACTGGGTGGTCCCACCCCCAGCACTGTGGGAACCTGCAGGAAGTCACCCCACATAAGGAGGGTGTGACATGAAGGCTGGATTGCCAACTTTGAGAAATCAGGGGCTGCCACCCCCAAATCTAGGTCTGTCGCGTCTCTCAAAGAACCAGCCCATTTGGAAGCCCGGGCCACATTCCTGCATAGTGTAGGCTGTGATGTCCCAGCCGCCCCCCGCCCCCCCACCCGGCTCCTCTGAGGACTCCGGGAGGCTTCCCCGAGAAGGGGTTGCGGGGGGCTTCTGTTCTCCACAAACTGTTATTATGGGGGACACTGGGCCAGCCTGGCTGCCCGCTGGTCCGTTATGAGCTATGCTCTACTCAACTTGTGTGGTTGGCTCAGAAATGGTCCCAGAGACCGGGTCCCTCGAGGCCCCTGAGGTGGGGGTGACCCTGGATTCCCCAGGGACCCAGCATTCTCCCGAGGTCCTCAAAAGCAGAGCACCTTTAGGGGCGCCTGGCTGGCTCACTCGGTTAAGCACCCGACTCTCGGCTTCGGCTCAGGCCACGATCTCACGGTTCGTGGGTTTGAGCCTTGTGTTGGGCTCTGTGCTGAGGGTGGAGCCTGCTTGGGATTCTCTCTCTCCCTCTGTCTCTGCCCCTCCCCCCCCAAAAAGGCAGAAAACCTCACTGGAGGCTCGAGTGAGAGGCTCGAACTTGAGGGAGGCTTCCGTGTGCTGCTGCCGGCGACAGGGACGCGGGCCCGTGTCCTGTGGACGCTGCGTCTGCCCGCGAGAGGGACCCAGCACGAAGCCCGGGCCTTGTGACGCCCAGAGCTTGGGGTTCCTGCTGCTGCGATGTGGGGGCCTCTGCCGTCTTCCCAGAGGCAGGCACGGCCCGGTGCCGGCGTTTGCTCGGGACGGGGTGTGTGAGACCGCGTGGCGCCACCGCCATCCCCGGGACCGGCCCGAGCCCGGAGGAGTCCTCCCCCTCTCGCGGGACACCATTTGTTCTTTGGGTTTGGGTGAAGGTCCCTGGCGATGGTCTTGCACCAGGCTGGCCTGCGGGAGCCTGAGGAGGGTGTGGACGGGTCAGGCCGCACACCTGGGACCGGCGTGACCCCGCGTGGGCAGCGGCAGCCCTGTCCTGCTCAGGGTTCCCTGGGGGCTCAGGAGACACCTGGCATGCCAGCCGGCCTGAAGCAAGCCCGACACTAGCAGGGGTGACAGCAAGCACCGGGACAGACAGACCACCCTCCGCACAGACAGACTGCGCGGGGCACGTCGCTGTCAAGGGACCGGGACGTCGGGCCGGTGGGCTTTGGCCCTAAAACCTGCTCGCGGGAAGAAGACGTGGGTGTCAGAGGAGACCACAAGCTCAGTGTGCACGATGCCTCTCAAAAACCGCGAGCAAGCGCAGACCTGAAGAGGCACTTCCCAGAAGAAGCCACGTGGGGGGTGCTCAGTGCCTGTAGGAGGTGTTGGTGTCGGGGACAGAGGTTTGAAGGCCTACCACCCTTAAGCGGCGGGCTGGGAGCGGTGCTCCAGTGGCGGGAGCGGGCTGGCCGGCGCAACAGCGGTCCCCGCCCGTGGGCAGGTGGGCAGGTGGGTCGGTGCAGCACCGTGGGAAACCATTGGACCACACCCGGAAGTGAGCCCCCTCGGGCTCAGGGGGCCCCTCCCGAGACCCAGACTCCAGCATCCTCAGCCATGACCGAGGAGGCTCCCTGTTCCGGTCCCCATTCCCCTCTGGGCCCTTGGATGGGTTGCACAGGGCTGTGTGCCCCCAAAGCTGTGCCTGTGGGGCTGGCAGAGCATCCTCCCTGGCCTCCCCGGGGCTGCCGTCAACCCGGCGTCTGTCACAGGCTGCTTTATAAAGCGCCCGCCCCGCCGCGGGGCTGTCCTTCCACCTTGACCTTCGTGGGCCGTCACAGGCGCTGCTGCTGACTTGGCCAGGCTACCCTGGACCCACGGGCTGGGGTCTGTGGGCACACGGCCGGCAGAGGTGCTGCCCGGAGAGGCGGACAGAGAGCCGCAGGCAACCCCGAGGCTCCCCCAGAGCTCAGCCCCAGGCTCTCTGTGCCTCACAGGGTATCGTCCCGTCCATCTGGGGTTGGTCCCGCTTCCCCGGATGCAGTTTCTCCCCCTCCTGGCTGGCCCTTGCCCGGGCGAGCGAGAGAACACTGACACATGCCGAGTGCTCCGCCGGGCCGGGTCTGTCGCCCTGCCTGGCCCCCCCCCCCCCCCCCCCGACCCCAGGTGGCGAGCGGGGCCCTGTGTGCTGCTGTCGCTCCTGGGCGTCAGGTTGGGGTCACGGGCCTGTGGTGTCCCTCCTGCCGGAGCCACCCACACTTGCTGTCCACTTCCGGCCTCGCACCGAGCCGCGTGCTGACCATGCAGGCCAGGGCCGGGGCGTCCGGGCTCCCCGTCCAGCCCAGTGTGGCCGCCGCCCGTACTAGCCAGAGCTCGGCCCCCCAGGTGAAGGTGTGCAGGGGCGCCGGGCTTCACGTCCCCGCAGGACGGCAGGACCCGAGATTCGCGGGAGCCCCGTCAGTTGAGACGTGGCCTCTGGGGGATGGGGTCTGGGTGGGCCTCTGGGGGCCCGTTGAGAACAGAACTGGAAATTGAACCCCTGGACAGCTGTGCTCTCAAATGGGGATTCTGGGCCAGCCCACCTTGTCCTTGTCTCAGATGCAGGGGCTCCCCCTTCCTGCCCTGCCTGACCTGGGCACCGGGCGCCAGGGCTCCTGCCCTGTCTTCGGCATCTCAGGGCTGTTGCGTTCCGGATGCCTCCCGGGAACTCTAGAAATCCGAGGTCACGTGCTTGCCGCCAGCCTCGCCCAGAGCTCCTGGTCGGCAGTGCTCCCGGGGTCACAGGACTCGGACTGAGGGTTGGGGTGGCTCCAGCTGGGGTTTGCTTTCCCCTCCGGTCGGAGTGTCCTGGGGTGGCCTTACCAACTGACCACACAGTGGGCCGCTTAAACCACGGAGCTTTATTCTCTTCCAGTCCTGGAGCCCAGAGGTCTGAGGTCAAGGTGTGGCAGGGCCTGGGCTGTGACCCAAGGTCACATGGCCATCTCCTCTGCGTCTGTGTTTGAATCTCCCTCTTATAAGGTACCAGTCTTTGCAGCAGGGCCCACTCTACCCCAGTATGGCCCCATCTTCGCTGATTGCATCAACTAAAACCCTATTTCCAGGCGAGGCCCCGTTCACAGGTTCCCAGTGGATGTGAATTTAGGGAATGGCCGTGGCCCGCACCCCTCCTGCCCCATTGCTGGCGCCCTGTCCGGCCCCCGCCCCCTTTGCTGTTTGCCTGCCACTCTGGCCTCAGCAGATGAGGGAGGCAGGAGCCCCCACAACGTCTTCCCTGGGGACCCCAGCCCCTCCCTCCCCTTCCTTTTCGTCCTTGGGCCCAGCGCACCCATGAAGGCCTCTATCTGGGGGGTGCACTCCCTCGGAGGGCCTGGGAGAGCTGAGCTATGCCTGGAGCCCAGGGAGGATCTCTGCTCTGGACTGGGGCCCCCAGCACAGGCCGTGGGGTCTCCCCTCCATGGGGAACCCTGCCTGGCTGCCTGCCTCCTGCTGACACCTGCACGGCCCATCTTGGCCGGGCCCCTCGGTCTGGGACCAGAGGACTTCTCCGGATGCCCCTGCCCGTGGCCCTTCCTGGGCACCCCCACCGGGACAGCCCCAGGCCGGCCCTGACCCGCGGCTCCCCAGCCGTCGCTCGGTGTGGAGTCCACAGGGAGACCCTCCCCAGACAGTCCTGGTTGGCCAAGCTGGGGTCTCGTCAGGCCTCTGGATTTTACCAGGGCCTCTGCCCTGAGAGCCGAGCCTCACAGAGCCCCGGCCAGCCTCTGTTGGGCCCCCGTCCCCCCACCCTACCTCCCCCACCTGACCCCTGCTGGTATCCCTGGATCTTCCTTCACTCAGAGCCAGGTGGAAGGACGGCCAGAGAGGCCACCGTCTTGTGCCCTGTGGGAGGCCAGCCAGTCCCTGCTGCCCAGAGACACAGTTCCCAGGGCGGGGGACGACATCGTCCTGGCCTGGCGGGGTCCAGACAAGGTAACAGGTGGGAGCGGGCAGGCAGTCTGGGCAGCCATCAGGGTCGGGACAGCCTGCTCACAGCGTCTGGGGGGGCAGGCCCACAGGGCTGAGGGGGTTGGCAGAGAGGCTGGGTGCCCGCAGGTGCCTGCCGGCCGGGGCGTATGAGAAAGACGGGCTCTTCCAGGCCTTGGCCTCCCTCCATGCTGCGCTGCCCCGTTGTCCTGTCTGGCCCACTGATTCCTTGATCTTTTTCTTTCACAATGACTCATTCGAAAACCTGATCTCAAAAGGAAATTGTCTGAACACAAACCACGATTGTGAAGCGTAGGCCTCTGTGAGCACCCACGCTTCACCTGTCACGGGATGTTCTAAAAATACACGCCGGGCCCACCACATGGGTGCTGAGCTCTGACCCAGCGGGCCAGCCTTTGTTACCTCCCCTTGTGCCCCAAGACCCCACCTGGTACCCACGGGGCTGGTCCTGGGGCAGCTGGAAAGTCCCAGGCATGCAGCGCGTTGGTTCTCTGGGGTCCGGGGCCTAGGGCAGGGTTCAAAGGGCAGGAGGTAGGGGAGGTCAGCAGAGGCCAGAAATCGGGGGGTCAGGACAGCTGGAGTCTGAGGGAACAGAAGGAGGGCTGTTTGGGGGCTGCCCCAGGGCTTTGGGGGGATGGGGGAACAGGCAGCCCGAGGCTGTGGAGGTGCGGCAGTGGTGACAGGTAACACTGGCCCCCGGGGGGTTTGGAGGAAGGGGGCACTGTAGGGTGGCCTCTGGGGGCACGGGGTGGTGGTGGGCACAGTGTGAAATTCGTAGTGTAAAACTGGGTCTTTCAACGCGGACGATTCAGTGTTTTCCACTATACAATGTACGAACATCCCCGTCACCTAATTCCAGAACCCCGCCCCCAGCCATCACCCCCACTCCTCCCCCGGCGCCACGAGCCCCGCTCCTGTCCGTGGATGGGCCTGTTCTGGACGTTTCCTACACGTGGACTCACCCCGTGTGGCGTCTGGTGTCGGGTTTCCTCCCTGAGCGTCATGCGTTCAGGTCCGTTCGCGGGGCGGCGGGGGTGGGCGCCTCGCTCCCGCTCGGGGCTGAGTGATGTGCGCGTGCGCGGTAGATGCACCTGAGGGGCGTGCGCGTGCGCGGTGGGCACATTGTGTTTATCCACTCACCGGTTTACGGACATTGGGTTCTGCCATCCTCACACCGTCGTGACTCACGCTGCTGTGAACGTGTGTGTATAGGTTTTATGTGGATAAGTATTTCCGTTTCTTCTCGGGTTCCTGGGGAGCTGCCCACAGCACCACCGTGCTCCTTGGCCTGTGGCCTCTGGATGGTGCTTTTCTAAAGGGGCAGCCCAGGGCTCAGTGGCTGCAGAGCCTGGAAGCACCTGTTTGTGGGAGGGGTTCAGCCTCACTCCGGGACACGTGGGGTATGGACAGGGTTTAACAGATGGCCTCGGGTGGGGGACACATCTCAAGCACCTGCTGCAGAGAAGGGGCGGGCGGTCGAACCCCAGGGCTGAGGGGATGCTGGCCAATGCCTGTGGTCAGCTATATGTTTCCTCTGTTGAATTAAGGTCATTCCTGCCTGCCTTCTGTCCCAGGTGCTGGGGGCAGAGCCCCCTCGAGGGGTATCCCCCAAATCCAGGAGATTTCCTGGGGCCTCAGTGAAACCAGCGGTCACCTAACTGGTCACTGGATTGCTGGGGCCTTGGGCTCTGCTGAGTGCCTGACCAGCCTTGCCCATGTACCTCCAAACAACTCAGTTCTCCTGTTGAGCAAAACCGGGGCTCAGAGGAGCTGAGGTGTCCCTGAGTTGTCAAATAATAATCCAGTTGTTAGAAGGCTGAGCTGGGTTTGACCACCTCTGCCTGAGCCCGAAATCTTTAAAAGGAAGGGCTGAGACCCCAAATCACCGAGTAGCTGTGTGTTTGTTTGTGGAGCGAGACCTCAGGACTTCACACTCCCGGCTTCCAGGTCTGTGTCCCACCAGGTCCCCAGCCAGGAGCCTGGAGGGCACAGGCCGGAGCAGGCCAGGGCCACCGAGGCAGGGGGAAGTGCTGTCTTCCCGGCAGGTGTGAGCCCGTGGCTCGCCCAGAGCAGCGGAGGCGAGCAGGGCAGCACCAAGGCTTGGAGCTGGCTGGAGCTTGGCCCCGCGGGCCCCTTCTCTGGCCAGGAGCTTGGGGTGAAGGCAACCCCTCCCCACCCCCTGAGGGATTGCATAAGCTGCCCGTGTGCGGACAGTGATTACTGGAAGTCCCGAGGATTTCTTCATCCAGGGCTTGGCCGGGAGTGGCAGCTGCCTCCCCTTCCTGCCCCCCTCGGTGATTAATGTCCTCAGCCACTGCCTGACTGAGGAGCACAGGGGCCGGCCTAGGGTCCGGGCTCAGCCAGGAGCAGTGGTGCGGGGGGGGGGGGGGGGGGGGGGGGAGGGCCGGGGAGCCTAGGCCACAGTCCACGGGGCAGATGGAAATCGTGTGGGAAATCCTGTGTATCTGTTGTCGGCTCCTATGGCAGGCATGTTCCCGGCTGGGTCTGCCTGCATTCGAGAACAGGAACATTCTCAGTGGGGATGCTGTGTGTCCTTACCACTTCCTGGCTCAGCTTGGCCCTGACTCCCCCAGAGCCCCTTCTGCAAACCTGCTCTGGCTGCAAGGGGACAGGACTGGCCCCCAGCCTGGAGGTGCTTGCTGAGTTGGACTTTGCCTCACAGCCTCAGACATGCCAGGTCACAGAGCCAGGCCCGCGGGATCAGCTGAGTCTCCGCTACTGGCTGTGGGGCCCAGATGGCCGGAGCATCCCCCCAGGGCCTGAGCTGGTCGCGTGATGGGCAGGGAGGGAAAGCGGTCGGGTGGCCCAGCCTCACTGGAAGGGCTGCCACCGTCCTGGAGATCTGTCCCTGGGGCTGGTCTTCTTTCTGTCTCAGGCCCCCCCTCTGTGGCCAGGAGCCCCACTTGGTGGCGCTTGATGCCTGGGTGGGACCTGTGGTCGGAGGTCCAGGCGCAGCGTCCCCAGGAGGGGCTGCCAGGCAGCAGCTAGGGTCCCCTGGTGCGCTTGGAGCACGGGGGCCGCGTGCGCTCCTGTCCCGGCAGCCGAGGGGTTGCTCGAGCACGCTAGCACGCTCAGGCTGAGCTGGGGTCCGGGCCCCCTACCTGCGCCAGCACAGCCCCCGGGAAGAGTCCAGGAACCCAGAGGGGCGCCTGTCACCGCTGCGACATTGGGGGAGCCTCGGCTCACACCCTCCCGTATCAGGGGCCTGCTGTGCTGATCCCACCCCCTCGGCGCCAGCCTCGCAGGGACTCCAGAGGTTGACCTCGGGATGTGCCGTCTCTCCCCCCAGGTCATGATGCCGCCGCCCAGGAGCAAGAAGCCCAGATAGACGCCTCGGCGGCCTGGGTCGTGGAGCCGCCCGATGCTGGCAGTGGGGCCCGCCATGGACGGCGAGTTTCCTCAGCACGAACCCCCGCCGGCGGGCGGCATCCTGTACAGCCCGCCGCCGCTGCAGACCCCGCTGTGCGGGTCCGGCGTCCAGGTGAGCCCCCGCCATCCGCAGTCGGCCTCGGGGGGGACGCTGCCCTCGCGGGCGGGTGCGGCCGCAGCTTCCCTTTCCAGGGCCTCGAGCAGACGTCCCGGTCCCCGGCCCGGCAGGGGGACGCCTCGGGGTGCCCGCCTGCCGTCAGGTCTGTTTGCCAAGGCCGTGACGGGCCTTCAGGGAGACGCTCAGGCCTGGGCTGCCGCCGCCTTCCCTGCAGGACAGGGGCTGGGGCCTCTGTGACGTGGACTTTTTTACCAAGGTTTCCTATTTTCAATTTAATGGACTTTGTGTCTTAAGCAGTTTAGGGTTTATAGAAAAATTGGACAGAAAGTTTCCACCTCTCCCACTTTCCCCATCGATAACGTTTTTCATTAGTGACCCTGCTGAGTTATCACAACGGATGAGCCAGCACCGAACGTGACGAACCACGGTCCACAGCGGACACGAGGTCACTCCTGGTGCGGCACACCCCGTGGGTTCGGACGAATGTCACGGACACCTGCCCACCACCACGGTGTCGTCCGGAGTAGACCCACGGCCCTGAAACTCCTGTGCTCCTCCCATTCACCCTCCCCCACCCCGGCAGCCGTGCCTCCGTGGTCCTGCCTTGTCCAGAACATCCTGGACTTGGAACCACCCCGTGTGTCGCCTCCTCAGCCTGGCTTCTGTCACCGAGTGCTGTGCGTCTGAGGCTCCTCCGTGTCTCTGTGCGGCTCGATGGCCCGTTTTTAGTGCCGAGTAATATTCCCTCGTCTGGGCCGGGCCACTGCGTGTTTATGGACCGGTTTACCTGCTGGAGGGCGTCTCAGTTGCTCCCAGGTCCTGACAGCTAGTGAAGTATCTCAAGTAAAAGCACCACAGGTTCCAGCAACTGCAAAGGGCCCCGTGGAGAGAAGGGTTCAGAATTGTGCACCAAGTCAGGCCTGGAGCCCCCCCGCTCCCGGTTTCTGGGGCGAAACCAGGGTTCTTTCTCCTGTAGAAAAGCAAACGGTGTTTCTGAGTAGAGAGACTTGAGCTGCCGGGAAGGGAGGGAGAAGGGTGTCGGGACACAGTGGCAAGGGGTGCACGTGGCTGGGGCTGCCACGGGGTCCCTCCTTCAGGAAAGCGTCAGCTGCCGCCTGCCCCTCGGGCCTGCTGGTTTGGGGCCGGGAGGAGGGCCGGGTGGCAAGAGAGAGCAAGGATCGAGCCTGGGTTTGAGAGGAGCCGGGAAGTGGGCCGCTGGGGTCAGGCTAGCTCAGGGCCCGATGCCCAGAACCATCAGGAGGAACCTGGGAAAGCAGAATTCAGTCTCCGTCCAGATGCGCCCACGTGGTACCCTCACGTAAGAGGCGCGGGACAGAAGTTGTGTCGGTGAGCCATCAGTCTGGGGAAGGCAGAAATGAGTTACCCCCGAAGGTAACACTTCCAGGCCTCGGCTGACGTCCAGCGCCTCTGGCCAGGGTCCCAGACGTCACCGTGTGCCTCCTCTCTCCCTTTCCTGTTGGAGCTGTGTCCACATGTCCCCTGACCCTCCGTGTCCCCCAGCTCCCCTCTGAACTTCTGCCCACGTCGTCATGGCGATGCCTTCCTGTTCCCCACGTGCCATCTGGCCCCTGGCAGTCAGTGTGTGGGCTCTATGTCCCGCCGCTTTGTAGTCTCAGAGCGTGCGTTTGTCATTCTTAACAGCGCTGCAGGATTCCTTCTTGTCGGCATCCCATAACTTGCTTCATGATTTCCCTATTGTTGGGCCTTTGGGGTGATTCCAGTTTTCTGCTGCTATAAATAGCACTGTGTGCCCCCCCCCACCCCGTCCCCATGGATTGGGCAGGAGGGTGTCCTTCTGAATCAATTCCTGGGTCGGAAGGAGCACTGGGTAGGGTCACAGATTCTGGGCTGGGGCCACACCCTCTCAATGGTGGCCTATATGCCGACGGGGAGGACGGGGCACGCCTGGGCTGCCGTGGGGACCCATTGCAAGGGATGTGCCTCTCCGAGCCCGACTCTGGCTCTTTCTGAGGCTGGGCCACTCCTCCCCAGGCTGCACACTGAGCCTGTCCCTGGTGGGCTACCAGCTGTGGGGGCTGTCCCTTACCCGGGCCACTCTGGGTGCAGCTCCCGCTGACGCTGAGCGTGTATGTGGTCGGTGTGGTCAGGATACTTTGTGCCACTCCCCTTTATCTGTCCTGGCTGGGCTGGGCCACCGTCAGGAGAAGGAGACCTACCCCAGGACTGCCAGTGTCATTGAGGTGGCCAGATTTAGCAACTGAAACTACAGACCTTTAATGAAACGTTTAAGTTTCACATAAACGCAAGTGATATTTTAGTGTGTGTGTTCTATGCAACGTTTACACTAAAAATTGTTTGTCGTTTATCAGAAATGCCAATTTCACTGGACACCCCGTATTTTATGTGGCAGCCTTGTTTTATCTGCTGCCCTAGTGAAAGTGTTCTCTTCTTACGTCAGCTTACAGGCGGCCTGGGCAGCCTTGGATTAATGTCCCAGGGCCTGCCTCTCCCCAGGAGAGGCCAGCCTCTCTGTCTCCACCTGAAATCCCCAGGCAGGCTCGAATGGGCTGGTAGGGGTCAGGCATCCATCTCTGGACCGATCATGTCCCAGGGGCCTGCCCTCTAAAGGCAAAGACGTACCTCTGGCCTTAAGTGGAAAATCCCAAGGAAACCTCTGATTGGCTGGCTGGGTTCAGGGGCTCCTCTCTGGACCAATCATGACCCAGGGGCCTGCCCTCTAAAGGTGTGGCCACCCTTCTGGCCTCAAGTGGGAAAGACCGAGGTGGGCTCTGATTGGCAGCTGTGTGGTGCCCCTGAGCTGGGGCAGGAGTGACCTCCCACCCTCCGGCTTCCTGGCTGAAGCCCCAAGGTCCTAGAAGACCTGGGGTTCTGGGTGCGGTGGCGAAGGTTGAGGAAATGAAGGCCCTCCACCGCCGGGAGCCCCCTGAAGCCCTGAGGCCGGCCCTGCCTGCTGTGTGCCCACGGGGCCACGTGTGCGCCTGGGATGGGTTATGCCAGTTCATTGAAGCGGCTGAGTGTGGTCTCTGCTGTGGACGCGTTCCGGGAGTGCCCTGGAGGGGGAGCCTTCCGGAGGCTTCCACGGCGATTCCTCCATGATTCCTCCAGCCTTCGTGCTGGAGCTGCTCCCATCTTACAGCCCGGGCAGATCCCAGAAGAGCAGGCACAGCCCCTTCGCGGAGCGTGCGTCTCTCCTTCCCAAGTTCTGGCTCTCTGCGGCTGGACGTGTGGCACCGACCGCTCTGCAGGGGTGGGGTGCTGGGGGGGAACGCACAGTGATGGGAAGTCAGGGCCGGCTCCTCCCTCCCGGACACAGGCGCCATACACAGAAGGGCGCCTGGTCTCCCAGCCATCTGGGCTGGTTCCGGGCCAGCTGTCGTTCACGGGTCCCGTGGCTGGGGGATCGGTTCCCGGCGGCCTCGCTGAGGAGCAGGACCCGCGTGGACCAGTGGGAAGGCCGCTGCGCTTCCGTCTCTGGACACGCCGTCTGGCAGAGCCAGCTAGGACAAGTAGGGGACAGTGACGGCCGCCAGCAGGCCTCTCCCCACCGCTGGTCGGGGACCTCCCCGACATGGTCCCACGTGGGCCACATTGTGGGTTAGGGGAGGGACCCCTGCTCGGCAGGCTTTGTGTCAAGGTGGGACGAGCCACTTCTTTCGTACGGAAGGCGGGGGGCGTGAGTGTCCACAGCCCTCCACCCTGAGTCGGTCCGGTCAGCGCCCAGTGCAGGGCCCCTCAAGTCCCCGCTGACCTCAGGCTCACTCTTCCAGCCTCCCATCAGTGTTTCTCAAAGCAGGCTCCCCAGGACCCCTACCTGTGCTGCGCTCTTGGGCCAGACAGGCTTGGGGGTTTCCAGGAACACCCTTGGCCAGAGGGAGTTCTCAGAAGGCCAGGCTCTTGTCCCTTCTCCCCCCTCCCGGGAGGGGGCTGGAGTGGGGACCGGTCCTTGGTGCTGGTGGGAGGCCCTCTAACGAAGTCCTCTTTGCCACACGGGCGCCTCCCTCGGGGCTGGATTGGAGGGGGGAGCTCATGCGGCCTTGCTTCTCGCCCAGTCCCACCCTGCGCTTTCTAGAACTGGGGGGCCTCCATGCAGAGTCCCTGGCCCACCAGCGCGCCTGGATCCTGTGTGAAATGGGGGCTCCCGGTCAGACCCTCGGATGGGCTGCCCAGGCCCCTTCAGGGGTTCTGGAGGCACTCCAGTCCGGAGGTGGGTCACACCTACCCACCCCCGCCCTGCCCACAGAGGGGCCTACAGCAGCGGCACACCAGACCCGGGCCCGAGCCCTTCACGGGTGTGGACGAGTTCCCCTCGGTGGGCTCTCCCATGCAGATGGGCAAACTGAGGTCCCGAGCTGTTAGGTGGTTAAGTGACTCCTAGGTGACCCAGGTGGGACCCACAGGGTGACGTTTCTACCTGGACGGGGTCGCAGAGTCCTCACCCCCTCCTCACTGAGGAGCCCCCCGCCCCTTCCACGGGGCAGCCCCTCCTGACGCTCTTGGTCTGTTCCAGAACACCATGCTGCACTACCCGTGGTGGAGCTCCTTCTCGCCCACGCCGTACCCAGCCTTCTCCAGCGAAAGCCAGTAAGTTCCTCTGGCCTCCAGGGTCCGAGCAAGCCCCGCCACGTCCCGCTGGGTGGCCACAGTGCCCTCGAGGCCTCGCGTGGCTCTGCAGCCACTGGTTAAACAAAACTAGGGCTCGTGGCACGTGAGGGGCTTCAGTGTCCTGCTGAGGGGGCCGTGGGCTGCACCCTGGCCACACGGAGGCAGCCGAGACTGACCGGCCGTGCCTTGTCTTAGAAAGAGCCCGCCAGGAAAAAGGGCAAAGGTGGTAGGGATGAAGAGTCCTGGGAGGGCTCTGTGGGTACCCTCTGGGCAGGGGGTGGCCCTGGGCAGCGGGGGAGAACTTTGGGGGCAAAGGAGCGGGGAGGGCACTTGCCTGCAGAGGGCGATGGAGACCTGGGTTTTGAAGAGTCAGTAGGAGTTTGCCGGGGGAGCCGGCCCACAACCAGGCCAAGGAATGGCCTGTGGAAAGGACCCAGAGCACGGAGCCAGAGGCTTGAGGTCTCTCCGGGGCACTGTGTTCCGGGACGGAGGCACGGGGGCCTCTGCTCTGAGCTGAGTGTCTCGGATGCCAGAGCCCTCCCTTAGGCTCCCGAGGGCTGACCTTCCCTGTCTGCCTGCAGCCAGTTCATGAACTCCACCTCCTTCATCGTCAGCCAGCCCTGCGCGGACACCAGCTGCGGACCTTCCGCCGCCACCCCCAGCTTCCTGCCAAAGACAGGCGACTTTCCTCAGGTAGGGACCTGGAGCCAGAGTCACCCTTCGATCCCCACGTGCTCCCGGAGGCCCGTGCCACGCACTGGTGGCCTTGGCCGGGCCCTGGGCTGGGTTCAGGGCCACAGGGAGCCACGGCTTGTACTTGGGAATAACCAGTGCTCCCCTCTACTGCAGGCCTGGCCTGAGGGCTCCCAACACACAGCCACGCCCGCGTGGGCCTGTCCGGGCGGCTTCCGGGCAGCGAGAGAGCTGGGCTAGGGGCCACACCTGTCCACGTGCTGCTCACGCCCCCGCCGTGGGTTGTGGGGCGGTACCGTGGAGCATCTGATGCGCTTTTCCCAGACCTTAGCGCCTTCCTCTCCTGGGCAGAGGCCCCCGCGCCTGCTCCGTCTGGGTGCCTTACTTAGCGTCTCGGCAAGGGTCCGCCGTGTTCCCCGCGCCCCCGGCCAGAACGACGTTCTGTCCGGCACAAACCCCGTTGTTGGCATTTATGTCCCCAAACGGCAGCTATTTGGAGAGCGTCACCCGCCCAAACCGAAGGAAGAGATGCGTGTGATCTCTTTTTTTGGAGAATCGGGGGGACCCTCCCCGGCAGGCGTCTCTAATGGCACGCGACTCCTCGTGGCGGCCCGGACACCGGGCGCCGCAAGAGGATTCGTGGGAAGGAGCCCAGTGCGATCGGAAGCTGGGGCTGGCAGCAGCCGGGCAGCGTGGTCTCCCTGGGAAGTTTGGAATCCATGGCCCCAGTGGTTTCGCTGAGGCACGCAGTTTGGGAACCGGCCAGCTTGGAGGGCCCCAGAGGCTCAGCTGCCCTGAGCCTGTTTTCCCTGTGAAGTGGGGGCCTGTGGGGGTGGCAGTCTGGGAGGCTGTGGCTCGGACCTGTCAGCTCAAACCCGCTACAGCCAGACAAGCGCAGTTCAGGAGGCTGGCCGTTGTCCACGCGGCCTGGCCGGGCAGGGATCTGGAGCCTGGACCAGTGTCCCCCAAATCCGGGTCCACCCAGAGCCTCGGAATGAGACCGTTTTTGGAAACAGGGTCTTTGTGGGTGTCATTTCGCTGAAGATGGAGATGAGGTGATCCCAGATCACGATGGCCCTAACCCTAAAGGAGGAGAGACACAGACACAGAGGAAGCACGTGACCCCGAGGCACAGTGAGCCACGTGGCCAGGAGCTGGGCGAGGCAGGAGGGGCCTCCCCTGGAGCCTCCCGGGGATCGCGGCCCGTGACACCTTGACCTGGGGTGTCTCCCCCGCGGGGCCATCGGGGCACACCGGTGTGTCGTTTAAGTCCTCCCTCTCCATCTGGGACGCTTTGTGGCCGCCCAGGAAACCCCTGGCCAGGCCTGGAGGAGATGGGAGCACAGGGGCCCCCCTGGCCCTTGGGGGCGCACGCCGGCCTCGTCTGGCCCCCAGACCTCCCAGGGTGAGGAGTCAGTGGGAGGGGGGTGGGAGGGCCCTGTGGACGGGGCCCCGTCCCGCAAGGGATGCCCCGGCCCCTCTGTTTGGTGGCCGCCGTCGCCCAGCCCGGACGCAGCTGGTCCGTCCGCGGCCCGAGACCCTCTCTGGCCTGCCGTGCCTCGGGGCTGGCGGCCCTGCCTGGCTCTGAGCCCCGATGAAGTTCCTCCACACGTGTCCCCGACACAGCTCCACATCCAGACGTGGTGTCCCGTGATGCTGATGCCCACGCTGGGGCGTCACCTGCCACACGGACGGGGAAGCTGAGGCTCGGGTGCACGCAGGCCCCGCCCCAGTAGCCCCCCCCCCCCCCGCCCCCCCCGGCCCCACTCCCCCGACTGTGTCTCATGCCCTCAGCTTGCACAGCTGCTCCTGGCTCTGCCCGGAGCAGACACGCTTTCTTCCACCAAGACCCCCCTGGGGCCACCGCGCCCGTTTCTCATCACGTGCAGGGAGCTCAGCTGCACCCATCCCGCGGATACTTACTGAGCATCCGCTGAACGTGGCGGGAGCCTACCCTGCCGGGGGCACCTTGAACCCAGATCTTTTTCTAAAGCCGCTTCTTCAAACAAAATCTCACCCTGTGCCAAGTGTGGGATTGACAGATGTGAGACCAAAGTTCAGATGCGGTGAAGGGTCTTGAGGCCCTGTTGGTCTCTATCACCTCCCTCGTGACCCCTGGGCCTGTGGGCGAGGACAGGAAGGGGGCCAGACCGAGCTTGGCATTCGAGGCCCTTCACAGCTGCGCCTCAGCCAGTGGACCCACCGCAGACACCCTCCGTTCCTAACTGACCAAATAACATCACCATGGTGACAGGCAAAGGGACAGCCTCAAAGACGTCCCCGTCCTGATCGTGGGACCGGGGACCTGTCCCCTCACGCAGCAGAGGGGACCTCGTCAAGGCCCCCGAGGCGGGGGTAGCCCTGGGTGCTCCGGGGGGCCCGGCGGCCTCACAAGGCCCTCTCGAGGGGGAGGCAGAGGGTCAGAGGCAGAGAGACAGGCAGACCCCGCGCTGCTGGCCGTGAGGATGAGGAGGGGCTGTGGGCCCAGGATGCGCCCCCTCTGGAAGCCAGGAAAGGGGGGAGAGGGCTGTCCCTGGGGTCCCGGGAGGAACATAGCTCTCCATTTTGGACTTCTGATTTCCAGAACCATAAGGTAATAAGCGTGTGCTATTTTAAGCCGTGAGGTTTGTGGTAGTTCATTACAGTGGCAAGAGGAATCTGATGGACCACGTGAAGCCCTCACGTGGCCCCGGCACACTCTCGAAATGTCCCCACTGTTGTAGAAGTCAGAAGAAATTGGAATAGAAAAGCCAGAGCTGGGCTGGGGCAGGGAGTGAACGTAGGCCTGCAGGCCTTAACGTACCTCCTCCTAACTAAACCTGAGCTCTGAGTTTCCTAGCAGCCAAAGCAAAAAGAGAAAGGAGAGGAGCTGTGTGACTCTTGTTGCCTGCAGAGAGAAAGCTTCTCTCCCAGTGTCCTTCTGGGGCACGGAGCAGTTCCTTGGGGTCGGCATCCCGCGCCCATCTCCCCGGGGACTGCTTATGGCGTTGGTTCCCGGTCCTGTGGTTGGTCTTGGCTCCAGCTTTGCTGTCTGAGGGCCTTTGTTCCTCCTGTTGTGACTAGGGCTGAATCATTGGACGTTAGGGGTACCGGGTTCTGTACCAGGAACCAGGGACCTCCCCTGGTTCTGTACATGAGCCGACCCAGACCCAGGACCATTGGTGGCAGGTTGGTCTCGCCTTGATGTGGGGTCCTTGTTTTATTTTTGTTGTTGTTGTTAATTTTAATTTTATTTTTAAGTAAACTGTCCGAAATGGGGCTTGAACTCGTGACCCCAAGATCAAGAGTTGCATGCTCTACTGGCTGAGTCCATCAGGCATGCCAGGGTTCCTGTTTTACAGACACCCAGGTGGGGCCCACATCCTGTGGGACCCTGCTGTCAGGAATGCAGCAGGTCAAGGCTAACCCCCACTCTGAGGTGGCTCTGTCCTGCGGGGTGGGCCTGGCGTTCAAACCACGGGCCCCCTGCAGAGGCCCAGAGCCCAGGGGCCCAGGTTCCAGTTCGGAAGGCCCATGCACCCAGGGGTTATCTACAAATTCAAGGTCTGATACTCTCTTTTTCTGTTTGTTCGTTAAGGTTTTCGTGACAAGATGACTTTCAAAGCACTTTAGGTTATAGGGAGGTTGCAAAAACAGTACCAACTCTTCTCGAACACGGTCACTCGTTTGCCCAGTGTCCTGGCACGTTGTTGTCTTCTGGAACCACGGTCCATTATCACGGCGCAGAGAGTAGCCCCCGCACAGCACCAGTGACTGACCAGAGGGCCGGGGCCGGGGCCCCGAGGCCTCTGTAGAGAGCTGGTCAGTCACCGCCGAGGGCCCCTGCCTGGGCTGGCCTGGGGCCCTCACGCTAAGGAGGGGTTCTGTGTTGTTGACAGGAGTCCCGCAGACGGGGCGCTGCGCCCTCCTGGGGCGTCACTTCCAAGCCTGCTGGCGTTGGTGTGCCTTACCGCTGACGGTCCTGCCCTCCAGCCCCGGTTGGGGACCGCCCCGCGCCTCCCTGTCCCCCATCCACTGTCAGGTCGCTGCCATTTTCCCCTCTCCCCCTGCGAGGGTGCGTCAGGGACCCTGGTCCCTTGTGGTGGGGAGGGGGGTGGATTTCCCCAGGCACCGGTAGACGTTGCCTGCAGTGACCGCCGCCACGGGCTCTGGCTGGCAGACGTTTCTGTCCTCGCTCCGCCCTGTCGATCAGCCGGAGGTCTTCCGTAGGGAGAGCTGTGCCTTCCCTCACTCAGTCATGTTGGTGACAACACAGGCTACGGTCAGGTGCTATCCGCTGCTTCTGCGTTGGCTGTCGGAGCATCTGTCCCTCTGTGTCCTCCCTTGTAGCCACTAGGAATGGCCCAGGCTCACTCCCTGAAGTCCCTGCCTCAGCCTTCATGCCACCTGCTTCCCCAGGGAAGGGCCCCTTCTCACTGTGCGTGGCACGGAGCCACTGAGGCTCCCACGTCTGTTAGCGACCTGGATAGTCGAGGGGCCCCACGTGGGGTCTCCCACCGCCCGGGAGCACTGTGTGTTGGGTGAGTGTGTGGCTTTTCACTCGTTCTTTACATTTAGGTGAGATATGATTTGCATATCACACAATTCACCGACTTAGCAAATTCACCGGGTTATGCAACTACCACCTCCATGTAATTCCAGAATGTTCCATCACCCCAAAAGGAAACCCCCTTCCCGGCAGTGGATGAGCCTGTTCTGGACGTTTCACACACGCGGACTCACACCCCGTGTGGCCTCTCGAGTCGGGTTCCCTCCCTGAGCGTCGCGTGTTCGGGTCCGTCCGCGAGGCGGCGGGGGCGGGAGCCTCGCTGCTGCTCGCGGCCGAGGGACGTGCGCGTGCGCGGTGGACACGGTCCTCGGCAGACGTGCGCGTCCGTGGTGCATGTGTTGTGTGTGTCCGTTTATCCCTCGTTGGGCATCTGGGTTGTTCCCACAGCGCGGATTTGGGTGACTGTGAATTGTGCTGCTGTGAACATCGGGAACCGGCTTCTTTGTGGACCCGAATCTGATTGGGGGGAGGTACTTGGGGAAATGTTGAAGTCGTGGCGGCGGGTGAAGGACTCAATGTCGCAGCGCGGCCCTCCCAAGGCCTCGTGCCTGCAGCCCTCGCTGCCCCGCCCCTCAGGCCCTCCCCCGCGTTCTCCCCACCCTGGTATCTGGGGTCCTGGTTGTGGGCGTGACCACCCGACCCTCCCTGCTACACCCCCAGTGCTCATCTTCACTGCTTCCCCCCCCCCCCCCGCAGACGCGTTCCCTGGGAGAGGGGGCTGCCCCGACCCCTCCTCCCAAGGTCACCTGGACCCCTAACGTCTCAGCTGGACTCTGGGGGAGGGCACTTCTGTACACACTGAGCCCCCCTCACTCTGTCATTGGAGCGGGCGTGCACCCTGAGAGTCCAGGCGTCTCGGGTGGGTCCCGCATCCACTCAGTGAGGACACTTGCCGTCTGCCGGCCTGGGGCTTCTGGGAAGCCAGGATGAGGTCACGGCTCAGAAAAGTGCTTTGCGAACTCTCAGCAGCTCTCCAGTGAGGGGCGGGCGGCACGGAGGCTCTGCAAATGGATTTCAGCAGGGATCAGAGGCCCGGCACGCCCCGCCAGCAGGCTCCCAGGAGTTACCGGCATCGCAAACCGAGCGAGCGGGAGGTTTCCTCTCAAAGGAAGCCCGTTGGTTCACACTGAGCCGCTGCGAGAACCCACCCCCACCCCCGCCCCCAGCTCCGCGGTCCAGCCGAGGGCCATGGCCAAGGAAGCCCCGCTCTGTGGTCTGTACTAAGGGCCGCAGACAGGTGGCGACAGGGAGCACAGGTGTCTCCAGACGGTCTCTGCACAGAAACTGGGACACCCGGAACGGGGGACAGGGATGAGGACGGGAGGGAGGGGCTGTGAGGCCTGCAGAAAAGCCCTTGGTCAGGGTCTGGCCACAGGGAGCAGAGCTCCAGCCTCTCCTGATGGCAACAGGGTGGTCGGGGTCAGTTTTCGGGCTGAGGCTGCTGTGCCCACGACAGTGGGCTAGGGCAGCAGTGTCTCAGGGGCCGTGGGGGCGGGGGTGGCCCCCAGAGAGCACCACAAGCAGGGAGACCTGGCGCCAGTTCTGGGGCCACAAGTCCGAGATCAGAGGGAGGGTCCCGGGGGCTCCAGATGTCCCTTGGCCTGTGCCACCTGCAGCGGCACCTGCCCCCGTGGCCTGTGGTTGCCTCCCCACGCACCTGTGTCCGGATTTCCCTCCTACAAGGACACCAGTCACCGGGTTGGGCCCACCTGACTCCTGTACGACCTTATCTTAACTGATTGTATTTGCAAAGATTCTATACCCAAATAAGGTCCCCTTCACAGGCATTAGGGGGTCAAGACTTGGACATGTCACTGGGGGGGACACAATTCACCCCTCAACAGGAACATTCCAGCAATGCAGTGTGCCTGAGGGGAGCCTGCAATGCCCACCACACCCTCTGCCGTAAGTCAGGACATGCAGGCCACCTGGGCACAGGCTTGCTGTGGGGGCCTAGTGGGGAGGGGAGAGCCCAAAACAGACCCGGAGGGTCTTGGGAATACCGGGGCAGCTGGGCCTCGCCCGCCCCTCTGTACGTGGCCTGGCCACAGGGCAGAGGGTCAGTCTGGGGCCAGAGAGAGGGTCCCACCAGACAGCACTGTGGCCCAGATGCAGCCAGACGGGGACGGAACCAGTCACATCCCTGGTCACGACCCCACTCACACCGGTGCCGGGGCCTCTGCCGAGACCCCCACTCGGCCCCTCCACCCCTGTCCAGACTCGTAGCAGACCCACACAGCCTGCGGCCACCGGGGGCTGGGGGGGGGGGGCGCACAGGACAGCCCTGAGGGTGCTGACTTCTTGGTGTGGGAACCCCCACCCGGTTTCCCTGTCTCCTCAGGGCCACCCTTGCCCATCAGTCTGGTGCCGAGATTTGGGGGACAGATACTCAAAGGTCAGTAACTGTGCTGGAAGCTTGATGGACTTTATGCTAAATCTAATAATGAGAGCCTGGCCCAGGCACTGCGTTCATCTTTTATTTCAGTTCCCAGTGATTATTTTTAAACGGAGTCAGAACTGGGGCGCCTGGGGGGCTCAGTCGGTTGAGGGTCCGACTTCGGCTCAGGTCATGATCTCACGGTTTGTAGGTTCGAGCCCCGCGTTGGGCTGTCAGCACGGAGCCTGCTTGGGATCTTCTGTCCCCTTCTCTGCCCCATGCGTGTCTCTCAAAAATACACATTTAAAACTGAGTCGGGGCGCCTGGGTGGCTCAGTTGGTTAAGCATGCAACTCTTGGTTTCGGCTCAGGTCGTGATCTCATGGTTTGTCAGCTGAAGCCCGGCATCAGGCTCTGTGCTGACATGGGAGCCTGCTTGGGATTCTCTCCCTCTCTCTGTCCCTCCCCTGCTCACACTGTCTCTGTGTCTCTCTAAATAAATAAACAAACGAACTTTAAAAAATCAATAAACGAAAATAAAACTGAGAACTCATATGCCTTAAAATCCATGCTTTTGGGGCGCCTGGCTGGCTCCACTGGTAGAGTGCATGACTCTTGATCTCAGTGTGGTGAGTTCAAGCCCCATACTGGGTGTAGAGCCTACTTAAAAAAAAAAAAAAAAAAAAAAAAAAAAGAATAAAAACTGTTATAAAAAAATAGTAAAAGCCACTCTTTTAAGTAAATTCACAGAATTGTGCAACCACCACCTCTAATTCCAGAACATTCCTCATCTAAAAGCAACCCTGTCTCCATCAGCCATCACCTCCCCATCCCCGGCCCCCATGAGCCCCCTTCCCATCGTGGATGAGCCCGTCCTGGACGTTTCACACACTCGGACTCACACCCCACGGGGCCTCTCGTGTCTGGTTGGCTCCCTGAGCGTTGCGTGTTCAGGGTCCGTCCCCGGGGGTGGGGGGGGTGGGGGGGTGGGGGGTGTGCCTCGCCCCTGCTGGCGGCCGAGGGGCGTGCGCGGTGGACCCAGTCATCTGTGCGCGTGTGCGGGGAACGTGGTCATGTGTGGGCGTGCGGGTGGGGGTTGCGTGGACGTGAGTGTTCGTGTCTCTCGGGTGTGGACCCGGCAGTGGGGTCGCGGGGTCGTGTGGTGACCCTGGGGTTGACCTGACGAGGAACTGACCGCGGGCCTGTCTTCCAGACAGACCGCCCTGCTTCTCGTCCCCACCGCCAGCCGGGGGTTCCGGTTCCTCCACTTCCGCTGACGCTTAGCCTAGCCGGCTGAGTGTCGCGGTCCCGGCGGCCGGCCGGGAGGTGGTGTCTCACGGGTTTTGGTTTGCGTTTGCTCGTTGCCGGACGGTGTCGAGTGTCTCTCTGCCGGCTGGTCGCCGTTTGCGCTTCCCCTGCACACGCGGTGGCCCCAGCCAGGCCCGGCCCTCCCCTCCCGTTGTTGGGGTTCGGGCGTCTGCCGGCCGTGAGGTGCGGGTGGGACAGGGGCAGCCACGGTGGCCTTGTTGCGTCTGCAGCATTGGACCCCGCGGTCCCTCATTGTCCCTGACCAGGCCCGCGGCCCGGGGTCTCTCCCCAGCGAGAGCCCCTCGTGTGTCCATGCCCCCCCAGCCTATGCTGCGAGGCTCGCCTCACCAGCTTGCTCCTCTCAGCCAAGTGACGGCTATGTGGCACAAACACCCTACCAGGTGGGTTTTCTTTTCTTTTAAAAAAATTTTTAAGCTCATTTATTTCTGAGAGCGAGAGAGCACGCGCGCGTGCACACACACACGCATGCACACCCCAGTGGGGGAGGGGCAGAGAGAGGGGGAGACACAGAACCCGAAGCAGGCTCCAGTCCCCGAGCTGTCAGCACAGAGCCGGACGCGGGGCTCGAACCCACGAACCACGAGATCATGACCTGAGCCGAAGTCGGAGGCTCAACCGACTGAGCCACCCAGGCGCCCCCAAAGTAGGTTTTCTAAAAGCAACAGTTGTTTCCCGGGGAAGAGGACACCTGACCCCACAGGGTATGCCAGGGGTCTCACACCCCCTGCCTGCAAGCCCTGCCCGTGTCCCACCCTCTGTGCGGGGTCGAGGGGTGCAGGCGCAGGCCCGGAGAGGAAAGAATGGGGGTGTCAGGGGCAGCCATACCCCTTGGCAAAGTTCCAGGAGAAGGAGCACGGTGGGGGCCGGGTTCCCGAGGGGGACGCACACACTCCAGGTGAGGCGGTAGCGTGAGCGAGGGCCCGGGGCTGGGGGGTGTGAGCCCAGGGAGGCGGTGGAGACGGCCGCCGGGTGCTTGGGGGCAGCTGGCGAAGGCCCCTGTCCAAGCCCGGGAGCTGCCCGGAGGGGGCATGAAGGCACCGGCCGGGCCTTAGGGCGCCGGACCGGCCACCCTGCGGTCTGGGGAAACCGAGGCGGGCCGGCCGGGAGGGGCCCCCCGCGTTCCCCCGTCCCTCCCTCCCCCCCCCCCCCCCCGGCGGGGTGGGCGGTGGGGGGCGCCGGGGCGGCAGGGTGCGAGCCGGCGGGCGGGGGCCCGGCCCCGCCGAGAGGTCTGTGGCTAGATTCCGCCCAGTACAGGAATTCTCGCTCTGCCAGTAATCACCCTGACTTCCCAGGCGGCCATCATTTCCTGAAAGTCAGCCGCCTTAGGGGAAGTCGGCGCTGGCGGTGACTAAACCAACATGCAAATGCAGCCGGGCTGAGAGCGGCCGGGCGGCCGCGGTCCGGAGGGAGCCGCCCGCCGCCTTCCCGGGACCCGCCGCGGCCGCGCCATGTCCCAGCTGCGGCTCTGGCTGCACCTCGCGGCTCTCAACAAGGTAACCCTCCGCGCCGCCCGCGGGGCTCCGGGCGGGGAAGGCGGCCGCCCGCGTCCTCGCAGCGGGGCCGCGGGGCCCGGGGCGCGCAGGTGCGCGGCCGGCACCTTCCGGGCTGCGCCCGGCCGCCCCCCAGGGCTCAGCGCCCGACCTTGACAGCGTCTGGGGTGCCCCGGGACAGAGCTGGCGGAGTGCCGTCCGCTCGGGCTCCGATTGGCCAGGTAGGAGCGCCCCGGCCCCCCAGGGCTCCGGGAAGGGGTCCAGCCCCTCCCCGGGGCCCGCGTGACAGAGCCTGTCTCTGCAGGGCATTCCTGGGGTCTGAGTGTGTGCAGCAACCCCCCCCCCTCGCCCCAGGGAAGGCCCAGAGCAGGTCTGGGGTGGGGGCCATCCTGTCCCCACCCACCGGTCTGTGGCCAGAGCGGGGCCACTATTTGGCAGCTCCCCCGGGTCCCGCCAGGTCTTCGCCTGGTGCGGGGAACCCCAAAACGCTGCGAGACAGTAACCACAGCAGGTGACCCCCAAAACTGTCAGGGTGACCAGCTTGCTCCCGCCCCACTGAAACAGCAGATGGGGCCAGGTGGGAGCCTGGGATCTGAGGGGCAGGCGCTTTGCGGGGCGCCCACAGAGGGTTCGTTTGGATTTGGCTGGTCTTGGAGGTCTGCTTGGTGGCTGCTGGGCTTCAGGTCCCGACAGGGGGGCTGCTGGGTGAGCCGCCCCTGGGTGGGGTCAGCTCCTGCCCCATCCTGCCGCCAACTCCTTATAGGGAGTGGAGCTGGGAGGGACTCTTGGTGACCCGCTTTGAGGCCCAGCCTCCCTTTGGCCCAAGAATCAAGGTGAGGGCTGCCGAGGGCAGCATCCCCACCGTTTTTTTGTTTTTGTTTTTGTTTTTGTTTTTTAAGAGAGGGTGAGTGAGGATGAGCAGGGGAGAGGGGGCAGAGGGAGAGGGAGTTCGGGAGCAGTCTCCACGCCCAGCTCTAAGCCCAACAGTGGGCTCACTCACTCACTCGCTCTGTGGGGATCCTGGGATCACAACCTGAGCCAAAATCAGGAGTCGCTGGCTCAGTTGACTGAGCCACCCAGGCGCCCCCATCCCCGCTCGTTAAACACCTTTTGTCTTGGAGCAGCGTGACGCGCACAGTCACTGAAGGTAGCGCGGTTCCCACGCCCCGGCCCCTGTTCACACCGCACCTCAGCACGATGCGTCTGTCGGTGGGACAGGCAGGCGCCCATACATTATTATCGACCAAAGATCCCTCGGCCTCCCGTGTCCTCGTTCTGTCCCCGACCCCATCGGGACACCGCGTGAATCGGGTTCTCACTCTCCTTAGCCCCCACTGGGCTGAGACGCTTTCTCCACCTCTTCTCCGGTGGATGCCCCGGGCAGGCGGTCAGGAGGAGGACTGGACAGGCTTCCTGCAGGATGTCCCCTCCCCTCCCCACCCCCCCGGGTTCGTCCCACGATGGCCCTGAGCGAAGTGTCTGGCTCATGCCGTCACACCTGGGGCCCCCGCTGCCCACGAGGTTCCTCACTGCTGGCGTTGACCTTGGTCTCCGGCCGGGTGTGCCGGTCGGGCTCCACACGGTCCTTGTGGGCAGGGGTCGCCGTGTGCAGCCCATGCAGGGCTGTGGTCCCCCTGAGCACCCACCTCATCGGGGCTCCTCCCCACCTGCCCATCCTACTGCTGGTGACCGTTTTCCCTTTAGGAAGCAGGGCCACCCCTCAGGGCCCCTTGGGGCTGCCAGCTTCATGGGCTCAGGGGCTGTTGTCACTCTGACCAGGCTTGGTTGGCGCCCTCTGGGAAGGCCACCCTCAGATGTGGTCCCAGAGAGATTTTAGCCAGGACACACAGCAACCCCCACCCCTACCCAGCCCCCACCCCAGGCAGCCTGCAGGGGTCCATGCTCCATGCTGTTTCATAGGGAGCGGGCGGCCAGCTTCTGTGGCCCAGCCTCTCCTGGCGTTATCTGCCAGACTCGGGCTCGGTCACCTCTGACCCCAGCTGCCCCGGGATGGGGCAGAGTCCAGAGGAGGTCCTGGTGGGCAGAGAGCAGTCCTCATGGTCAGCCAGGCCAGACCCCACGCTGCCACCTGAGCCCTCCCCCAACCCACAGATGGCTGCTATGGCCTGGTGAGCTACTGGGCTCTCACGTGAGGGTGATGGGCGTCCCAAGTGTCGGGTGTGCCTTTTCCCACTGTGAGCATGGTGTTCCCTGCTTCTGCGCACTTTTGCAGCCCAGCGCTGCGGACTTTTGCAGACCTTCCCTGGGCCACCACCTGCCTGAGCTGGTCTTGCCAGCCGCTGTCTGCCTCCTCGCCGGGACTCGCCCAGGCTGGCAGGTCCTACCGGGGTCCGCCTCCCACGGGTCTGGGCTTGGTGCCGCTGAGGGGCGGGAGCGAGTGGCAGTCCCTCTGGCTTCCCATATGCTATCTGCCACCAGGGCGCCTCGGGGTGGCATCCAGTCAAGGCACACCAGCTGACGTGGGCACGGGTGGTCTTTGCAGCACAGGTCCTGAGTCCCAGCCTGGCTCTGGGACCAGCCCCACCTGGTAGAGAGTCTCCTGCATTTAGTCTCCCTCAGGGGGGCCTGACCCCCTCCGTGCCCACCCCCTCCCGAGGGCACAACGGGCCGGAGCCTGCACAGTCCTGGGGCTGTGTGTGCTCTGGCATCGGAGCGAGCTGGACGTTATCACTTAGAGACACCCCCCCACCCAGGAATGGGGATCTGACGCCAACACAGATCAATGGGAGGGGAGCTCCAGAAACAGCCCTCACAGATGGAGTGGGGCAGGAGCACCAGCCGAGACCAGGGGCCTGTTCTCAGCGATCTGGGGGCTGCAAGGATGCCACCTCCACCCCCAGAAGCCAGTTCAACTGTGGTCTTGGAGGCCGAGCCAGCTGCATACAGGCGGGCTCCAGGCCCACCACATCCCCTTCATCCCCAGAGCCCAAGACACCCGCTGGCCAGCCCTGCCTGTCTGCCTCGCCATCCCCCCGTGCCTATGCGCTGGCATCCTACCCAGCTGGCCCTGGCCTTCCAGTGGCCCCGACAGCCCGAGACACACAGACGGTGCACAGGGCCTGGGGACTCCGTTGCTCCTACATGCGGCCTCATCCAACCCCACTGGCCTCTGCCCTGCTCACAAAATGCCCCCACTGACTGACCTGAGATGTCAGCGTGATCTGGTCCTCTGTTGTGGAGGTCCGGCTGGAAGGGCCTCGTCTGGGCGGGGCTGTGGGACTCCCTCCCCATGAGGAGTCGGCTGAAGGCTGTGCCCCCACCCCCTGACCCGGGCCTGCAGGGCCTCAGGGATGGGGAAGGAGGCCTGCCCCTCCCCAGCTTCAGGCACCCAGTGTCCCTGTGTCCAAAAGTGTGGACACCTACTGCCCCCTCCTGGTGGCTAGTGGTATGAACACCAGAACCCAGCAGGGCGCTATGGGGGTCTCGGGCTGGGGGGCTCACTCCAGGCGGGCCCAGGAGCCCTTGGGGGCTGGTCTCCGAGTGTCCTTGGTATCCGGTGCAAACCGGGTACACACAGGTTCTCAGTGCCTGTGGACCAGGGGTGGGAGGGAGGGCGACGTGGGAACACCCCGCACTGCGTCCGATTTTCTCTAAATTTAGGTTTCTGAATTGTGCGTACCGTGTACAGCACGCCACCTCCTGGAAGGCGTGGGGCTCTCTGTGTTCTGACATCCGTGCGCTGGTGTCACATGTGCCCAGTGTCACCTAATTCCAGAACGTTCCGTCTCCCCAAACGCAACCCCGTCCCCATCAGCCGTCGCCTCCACCCCTTCAGCCCCTCCCCCGTCCCCATGAGCCCCCTTCCCGTCCGTGGACGAGTCCGTTCTGGACGTTTCCCAGACGCGGACCCACACCCCGCGTGGCCTCTCGTGTCCGGTTCCCTCCCCGAGCGTCGTGCGTTCGGGCACTGCCCGCGGGGCGGCGGGGGTGGGCGCCTGGCTGCTGCTGGCAGCAGGCGTGTCCGCTGTGTGGCTGCCCCGGCCCCGGCCGCTTCTCATCCTGCCCGTCCCACAGGACTCCACGTACCTCGACGACCTCTCCAACGCCTCCATCTTCTCCTCGTCCGTGGACTCCCTCTCAGACATCGCGGACACGCCCGACTTCCTGCCGGCTGACAGCCTCAGCCAGGTGCCCACCATCTGGGATGTGAGCACCGGCCCCTCCGCCCAGGACAAGGTCAGCGCCCTCTGAGGGCCCCGTCCGCGGGCCGGGGGCGGGTCCGGGTTGTTCACAGACGGCAGTGAGGTCACAGGTCAGGCGTCCTCGTGTCTCCCGCACAGCCCGGAAAACGTACGGACTGGGGCGGGACCTTCTGTGAAAGGTCCCGTGGCGGTCAGGCACCAACCTCGCTACCTCCCCTGGCTCAGCGCCCACACTCTGCCCTGCTGGGGACGCGGGCTTCCCCAGGAGGTGAGCAGCAAGCAGCTTCTAACGCTGCTGCTTCTCACCCTGGCGCTTCTGCGCCCAGGACCTTGGGCAGTGGCTGGAGGCACCGGAGGGGGTGCCCCCGGCCAGCCTTCTGCAGGGGGTAGAGCGCTGGGTTGGCGTCTGTGAAGCTGCTTCCTCGGGACACGGGTGGGGGCGGGGAAGACGAGGCCGGGCAGGAGTCGCCAGAGGCGAGCAGGGTCTCCGCGTGCGCCAGGCCCAGACTCCGGCTCGTTCCCAGGACCGGGGCAGCAGGCACATCGGTGAGGAAGACCGGGGCTGATGCCGGGCTTGGGGAGCCCTCGCCCATCCAGGCCTCTTAGGGTTGTCTGCTGGGAGAGAAGCCTCTAGCTTTCGGGGGCCAGAACCCTCATTCGGGGCTGACGGGCGGCATCGGAGACACGGATGGGGGCCACGCGTGTCCGAGGGGGAGCAGCCCCTTCCACCCAGAGCCAGCCGGGTGGAGCCCGGGGAGCCCTGCCAGGTGGTGCACAGTACTGGACCCGATGCCCGCCCGGCCACTTTGCTGTTCCTCGGGCAGCGTCCACGGCCCAGACGCAGAAGAGCCGGGCCTGGGAAGTCTGGGGCCCGGCGTGGGGCCAGCAGAGGGACGGGAAGTGCTCGAGGCAGCCTGGCGCGGTCCCTGCCCTGGACAGCCACGGTGGCGACCCCGGCCCCCTCCTGCGTCCGGGCCAAAGGCCCTCCCAGCAGCCCGCTGCTCCCGGTGGGGAACGCGAGGCACGGTGGCTTGGAGCGGACGGCAGGGCGCGCCAGCACCCACACCCCGCCGCTTGCCAGCCCGCCGGCCTGACTCAGCCTTCCAGGAACCCGGGCCAGGCTGTTTGTTTTTGTTCGTCGAGAAGAAGGGGACTGGGGGTTGAGGAAAGGTTCCCGGCCTGCTAGCATCTTGCTCTCGCTACATTTTCTTCTTTCAAAACAGCGGGGGGTTGTAAAAATCAGGTGGGGTGTCGTGGGACCAAATGCCTTGGGGCCCGTGCCATCCCGGAGACCGCAAAGGACACCCGAGCTCCGTGTGTGCTCAGGAATGGGCACCTGGCACTCACAGTCACTGACCTTGGGGTGGTGGGAGTCCCAGGGGAGACGGGGTCTGGAAGGGATTTCTTCAGTTCCATCCTGTTCCTCACCTGTCCTTAGGGTGGCCACGTGATTGTCATGTTTTTATTTTAACGGTGAGCATGTTTTGGAATTGCATGGACCCTGGTCTGGACCGTGCTGTGTCCTCACTGTGTGTCCTGGGGGCCGAGAAGTCACCCCACCCAGGCTCTTTGTGACTGTTCAGACATGGGCGTAACCACTCCCTGAGGGTGGGCAAGTCAAGGGCCAGGTGCGACATGGCCCTAGAGCATTTGGGTCTCCCGTCCTGGCCCATCTGTGGGCTCTGAATTTGTGGGCTGGATCTGCCCAGAGCTGAATTTGCTCTGAATCTGTGGGCTCAATTCTTTTTTTTTTTAAGTTTATTTTCGAGAGGGAGAGAGCGCGAGTGGGGTTGGGGGAGGGGCAGAGAGGAGGAGAGAGAATCCCAAGCAGACTCTGAGCTCTCAGCCAGATCCTGATGCGGCGCTGGCACTCGTGAAGTGCGACCGCGACCTGAGCCGAAATCGAGAGTCGGCTGCTCAACCGACTGAGCCACCCAGGCTCCCCGGACACCACATGAGTCCTAATCCCAGGTGGGCTTCATGCCCCCATGGCTGATGGACCCCCACCCAGGCACAGCTTTGCCTATCAGGTTCTTGGTTCCCTTGGACCAGACTCAGGTGCTCAGTCTCTGCCGGGTGTGACTGCGGTTGGGGACGTGGGACGTGTCCTTGCTCTGTTTATCTGTGTGATGGGAATTCTAGCCTGTTGCTCAAACGAACCAGCTGGCGGGCAGCAGGGAGGGGGCAGGAAGACCACGTGGTACCCCCCCGCCGGAGACCGGGTCAGGGGGCTCGGGGAGGCGCTTCCCCCCCCAACGTCTTGTCTGCAGGCTCATGTCCACTGTCCCCTCCAGCTGCTCCTGCCCCACGGGCCGTGGACGGGCGTCGAGGACCCCGTGTCCTCTCTCTCCAGCACCCCGCTCCTCGTCAGCTACCAGGTGAGCCAGGCCTTCTCCCCAGCCCTGCCCACCTCTTGTGGGGACTAGAACGCTCAGAGGCAGCCTTTTGGAAGCAAGATCTGCCCGTTTTACAGATGGGGAAATGGGCCCTTGGGAGGCAGCACACTGGGGGCGGGTGGGCCACTCCCCACCCCTCTTGTTCACTGGCCTGGCTGCCCCTTGGGGGAAGGCCGGCCGTGCTGGGCAGGACAGGGCCATCCAGCCCTGACCACAGCTCCTGCACCGACCTTCAGTCTCAAAGTCAGCCTGAGGAGGAGGAGGAGGCAGAGGAGGAGGAGGGGGACGAGCTGGGCCACGCAGAGACCTACGCCGACTACGTGCCCTCCAAATGTGAGTGCCCTGCCCTGCGAAACCCCAGCAGGGGTGGGGGGTGCTGGCTGCTCCAGGTTTCTGGAGAGACTTGGGAGCTGTGGGCTGGCCTTGGGGCCACTTCTATAATCCCTGCTCGGCACAGCGCCTGAGACAGCACAGAGCGTACCATGAAAAGCCCACTTCCTCCCCGCTTAGGATTGTACGGATCTGTCCCGCACCCCTTTGTGTGAAGCACGGATAGGTCCCCCCCCCCCCCCCCCCGCAGCCAACGCTGAGACTCCGACCACGCCCCTGACCTGTCCCTGGCCACACTCCTGACTTGCCCCCGGCCCTGCCTCCGCAGCCAAGATCGGGAAGCAGCACCCTGACCGCGTGGTGGAGACTAGCACGCTGTCCAGCGTCCCGCCGCCAGACATCACCTACACCCTTGCCCTGCCCGCCTCGGACAGCGGGGCCCTGTCTGCCCTGCAGCTGGAGGCCATCACCTACGCCTGCCAGGTAACCTCGGTCTCCCACCCGGCCCACGTCCCGCGTGGGGGCCTCCTGCCAGGCCCTGACCGCCATCCCTTGGCCCGCAGCAACACGAGGTCCTGCTCCCCAGCGGGCAGCGGGCCGGCTTCCTCATTGGCGACGGTGCGGGCGTCGGCAAGGGGCGCACGGTGGCTGGCATCATCCTGGAGAATTTCCTGCGGGGCCGGAAGAAGTCACTGTGGTGAGTGTGCCGTCCAGCCCCGCGCACGTGGGCAGGGAGGGGAGGGGGCGCCATGGCACCCACCGGCCCTCACCCCTAGGTTCAGCGTCTCCAACGATCTCAAGTATGACGCGGAGCGCGACCTTCGGGACATCGACGCCCCGGGCATCGCGGTGCACGCGCTGAGCAAGGTGGGTGGGGTGGCCCCCTCCTCGGGCGGGGTCCCGGAGTGAGCCCGGCTGCACCCCCATGCCCGCCTCTCTCCCCCAGATCAAGTACGGCGACAACACTACCTCAGAGGGCGTCCTCTTTGCCACCTACTCCGCCCTGATCGGGGAGAGCCAGGCCGGCGGGCAGCACCGTACGCGCATCCGCCAGATCTTGGAGTGGTGCGGGGAGGCCTTCGACGGAGTCGTATCCTGAACCAGAGGGGGCGGGGCGGGGGCGGGGCTGCGCAGTACGGGGGACCTCCCTCCCCTCCTCCCGTCCCGGATGCCAGCACGCCACCCGCTGGAAGGCATTCCTGGCAGGACGCTCGCCCTCAGTGCCCGCCCTTGTCCTCTTGCGGTCTGGCTCCGCGGTGTCCCGGCTCCGGCGAGCTGGACCGAGACCACAGGCGCGGGGGCGCCAAGGGGCCCCAGGGCGGGAAGGTGCCTGTGGCCAAGGAATGGGGCAGAGGGCGCTTCCTTCCTCTGCCCCCCTCCTCCTCTCCCTTCCCTCCCTCTCCTCCTCCTCCCCCCTCCTCTAAATCCTCCCCCTCCTCCTCCCTCCTCCTCTTCCCCTCCTCCCTCCACCCCTCCTCTTCACCCTTCTCCTCCTCTCTCCTCCTTTGCCTTCCCCCTTCTCTTCCTCTCCTCCCTCCTTCTTCCTCTGCCTCCCCCTTCTCTTCCTGCCTCCTCCTCCTCCCCCCTCCTCCTCTTCTCTTCTCTCTCCCCCCTCTTCCTCTCTCTCCCCCCTCCCCCCTCCTCCTCTTCCTCACCCTCTCCCTCCCAGTCGGTTGTGGGCTCCATGCAGGTGGGCAGGCCAGGCTGGGCCAGCTGGAGGACAGCTGGGCCAAAAGCCAGGCTGCTGGGGTCAAGGAGCTCTGCTGGCCGGTTGGTCAGTTGAGGGGTATCCGTACCAGTACTGGCTCCAGATCCTTCCCGACTGTGGCAGGAACTTCATGGATTGGAGGAGTTTCTACCTTTCTCTTCTCCCTTGGAATTTAGAAAGCTTGGTTTTGTGTTTCTCCCAAACTATAGAAAAGCGATGGGGGGACCCGTACAGACAAGAGCAGGACAGTCTGTTGTGGGTCCTGTGTGAGCCGTTGAATCACACACGTCAGGCGCCAGCACACGCCCCTGTCTCCCCTGGTGAGGTGCCGGGCGGGGGCCACGGTTTTGCCTGGATTTCTGCACTGGCGCCTGTGGAGGGTCCCCTGAGCCCACCCCACCCCCTCCCCCGCCAGGGAGTCTGCCCCGTGGTGCGCACAGCGGGCTCGGCACTCCTCACGGTGCTCGGGGGCCCGGCCTGGCCCCCACCGAAGGGCGCTCATCTTCCTGTGCGCTGTCCCCAGGGCTGTCCCCATCCTCCCTGCCTGAGCCTGGGTATGTCTGCACATCACGTACTGTGCCGCCCCGTCTCCGGGGCCTGGAGGCGGCTTCCGGCCTCTCTCTCTGGGTCATAAACAACCCTGAGTGACTGGGCCCGGCCAGGGTGCCCCATCACCCCTTCTCACTTTCCTTGGGCCCGTTCCCAGAAGTGGGGTGACCGGCCCCAGGGCCGCCCGGCACTCTCCAAAAGTCCTCCTCTCTCCTGGTCCCGGTCACAGATAGGAAGAGGGACACCGGCCCCGTGTGTCCTTCCCGCTTATATGGGCGAGCTCCCGAGTTTACCGCCGTCAGATGCCAGCTGTCCTATGGAGCGAGTCTCTTGTGCCGAACCGGCACCGGCACCGGAGGGCGCTGTGCTTGCCGTGCGACAGCTCGCAGAGCCTGGGGCGAAGGCCCCACACAGCCTGGGGCGAATGACGGCCGGCCCACCTGGAGGCTGTGCGCTCACCTCCACGCTCCTGTTTCCCAGTGTCGCTCCCGCAGAGCCGCGTAAAGCGGGCTTCACGTGAGGCGTGTGCGTGCCCGCGCGCGTGTGTGAGGAGAAGCGTGTCTTGTGTTTGGAACACCTCGGTGGCGCGCGTCCTCGCCTGTAACTGGTTCCTTCTCTCTTAAAACACAAAGACCTTCCTCGGTGCTCTGCTTCGAGAGGTGCTCTGCTTCGAGAGCGTCTCCAGGATCTGTGAGAAGTTACGCAGAGACCCCGCCCCCCCCCCCCAGGGGACCCGTCACAGCTGGGATGCCTGCCTGCTCCCGGCCCAGCCCTCTTCCTCAGAGACCCCGTTTCGCCGTGCTCCTTGGCATGAGTGTCTGTGTGTGACTCTGCACCGTCTACCCGGCACGCGTCCTCGGCAGTCGAGAGGGGGCCCTGAGGCTGTTTCCCAAGCCCTGGCGGTGACATTCCCAGGCTCCCACCCCGAGGCCGCACCCCCCAGGCACCTTGCCGAGCTCCCCTTCAGAACGGGGTGGCCTGGGGCATCCGGCCAGCGTCCCCGGGGCTGCCTGTCTCCCAGAACAGTCCTTGACCCCTGCCCGCACCAGATCGTGTTTGACGAGTGTCACAAAGCCAAGAATGCCAGCTCCACGAAGATGGGCAAGGCGGTCCTGGATCTGCAGAACAAGCTGCCCCTGGCCAGGGTGGTCTACGCCAGCGCCACAGGTGGGGGGGGAGGGGCGGGGGGGGGCGCCCCGGGGGGCCTTGGGAGCACCTGGTCCAGAGGCAGGGCTTCTCTCCCCAGGCAGATGCCAGACCCGTTCGGGGCTCCCTCTGCCATCTGCCTCCACCCGCTCGGCACCCCTGGCTGTGAGCCTCCCGGCCCCCCGTTCCCGGGCCTCCATTCGAGTCATTCCCGGGTGTTCAAGGCCCCTGACCTTGCCGGCTCCCCCAACCCAGGTGCCTCTGAGCCCCGGAACATGATCTACATGAGCCGCCTGGGCATCTGGGGGGACGGCACGCCCTTCCGAACCTTCGAGGAGTTTCTGCATGCCATCGAGAAGAGGTGGGTGCCCTTCCCTGCCCGAGACCGGGGCTGGCGAGGGACCCACAGAGGGCGCTGCTTCTCACGCCCCAGGGCCCAGTGTCGGGTGTGTCTGCTCTACACCCTGGCCTGTGCCCGTCCAGCCACCAGAGGGACCTAAAACTCACTCTTCTGCCTCCTGCTGCCCATCATCACTGCAGGAGAAGGAGCCCCCCTCACTCCTGCTTTTCTTGCATCGCCCCCCACGCCTCTCGGGCCCAGGCAGATGGGAGCACAGGGCCTTTGCGTGTGCTGCCTCCTCCGCTCTCTGTGTGCTTGGCCCTTCCTCACCCTCCAGGGCTCGGCTCCCGGTATCAGCCCCTTCCCGAGTCGCTCTTGTTCCGTGGGACCCAGCATGTGGTCAGGTGGCCCTGTCCTTGTCCGCAGGGGCGTGGGCGCCATGGAGATCGTGGCCATGGACATGAAAGTCAGCGGCATGTACATCGCGCGCCAGCTCAGCTTCTCCGGCGTCACCTTCCGCATCGAGGAGATCCCGCTGGCCCCAGCCTTCGAGCGCGTCTACAACCGCGCGGCCCTGCTGGTAAGCAGGGTGGCCGGGCTCTGTGACCACACGGACACGAGTGTGCGTGTCCCGTGGGAATTATGCTCCCGTCCCTTCAGCATCTGTCCTCGCGGGTGCTACGGGGAGTTGGCCCGTCGAGACTCGCTCCTGCCGCCAGTTCTCCTGTGACCGTAATGACGGGGCCTCGTTGTTCCCGGAGCTCACGGCCGCTCTCGGCGTCCACGTTTCCGTGCCTGTGGCGTGGCCCCGTCTTTGTTGGCATTCCTGTGTCGTGGACGGGCTCCTCTGTTCTCACGGTCCCATCTCGCCCACCCGGGACAAGCCCTGAGCGTCAGCCCTGACGGTGTTGATGATTTGAACTACAGTTCAAACCTAGTTTGGGCCGTCCGCCCCATCCGCCAGCACTGCTGACATGGGGTGCGGGTGGGGGTCGTTCTCTCTGGGGCGTCCCAGGCACTGAGGGAGGGGGGGCGGCATCCCCGGCCCCACCCGCTCGACGGGGTCCCCAGTCGTGACGGCCCCAGTTGCCGCCAGGCACGGTCCTGGGTGAGACGCCCCGGTCTGAAGTGTCAAGAGCCAAGTGGCTGCTGGCAGAAGGCGGTCACTGCAGGTGTCCCCACCCCTTAGCAGAAGCAGCGTCTCCTCGCCTCCCGCGCGGAGCCTGCCGTCCTCACCGTGGCCTCGCCGGAATCGCACGTTTTGGTTTCCTAACGTTTCTTACTGTTTGGTACCAGCAGCACCTCTGTGTTGCTCTGCTTACCACCCCCTCGCCCCCCGCGATGAATCCCAGCCGGGATGGGAGCCGGGTGGCGGGGAGCGGCCGGGCCCCCTCGAGCTGAGCTGGGCGTGTCCTTGCAGTGGGCCGAGGCCCTGGGCGTGTTCCAGCAGGCCGCCGACTGGATTGGCCTGGAGTCCCGCAAGTCCCTGTGGGGCCAGTTCTGGTCGGCCCACCAGCGCTTCTTCAAGTATCTCTGTGTGGCCGCCAAAGTGCACCGGCTGGTGGAGCTGGCCCGGGAGGAGCTGGCCCGGGACAAGGTGAGCCGGCAGGCACAGCGCCCAGGTCGGCAGGGCCGGCGAGGCCCTCTTCCCTGGTCGCCCCGAGAGCCGGGCAGGGCTTGGGGCTTTGCGGTTACACCAGGAGCCCTGCACTCTTGTGTGGCTGGGCCGAGTCTGTGAGGACAGAGTGTGGCCTGGAAGGTTCCAGTCCTGCCTGACCCAGCCCCCCTGAAGCAGGTGACAGGCATGGCCGGGCCCCCGGTTTTCCACGTCCAGGCAGGGCTGGCAGGAGCCAGGGCAGAGGGTAGTGAGAGGGTCCAGGAGGGCTGAGGCTGTGTGGAGTCTCAGGGTAGACTCAGGTGTGTTGGGGGCCTGGCAGCCAGCAGGACACCAGGGGCGGAAAGAGAAAGAAACTGAGGCCAACTTGGTTTCTGACGACCAGGGGCTTCCCTGTGGGCCCCTCTGGGGCCACGCTCCTGGGCTGGGCCAGTGGGAGTCTCAGAGCCCAGCTCACCCCCGACCTCCCCCCACTCCCCAAGTGTGTGGTCATCGGGCTGCAGTCCACGGGTGAGGCTCGGACCCGGGAGGTGCTGGACCAGAAGGACGGGCAGCTCGATTGCTTTGTCTCCGCCGCTGAGTGAGTGATGTTCGAAGCCCCCAGGGTGGGCGGGGACGGTCCCCCCCCCCTTGCGCCCCCACCCTTCGTTCTCCCTACGTGGCAGCCAGTGCCCTGTGACCCCAGCCGTGAGAACCCAGGTGTGCATCTGCTCAGACACTGCCCCAGCCCTCAGAGACGACAGGCCGGGATGATGAGCCACGGGTGACCCCAAGGCTCAGAGGGTGCCAGCACAGGGACCTGGGATTTCGGAACAAGGCTTCCGGTGCCCATCCCCCACATGGCTGCAGCACTGTTTCAAGGACAGCGCAGGTTTTAGGAACTAGCCTTTGGGGATCCTAAAGCTGCAGGCCTCTCTTCCCAGGGCTGGAAAGCCTCCTGGGCCCAGGGCCCTTCAGAGGTGGTTAGTCTGCACACAGAGCCCTTGATGGCTGGAGGAGGGAGCCCCACTCAGGGCCCCACCCCATGCCCAGGCCCTCACAGTGAAACTGTGGCCCTGGGCCTACCCTCACCCTGCACCCCTGCAGTCTCCACACCCTCCCTCCCTGCCCCCACCCCCCCCAGTCCTCACACCCTCCCTCCCCGCCCCTGCCTGCCTTCTCCAAACCCCAGGCACCCTCCCCAGAGCTACTCCAGGTGCGATTTCTCTTGTACTGGGAATAATTTCGCTTCTTGATTTTAGGGGTGTCTTTTTGTCACTAATTCAGAAGCACTTTCCTTCAACCAAAAGAAAGCGAGAGAGAGGAGTTGGCAGTAAGAGAAAACGTAAGCTCCCCCCACACCCCCCAGCCTCTGATCTCTCTCGAAATCCTCCCTGGTCTCCCTCCCGTCCTCACTCGCTCATTCCTCTGCCCCACTGTCCCCTGTCTGAGCATCGACCCCTCTGCTGCTCGCTGCAGAGCCAGGAGGGTTCTGTCTCTGAGCAGGCCCAACTTGGGCGCCCCCCCCCCCCACCGCCACCCACTTGTCCAGGGGATAGCAGGTGCAGAGGCACTCGGCACAGCTTCCCGAGAGAAACCCCGTGGGTGGCAGCCTCCAGGGTGCACTCGCTGCACGGCAGACGCAGACCCCAGCAGGGCCTCTCTTCAGCCTCCCAGTTGGCCAAAGACCAAACCCCGGTTCCGCGGGACGGCGTGGCTAGCTCGTCCTCGGGCAGCAGCCACCTGTGGCCCCCAGCGTCGCCCTCGGATGGGGGAGCTTAAGATTCTGGTTCTCGGCCTCGCGCTCCCTAGGTGGAAACCAGCCCGGCGCCCCCACCGTGCTAGCTCGTGGGCCACGATGGGGCTCAGGCAGCGCATCCCAGGAGGGAGGTCACCCTCCCGGCGGTGCCTGCGTGGGCCGCTTTCCAGCAGAGGCTGGGCATCAGCTCACTGTGGGAAGCGAGGCTCAGAGAGGCCAGGCAACCCAGCTGAGGTCACACGGCCAGACGCGGGGCATCCCCGACTATGGCAGTGTACATAAGGTGCCTAGACCACCGTCCCCTCGGGACCTGGGTACGTCCTTTGGCCGACCCAACCAGTCAACCAGGGTTGCCGTGTGAGGTCAGGCACCTGGCCTCCCCAGGCACCAGCCAAGAGTAAACGGAAGCGTCAGGAAGTCAGACAGGGACGTTAAAACTGCTTTGCACCACGTCCTGGCTGACGGCAGGACACGGGAGAGCAGCCCAAAGCCGGACGGAGCAAGAGGCTCAGGCCACTCGGGTCCCGGCACGTGGGTGTGGCCCTGGACTGCCCCCTTCCCCTCCTGAGGCGTCGCCGTGAGCTGGGCCCCTCAGGAGGGAGGAGCGGGCCGGGCCTCCATGAGCCTGGTTCCTCCTGTGCAGGGCGGCCACGGGGCCGTGGGGCCAAGGCGCCCAGGCTGGTGTGCGAGGTGGCAGGCGTGATCCGGATCAGTGACGACAGCAGCACCGAGTCAGATGCCGGCCTGGACAGTGACTTCCACTCCTCCCCCGAGTCCGTGCTGGATGACGACGTAGTCATTCTGGACGCCATCGGGCTGCCGGCCGATGACCGCGGTGAGGCCCGCAGCCCAGCATTTGCCACCTTACAGACAGGGGAGTCGGGCTCAGAGAGCCATCAGGGCCATGCGCCTGGCCTGAGGCAGAGGGGGTTCACACCAGCAGTCCGGGGTGAGAGAACATTCCAGACCCCTACACCCCCGTGCACGCGACTGTGCTCCACTCCTCAGGGACCCCTTCACTGCTTCCAGTGGGGCTGTGGGCAGGTGGGCTGGCCGGCACCCCCTGACCTCTGGCCCTGCAGGGCCCCTGTGCCCCCTGCAGCGAGACCCTCACGGCCCCGGTGTCCTGGAGCGTGTGGAGCGGCTGAGGCAGGACCTCCTGGCCAAGGTGCGGGCGCTGGGCCGGGAGCTGCCCGTCAACACTCTGGACGAGCTCATCGACCAGCTTGGGGGCCCCGAGCACGTGGCTGAGGTGAGCTTCCACGGGGCCCCCTCGTGGCCACCCCGGAGTCCCCGCACAGCACCGTGACGTGGGGTTGGAGCTGGGAAGACCCCAGGTCCAGCATCCAGTGTGCAGCCCAGGAGGCCGGGCCGGCTGGTGGTGGACTCCCCTCCCGCAGCCACGGTCGCCTTGCCCCCTGCTCCCCAGCCCGGCCTGGCACCCACCTTCCCCACACACCCCCGTGTGCTCTTAGTCCCCAGGCCTGTCCCCCTGTGTCTCCTCCCTATCCTCCCCACCTGCAAACTGTCCCCTTTCTTGGGATGTCCCTGTGGTGACAGCCCAGGCTCTGGTTTTGCCCCAGGGAGCAGGTTTATAATAGAAGACGTAGGACGGAGTGAAAATCCTGCTGTCTGCCCCTGGGCGGCCCGGGCCTGGCACCAAGGCTGTCCTGGCCCAGGGTCCACAGCGTCCCTAGCACACACACACACTCAGGAGCTCCGGGCACCCAGGCAAGGGGCCAGGGAAACAGGCATGCGGGGGCCAGTCCCTGACGGCCTCACCGGCTGACTGCTGTTCCCCCCTCCCCCACCCCAGATGACTGGCAGGAAGGGCCGTGTGGTGTCCAGGCCCGACGGGACAGTGGCCTTTGAGTCTCGGGCAGAGCAAGGCCTCTCCATCGACCATGTGAACCTCAGGGAGAAGGAGCGCTTCATGAGTGGGGAGAAGGTGGGGGCATGAGGCCGGGGCCCGGGGGGCGCAGGGGATGGGCTGTGTCAACAGGTGCCCCCCGTGTGGGGGGAGCGGGTGGGGACCCCGCGTGACCAGGGAGGTGCAGAGTTCCTGAGGGGCTGGCCCCAGGACCACAGCCCATCGCGGCCCCTGCTGGGCCTGTGTGTGTGCACGAGTGCCTGAGCGGGGCCCCCACAGGCCTCCCTGGCCATCCCAGCCTCCAGTCACTGTCACGCTGCTGTCTGTCACTGCCCAGGGGCCGCTGCGAGGCCCTCCACTGGAACTCAGTGTGGGCTGCTCCTCTCCACCCAGGGCAGGCCAGGGGTGGCCCACGGTCCGTTCTGAGCCCACGTGGGCTCCCCCACGGGCGCACACCTACTCCTCCCGTACTCACCTTAAACGAGTCCCAGTGACCCACGTGAGGCGCGCAAGGCACAGAGGAGCAGGCAGGGTTCCGACTGTCCCGTCCGTGTCTCCCAGCTCGTGGCCATCATCTCCGAGGCCTCCAGCTCTGGCATCTCCCTCCAAGCGGACCGCCGCGTCCAGAACCAGCGACGCCGGGTCCACATGACACTGGAGCTGCCCTGGAGCGCGGACCGGGCCATCCAGCAGTTCGGTGAGTCCCACCCCGGGCTGCCCCGCCCCCGGGTTGCCCACCCCCCCCCCCCCACGGTCCCTGAGAGCCCTCCTCCGCCTTCAGGCCGGACCCACAGGTCCAACCAGGTCTCTGCCCCCGAGTACGTCTTCCTCATCTCCGAGCTGGCCGGGGAGCGAAGGTTCGCGTCCATCGTCGCCAAGCGGCTGGAGAGCCTGGTGAGCGGGGCTGGGCGGGCTCCCCCGGGGGAGGGGGGCGGGGGGGGGGGGTGCAGGGCGGCGCCGGGAGGAGCCGGACAGCCCCTGACGGCCTTCCCCATCCGGGGCAGGGGGCTCTGACCCATGGGGACCGCCGCGCCACTGAGTCCCGTGACCTGAGCAAGTACAACTTTGAGAACAAGGTACCTGGGAAGGGGGAGGGGGGCAGGAGGGGACGTGTCCACGCCCAGGGTCCCCTAACGCCCCTCCTCTCTGCACTCAGTACGGCGCCCGGGCCCTCAGCTGCGTCCTCACCACCATCCTGAGCCAGACTGAGAACAAGGTGCCGCTGCCCCAGGGCTACCCCGGAGGAGATGCCGCCTTTTTCCGGGGTGAGCTGGGGATGAGTGAAGGTCTCTGCGGTGCGGGACAGCTTGACCCGGAGCAGTCTGGAGCACTGGCATTGGCAGACTGGATTTGTGTCCAAAGACCCCCCCCCCCTTCCGCACAAGCTTACCAAGGGGGCACTGGTGGCAGGGCGGGCACCCCGGGCTGGCTGGAGGGCTGGCACGGGGCAGAAGACATTCGAGGCCCCCCCTTCTGCAGATATGAAGCAGGGCCTGCTGTCAGTTGGCATTGGTGGGCGTGAGTCCCGGTCTGGCTGTCTGGATGTGGAGAAGGGTGAGTCCTCCACGCAGAGCCCCCCCCGCCCCCCCAAATCCATGGGAAGGCCCCCACACCTCCCAGGCAAAGCTCCCGGGGCCCTGCTGGGGCTCCCGACGCCCTGAGCTCCCCCCTGCCCCACCGACTGCTCCATCAAGTTCTTGAGCACCCCCCCACCCCCCAGACTGCTCCATCACCAAGTTCCTGAGCACCCCCCGCCCCCCCAGACTGCTCCATCAAGTTCCTGAGCACCCCCCACCCCCCAGACTGCTCCATCACCAAGTTCCTGAACCGCATCCTGGGGCTAGAGGTGCACAAGCAGAACGCGCTGTTCCAGTATTTCTCCGACACCTTCGACCACCTCATCGATGTGGACAAGAAGGAGGGCAAATACGACATGGGCATCCTGGGTGAGGGCTGTGGCCTCCCCGGGGCGGGGGCCTGTGGGGGGTGGGGGTCTCCAGAGCCCGAAATGGCCCTGACGGTGTTGCCCCTGTCCCTGCTCCAGCCTCCTAATGGAGGGACTGTGGCCGTGCTGGGGTGATCACAGCACGGTGAGCAACTGGGAGGGCCCTGGAGGGGCAGGACTTGGGGCACCAAGAAGACTCCGTCTCGGGGAGGGGGGCTGCTGCAGCCTAGTGCTGTTCCCTGAGGACCAGAAGGTTTTATTTAGGCCTGAGGGGTGTATCCACATGCTCCACGTGCTGGTGGTGAGCCTGGCACGTTTGCTCTCCTCATGCCAAAGGAACCTGACGGCTGATACCCCACAGCAGGGGCCGGGGGGGGGGGGGGGGCGGGCCACAAGCCCTCCTGAGAGAGACCAGAGTCTGTATTTCCAGCTTCGAGGACCAGTCTCTGCCCGAGCGTACAACTTGGCCGTGGTAGTGAAAGCACAGACCACGGGAAACTGAGTGGTCACGGCTACGTGCCAGTAAAACTTTATTCATAAAATCGGTGGCAGGTATAGTTTGCTGACTCCTATGTAACCATCCCCACAAGAGCCTCGCAGAGCTGGGGCCCTGAGGGGCATGTTGTCTGTAGTCACATCTAGTGTGAGTGTCCAGTGGGGGCTGGGGAGGCGGCTTGGACCCCAGGCCACCCCGGGAGGGGCCACTTGCCATCCGGGCCGTCTCTGCCGGGGGAGCATCCACTGCACTTCCTAGTGGACATCTCTGGGGTGTCCCCGAGAACTTGGGACGTACGGCTCCCGAAAGCCCAGAGCCTGGAGCCTCGTGGCCCCCAGATGGGAGGGTCTCACCCCTGCTCGTCCTCTCTGCAGACCTGGCTCCAGGCGTCGATGAGATCTATGAGGAGAGCCAGCAGGTGTTCCTTGCCCCTGGGCACCCACAGGATGGGCAGGTGGTCTTCTATAAGGTGAGTGGGCGCTAAGCCGCCCAGCACGTGCAGGCCCGGTCCCAGCACCCCTCACCCCGCTCTGAGCCCGCATGCTCTTGCAGATCAGCGTGGACCGCGGCCTGAAATGGGACGAGGCTTACGCCAAGTCCCTGGAGCTGACGGGCCCCCACGACGGCTTCTACCTCTCCTACAAGGTGGGTGGCTCGGGGGGGCCCCCAACATGTCCCCAGGGGCGGGACCCCAGCCGATGGGGAGGGGGAGGGGAGGGGCAGGGAGGGGCAGGCACCATCGCCCCCCCCTCCCCACCTCCCGCGCACCCCTGCCCAGGTCCGGGACAACAAGCCCAGCTGCCTCCTGGCGGAGCAGAACCGCGGCAAGCACTTCACGGTGTACAAGCCTAACGTGGGCCGGCAGAGCCAGCTGGAGACCTTCGACAGCCTGTGCCGGAAGTTCCACTGGGTAGGCGCCGGCTGACGGGCCGGGGGGGGGGGGGGTGCCTGTGCCCCCTGGCGCACGTGCTCCCCTTTCTGCAGGTCCCCAGGCCAGCCCTCTGTGCCCAGCTCACCCGGCTGCCGGTGCAGGAGGAGCAGGCCTGGGGCACCGTGGACCTCAGCTTCCCGCTCGTGCGCTGGGAATCGTGGACGGTCAGCCCGTGCGGGTGGCTCACGCGGCTGTGTGTCCCCAGGTGACGGCGGAGGAGGCCAGGGAGCACTGGGAGAACAGCTACGCCTTCTCGCTGACGCACTGCAGCCACACCGCATGGTGAGGGCCGGGGTCGGACTGGGACGCGGGCGCGACAGCTTTGCACGGCCTGGCCCTGGCCTCTCTGCAAAGCACGTGTACGAGGAGGGTCCCTACAAATGGCACAGGGCAAAGGGAGGGAGGGCCGCGTTGGGCGTCCGGGGCGTTCAGGGAGCTCGGAGGCGGCGAGCAGGACGGTGCGTGGGGCCCGTGGGATCCGAGCCTCCCCTCCCCCGCCCCGGCGCAGGAACCGGCACTGCCGGCTGGTGCAGGAGGGCAAGGACTGCGTGCAGGGCCTGCGGCTGCGGCACCACTACATGCTGTGCGGGGCCCTGCTGCGCGTGTGGGGCCGCATCGCCGCCGTCATGGCCGACGTCACCAGCAGCAGCTACCTGCAGATCGTGCGCCTCAAGACCAAGGACCAGAAGAAGCAAGTCGGTGAGCAGGTGGGCACGCCAGAGGGGCCGGGCGGGAGCAGGCACCGCTTCAGAGGCCCTGACCCGCCCCGGCCCCCAGGCATCAAGATCCCCGAGGGCTGCGTGCGCCGCGTGCTGCAGGAGCTACAGCTCATGGACGACGACGTCAAGCGCAAGCACGCGCGGGGCCGGGGCCTCCCCGCGCCGCCGCCGCCGCCCGCCCTGCGCCCACTCGAGCTGCCTTGCGGCCCCGGCGAGGTCCTGGACCTCACCTACAGCCCGCCGGCCCAGGCCTTCCCGCAGCCCCCGCCCTTTGCCTTCCCGCCCCCCGACCCCGTGCCGGCCCCCGGCGGCCTGCCCCTGGGCGCCCCGGACTCCGCAGCCGACGCCGCAGCCGCGGCCTTGGCACACCAGCGCCGTGACATCAACTTCAAGGAGGTGCTGGAGGACATGCTGCGCTCCCTCAACGCCGGGCCTGGCGCCGGGGCGGCCGGAGCGCCCGCGGGGAGCGGGGGGCCCGAGCGGCAGAGCGTCATCCAGTTCGGCCCCCCCTTTCCCAGCTCGTAGGCCCGGCAAGCGGCCCACAGCCGGCGTCCGAGGGGAAACTTACTTATCTGCAATACGCACGTCTCCGTGGACTCGAACTCTCGAACTTCTCTCCTGCCGGCCTGGGTGGCGGGCGGGTGGTGAGCCGGGGCCCAGGGCCCCCCTGCTGACTTCCGGGGAGGGGCTGCCGCGCCCCCCCCCCCACCCCACCCCCTCCCCCAGCTTCCGGAGGCCTCCACTGTAGTGCCTTCCCTACCGGGCAGACCCCTCAAGATGCTGCCCGCCCTTCGGGGCCCTCCCAGGCAGCGCAGGTCCCACTCAGGATGTCGCGGGGTCCAGGCTTGGGCAGGGCCCGGGGGTGAGGGGCACACTCTGCCCGTGCCTCTGCCCTCTCCTGCCCTCCAGGCCTAGGCAGGAGCTCCCCATCCCACCTCACCCCACCCACCCTCAGGGCCTGGTCTGACCAGAAACCCCTGAAATCCACAAAACCGGGTGGCCCCAAGAGCTGGAAACTCAGGAAACCCCAGGTGCTCAGGGCCCTGCCTTCTCTGGGGGACTCCATGGGACAGACCCCACCCCCATTAATATATGCAATTCTTCCCCACTCTCTCTGCTCCCTAAGTTATTGCCCCGCCCTCTCTCCCAGGCCCCAGAACCTGCCATGGAGCTGGCGGTGTGGGCGGATCCCTGGTTTCTATGTGTATTTATAATTAATGCAGGTGTACATATGTAAAGAGATCTTTTTTTAAATATATGTGCCTTTTCACTACCTCCCAGATTGTCTGCTTTTCCAGCCTGCAGAGACCACAGGGAGAGGAAGGCACGGTGTGTCTCCCCCAGGAACGTTTAGCGGATGCCCACGGCGGCCCCACTCAGAGGAGGTCGAGGGGGCTGTTGCCTGAGGAGGGAGCCAGGCGGGTGAGACCAGCCCACTCCTCTCCCAGACCCGCGGGAGGCCGAGGCCAGGGTAGAGGTCTAGGGCCGGGCTGAGGAGACAGACCCGCACTACAAGGGGCCGTTGTCTACGGTGTCTTCCCGGCACCAGCGTGGCAGGCCAGCTGCCTTGGCCCAACCCGTGCCGGCCCTGCTGTGTCTTGGGCCAGTCACTGGTTGCCTCCTGCCTGCCGGGGAGACCCAACCCCCCCCCCCGCCGACACCCCGGGACGCTCAGGGTGGTGGTGCTCTCCAGAGCAGTTCCCCTAGTCTCCGGTGTGCACAGCTGCGGTCCCTGCTCTGGTTTATTCCCAAGGCTCCCTCACGGTGTTGGTTCAGGTGGGTGGGGTAGCCCAGGACAGGAGGGCCAAGAGCTGGGCCCTGGGGAAGGCAGGAACGCACGCCAGGCCCTTCCCGGAAGCCACGGAAGCACACCCGGGTCTGGTCCTCAGGTTAGAAGGGTCTCCCACCAGCCAGGACGTGGACAGGTGAGGAGCCGGGAGACCCAGGGGAAGCAGCTCTAGGGTGGCTGGGGTTCTCAGCCTGGCTACTGCAGCCCTCCAGCCCCATCTCTCTGCTGCTGACCTTCACTGGAAATTGGTGGGGGCTGGGGGGGGGTGGGGAGGAGGGACAGGACAGACCCAACTGCTCTCCAGCCGTGCCATCCTCTACGCCCTTGCCAGGATGGCCCCAGGCAGCTATAGGCAGGAAGCTGTGACCATGCCTCCCAGGCCCCCCAGACCGTGGATGAGCGTTGGCCTGCAGGACTGATGGCCTCAGGCTATTCCCACCCCTTCCTGGGGCGGGGGACTGTAGATAACACCCCCACGGCCGCACCAGATGAGGCCCCGTGGGCAGGCCTGGATGCCCTGGCTCAGTGTCCAACAGTGAGGCCTGTCTAGTGCATAGGCCCTGCCTGGCACGGCTCTGTGCCCAGACCAGCTCGGCCTGATGCTCAGCCCACCCCACGTGCCTAGTCCCTCCAGTGGGCAGAGCCACAAGGCCCCAGCCCCCTTGGCCTCCCATCTAGGCACTGGGGAAGACCGGCCACAGGCAGGCCCTGAGCAGCGGGCTAATACCCTGGATGAGTCACAGCCAGTAATTCCTATCACCTCCCCCAGGATCAGCCTGTGCCCAGCAGGCGGGGCTGCTAAGATTAGCGGGCGCAGACGCAGCCCTAGGAAGCCAGAGAACTCCTGGACTCACAAGAGCCTGGGGAGCTAACACCACCCTCCTGCCCCTGAACCAGAAGGCCCCCAGGGCAAAAGGCTTCCCCCCCCACCCCCCAAACCCACCCCAGGGAGGCAGGAACTTGCAGCAGGCCAATTTGTACGTTTTATTCCCACAAGATAACTAGCGGTGGGGGGGTGGGGGGGTGGGGGGGGCGCCGAGCCACGAGCCGGGCCGAGGAACCTTCCTCCGGCAGAGGGTGCACGCCGGGTTCTCGGGTCTGCCCCACCAGCAGGCTGGTTTTCAGGCAGACCGTCATGGGTGCCGGGTAGAAGGCTCCGAGGGGCAGGGGCGGCGCATCCTTGTGGAGCTAGAGGTAGCAGGGCAAGTCCTTCTCGATCACCTGTGGGGGGAAAGGGGGTCAGCGCTGGCCTCTTCCTTGGCCCCCACCCCCCAGCGGGCCCCTGCAGAGGAACCTACCAGGGGCTCTTCCATGGGACCGTACCGCTTCACCACGCAGCCATTCTTGTCAATGAGGAACTGCAGGAAGGGGCCGCGTCAAAACAGGGACCCCGCAGCTCTGGGGGGGAAATGCGGCCCCTGGGGCTGGGGCTGGAGTCCCTTTGGGCAGGGCACTGAGCTGTGGCTGAATACACGGACCCAGGGGCAGGAGCTGGCCCTGGACACGGTCCTAGCCTGTCCCCCCTTCCCCCTTCTTACCTTGGTGAAGTTCCATTTGATGGCACTAGAAGACAAATGTGAGATCATGAGAAATCTGTGGCGATTGCGGACCCCCCGGGGTCCCTGCGGACCACCCTGCCCCCTCCTTTGCCCTGCACTCACTTTCCCAAGATGCCCCTCCCCTTGGGCTGGACTTTCATCCACTTCCACAGCGGGTGGGCATCATCCCCGTTCACACAGATCTTGCTGAACATATCGAACTTGACATTATAGCCAGCAGCGAACTCCTTGATCTCCGCGTTACTCCCTGGTTCCTGGGGCAAGCAGGGGCATTGGGGTGAGTGAGGACAAGCCTGGACTCCCCCTGGTCCCCGCAGCCACAGGCCCGACCCAGATCTCCTCCCCACACCCGCCCACCCTAGTCTCGACCATCCCGACACAGGGACACCTAGGGACACAGCTGGCCAAGTACGTACCTGCCTCCCGAACTGGTTGCAAGGGAAGGCCAGGATCCGTAAACCACACTCAGCGTATCTGGCGTGCAGGTCGACAAGCTGAGTATAGTTTACCTCCGTTTTGCCTCATTGCGAGGCCACGTTGGTGACTATGCACACGAAGCCTCTGGAGGAGAGATGGTGCAGTCAGGCCAGGTCAGGGCCATCGACCTTTTCCCCTGCCTCTCCCACCAGGCAGGTATGTACCCACCGGTACTTGTCCAGGTTAACCATGTGTCCATCGATGTCCTTGGCTGAGAACTCGTGCATGGACTGAGCACAGCGCCAGTCGTCTCGGGAGGCACACTGTAAGGCAAGGGCACCATGAGGGGCCTGTGGACCTCGCTGCCACCTGGCCCATCGCCCAGCTCGGGGTCCCCAGAGGAAGGACTCCCAGGCGGATCCGCGCCAAGAAAACCATGTCCCCGAGACAAGGAAAAACTGAGGACTCCTCCTCGAAGGCGCCCGCCGCTTGCGCGGCAGGGCGCATTTGACAGAGGACACTGAGACCCAAAGAGGGTTTGGGACCCCGCCAGGTGGCTCCAGCGTCGGGTGTGGGGGCCCCGCGCGCACCGGATCCCGGGAATCGGCGCTACAGCCGCTATCACAGGTTGCGAGCGCCGCCTGCCCCGCTCTCTCTAGACGCGGCTCCTTCCGTCGGGGGCGCGCCCTCTTGCGCCCGCAAGCCCCAGCCTTCCGCCGCGGGGGGACTCGGCGCCGCCGCCTGCCCGGCAACCGGCGCCGCTGCCCGCGGCGGCCCGGGGAGCCGGCGGCTGTGCGGCCCATGCCGGACCGTTTCCGGCCGCGCCTGTGCCCCAGGGCCGCGCCGGGGGGACAAAGGGCCGGTAGCCAGGGCGCCCGGCCGCCCGTCTGTGACGCCACCGCGCGGGGCCCAGGGGAGCACGGGGCGGGGGAGGGGCGGTGACGCCCCGCGGCGCGTGACCCGGGGTTTCCAGCCCACCGGGCGCCTCCCGTTCGCCGGGCCCCGGCCCGGGCCGCCAGCGGCCGAGGGTGCCCAAGCCCCCCCAGCCCCCTCGACGCAACCTGGAGGCGCCCATCGGGGGTCCCTCCTGCCCAGGCCTGCTCCCGAACGCCCCCCGCCCGAGTTCTCCGCGGCCCCGCGCGCCTGCCCAACGGCCCGTCGGCCCGCCTTCGGTACCCAGCTCACCATGGTGCCGGCCAGGCCGGGTGCGGCCAGGGCTCCGCACAGTAGCGCCGGCTTCAGCAGGCGGCACAGGCGGCTGAGGTTCATCGCGGCGGCGGGGGCGCCGGAGGCAGCGACTCCTCCCCTCGCCGAGCCAACCAATGGACGCGCGCCGGCGGGCCTGGCCTCCCCGCCCTAGGCCACGCCCAACAGAGCCCTCATTGGTTGTACGCGCAGGCGGGGCGGACGCGTGGTGACACCAGCCAATGGGAGGCCGGGGTGAGGGGCGGGCGGGGTCGGGGCCGGGCCGGGCTGGGCTGCGGCTCCGCGGCTCTGCGCGAGTGCGCATGCTCGCCGGCGGGGAGGGCTGCGAGGTCCGCGCAGGCGGCGCGGCGCGTTGGCGAGTTTAGGACGGTTATCCGGCTGGTTGACCTCGGCACCGCGGGATGCCTGACCACTTGAGATAGTACTGGAAACGCGTGGTGGGGGGCTCGAACTCCCAGAAATATCGCCCAGCTCTTTGAACACTGGAGATTTTCTTTTAAAAGTAAAGTCAGTCGGGGTCAGACTCCCGCTCACTGAAGACTGCGGTGTCGCTGCGGGGGCGCCCCGCCCGTGGGCCCAGCGAAGGCCGGGGACCACCCAGCGGCGAGCGCCCGCCGTTACAAGCAGCGCGTGAGCCCGGGGCCACTAACCAGGCGACGGTTAGCGGGCCCCTGTGGCCTCGAGGACGCGCAGGTGTGTGCGGGGCAGCGGCGGCACACGCCAGGGGAGTAGTCTGCACACAGTGCAGGCGTGCTCGGGCATTTGGCCGAGTCGGTCCAGAAGACAGAACCGCCCGCTCTTGGGAATTGAGCCAAGGAATTCCTCAGCGGCCCGGCCGCCCCCACTCCCAACGCTGCCTGGACTTTGACCTGTGGACGAGTGGGTGTTTTCATCTTGTGTTACAGCGCACTTCTTATCCCCTTCTCGGATCCTCCCGTGAACATTGCTGCAGAAACGGGGGTGGGGGGGGTAGGACTCTCGGCTTGGTTCACTTGGGGGGCGCCAATGAGACCCCCCTCCCACCCAGGCTTGCCAAAGGGCAGAGCTGGGGCCCTTGGCCTTGCGCTACGCTTAGAGGTAGAAGTGCAATGAAATGAGGAAGCCCATTCCAACGGCCAGGTCCTGTCTTGCACAATGGCCTTCACGTGGCCTCCTCCCTCCAGTGCGGCTACCAGAGGCCCACTTGTCTGAGTCACCTCCTGGAAGAGAGCCCCCATAGTCCCACCTGGGCAGCCTCACTTCTCAAGAAGGAGCACCCCCCCACCCCCACCCCGGCGCGCCGCCCATATTGCTTCCTCCCTGGAACCGCGGGGTGTCACGGCCACATTGGGGAAGGAGCCTGGTCTGGCCCTGGGGGAAGACTGCTGTTTTCACTTTTGCCGCAGTTGTGACCTATAACTTTGTCATACAGATGGCCCCCGAGGCTGTTGGTTATTGCAGGATGGGCCAGAAAAACAGCTCGGGGCAACGCCCTTGTGCCCACCCTGCAGGAGGAGAGAGGTGGCGCGAGCTGACAGCACCCATGTCCTGAGGTGGCCAGAGGCGGAGACAACCACCCATGTGGAGGCCAGCCGGAGCTGCCGGTGGGGCGTCCGGGCTTCACGGCTTCTGCCAGAGACACTCCGTCTCACAGAGGGGGCCGTGGAGTCTTGGGAAAGTCTCAAGGCTCCAGGAAGGCTTCCCTGTGGTGGCCTCAGTTCCTGTGTGTCCCCAGTGAGGGGGCTCAGCTGGCCACTGGCGAGAGGCCTTTTCAAAGTGGAAAGTTTTTCTAATTGAGATAAAATTCACATAACATAAAATCCACTATTTTAGCCCTTTTGAAGTGCACACTTTTTTTTTAAGATATTTAAAATGTACAACCATCTCCGCTAGGTAATTCCAGAACATCCCATCACCCCAAAGGAAACCCAGTCCCCATCATCAGTCACTCCCTGTCCCCTCCCCCAGCCCCCAGCCCCCACGAGCGAGCCCCTTCCTGTCTGTGGAAGAGCCTGTTCTGGAAGTTTCACACACGTGGATTCACACCCCGTGTGGCGTCTCGTGTCGGGTTCCCTCCCTGAGAGTCGTGTGTTCGGGGTCCATCCGCGGGGCGGCGGGTGTGGGCGCCTCACTCCTGCTCTGTTCGAGGCCAAGTGATGTTCCCATGCGTGGCGGACACAGTGTGTTTACCTGTTCATATATTGATGGAATTTGGTTGTTTTGAACTTTTGCCTTTGTAATGCTGTACAAGTGTTTGTATGGGCATACATTTTCATTTTTTTAATTAAAAAAAAATTTTTTTTGCTTTAATTTACATCCAAATTAGTTAGCATATAGCGCAACAATGATTTCCAGGAGTAGATTCCTTAATGCCCCTTTCCCATTTGGCCCATCCCCCCTCCCACAGCCCCTCCAGCAAGCCTCTGTTTGTTCCCCATATTTATGAGTCTCTTCTGTTTTGTCCCCCTCCCTCTTTTCGTACACTTTCGTTTCTCCTTGGTATGCACCTAGGAGCGGAATTGTCGGGTCAGATGGTAAGTCTCGTTTAACCTTGTGAGCAGCTGCCGGACTGTTTTCCATCCACTCCATTTTATATCCCCACCCAGGAGCGTGTGGATGGCGGCCAGAGTTCTGGACTCAGCCTCGCCCATGTGATGCAGCATGGCGAGAGGTGCGAAGGAGCAGCTTGCCACTCTGTGTCTCTGTGTCCTGGCGCTGAGGGCACAGTCACTGGACTCTGAATCATCAGAATGATGCTCAGGCCTCGGCAGCCTCTCTGGGGTCCTGAGGCCCCCCTGGCCCCGTGAGCCCTTTCTCCTGTCTCTTCTGTGCCCTGTGGAACAGCAAGACTACCTAACATCTACACACTCACTACTGTATTCACCTGCCACCCATGCCTGGGCCCTCTTGGGGTACTATCCGGGCCACCTTTCCTTGGAGCCGGCCTCCCCCCGCCCCCAGGTTCCAACAGTCCTGCCTTCTCCCCTTGCCAGATCTGCCTTCACGCCAGCAACCTAGACAGATGCCATTTCTCCCATCTTAAAACCGCTCCTCGCTCCCTCTCCCTCCACCTTTGGCCCCCCTCCCCTTGGCATTCACGTCCACATCTCCCTCCGGCTCCTTTCCTCTCATCCATCCCACCCTGGCCAGGCCCCCTCCTCATCTGCCCTCCTTGGGGTCACCAAGCTCCCGTCCAACCTTCACATCTGCTCAGACTCAAACTGCTGTTTCGTGGCTTTGATGGTTGCTCTCTCCCTCCTCCTCCTCCGGACGCTTTCTTCACCTGGTTCCAGGGCACCTGGCAACCTCCTACCGCCCTTTATTCTACTAAGGAGCACTCATGTAACACTGCTGGTGCCAGGCACTGCCATCATTAGCCAAGCGCCCTGAGAAGTGGGTGCTGTTTTTGTCCCTGTTCTACGAGGCTAGGGGGAAGGGAGGCATTTAGGTACAAAATTGTTAAGGGATGTGCCTCGGTTCACACAGCCAGGACTGGAGGCCAGGCCACTGCTTCAGGATCTGTGTCCCGCTCTGTGCCCTTCGGCTGCTGCTTCCCTCTCCTCGGCCTCCGCATCTTGGCAAGGCTCCAGTCCTGGTCTCGGATCTGTTTGGTGACCGCGCCCAGCCTCCGATCTCCATTGACTCCCACAAGTCTGCTGCACCACCCCCCCCACCCCCGCCTCCCAACCTTGGACTTTGCCCTGGATTCCACTCATATCCCAAGGTCTCCTTGATCTCTCTCCTTGGGCCGCAAGGAGATCATTTCTTCTTTCTTTTCTTTCTTTTTTCTTTATTCTTATTTTTTAAGTAATCTCTATGCCCAATGTGGAGCTTGAACTTCTCCTCCACCCCTGAGCCAGCCAGGTGCCCCCAGAGCCCCTTTCTTTTTTTTTTTTAATTTTTTAATTTTTAAATTTATTTTTGGGAGACAGAGAGAGACAGAGCATGAACAGGGGAGGGGCAGAGAGAGAGGGAGACACAGAATCTGAAGCAGGTTCCGGGCTCCGAGCTGTCAGCACAGAGCCCGACACGGGGCCCGAACCCACAAACCGCAAGATCATGACCTGAGCTGAAGTCACACGCTCAACCGACTGGGCCACCCAGGCGCCCCTCCAGAGCCCCTTTCTAATCTGTCACCCACACCTGTCTCTCCCTGGCCTGTTGGCCCCAGTCAGGGCTGCTCTGTTCTCCCTCTTCCCTCTCTGTCTCTCTCTTCTCCGTGTCCCGTCCATCTGCTAATCTGTGGGCTCCACCTTCAGAATACCAGGACTCTGCCCACTGCTCTGCCCAGGTCATCCTCTCCACCCCTCCTTGGTCTCCCTGCTCAAACACTGAGAGTGACTGACAAAGTTAACCCAAGCTTTTCAACCCAAGCAACAAGGCCTCCCAGGGTTTGCCTCACTGTACTCTTCAACCTTCTGTCCTCCCCTCCCCCCACAGGCCTCCTTGCTGCCAACTCACCAGGCAAAGTGCAGCCTCAGGGCCTTTGCACACACTGTACCTTTTGATAGACCTTTCTATAGACATTCCCACAGCTTCCTCCTTCTCTTTGGGCTTTTGCCAGAGTCTCTCTCGCTCCTTGCCTTCCCTGACCTCCTCCCCATTTGAAACTGAAAGTCTCCCACGTTGCTTAGCGTGGTCTACCTTCTCTTCCATAGCATTGTCACCTTGTAACATTATCGTCTGTCGTGCTCCCCATTTCTGTCCTGTGTCTCCCTGGAATGTCTGTCTCTGTGAACGTATCGCTCAATGAGAAGCTCCTGATGGGCCTCCAATGGGGCGAGTGCTGAGCTGGGGGCAGGGTTGGATGCGCAGTGGGGGTTGCGGGGAGACACAGGTGGGAGCACCTCATGAGCCCAGGAGCTATGCCAGGCTCCTCCCAAGCACAGCCGTCCCTTTAGACTCTCACCTAACCCTCTAAAACGGGGACACTTTATTTCCATTGCACAGAAGGGAACACCAAGGCTCATGGGCATTAAGTTGGACGCGGCCCGCAGCACCTGGATGCATATTTACAAAGGGCCTACAAAGTTGCCCGGCCCTCTCTGGGAAGCGAGGAGACCGCTGCCTCCGTCCGGCCTCAGTTTCCCCTCCCGTAGCTCGCCTCCGCCTCCCACGATTCTAAATCCAACTCAGAGACCAGCGTTGAGCGGAAACCACAACTCCCGAGAGGCCCTGCGGCCAAAGCCACGCGAGAACTGCCGAGGCGAGAGTGGGCGGTCCCGTTCGCACGCCTCTCGCGCAGCCAACCGCCGCTCTCTGAAGGCCCGGGCTGCCCTTGGCGCTGCCGCTCCCGAAGGTATCTGGATTCAGGCGTTCGCTGTCGACAGCCCTCCACGAGACGGACTGGGGGCTTGACAATGGCTCGGCGCAGGCGCAGTCGGCGAGGGTTCTGCCGGGCTGGGGCGCGTTGACGCGGAGCGGCGGCGGCCATGGACGACGAGGAGGAGACGTACCGGCTGTGGAAGATCCGCAAGACCATCATGCAGGTGAGCCTGCTCGGCTAACGCGGCGAGGTCGGACCAGGACGAGGTCCCTACGGCGCGCAGCGGGGCCGGGGCGCGTGGAGGACGGAGGGGCCGACGGCCTGTGGCCGAGCCGGGAGTCCGGCGGTCCCGGGGCGGGGAGGAGGGGGTCTCCCTCGAGCTGGAGATAGACGGCGGACCCCTGTTCTCCCATTTGGGCCTGTTCCTGGAAGGCGTGGGCTCTAGCCCGGGTGCCTGACAGAATCCCAGAATCGGGGCTTGGGGGGAGCCCTGCTGGTCAGTGAGGGCGTCTGACTGATGTTTCTGTTCGGCGGCTACTTCACGGCCTCGGCCGCCACCTTGAGCTCCTCGCGTTGTTCGGGACAACTAACAGCGACAGTTTGGCTGAGCGTTCACTGCAAGGCGTGCGGTTTAGCCGCCCGGTGGGAGGGGACCCGTGCGATCCCAGGCCTGGGAGAAATCCCGCCGGAACTAAGCCCAGGCGGCCGCATTCAGCCTCTTCTTACCGCTTTGCAAAGCTGCTCTATGGCAGGGACCAGAGCAGCCGTGCCCAGGGGCTGCGCTGGGGGCCCTGCAGGCTCTGGAGGGACAGTCAGGCCAGGGGTCTCATGGAGAAAAGGGGTGGGCGCAGGGCTGGGTAGCATCTCTGACCTTCCCTCTCTGCGTCTGGATCCTCTTCACCCACTGGAGGAGCCCTGGCCAGCCCAGCAGTGCCCCTCCCACCCAGACCCCAGGGCCGTAGCTCTGCGCCACCGCTTCCCAGTCACGGCCTGTCCCCGAGGCTCAGGATAAGGTGACAGTTGCGTGTGTGGCAGCTGGTTGTCTGGAGCAGCGCAGGGGCTCTCTTGGGGTGTGCCCTGGCCTGTGTCCCCACCTGCCCATTTCCGTCTGACGCCTACACGCACCTGTCGCATCAGGCCCCCAAACCCTGTGTCCTTCTCTGCAGTGGCCTCATGTGGCCCGAGCTCTTCCCGCCAGCTCTCTCTGCCCTGAGGTCACTGGGCTAGCTCTCTCTCTCTGCAGCTCTGCCATGACCGTGGCTACCTGGTGACCCAGGATGAGCTGGACCAGACACTGGAAGAGTTCAAGGCCCAGTTTGGGGACAAGCCGAGTGAAGGGCGGCCACGGCGCACAGACCTCACGGTGCTGGTGGCCCACAACGACGACCCCACTGACCAGATGTTCGTCTTCTTTCCAGGTGAGGGCCGTGCTGGTCCTTGGCTGTGTGTGTCCTGGGTGTCACGGTCCTAGTAGAGCCATCGGGGGGCCTGCTCGGGGGTCACATGGTAGCAGCTGCATGCTGTGTGACCAGTGTCTACACTGACCCTTTTTATTCTTCCCAGCCTGGAAAGAGAGCACACCCCCCCCCCTTTCACTGCAGACGACGACATTGATCTCTGACTTCTCTGAGCACTTTTTCCAGCTTCCTTCTCCTCGATCCCCTTCCCCAGTTTTTCTTCCTCGGCTGTGTTCTCCACCAGGATCGTCACAGGCCTCCCAGGGGGGCCCCCAGACCCCTCATGACCTGAGACTCACCTGTGTCCTGTCTGGCCCCCACCCATCAGCCCAGCCTCCAATCTCCCAAGCCTCCCGTTCCCTGCAGCCCCTTCCTGTGCTGCTGCAGGGTTCTGGCCCCGTCCCGGGCCCCGTCCGTGCCCCTCGCCGAGCTCGGGTGCCACCTCTTCCAGGTCGAGCGAAGAGCCCACCAAAGGGTGTCCTGGGCCCCCTGTGTCCCTCTGTCTTAGCACCTGCTCCACTGAGGCAGCCCGACTCTAAGGCACATAAGGGTCGGGAGGCCGTGTTGTGGGGTGAGCACTTGGGGGCCTAGCCCACTGCCTGGAATCAAGGGGGGTGGCACACGTTTACAGAATGGGCCCAGCTGGTGCTTTGACAGGAAGCGTCCCCGTGTGTGAGGCGTGGTTATTGGAGGCATTGGTGCTTAACCGCCTGCGTCCCTGTGGCGCTGTCTCAGCCTCCTGAGACTGGGGGCGTCCGTGTTCTCCCGTGGGCCATAGCTCAGGACTGGGGTTCCTGCCGTGTTGGTCCACACAGCATCCCCGACCTGGCGGCTTGAGCGTCCACGACCGCTCCGCTCCCAGCGCCGGAGGCACGAAGTCTGATGCCAGGTATCAGCGGGGCTGGTGGTCTGTGAGGTGTCTCCTGGCGTGTGGGTGGCCGCCTTCTCCCTGTGTCCTCACACGGCCGCTTGCTCTTTGCGTCTGTGTCTTCGTGTCCTAGAAGGACAGCAGTTGGTTGGATTCGGGTCTGCCCCGATGACCTCGCGTAAATTTAGCGTTGTTTCCAAGTGCAGTCACGTTCGAGGTATTGGGGGTTGGGACTCTAACGTAAGGGCTCGGGGGGGACACGACTCAGCCCACGATACTGCCCGTCGGTGGAGCGAGGGTCTCAGGAGGGTGCCATGATGGGGCAGCGGGCAGGGGCCTGGCCGGGAGCCCCACGTGGGTCCTGGCACCAGGGGCTGCCCGTCTGCTGGGCTCCTGGAGCCCAGAGGTCCCATAGCGGCAGGCTCTGGGCCTGTGCGCCGTGGTGACCCGGCACCCCACCGGCAGTGCAGGGACGGGAGGTAGTCTCCGTGGTGGGACGTCGGGCTCCCGTAGACCAGACGAAGCGCTTGACGTGGGCGTTCCCAAACCCTGGAACCACTGAGGCCCCGGACCACATGAGTCCCAGATCCTACTTCCAGGAAGGGGTCCAGTAAGTCCGGGGTGCCAGGCCCCTTTCAGCTCCCCAGGTGACGTGGAGGCGGCCAGCCCCCTGCTCTGGGAGCCAGCAGCCAGGTTCCTGTCGTGCGTGTGGGGAAGCTGAGGCCTCAGAGAGAAGGGGCCGTTCCGGAGTGGCACAGGGACCCCTCGGCAAGGCAGAGCTAGCACCCGGGTGCCCGAGAGGGCGAGGGAGCCGGGCCCGCACGGCGAGAGGGGCCCCGGCAGTGCAGACCGCCGTGCGTTCTGTCCGCAGAGGAGCCTAAGGTCGGCATCAAGACCATCAAGGTGTACTGCCAGCGGATGCAGGAGGAGAACATCACCCGCGCCCTCATCGTGGTGCAGCAGGGCATGACCCCCTCCGCCAAGCAGGTGGGTGGGGGCCCCGCCCGGGTGCTGAGCACCTCGCTTCCCTTCCTGCCACAGCTCCTCACGGGGCCCTTCGCCCATCCCGAGGGGACCCCCGGGGACTGGGATCTGAGGAGGAGCGGTTGTCCCTCGCTGAGGGGCAGGGCCAGAGTGGCGGGACGGGACGGAGGACCCGTAAGCACTCCCGTCCTGTGCTTGGGGGCTGCAGGACACTCCCAGCCCCATCGGCTCGAGGACGAGCCCCGGGAGCGTTTTGTCAGATGGAAACACGCGAGCATCACCTGGTTGTCACCGTGACACCAGGCCGAGGCCCCTGTTGGGTGGGCGGGCTCTCCCTGCGGAGGAGCCCGGCTGCCTGGTGGTGGGTTTTGCTGAATTGCAGCGCTTGGCGGTTTATTGGGGTGTGAAAGCAAACCCTCTCTGGCTTCCCGCCCCCCGCCAGCCTCCAGGGAGCGAACGGTGGGGTGGTCCTGGCTCTTGGCTGTGCCTGAGGGCAGTCTCTCTTCCAGTCGCTGGTTGACATGGCCCCCAAGTACGTCCTGGAGCAGTTTTTGCAACAGGAGCTGCTCATCAACATCACAGAGCACGAGGTGGGGGCCTCAGGTGGGGGCTGCGGGGAATGGGCCCTCCTCCCCAGCGGGGGCTAGCGAGGGATGAAGGGAGGCTGGGAAGGCAGTGCCGGGCCCCGCAGTCCCTCACCCGCTGGGGGATGGCAGAGATGTGGGCGTTTGCCCGAGAGTAGGAAGACAGTGGGGACGCGTCCCCGGGGCCGGATGCTCCCGCTTTGGGGAGAGCCGGTCTGGTGATGGAAGTAGGGCAGGGGTCCCCGAGTGTGGTCCCGGACGGGCCGCGGCAACATCACCCGGGAACTCAACCAGGAGTGCAGAAACCCAGGCCTGCTTGGCCTGCACGGTCAGGAAGCCCCGGGGGGTGGGGGCGGGACCCCAGGGCTGGTCTGCAGGAGGCGCAGTCCGGGGACCCCCGTCCACATGTGGAGGCGGGAGCAGGATGGGGCTGCGCCAGGACATCTGTAAACCCCGGCCCCTCTGGCTAACGTGGCGCGGCAAGGCAGCTGGCCAGGGCCCGCCCCGCACCCCTTCTCTGTGTGGGGGCTCAGCGGGGCCTGTTCTCAGCTCCTCCTCTTGGCAGCTGGTCCCGGAGCACGTCGTCATGACCAAGGAGGAGGTGACCGAGCTCCTGGCCCGGTAGTATCCTTTCGGCCCTCTCCCCTGGGCCCGCGCACCCTGCTCACTCCCACCCCCGTCAGCTGAGCCTGGCTTTTTCCCTGACTGAGCTGCTCAGTAAACTCCGAGAGAACCAGCTGCCCAGGATCCAGGCCGGAGACCCGGTGGCCCGCTACTTTGGGATAAAGCGAGGGCAGGTGAGGACTCGCCCCCCCCCCCACCTGGGGCTCCCCCAAGGGCAGGTGAGGAGTCCCGCCCCCCCGTCACCCAGGGCCCCCCCCCCCCCCAGATCCGGGGTGGGCTGTGACTTCCGCCTGTGGGGAGGCCCCAGCCCCTGTTCTGCTTTGGCACCTGCGCAGGTGGTGAAGATCATCCGGCCCAGCGAGACCGCGGGCAGGTACATCACCTACCGGCTGGTGCAGTAGCCGCCCTGCTCGCAGGTGAGATGGCACCTCTGGGGGGGGGGAGGGGGGGGCTGAGCGGGAGGGCCTGTCCGTCTCCGGCCCGGGAGGGAGCGCACCGTTCCCGCCCACCGGGTTGTGGCCGGAGAGCCCCTTCTCCCCGCTGCCCGCGGTCCTTCGTGTGTCGTCCACTTGTCGCCGGGCTTGGAGGCAGCTGGCTCAGGCTCGCGGGACCGACTAACACGCCTTCGTCCTTCCTCTCGTCCAGCGGCCCGGAGTCCCTCACCCAGGCTGAGGGCGGCAGCCAGCCCACCCTGTGGGAACAGTCACCCCAGGAACCTCCCCACTGCTGCTTCTCCACACCCCTGGGCTGAAGGTCTGTGTGTGGCCTCACCTGGACCCCGCGTGAGGGCGCCTCCGGAGCGAACGGGATGGCGCAGGGAGGCCCTCCGGCGCCCGGTGACAAACTGCAGTCCTGGGTCCAAGTCTCTGGCCCCCAGCGCCTTGCTGTCGCCGTGTCCTATAGGGTGGCCCCGGGGACATCTGTGAGCCGCGCCCGTGGCGGCAGAGAGCGAGTTGCTGCTTGCTGCCGGGTGTTTTGAAGAATTAAAAGTATTGGAGTAAATAAAGCGGCCTGTCTGGAAGTCAGAACGACCGTTTGCGACGAGTGGCCTTGCTCGAGGCTGTAGGCCCTAGGCCCCGCCGGGGGGCTCCGCCCCCTTGTTCTGTGGCGCCTGCTGGCCCGGAGGGTGGCCGTCCTCTCTCGTCCCTGTACCGAGCCTGCAGGGGGCGTGGACGGCGGCCACCGGGCCCTGTCCACGTGCGCGAGGCAGGCAGTGCTGCCGTGTTGCTTCGACTTGGTTTCCTGCTGCTTTTCTCACGCGGAAGTTTGCGGTGGGATCACCCAGCGTCCTCCCGTCACCGTCTGATTTCAGGAAGTCTTCCCCAGGTTTGCTTTTCTTTCTGTGTTCATAACTGCTTTATCGGGGTATAACTTACGTGCCACACAAGTCGCCCATCGCAGCCCACCGTTCAGTGGCTCTTAGTGTTGTCAGTGTTAGAACTCGTCACCCCAGAGGAAACCCCGTCCCCATCACCACTCATTCCTCCCCACCACCTCCCCGGCCCCCCACGAGCCTCCTTCCCGTCCGTGGATGAGCCCGTTCTGGACGTTTCACGCACGTGGACTCACACCTCGCGTGGCCTCTCGTGTCTGGTTCCCTCCCTGAGCGTCGTGCGTTCGGGGTCCGTCCGCGGGGCGGCGGGGGTGGGTGCCTCGCTCCTCCTCGCGGTCGAGGGATGTGCGCGTGTGCCGTGGACACGTGTGTATCCATTTGCCCACCATTGGACAGCGAGTTCTTCCACGTTTTGGCAGTTACGAATAATGTTGCTGTGGGCATTCACCACGAGTTTCGCGTGGACGTGTGTTTTCATTTTTCTCGGGCGTGTATCTGGGAGTAGAATTGCCGGGTCGCCTGGAGGCTGGTTGTCCGTTGGAGCAACCGCCCGGCGGTCAGCACCGCAGCCGCCCCACGTCTCGTCCACACACCCCTGCCCTCTGCGGCTCTCCTGGCGGGGCGGGCCGCATCCTCGCCGTCGCCCGGGCTGCTTCTCCCTGACGCCTGGCCACGCTGAGCAGCGTTTGTGTGCTTACTGGCCACTTCAGCGTCATCTTTGGAGGGAGGTCTGTTCAGATCCTTCGTCCGTGGCAGGATCGGGCGGGCTGTCTGTCTGTCTGTCCAACCAGGCTGCAGGTGCTGTTGGTTCCCGTGTGCAGGTGTGTTATATACGCTTAACACACACAAGTCCCTGGTCAGTTACGCAGTTTGCGAGAGCTTTTTCCGTTTTTTGTTTTTGCAAACGGCTGTTCTTAACGTTGGTATGTTTACACGTGGCCTTGACTTCTGGGATTTGCTCCTGGGCTTGGTATGACTTGGGGATGTATCTTTTCTCCCTGGGACGGATGGTGCTCTTGATACTGTGAATGCCTAGCGGGTCGTTACTGCCCGAATTGCCACACTCCTCTGGATTCCCAGGTGGACGTGGGTCTGTTTCAAGCTCCTCTTGTCTGTGGATCAAGCCTGGTTTTCCAAGTGACAGCTTTGTAGCCTGTCTAACGGTGGTACACGTCTCCCCTGTGCCTCCAAACGTCCATACGTTGTTTGCCAAGGGAAGCCAGACGCAGAAGGTCACATCCCATGTGACTCCACTCACGGGGGGTCCCGTCCACAGAGACAGTAGATGGTGGGAGTGGGGGGTGTGGTGAGGGGCGGGGAGTCAGTGCTTCGTGGGGACAGAGTCTCAGTTTCGGGAGATGGAAAGTTCTAGAGACAGATGGAGGGGGTGGCTGCATGACCGTGTGAGTGTGCTTGCCGCCCGTGAGCTGTGCACTTAGATGTCGTACGTATTCCGTACGTTTTAACCACAGTGAAAAAAACAAAAAACGACTTGGTTATTGTGTCCTTCCCCCCACAGTGGGGTTTTGTGTTTTGTTTCGGTTTATCGATACTTAGTTTGTGTGTTTTGTTTGGGGGGGAGCACAGCTAGTTACTGAGGTGTAGCTGACAGGGTGTCACTGCTTGTGCACCTGAAATTAACGTGGCTCTTGGCTGTTCTTGAATATGGACTTCGTACAGGAACAGGGGTGCCTGGGGGGCTCCGTCGGTTAAGTGTCCGACTCTTGATTTCGGCTCAGGTCACGGTCTCACGGTCCCGGGAGAATCGGGCTCTGCACTGTGGGATTGTTTCTCTCTGTTTGCCCCTCCCCTGCTCATGCCACGCTTTCTCGAAGTAAATGAACTTAAAACGAATGTGTAAAAAATCCTTTTGCCTTTGGTTGAGTTTGCTTGGTCTCTGAAGCCGGGTGCAAACCTCTGGCCCATCTGCACACGAAGGACTTTGAACAGCTTTGAAGCTCCGTTCGAAGTCGGCAGAGTTTCGGGCATAGAGGCCGTGGACGTTCCTGTCCCTCCTGGTGCAGGGGGTTTTTTGTTGCCTCAATCTCCGTGCCCTCCTTCCAGCAGCACCTGGCCTTCCTTTGAGAATTCATCCCTTTCGGGGACCAGATCCTGCCTGTGCCGTTGAGTATAACCTCCCTAAGGTTGGTTCAGGTTGGGCTGTTGCTCAGACACCTGCCTCAGGCCTCATGGAAGAGGTGCCCCCTCCTTGGATACGGGTGGATTGAGGAGGGGGGGCCCCAGCGTTCACATGGCCCCAGGCCCCTGTGACATGCTGTGAGCTGGGTCAAGCCTGGCCTGAAGCTGGCCCCAAACCAGTAAATTACCAGGCACCTCATGAACAGCATCCAGAGGCCTTCGTTTACAGGCCTGGCCAGACTTCAGGGGGAGGCTTTTCATGACCCTTGCTGTTTGAATAATGCCCGTAAGTGGAAAGCTGCCGTCTGGCTGAACACGGAATACAGTTAAATGGTTTTATCTGAGCTTCAAAAAAAAATTTTTTTTTAATTTGCTTATTTTGAGAGAGAGCCCCCGAGCTGGGAGGGGCAGAGAGGGGGAGAGAGAATCCCAAGCAGACCCTGTCAGCGTAGAGCCTGACGTGGTGCTCGATCCCATGAACCAGGAGATCATGACCTGAGCAGAAATCAAGAGTTTAAAGTTTATTTTGAGAGAGCAGGCAGGGAAGAGGCAGAGAGAGAGAGAGAGAGACAGACAGACAGAATCCCAAGCAGGCTCCACACTGTCAGCACAGAGCCCAACGCAGGGCTCAGTCTCACAAACTGAGATCGTGACCTAAGCCGAAATCAAGAGTCAGACGCTTAACCAGCTGAGCCAGCCAGGCGCCCCTCTTCTGACCCTCTCAAAGCATATATCGGGTGGGCGTGCTCTTTCCGTGAAGAGCCAGACCATAGGTATTCTCGGCCCCGGGCCAGACGGCCCCTGGGTGCTGACTCGGCTCTGCGGGGACGTGGGCAGCGCGTGACGAGGTTGGGCTGCGTGCAGTTCCGCGTTGGGCTGTTTGCCGGCTCGGTGATCTCCTTTTCCAGATCTTTCTTAGCTGCTGCCGGGGAGGGCCAGGCAAGCTGTTGCAGAGCATTCTGACCGGCACCGCTGCTGCTTTCTCAGCCTGGGGTGCGCGGCAGGTTCCGGGGGGCTGCTCTGTGTCAGGAGGGGAAGGCCCCTCCTGCCACTTGTGTGTCTTGATGGGCGCGAGTTCCGTCTGCTTTTCCGCTGCATACGAAGAGTTGGATCTTCCCAGTGCCCAACCGTCCTCGGCCCTCCGGCATAAACCCAGCTTGGGGGGTGGTCTCTGAGCTGGGTGGGGGGTCAGTAACAGGAATTGGGGGCAGGGGTCCTCTTCTGCTCCAGGCCGAGGGTTCACAGTGCCGTCTCCGAAGGTGGCCACAGGATTTAAACCTGGTCCTCAGGCACACTGGCCCCGTTTCCAGGGCTGGTGGCTGCCACACTGGACGGTGAACGGACAGCATTTCTTTCATCTGGAAGGTTCTGCCGAACGGTGCTGGGCTAAAAGTTTCTACGAAGTGGTGGTTTGAGGTTGTGTCTGCACAGCTGGTCTCAAAGGCCACTGGAGCTCACACAGCTACAGTGGAACTTCTGTGTCCTCTGTGTCCCTACCCCCAGCCTGCCACCACCAGAGAAGATAGGCTCGGATTTTAAACTTTATTTTAAGCAGAGTAAATGTGCATGTGAAAGACGTACATCGTGACCAACATGGAGCTCACCACGCGCCTAAACCCCAAGCGTCCGACTCGGTTTTCCAGGAAAGCAGGGGCGTGGTGCTGCCACTGGCCGCTGCTGTCTGGCTTTCAGAGTGGCCTTCGGTGGTGGCCCAGCGGTGAGAGGTCAAGGCAGAGCTTGTAGGCCCACAGGGCCGCTGGCCCCGGGGGCAGGGCCACGCGGCAGGGACGTCCGAGGCTTCTCTGAGCACACAGTCGGTCCCCAGACGACTGGACAGCGGGATCTCCCAGCGTGGCTGGGTCGGGTCGCCAGGGCACACAGGCAGACGGAGCGGGCTTCGGCCTCACCCAGTGCCCCGGAAGCTTCTGGAAGAGGCAGCCGGCAATGCCCTCACCGGTATGGGCTTGAAGGAAGAGGCCTCCCGTGGCCTCCCGGTGACTGGACACCCGCAGGGATGGGAGCCGGGAACACACGGCGTGCCCCGCGCCCCAGCTACACAAACTCGGGCTGCCTCTCGTGGCCGGTGCCCGCTGCGAGCTGCCCACCGTGGAGCCACGTGACGGGCAGTCCGACCTCGGCCACGTTGTTGCACTGATTGGTGTTGAACTCGGAAAGCTGCTCTGCCAGGCCCTCTCCGGCCCCGGCCCCCAGCTGCTCCTCGCTGCCGCTGCCGCTGCCCTGGGCCTCCTCCACGCTGGCCTCGCTGCCCTGCTTCTCCAGGAAGCTGAGGCGGCACGCGCCCCTGCCCGCCGGGGACGGCAACTCCGAGGCCTCCTCCCCCTCGGAGTCGGAGTCGTTGGAGGCCACTTGGGATTCTGCGAAGCCAAGGAAGGTGGGGTGGGGGCAGAGAGGCCAGTTGCGCCGTGACCAGGAGGGACCTGGGGTCCACCGCCTGACCTGCCGTCCTCTCGCCTGGCCCGCTCCCCGCCCTGGGACTACCCACCCGCAGGCCGAGGTGCGGGCTCAAGGCCCAGGGCACCCGCGTCGGTGTCTACAGAATGCCGCAAAAAGGCTTCTCTTTGCTGGTATTGGCAACAAATTAACAGTTGATATAGGAGATGTCCCTGCCCATGGGGCATGTGGCCCCCTGACACCGCACGGTCTGCCAGCGGGCACCCAGGCTGCCCCGCTCACCTGGACCCCCGTCTGCAGCCTCCTCCCGCAGCGGGAGGGCAGCCCCTGCACCCGCCTCCGGGCACGGCGCCTGCACCCCATCCTCAGCCCGCCGGTCATCCACGTCCTCCTGTGGGCGGCAGAATGTGGTCAGCCGGGGTCCGGGATTCCGGCCCCTCCCAGGCTCTGTTCTCCGTCTGGTTAACTAAACACCCGGCGCGCGGATGGCCTGATGCCACTGTGCCCGGTGTCGCTAAGCAGCTGCGACTCGCCCACGTGGGGCAGAAGGCCGCGGGCGGCAAGGCCGAGGTCCCGTGTGGACGCCAGTGTGCCCTGCCGCCCCGAACACACACCCCCTGGAAGAGGGCCTTCCGCGGGGACGGGAGCACAGGAGCACGAGGCTCGAGAACAGAGCGGACGGGGCCGGCAGACAGGAGGACGGTGGCACGAGATTGAAACCCAGCAGCCAGGTGAGCTGGCAGGTTGGACCCAGCTGGGCAGCACGCGAGCGTGAGGACGTGCTGTAGCGGCACGGAGTCGGGAGACCCACGGGGCCGGGCCGAACGCGAGGTCCGAGGTGGGCTCCGGAGGCGGGGGGGGGGGGGGGGGGGGGGGGGGGGGCACGGCCACAGGGCCTTTGCACCAACAGTGGCTCTCCCTCAAGGGTCGAGCCCTTCCTCCATCAATTCTTTGCTTAAAAGATGCCTCCCAGGCCACTTCTGACCACCCGGCCCAAAGCAAGCATGTCAGTCATTCTGTCTCCGGCTCGGCCCCCTGCTCAGAGCGGGCAGCCCTGCAGTCTGCCAACACCCTCCCCCAGCCCCCAGGCACCTCGGGCTCCTCCTCGAAGACCAGGTCGTAGTGGGCGATGAGGGTCTCCACGATGCGGGCCTGGTGGGGGTAGTCCACCAGGGAGGACAGGGACACGGTGGCCTCGGTGGGCCTTGGCCGCAGCAGCGTGGGTCCAAACACGATGCCCAGGTTCCCCGGGGTCATCTTGTTGTCCTGCTCCACCTCCACGATCCTGGGGGCCGCGCGGGCGCGGGAGCAGGTGTGAATGGCTCCCCCAGGCCCCCCACAACCCAGACCCCTGCCAGGCCGGCCCTCACCTGCGCAGGTGTCTCAGCAGGTACCGCAGCGTGGCCCTGTTCTCGGGCGGCAGGCCCTGCAGGCGCTCCCGCAGCCGGCCCGCCATGGCCACGGCTGCAGCCTCGCTCTCGGCGGCGTCGGACCGGCCCCGTGACGCCGCCTTGGCCTCGGCCTCCGCCTTCAGACTGTCCTTGGCCAGCCCCACGAGCTCGTGGTAGAGGCGGAAGGAGATGAGCGGTTCGGGCAGCTGTGGGTGACGGGTCGGACGGGGTCAGAGGCCCCCAGCCCGGCAGTACTCCCCCGCCCGCCCCCGGTCCCGGCTCAGCGGGCGCTCGGCCCCACCTGGCGCAGGTAGAGTTTGAGGACGTTGCTGACGTCGTGGGGCGAGGCCTGGGACAGTTCCACCAGCTCCTTGCCGTTCTCGAAGTCCTGGCACAGCTTCTCCACGCGCGTTTTCACCCCGTTGACACGGTAGATGCCCTGTGGGGGCCGCGGTCAGTACGGCCCCCGCCCGCCGCGCCACCGCCCCCCCCCCGGGACGAACCCCCCGCTGCTGCCCGGGGGCTGGTCACCTTGGTGTGCAGCGCCCGCCGCTCGATCTCACAGATGCACTTCTTGACGATGAAGGGCACGCCGTCGGGCGTGCCACGGGCCGCCTGGCCGAAGTCCTGGCCGAAGAGCTGCAGGCGGCCTTGGAGCTTCTTGTGGCCGCACTGGATGGCCAGCGTCTCCAGGCACTTCTTGTGGCAGGCCAGGCAGCACTGCGGCGGGCGGCGGCTCAGCGACCCCCCCCCCAGCGCCCTCCTGAGCCTCACTCCCTCGTGGCGTCTCCAGAAGCGCCACCGCTCCCGGCTCACTCTGTCTCCTCGGCTGGGGGACACGCCTGCCTAGGCGGGTGCCTGCCACCCCAGCTCCTTCCTTCCAGACGCCTCGCTTTTCCTGCCCGCAGCCCGGCGGTCCTGCCTCCGGGCCTTGGGCACTCCCCCGGGGCCCTCCGGTCTCCAGATGCTCCCCTCTGTTCCCGGCTGAGCGGACCCCCCCCCCCCCCCCGGCACGTAGCCCCAGCCGTCCCCCGAGCTCGACCCACCTCCTCGCACTCAGCGCCCTGGAAGTAGACGTAGCTGTTGCACTCCCTGCACTTGGCTGGCGTGCGCAGCTTCCGCAGCCGGTGCGTTCGCGCCGCCTTGGACAGCCCCACGTGGCGGAAGGGCCCGCTGGGCACGGCCACCGGCAGCTCGGGGGCCATGCCGTTGAGGTCGGCTGCGGGGCGGGGCGAGCAGTGAGCCTCGCGGCCGCAGGCCAGCACCGGGCCCACTGGCCTCCCCCTGACACCGGGCGCGGGGGCCCCTCACCCTGCTCGAAGGCTGATGACTCTGCGCTGCCGTCCTGGTCCGCCAGCTCCTCGCCGGACGACATCCGCTGCAGCTTCTTGAAGTCCCCTGCACGGGAGACCGGCGTCAGGCACCCCGAGCCACGAGGGACCCTCCCCAGAGGGCTCACGGCCGCCACAGCGTCCCATCACCGCCCCCCCCCGGCTGCCCCAGACGCCCGGCAGGCGGGGGCCTCCTCACCTGAGCCAGGGCCGGGGTCCAGGCTGCCGTCGGAGTCCGCGGTGCTGCTGGGCCACGACTTGTGCACCTGGTGGCCACGCCCACCTGCAGAAGGAGGCGTCTCCAGTGGGGGCCGCGGGGAAGCCACACCCACCCCGCACTGCGCCAGGCGCTCACCCCTGCGGTCCTTGGCCAGCGCCCCCTCGGTGGGCCCGCTTTCCTCCTCGGGACCGCCAGCGGCCTCTGTCCCCACGGCGTCGCTGACGTTGAGGCTACCCTTCCGGGTGCGCATGACCGGAGACCTGGTGGACCGAGCCAGAGGGAGGGGACGGGACGGGACGGGGGGTCACGGAGGCACTGCAGGCGGGAAGCCCGGTCCCCGCAGGGCCCGTGCCGCTGGCCGTACCAGGTGTTGGTGGAGACGTAGGGCTCGAAGTCGTAGCGCACGTCCGGCTCATCGCCCCGCTGCAGCTGGCACACGTGGGAGGCGTACTGCTGGCCGGGGTCGTACAGCTTGCTGCTCTCGCACAGCATCTGGAAGTGCACGGGCAGCGGGGCCGTCTGCATGTGCATCATCTGGTAGTAGGAGATGGTGGCCTGCGGGCGGGCGGGCGGGCGGGTGGGTAAGCCGCACCGACCGGGCCCAGGGCCCCCCTGCCCCCCGTGGCCAGAGCGCGGGGCCGCACCGACTTGATGGTCTGGTCGCTCTGCCGAATGACCTCCTGGATCTGCCGCAGCACCGTCACCTTGGCGTCCTCCAGCTCCTGCTTCTGCGTCTTGGCATCGGCCACACACGTGCGGTAAGTGGCCATGGCCTCCTCCGCCTGCACGGGGGCAGAGCGGTGCCCAGAGATGCCTCAGCCCGGCCTCGGCCCCCGGGACGTCGCCAGGCCGGCCGCAGGAACCGAGGCGGCAGAACGGACTGGGACGCGTTCCCACGGGACACGCAGCCTGGGCCGGCGCCGCGGGGTTCTGCCGCCAGGGTCTCCTCCTTGTCTGCGCTCACCTTGTTCTTGGCCTCCTCCTCCAGACGCCTCCGCTTGTCCAGGGTCTTGGAGGCCGCGGCCCCGGGCCCCGTGCCTGCCTGCTCCTCCTCGGCCTTGGCAGCCAGGAAGCGGGCCTTGCTGTGGTCCTCACAGCGCTGCCCGTAGCCCTGCTTGGCCTTGCGAAGGTTGGACTCGGCCTCTTGCTGCGGGCAGGAGGGTGAGGGCGCCAGTCCAGAGCCGGGCTCCGGCTGAGCTCCGCCTCCCGGCCCCTGTCCCCAACCACCCCCATCAGCCACCCACACATCTTGTGCCCACGGCCCCGCGGGGCAGACAGAGGCCCTACCCAAGAGTGGACAGGAGAACAGGAGGGGACGCCTGCCTACGGACCCTGGGAGGAACGGGCGTCCGGTGTGCCCACATCACAGCCCCCGCAGCTGAGACCTCCACCCGCCCCCGCCAGAGTGGTGGCCACCCTCCCGTCTCTCACTTCCCCTCTTTCGCAGGAGAGGTGTAAAGCCGCCCCGGCAGGAAGCCGGGCGCCCTGAGGGTTGGTCAGAAACATGGCGAGTCTTCTGGGGGCCACGCCCCAGCCTGCGCTGTCAGAGGCTTAAACGTACAGAAACTAGCTTGTGCAAATACCAGGGGAAACGTGGAGAGGGTCTGAAAACCATTTCGCTGTGGGAAGGCCTTGAACACGGGACACAGACCCAGAAACCACACAAGAAAAGGCCACCGCTGACACGCTCAGGCTTCTGGCTGGCAAAACAGGCCAAAGGTAGAGTCAAGAGTCAAAGACGATAAACCGGGCGGGGGGGGGGGGGGGGGGGGGCGGGGTCCGTAACTCACATCAGCAAGGGCTGAGATCTCTAGTACAAGAGCTCTGACAAATCAGTAAGAAAGAAAGAAGGCATCATCCAGCCCAAAATGAGCAAAGGGCAGGAAACAAGTGTTTCGAGGAGGGAAGCAGAGGGAGCTCAGGAGAGGCTCACACGTTCACACCCTCCCCCAGCCGTCCCGCTGTGGGCACCCGTCAGAGATACGTGTCCGGTCGCAGGTCCGAGACATGGACGCGAGGTGTCACAGCGCTGGTGTCTGAAACACCAACAGCCCAGCGGTGACGGGAAGGTAGCAGTAGGATTTAGTGAACTAAGTCCAGTGGCCTCTACAGCTGAGCACCTGGAGCGAAGATGCGCCCCCCCCGCCCCCCGCCCCCCGATTGAGGTGCCCAAGCCTCCGGCCACGGGACAGGGTGTAAAGGGCCAGGAGCAGAAGAGCCAGCCTGACACGCTGGCGAGCATACGGAAGGGGAGGGGCGCTTGCTGGAAGGCGGGGGTGGGGGTGGGGGTGGGGGTGGGGGTGGAGGTTTTCACTGAAGGTCCCGTTAACGTAGCTGGGAAACACACAGATGCTTCCCGCTTTGGAAAAGTCTAAAACCAAACTGGGGGGAAGAGACACGAAGCTGGCGCTCGCACCAGACCCGCTGTGCCTGCGCGGGGGGGGGGGGGGGGGGCGCACTGGCTCCCCACTCCTCCCTGCACCGCCGCGGGTGGCAGCCCGGGATCTCTCCCACGCAGGGCCCGCGCCCCCCTCGGGCGCCACTGCCAGCCTCCTGCGGGCACCGGAGGCCACAGCGCCAGGCCCCTCCCACCACCCCGTCCCCGCCGGCCTACCAGCTTCCTCTGGGCACGGTGCCACGACTCCTTAATCTCCTTCCTGCGCTTCTCATGCTCAAGCCGCCTCAGGCTCAGGGGCTGGTGGGGGGCACAGACCGTGAGCGACGGGGGGCCCCGGCACACCCCCGGCCTGTCCTCCCGCCCGTCCGCCCGCCCGGCCCACCTGGATGAAGGTCTGGTTCTGCAGCGTGCCCACCGCCTGCACCATGTTGTGGCCGAACTCCAGCTCCTGCTCTAGGGCCAGGGAGTAGATGGACAGCAGGGGCATGTGCGGCTGCGGGGTGGGGGCGGCGGTCACGGAGGAGGGCCTGGGCGGCCCCCCTTCCCCGGGCCGTCAGCTGCCGCTGGCACCCGCGGCGCAGGCGGGGGGCCCCTTCCCTGTGGCCCCTCTGGGGGGCGTGGAGACGCACACCCAGGCCCCAGGGACCCCACCTCCTGCATGACGCTCTGTCTGCAGCTATGCACGATCTTCTGCAGGCCTTTGGCGAAGTCCATCTCTGCGGGCGGGCGGGGGCGGCGTGAGTGCGGGGCTGTGGGGGCGGCGCCTTCCCCCAGCCCCGCACCCCGGGCCGCTCTTACCCAGCATCGTCCGCTTCTCCAGGTAGCCGATGAGGTCCTTCATGTACTTGGCCATGTTCTTGGCATACAGCAGCGCGGCATCCACACCGCCTTCGCAGCGCTGCAGCAACATGTCCACCTCCTCGGGGGGCAGGCAGCCTGCGGGGCGCCCGCTTAGCCCGGCCCGGTGCCCCCCTCCCTCCCCGCCCACTGGGCCAGCGCCCGCCCGCCCGTCGTGTCTCACCGTCACAGTCGTCGGTGCTGGGGGTGGAACCCTCGCTCCCCTGCGAGTACAGGCTCTCCATGGTCTGTGTGGGCGGGGGACGCGGGTGAGTCGCCCCCCTCTACCCCCCGGCAGAGAGGGACGGCCCCCAGAGGACACGGGAGTGACTCACCCCACCCTGCTCACCTGGCTGGGGTCCCCAGGGGGCACCGACAGGAGGGTGCTGCTGTCCACTTCCCCCATGAGGAACTCGGACACGCTGCAGGGCAGGGCAGGGCAGGGTGAGTGCCGAGACACATGCGGCCCCGGGCCCCCCAGCCTCGCCCCAGCAGCCCCACGGCACTCACGTGCTACTGAAGGAGACAGCGATGGTCTCCAGGGCCTTCTCAAACTCCCGCTTGTCAGACTCATTGTTGCACTCGTAATGGAAGGCTGGCGGGCAGAGACAAGGACGAGGCGGCTGACCCACTTCTGGAGGTGACCACCCCTGCCTGCGGCCACCTGAAGGGAGCTCCCAGACCAGGGGAGCAGGAGGGCAGCTGTGCCTGTCAAACTGCCATGCGCCCTTCACAACCCGCTTCGAACGCCCCCTCCCCCAGGCAGCCCTCCCCGGGGCCTCTGGAGCCCTCGCCACCCTGCCCCAGCCGGCTGACCTCTGATCTTGGCAATGAGGGTGCCCGCGGCAGTGAGCGTCTCCACGGTGTTGAGCAGCGGGAACCTGGAGATGATCTGTCGCATCACACGAAGGGCCTCCCCCAGGCACTCGTGGGCCAGGGGCCGGCGGGCCTCCAGCAGGTCTGTGGGGCACGGTGGGTGTGAGCAGGGAGGAAGCGCCTGGCCCCAGGAGAGCCAGGGGCCTGCCCCCTCCTCAGGGCTCCTGTCCCGGGATGGGGAGACTGAGGCAGAGGTGGGGAGGGCAAAGCCCACTGTGGGGCCTCAGGTGAGGCACAGTCCCTCTGGGCTGCGGGCCAGGGCCACAAAGGCCAGACCACGGCTCAGGCAGTCCCTTCTCAGAACTTTCTCTTCATGTCCTTCGAGAGACCAAACTCCTGCTCGTCCTTCAAGCTGCAGGCCTGGTGCCCCCTCCTCCGTGCAGCCCACCAGGCCCCTTTCCTGCCACAAACTCACAGGGCTGCTCAAGTTTCTGTCCAGCTCTGGACCTGCCCTGCCTCCTGCCACGATCTGCTCTCCCCTGCCAACCACCCCGTGAGGCAGGTGCGGTCATCATCCCCATTCTGTGGATGAGGAAGCTGAGGCACAGAGAGGGGCAGGGCGTTCTCAAGGATGATGGAGCTTTTCTGTGTTCACTAGCTCTGCAGGTATGAGAACTCCAGACAGGAGGACCCCAGGTGGCCTTATCTCCAGGGCAATGGGGAGCCATAGAAGGTGCTAGAGCAAAGCAGAGCAAGGTCAGATCTGTGTTTTGGAACGTGCCTTTCAGTGCCCTCCATAAACAGTTTTGTTTTTTTTAAGATTTTAGTTTTAAGTTATCTCTGTACCCAACCTGGAGCTCGAACTCACAACCCCAAGATCAAGAGGCACACACTCTGGGCACCCGGGTGGCCCAGTCGGTTAAGCACCCAGTTTTGGCTCAGGTCGTGATCTCGTGGTTCGTGGGTCCAAGCCCCACATCAGGCTCTGTCTGCCTGGAGCCTACACTGGATTCTGTGTCTCCCTCTCTCTCTAACCCTCCCCTGCTCACTCTCTGTCTCTCTTTAAAATAAACATAAAAGAAAAAAAAATACAAAAAAGCCACACGTCTACGGGCGGAGCCAGCCAGGCGCTCCCCCACAGTCTTCGTCACCGTGTGTGCAGACGACACTGTGTGCAAAACACACGCCATTAGAACCACAGGAGTCAGTGGAAGGAGAAGGGCCGACTGCAGACACGAGACACGGAGGCAGCCTCACCTCCGCGGCCCCCGCGCCCTGACTCCGAGGCTGGCAGACGACGTTCAAGACACCAGGTAGAGCCTCGTGGGCACGGAGGACCCCACTGAAAGCCACCTCCGGGGCGACCCCAGCACCTCACGCCCAAGCACACGCTCGCTGCCTAAGACGACGGGGGGGGGGGGGGAGCTTCAGGAAGCCAGGGAAGCCAGCCATGGGGGGCGGGGGGCACAGGCACACCCCTTCCCGAGGAGGTCCTTCCCCACACCTGCACCTGCCCCGGCCCCGCAAAGCCCAGGTGCCCCGGACGTGCTGCCAGCCGGACCAGGGGACCCTGCACTGTCTCCTCACTTGGGGCTCCACCCAGAGTGGGTCTTACTGTCCTCACAACCATCACAATACGCCGAGGACATCAGACCCCCGCCAGCTACCCCGCAGGCCCCGTCGTGGCCCCATTTCACAGAAGAGACACCTGAGCTCAGAGGAGGAGGCCCAGCGGGGGAAGGGCCCAGACTCAACCCACATCCTCTCTCGCAGGTGCCCAAAGCGGGTAGAAGGGCGCCCCTGCCCCGGGGCCCAACCTCCCTCAGGACGCAGCCTGGCTCGGCCCCGCCCAGGCCCGGCCTCCAAGGAAGCAGAGGGATCAGGATCGAGAGGAACCAGGAACTGAGATTAGAGAGTTTCCCCAGGAAACAGCTCCGGCCCCCGCCTGGACCAGATAACCCTGGGGGGCTCCCACCTCCCGACCAGCAGGGCCAGGCCTCCGCCGCCGGGAAGGTCGGATCCCAGCTCCCGCCCCTCCTTGGCTGGAAGAGCCGGGGGTCAGGGCCCGACGAGGGGCCTCTGTTTCCTCATCTGTAAAGCAGGCGCCTGGGGGAGCGGGTCAGAGCACTTGGCACGGTCCTGGCACTGCGGTTTCTGGGAGGAGCGGGCAGGGCCACGGGCTGCGCACGAGGTGCCAGGGACAAACAGGAAGCGGATGAAAATAACTCGGCAGGAAGCTGGGCCGTCAGCGCCGCACGCAGGAGAAAACGGAACTGCCATCCCGCAGGCCACTGGCTCCCCCTCGTCCCCCCGAATCTGTCCCCGGCCAGACCTCAGCCCACCTCCAGTCCACGCGGGTTCCAACCTGCAGGGCGGACCTTGTCCAGCCCCGGCTCTGACACTTCCTGTGGTCCCCCATTGCCCGCAGGATCGCGTCTGGGGTCCTTCACCACACGCTTCACACACCCCGAAACCTGTTCCCCTAAGCACATCTCCATCTTGGGTCTGAGCTTGCACACGTGACGTTCCCTCTGCCCCGGTGCCTTTCTCTCCTGGTGGCCACCCAACTCCTACACACCCCTCGGAGCCCTAGCTGCGGTGGCATCGCCTTCTGAGCCCCGCTGACCCCCCACCCAGGCCCCGGGGCCCCTGCCGCTTCTCACCCTCATGCAGAACGCACTCTTTGAGCTTCTCCAAGCCTTCGGCGAAGCGGCCCACGTCGGCCAGCAGGTGGGAGATGTCCTCCACGGTGTCGGGGCACGGCCCCTCGGGGGGCAGCTCGGCAGGGCTGGTGGTGGTCAGGGGGCTGCGGTGGCCCCGGCCTAGCGTCCAGGTGCTGGATCCGGACAGCGGGAAGCCAGCAGCGCTGGCATGGCGGCTCAGGCTGGTGGGCCGCTTGAGTGTACCCGTGGCCTTGGCATTTGAGGCTGCGCCTGGTGGCTCCAGGCTGGGTCCGAGGGACACATCAGCCCCGTCTTTCCTGGGCAGCTCCTGGGAGGGCGGGGGAGGAGGGTGACGCAGGTGCTCCGGCCCGGGCACCGCCTCAGTTTCCCCAGAAGTACGGCGGGGCTCCGGAGGGTCTTCGGCCTGACCCCACGGGGATCAGAGGCCAGAGGTCAGAGGGCTGAGATTTGGTGCCCTGCCCCGCCCACACCTGTTACCCAACATCCTCTTCCCCAGCTCTTTCACAAACAACCGTCTTTGCCCAAACCACAGCCAGGGGTGGGGCCTGCGAGGGCGTGGGGGAGGGGCACCCCACTTCCTGGTGGGGCAGGGAGGGCTGGGAGGGGGTCCTCAGCCCCTGCAGCCCCCTCTGGCTGCTGCACACACACCTCCTCCCTGGTGGAGACACCTCTGTCGATTCCTGTAGACCCCCAAGCCCCACGGACACGCCCAGGCCTTGTAGAGTATCCCCAAACTTCGTGGCTCTCCAGACCCGAGAGGCACCCCCCCGGCCCTACGCCCCACGGATCCCGTGTTGTGCTCTGCACCTCTAACCCTTGGGCCCAGTGGTTGTGCTATGGCTCTCAAACCCCGACGGCACCACTGCCCCCAGGTTCCCTGACCACCGCCCTGCGGAGCCCCAGGCCCAATGCCGCCCTGACCCGGGCACCCTCCCACCTACTCCCCGGGCCCCACGGCCGGCCCTGGTCCAAGCAGAGGGATGTGGGGGTCGACCCAAAGCGCTCCTACCGTGAGCTGAACGCCAGGGTCCCGGCCTTTCCTGCGTGGCCCATGCAGTCCAGCCCGGTGGGGGCTGTAGCTGGCGTGAGTCCCCCGCCTGCCCAGCATGGAGCTGCTGGGCCCCCAGCACAAGGCGCGCGCCCCTGGGCCCCTGCCGCCTGGGGGTTACTCCAAGGCCCCCGCCCGCTCTGCGCTCCCCAGAGAGGCTCACTCACCCCCAAGGGCTGTGGGCTGGGGCTTCCCGCCCGGTTCTTTTTGGAGATGGAAGGGGTTTTCATAAGCTCCCGCTTCTTCCTGGAGAACATGGTGGGACCTGGGCCCAGTGGCCCAAGACAGGCGGGCCGGGGTCACGCAGGCTGGGGGTCTCAAGGCTGTAGCTCTCCCTCCTGGCTGCCTCGGGGCCACATTGCCGCCGGCCACCCCCTCCCCAGCTGTCAGGCCCACGTGACAGGCCCAGCCCTCATTGGCGGGCCCTCCCTCCGACAGGAAAAGGCCTCCGGAGGCGGTGAGTGACAGAGACGCAGACCTGCCCCCCACCCTCCCTGGCCTCAGCCTGGCCCTCCTCACAGTGGGCTTGAAGGTGGGGTCCCGGGTGCCACCCCCAGCTTCCGCTTTCGGGAGCTCTGCGCATGTGCTGGCCAGGGTGCCTGCGCCCTGCACCGATGCCCCGGTGCGTGGCGAGGGCACACGCAGACGCCCAGGCGCGGCCAGGAGTACGCACACACGCGTGCACAAGGACACGTGCTCGGACGTCATGAAGCCCGCACGTGGAACGGACAAGCCAGGGCTTCCCTCTCAGACCCTGAGCTTGGACACACGCTATCCAGGCCGCCCGTCCTCCCTCCTCTGGCCACCGGGCAGCACAGGGCACACCAGGCCACCGTCCCCAGCCCTATTCCCACAGTCCGGGGACACACACAGACCATCACACTTGCCAAGCAGCAGCGCTGACGAGGCGTCTTTGGAAACAAGCCTGAGGCTACCCAGCCACGAGACCAGCCACGTGTAGGGACCCCTGCCTTCTTCCCCCCTCCCCAGACCCCCGCTCCCCTCCTCCAACCACCTTTTCTCTTGAAGACCCCTCACCAGTCAGAGGCTTCTCCCCTCCCCCATTCTTCTCACTTCTGGAGCCCCACCCCATCCCCAAACCCCAACAACCCCTTAGCCTCCCCAACACTGACCCCACTGACCTCTGGTGGGAGGGGCAGGTCTACAGGGCAAAGGGCCCGAAGACCACAGCCTCTGGTGCCAAACCCGCCTCTCCAGGCCCGGGTCCATCCACACACCCAGCTGGGAAGCCCCTTGAGGATCCTAGCACCCATTGCTCTGGGGCCTAGTTTCAGGGGTGAGGGCTGGCTGGCAGACTTCTGGCCTGGTCAGGACACCTGAGGTCTGGGCCACCCCCAGTGGGCTTTTCCAAGTCTTCTGGAACATTCCCCAGCCTTGACCTCCTCCTCCCCACCAGGCTCTCCTAGGTACTGCCCTCAGCCGCCAGGCCCACATGGGCACGTGGGGGCCAGTGACCAGTGTCCAGGCTCTATAGAAGGCCACCCTTGCACGTGAGACCCCCCCGTCCCCAGTCCACCAGAGGCCCCCAGAGCTGGGGGTCCAGTCGGCCACAGCCAGACTCTCACATGTACCCTACAAAATTGCACCAGTGTCGGGGGACACGTGGGGGACACGTGGGGGACACGTGGGGGACACTCGGGGAACAGGGGCCAGTGTCCAGACGCATATGGAGAGCCGTGTTTGGACTGACCTGCAGCCTGTGTGCACGCACGCGCGCGCGTGCGCACACACACACACGCACACACACACACGCACGCACACGCGCGGTTTCACCCCATGAGTTCTCTTTTTCCTCCAGGGCGGTGGATCCTCTGAGAGCCAGCGACTGGGCTGCCGGAGTCTCCCAGCAACACCACACAGGAGGTGCTGGGGTCCTCGAAGAGCCCAGTGAGGAGTCGGGGTGCTGTGGGCGTGTCACGAGGCCTGCCCCCACTCCCGCCTCCTACCCGTCCCCCTCCTCTTCCCCCTGGTCCTTGGAGAAGTACAGGAGCACCGGGGGAGGGCGGCCGGAGGGGCGGTCAGCCCCCGGCCCGGCCCCCAGCCCCACTTATCCTCAGCCCCGTCCAGGCGCGGCGGGCGCCCGCGCCAACGTGGTCTGGCTCCCTGAGAAGTGCCCGCCGCGCTCCTCCCCGCGCCACGCCAGCTCTCCGAAGACGCGAGCCAGGGCGCAGCGCCCTCCCGGCGGCACCTGGAACCGCGGGCGGCCCCCGGGAACGCGGCCGCCTCGAAGGCCTCCGCCAACTCGGACCGCGCTGCTGGCCCCGCAGGGTCAGCGTGTGGCCGGCGCCAAACCCGGGTGGGTGGGTGGGCGGGGCCGGGGGGCTGCTGGACACGCCCGAGGCCCGCCCACACCACCCTCCAGCTCACTCTGGCCCTGCCCCCCGAGACCTGGCCCCTCGGGACGCCCCCCTCCTCCTGCCGGCCTCGCCCGCCTGTGGGCCCATCCCTTCCCTAGCCCCGCCCCCTCGGGCCGCGCCCGCTCCAGGCCCCGCCCTCCTCCCTCCCGGGCCCGCCCCTTCCCGGGACCCACCCTCGTCCGGCAGCCCTGGGACCCGTCTTGGTTCCGTTCGGCCCCGCCGCCAGCCCTCGAGCCTCGCCTCCGCTCAGGGTAGAGCCAGGTGGGCGTCGCGTGGCCGTGTCTGCGCTCTTGTGGCCCTGCTCACCTGCTCTCGAGGGGCTGCGCGCCGCCCGGACAGCGGACCCGCCCGTCCGTCACCCTGATGGCCGGGCGCGTGCGGAGCGCCACACACTCTCCCTTGCAGCCGGGGCCCGGCGCCATCAGCTCCCGCCAGGCTGGGGCCACCTGGGCCCGCCCCCCCCTGCCCCCCCCCAGCCCAGCCCGCTCGGGCCCCCGGGACCGGGCATCACCGTCCCCGGCGTGCCCTCCTCCCAAATGTCGGGGCCGCTCCAGCTCTGACGGCCTCCCGCTGGGGCCTGACCCACCTTGACCCTGGGCCCCGGGTGCTGGGGACCCACCTGTGGTGCGGTAAGCACCACGGAGCGGCCCTCCCGCTCCACGGCCGGGAGGGAGGCTACTCCAGAGAAAGCGCCGGGAGCGGGGTCCGTGCCCGTGGTGGACTCGTCCTCGGGGCTTCAGGGGGCGATGCCCTCATCAGCCGAGCCCGAGCCCTCTCCCCCAGGCCCGCCCCCACGCACCAGAAAGACCGCAGCCGGGTCCCCCACCAGCGTCACGGCTGTCGCCAGCTTCCTCTTGTTGCCTCCGCTGTAGGTGCCCTCAGGTGGGTCCGAAACTTCAGGAGCCCCAGGCGCGCCGGGCCCAAGCTCGCTGTCTGTGGGGCGGGGCGGGAGGGAGGGAGGGGGGGCAGTACACGGGAGGGGGAGGGACCAGATGCGGGTGGGGGGGGGCAGTACACGGGAGGGGGACTAGGGTAAAAATGGGGGAAGGTAAATAAAGAGAGTGGAGCCAGGGTGAGAGAGGGGGGATGTGACCTGGCCAGAAGTTCGGGAAGCCCTCAGTGGGCGGTGGGGTCATGGCCGGGGAAAGTCAGGTGCGGTAGGAAGGGGGCAGGTACAGAGCAAGGGAGCTGGGGGGCGGCTAGTGGAGAGAGGCGGACCCTGACTCGGGGCAGGGCCAAGGGAGCCAGGGTAGGGCTGTGATCCTGGAAGGAGGGAGGGGAAGGTCACCTGGGGAACCTGAGCTTCGGGCGAAGAGTTCCAGGTGCTGGTGGCCGGCCAGCAGCTCGAAGACAGCGTCCGACTGAGGGCATTAGCCCCTGTGGTGGTGCGCAGTGGAAGGTTCCCGGCCATGCTGTCAATGGGGGATGGGGGACGGGGGGCTCAGGAAATTGGCTAGGCCCTGGCCACTCGGGGGGGGGGGGTGGCAAACAGGGGCCTCAAGGCTCACCCACCCTGGAGCACCATGGTAAGAGACGGGTGGGGGGCGTCTCAGGGCCGGGTCCACATGCGGGGGTGTGGGCGGTCATGCCTGGGAGAGCGCCGCGTGGGGACGCACACAGGCTTGGGGGCCCGAGCCCGCTCACCTGTAGCCAGCCGGCACAGCCTCGCCACCACCGGGCAGCGCGTCCCCCGCCAGCTTGCGAAACGTGGACGTCTTCCCTGCTCCGTTCACTCCCACGGGCCCGAAACACCGCGGGTGCCCCGCAGACGGCACTCAGCAAGGTCTCAAATCCCTGCCCCACTGTCCCTAATCCCGGGGTGGGGTTCCAAGTTTCTGCAGGACGGCCGTGGCAAGGGGGCTCCCCGGGGGCAGATCCCGAGGGCGAGCAGGTGAACATAACGCTGTCACTTAGCCGGGAACGGTTGGTGGCACGCGGGATGAATTTAAACAATTCCGGCGTAGCAGGTACCCTGTCAAGCGCTCCGTAAATAGCGGAACGGCTCCCGACAGACAGACACCCAGCGAGTGCGGAATGACTGCGACGGACACCGACGCTCCACGCTGGCTTCCAGCCGCGTCGGCCCCCCGCGCGTGACCGATACGTAGCACTCAGCACGTGGGCTGGCACAAGCAGCTGCGTGGATGTGAACTGGTGCAAAGCGCGTGCTCGATAAATGCCGGCTGTGAGCACTACTCGGGTCACACACACACACACACACACACCTCAGACTCAGCAGTACCACTGGTTCTCAAACGTAGTAGGTATTCGATTAACGTTGCGGCCACGTGTGTGGGCACCCCACCCCATAGGTGCTCAATAATCATCGGCTTGGTCTCCGTAGGGCCCAAGACCTTACTACACACAGTAGGACTCGGTAAGCGAAAGCATGCAGTAGGAGCTTAACGAGCGTTTGCTGGCCCGAAACAGGGGCTCAAGCGCTGGCAGTCAGTAGTTGCTCAGCGCGCGGGCACCTGTGCTCAGTTGTTCAGTAAAGGGCAGTGGGCGCCCAGTAGGGCAGCCCCTCACTGCCCCTGCCTCAGGACCTTCACCCTGGACTCTCAGCTCACCAGGGGGGATCGACAGCTGGCGTCCCTCTGCCCACAGCACGCCTGGGAGGTGTTCAGGTCCCTGAGAGGGTGGGTGGGCCAGCGGGAGCCCCCAACCCAGCACTGTGCCCACCTCGGTCAGGTCTCTCGACACCAGCACGTCCCCCTCGGTGGCCCCTCGGGCCACCCGCTCCCGACACGGGCCACCTCCTCGTCCTCCTGCCCCGGGGCGGGGCGGGGGGGCAGCAACCTCAGCTGGGGTCTGAGGACGGGAGAGAGATCAGTGGGCCCAGAGCCAGCCCCGGCCCCTCCCACCCTTACCCAGCCCCCACTGACCGTGGCAGCAGGCGGTCGCCAAGAGCATGAGGAGGAGGAGGAGGAGGAGGAGGAGGAGGAGGAGGAGGGGCCCCTGTACCACCACGGCCAAGAGGTTCTTACCAACCTCCTCCCAGCGCAGGGGGGACTGGAACTGCCCGTCTCCTGTGTTGACAGGAAGGACGAACTGGGTCACAGGGGGAGGTGCTTGGTTTCTGGGCCCATCCCCACCCAGGTCACCTCGGGCTTTTAAGGGAAAAGACCAAGAACTGAATGGGCCACTCAACTGAGGTCTGACTGGTACAGGCCACGGTGGTATTACCATCTCCTTTGTTAGGACCTCTTGTGATATGACCCAGGACATAAGTGGCTTTTACAACTACTTTGCCGTATCTCTAACTTGGCCCAAACTTGGGGCCACCTAACCCTCTAGTTCCCTTCCTGGGAGCTGCTGTTTGTCCCTACCCTGCGTTATCGACTTGGGTGGCACTCCCCCACCTCGAGGGAAGTTCTCACCTAAGCGCTCGAAGGCGTCAGCCACGGCCTGGTCTCACGCCATGTCAACGCGCCCCCGGCCCAGGCAGAAGTGGGGGAGCACCAGGAAGACCCTTTTTCCGGATGCGGCTCATTTCCTGCAGCTTCTGCTCAGGGACAGGAAGAGGGACGTGCGTCCGGAGCTGAGGCCCAGACTTGCAGAGCGCCACCCGACCAGAGAAGTATTGGAGCACGAAGGTGGCCGTGCCGCCGTTGATGCCGACGAAGAGGTTGACACAGGTGAGCACCACACAGGCCGTGCCGGGCACACGACTGGCGTGATCGACCAGCTGAGGGGGCAACAGGGGTCACTGGGTAACCACCCAGACAGCAGGCTGAGTACCCCTAAGAGGGAGTCCTCTGTATCCAGTCGGTTAAGGGTCTAAGTCTTGTTTTGGACTCAGATCACGACCCCGGGGTCGCATGGGGCTCCGTGCTGGGTGCGGAGCCTGCTTGAGATTCTCTCCCTCTCCCTCTGCTTGCACTCTCTCGCTGTAAAATAAAATTCTTAAAAAAAACTTTTAAAAATTAGAAACAAAAGACAAAAGAGTTGTTTTGTTTGTTTGTTTTAAAGTCAACTCTACCCTTGGGACACCTGGGTGGCTCAGTCAGTTGAGCATCCGGCTTCGGCTCAGGTCACGATTTCGCAGTTCGTGGGTTCGAGCCCCGCGTCGGGCTCTGTGCTGACAGCTCGGAGCCTGGAGCCTGCTTCAGATTGTGTGTGTGTGTGTGTGTGTGTGTGTGTGTGTGTGTGTGTGTCTGCTCCTCCCCTGCTTGTGCTCTCTCGAAAATGAATAAACATTAAAAAAATTTTAAACTAAACTCTACCCTCAACGTGGGGCTTGAACTCACGACCCCAAGGTCAAGAGTCGCACACGCTACCCCCTGAGCCAGCCAGGTGCCCCAGGACAAGATGAGCTTTTAAGGCCACCTCAGCCTGTCCTTAAATTAGATTCCACTTGGGACCACCTCGGATCTCTTCTGTCCTCGGGAGCTGGGACAGAGCCCTGGCTCCCTCGATGGCATCAGGCGTCGGGGTAGGGTGGCAAGAACGGGCTCCGAGGGGGGCGGAGGCCTCACCCGTAGAGCAGTAACAGCAGCAGGAGGGCAGGCGGGTTGGCGGGAGCCACGTACGCCCTCTGCTGGAAGCCAGAAAGGTGAGCGCCGCCACGCACGCTGGCACCAGGTAGTTCCACTGCGTCGGAGGCGGAGTTACGCCCATCAGTTTGCAGGTCCCCTGGGCCCCATCCAACCCCCCGCGTTTCAGGTGGCCAGAGGTGCAGTCTCCCAGATCCCCAGACTTCACCCAGACCATCCCGACAAGCGCCTGGCGGGAAGGGGTAGCAAAGGGGCAGCAATGAGAGGCAGCCGGACCTCCCCCCCACCAGCACCACGTCCCAGAGAAAGTTGCTGAGCCAGTGAAGAGTGGGAGGTGGGCCCCCCATAAACTGCAGAGGCCCGGCTCCTTGATGAGAACAAGGGTGACGCTGGCTGGGACGAAAGACACGGCGAAGACCGCTCAGGTGGAGACGGGCACGTCCACCGAGGTGGCCGTCCTGCGGGCAAGGGTGCACGGGCGCCTCAGAGGACACCTCTGCCCACGCCGACGGGACAAGGATCCACGGGGAGACGAGCGGGGCCGTGTGGGGCCGGTGGGGGCTGGACTGCCAGCCGGGCAGACGCGCAGACCGCGTGGTGGGGTCCCAGCGGACGCAGTGACGATGCGTGGGCTGCCGGGGGAGCCTGACGACGTCCCGCTGTCTGGGCCTGGCGAGCAGAGAGCCTCCGCCCCTGTGCGCGTACTCAGCAGGGGAGTGGCAGAGCACAGAAAGGCCGAGGTGGGGGGCGGGGCATAGGGACTCAGCGCAGCCTCGGGGTGGCTGAGCGTGGTGATGCTGTGGGCGTGGCGGGCAGGGCCTGGGGGCAGGTGGGCACGTAGGAGAGCGTTGTTGGCCCTGCCGATGAAGGCCACCATGGCGTGTCAGCCCTTGTTGTTGAACCAGATCCGGGGTGGGGGTGAGGGTGGGGGTGGGGGTGGGGGTGGGGGTGGGGTCGAGGCCGAGGAGTCAGATTGCCGCGGTGAGACCTGCCCCACCAGCCACCTGCCCGCCCCCTCACCCGAGAGCCCACCTTGAGGCTGTCCTCGGTGAGCCCAGGCTGTGGGGTTGCTCAGGACAAGGTCGAGGGGGCCCCGCCGGGTCGGGGGTTCAGCAGCACCAGCAGCCCCCACACTGAGTGGCTCACCTCTTGCCCTGAGGGCAGGCCTGGGTCTCGGCCCCCCCAGGGAGAAGCCCCCATACCTGCGGGGCAGTGGGCTCAGGGAGGGCGGGGCAGGAAAGCCTCCTAGCGGGTGGGCAGGGGGCGTGGGAACGGCCCTGCTCACCTGACCTCGTTCACCCACTTCTTGGTCTTCAGGCTGCGGGAGATGCAGGGGCGGGGGGTGGGGGGGCACGGAGAGCCGTCCGGAGCGCCGGCCCCCTCCTCCGGGCAAACTGAACGCGTGCAGGTGGCGGCTGGCCCCTGGCGCACCAGGCGGGGGTGGGTCTTGACCAGGAAGTCGGGACAGGTTCCGGCCCGGCCCGTCAGGAGGCGCGAGGAGACTGAGCACCGGCACCGGGCCCACAAAGAGGACAGGCAGCACCATCTGCAGGACGGGCCCAGCAGCTGCCCTCCCTGCGCACCCCCCGGGCTGCCCGGGACCCTTCCTGCTCCTGCTCTACAATCATCCGTGGCTCCCCGGTGCTCTCAGTAAAGGTGCTCAGACTGGTGGAGACTTCTCGGGTTCACCGCTGAGTGGGTGACGGGAGTAGAAAACAGGCACCCAGGGCTGCCCGCGCACCCTCCTCTGGCGCCCGCTCCCCCTCACCTGCGTCAACGGGCCACGGCGGCCGCGGCAGGCAAGCAGAAAGCGCTTGAGAAGCAGACAGCGCGCAGCCCTGTCCCCGGCCCGCGGGGTCTGGCCCGAAGCCCTGCAGGACCCGTGTTTCCGGGGCAGCCGTCGCTGTGGGGGATGGGAGGGTCAGTGCGCAGGCTCCGGGGGACAGGGAGGGACCGCAGACTCGAGGCGGGACAACTCACCTAGCTCCCCGTTCTCCAGGGCCGACTCTTCCGGCAGAACCTTGAGCCGTGAGGTCACGTCTGGGGGAGCGAGGCCCGCGCCCAGGTGCCGCTTGTGGCTGGTGATCTGTGGGGCCATCAGGGGTGCGTTCAGGTTTGAGGGTCGCCGTTCAGCCGAGGGTCTGAGTCAAGGTCCTGGGTCGCAGACAGAGGGGGTCGGGAATCAGGGGTGGAGGTCGAGGCTGCGCCTTGAGATGCAACCAAGGCTGGGGCCTCGCCGTAAAGTCAAGTCTCACTCTGAACCAAGGCGCGGGGTCAAGGACAGGGACCTGTGGCCGTGTCCTCTGGGTCCACGTCCGCAGCGCAAGCCTCTACCGCCTTCGGGAAGACCTGGGGAGACAGAGCGGGGGCTCAGCCCGGGACCCCACAGGAGTCGCCCGCGCCCAAGACGCCGTGGGGCCCTCTGCGTGCGCCTGCCTCCTCCCCGGGTGTGCTGCTGGGGGAGACCCGTAGGGCAGCTCCTTCACCAGCCGCGCCCCGGGCACCAGGCACCGCACGAGCGACAGCAGCTGGGCGGGACCTGGGTGGACGGGGGCGCGTCAACCGGGACGCAGCCAGCTGTCCTCGGGGAAGGGGCTGGAGTGACCCACGGGAGCCTGTCTCTGCAGGCAGAGGAGGTGAGGGTTAAGCACCTGAGGGCAAGAGGTGACCGGAGATCGGGCCCGCAGTTCACATGGGGTCAGGGGTCAGGGGTCAGGGGTCAGGGGTCCGGGCTGGAGTTACGGAGCCTGTTGCCCTGAGTCAAGCCCCCCACTGGCCCTTCCCTCAGGCTCTCCCAGCCCGTTCCCGCCAGCCGCGCTGCCCTGTTTGGCATCCAACTCCTATTCATCCCTCAAAACCCCACTCCAAGCACTTCTTCGTCAGAAACATTTTCTGGCCGCTGAATCGGAATCTAGGGGAACCTCGTGCCTCCCCCAACTCCTACCTTCTCGGTATTTGAGCAGCAGCTCCCAGATGCTGCAGCGGGAAGCAGGGTCGACACCAGCCGTGGGTTCATCCAGAATGACAACCCGGGAGCCGCCCACAAAGGTGATGGCCACTGAAAGCTTCTGCTGCGTCCCACCTGGGCAGAGGCAGGTGCGGGGGTCCCAGCAGCGTCCCCTCAGTCTTGGGCAGGGCTGCGTCCCTTCCCCGTGCCCCCTTTCCCCACCCCCTGGATCTCCGTGCCTAGCCCCTCTGGGCCTCCCGGATCTGGTGTCTCCTCTGGCTTCGCACGGCCCTTGGGGTAAAGTCCCGACCCCCTTCCCAGCACCATTTCCACAGACCCGGATGCTCCTCCCCGGCTGGGCTCACCAGAGAGGCGGCGGGTCTGCGCACAACGCGTGGGGACAAGCCCCACGTCCTGCAGTAGACGGGCCTCCTCGGGGCTCACAGGTCCTGCACTCAGGCCCGTCGACCGCCCAGATGTGCTCCTCCAAGGTCAGCCTGCAGCCACGCGCTGGAACAACGGCCCCCGTGGCAGGCAGAGCCCCAAGAACACCCAGCCCCGCCACCCCTGACGCTGCACCCCCGGGCCCGCCGAGACGCACGTCAGACAGCACGTCGTATTGCGGGCAGGCGCCCAGGTGGGGCCGGACGGCTTCCATTCTGGACTGGACATCGTGGCCCAGGATGCGGGCAGAGCCACCAGTGGGTGGAAAGAGGCCACACAGTAGGGACCTGGGGGTGAAGGGGTCTCAGAGCAGCTGCCCCTTCAGAGGAGGAAACGGAGACCCCCAGAGAAGGAGCAAAAGCACTTAAAAGGCACCTACTGTGTGCCCAGACTCGAGGTGTGTTATGTCCCCGTTCTATAAAGGAGGAAAACTGAGGCTCAGAGAACACGGTTATCTATCCGCCGTGTACCCCAAGTGGATGGGGGGTCCCGACTTCCCTGTGGAGACCCCAGACACCTCTCCCATTGAGCAGACGTGCCAGCTGAGGCCGGGGGGAAATTAGGACAGTGGCAACCGCCCACAGCATGGTGGCCTTGCCGTCTCCGTTGTGGCCCGGCAAGGCGGTGATCTGGCCCTGGCAGCAGTCCAGGCTGAGCCCACGCAGGGCTGGCTGGGGGTTGCCAGGAAAGCGTTTCTCCAGGCCCCGAACGGAGACCCCCGGAATCCAGCCGGGTGGGACCTCTTCCGTCGGCACTGCGGGAGGAGGGCAGGCTCGACCACGGGAGCCCTTTGTAGGGGGGGGGCTCTGCGGGACCTGGGAGGCCGCAAACGCTGGCCCGTGGAGTCAGGGACCCATCAGGGCTGGGGCCTATGGGCGTTAGGGGAGCCCCACGGAGCCTGGGGGGGTGGAGGTGTGCAGAGGACCGGGCTCTGTAGGAACCTGGGCCTTTGGGGGACATGGGGCATACAGACAGGGAAGCGGCCATCAGGTCTCCTCGCGCCTCACCCTCTGGGTCCTTCGGGGTGGGAGGTGGGGTGGAGCCCTTGGGAGAACGAGGTCCAAACCAATAGCTTCTCCGAAAGGGAAAGTTCCACGGTTTGGGGATCCCATACTGGCCTGGGAGGAGCGGTGCTGTTACCCCTTGAGCTCATCACCCCGGGGTGTGCCAGCTTCTGACCACGCGCCCGGGATCAGGGCATCCAGGTGGGAGGGCCCGGCCAGGACCCCATCGGCCTGCCTCGGGCCGTCCCTCGAACGCAGCCACCCGGGCCTAGATGCCAGGAAGAGCCGCCCAGGACGGCCTCCAGGCACCAAGCGGCCCCTCAGCCCTGCCCCGGCTCGCCAAGGCCCTCAGCCCGGCCGCCCTTCTGCAGGTACGCCCCTGCCCTGTGTCCCTACCCCACCCTCCGTCCCCACCCAACCGGGGAGATGGCCTCTAGGTACCCAGTGGCGAGGCCACAGAGCACAGCGTCGAGCAGCAGGATTCCAGAGACCTGGGCCGGGCTGAAGACGCCAGGGGCGGGCCCGGTGCCCGCCCTGTGCCACTGGGCGCCTTCACCCTGCTCCTTCGGCAGCGCCAGGCTCTCGCAGCCGAACCCAGAGCCCACAGGCGACAGAAGACTGCGGTGGGGACAGGGGCGTCAGCGAGCAAACGCAGCGCAGGGCCCCCCCGCACCCGGCCACCCCCGGTCTCACCACAGCCAGAGACCACCCGCAGGCAGCCGGTCTCGCCAGGCCACGCACAGCACGTAGGGTGGACAGAGCACGAAGTAGGCCAGGCCTCGCACGCGGCCGCCAGGTTGGCGCGGGGGAAGCGGGCGCTCAGAAGGAAGCTCTGGACCACGGTGGCCACGGCGAAAGCCGCCAAGAACAAGAAGACCACGGCCGGGTGGCTATGGGGGAGGATGTCCCCGAGCTGCGAAGGGCGAATACGGCTCCTCAGGCTCCGGGATTTGCCCAGGGGCCCGCGCGCGCGCAGCCACCCCGCAGCGGGGAAGGCCGAGGCGTGCGCACCTTGGTCACCAGCACGAGCAGCGCCGTGCTGCCGAGGAAGGGCGAGTGGCAGCTGGGGAACCAGCCGAGCCACAGCACCGCGCTGCCGAGCCCCAGGGCCTGCATCTTGTGGCGCAGCCTCCTTTCCTTCCCTCGCACCACGGCCTTCACCGCCGGCGCCACGGAGTGGATCCAGGCGTCAGGAGAAGCGGCAGCGACCGGCTCTGTACACGCAGGACCCTGAGGCAGGGGCGCGGCTGCGGTGGAGGCCAGAGGCCCCGCGCAGCCCCGACGGGCACTGGAAATCCAAAGGCAAGGCGCAGCTGGGCCCCGGATGTCCCCTGACCCCTGTTCCAGCCTTAGGATCCCAGCTGTCCTCACAGGCCGCGTTCTCCCTGCCCCCGGGGACCCCAGCCCCTCCGGGATCCCGGTTCCTCCCGCTACAGGTCACAGGGAGTGGTCCTTCCAAACCAGTGGCTCGCAGCCTCGACCGCATGAATGTTCCAAAAGGAGCCCGAGCCGAGATCTGGCGGCGGAAGGGGGGTGGATGCGCAGGGAGGGGGCGCTCACGCGTCATCCGCGTAGCACGGGGAGGGCGTCTGCTGCGGGTAGAGGCCTGCACGGGCCTCGGTGCCGCTGAGCCACACCACACATAGCGCAGGTCTGTCAAGGGGTCAGCAGCCGGGCCCGGGTCCCAGAACCTGCATGGGGCACGGTGGTGGGCTGCGGGGAGAGGCCGGGGAGAGGCCGGGGAGAGGCCGGGGAGCCCCACGGCCCCGCCCATCACCACCTTAACTCTCGAGCACACGCGTCTGTGCCCGCCTGCATCTCGTCCAAGGAGCCAGAGGTGCTGCCCCCGCCCCGGAAGCCCTGGGCCACGCCCCACGGAGACCCCACACACAGTAGACCCCAATTGGCCCAAGGGGTCCTGGGCTCCACCCATCCCAGGCTCCTGTAGGCGGGGATGGCCCCGCCCACCACGCTCGGGTCCACCCCCACCTGTTCCTGATCTTATTGGTTCTCGCGAAGGCGTCGATATCCATGCGGATCTTGATGCGCAGGTGACCAGGGCCCGCGAGCTGTGCGGGGGAGCCAGAGGTCCCTCGGGCCCCAGAAGACGATGCCGGCCCAGAAGTGGTGCTCCGCGAGCAACTCCAGGGCCCGCGCCATCAGGGCTGCCTCTGAGGGTGCCGCCTCCAGGTTGTCCAGGGTCACACACTGAGGAAGGGCCTGGGTGTGGGTCCTGGGTGCCCGGATCCTCCCCTGAACCTCAGGACCAGGCGGCGCTTCTTCCTCGGGGACCCCAGGGCGCGGCCCAGCTAGGCCATCAGATTTCTGCAGGGCCAAGCTGTGGCCCTCCTCAGGCTTTCCTTGGAATGGGGCACTGCTCCAAGTTGGGTCCCCCTCCCTGAGCTCCCCTGGATTCCACAAGCCGCCTGCACACTCGCCCCCACGTCCTGGGTAGGGATGATGTGCCCAGGGAGGCCCTGGATGAACCTGCTGTCCTCCGACCTGGCCTAACCTGCCACATGGCCGCGTTTGTACTGTCGTTCAAGTAGTCGAAGAGCTGGGGTCCCAGCACACCCCACGTCTCCTGGAGGCCCTTCAGTAGAGCCAGCTTCTAGAAGGTCCGGTTCCCCTGTGGCAGGTGGGCACCAAGATAAATGCCAGGCCAGCCCTTTCTCGACCCTCCCCTGCTCTGAGGACCCCTGCCCACCTCTCCCGTTTTGCTCCAGCCCGTGGCTCTGAGCACTGGTGCATTCTGTTCCTCTGCCCGCAATCTGGGAAACTCTAACTTCTTCAAACACCTGGAGTCCACCACCCATCTCAGGAAGCCTCCGGGGTCAGGGCCCCCCCTCTGGCCTGGCACAGCCTCCCTGGGTTAAGGGAGGGACCCAGGGCCACTCCTGCCCTTACCTGGGCCGTGAGCCGCCTGGTGAAGCCACTTTCCCCAGGACTAGCAGCTTCAGGCGCCTCCAGAGCAGGAGGGACAGTGGGTGGGTTTCCAGCGACCCCATCAGCTCAGCACAGGCAGGGCCTGGGATGGGGGGACCGTGAGGCCCTGCCCCCATTCCCACTGCCCCACTTCCCAGACTAGAGGTCAGTCACTCACTCAGGCTGCTGTCGGGCAGGCCCGGGGTGGGCTCCTGCCCCACCAACTCCTTCAGGTGGGTGGCCTCATACCAGTCGAGGGAGGGCCCCCCTGGGACGCCAGGGCCCTTGGCACCGAAGAGGACTTCCGACACGGCCTCCAGGGGCCGGCTAGTCCCCTGAGGTCTCCGCAGCAGCGCCCACAGCTCCACCAGGCCGGGCAGTGCCAGGAGCTGGAGAGGTCACCAAGGATGCCACCCAGCCTCGACCGGGGAGGGACCCTGCCAGGAGCACCTTCTCCCTCACCTCTTCTGCCCAAGCCCTCCCAGGACCTCCCCATCCGGGCAGCTTCCCCTCTCGGCCTCCCGGCTGGGGTGGAGGCTGAGTGGGCCGCTTACTTCCTGGGCCACGTTCTCTGCTGCCTCCAGGAAGCTCTTCACGGACTCCTGGGTTTGGTCCAGCCCAGACCCCAGGGATTGCTGGGGAGAAAGCCCACAAGGGCGATAATGACCTTGATGGCATTCTCACCGGGGGTGGAGCAGTTTGCCAAGCTCCCGAAGATCCTGTTTTACAAATAGGGCAACGGAGGCTCCCAGAGGCACGTGGACTCATGCAAGGTCTCACGGGCCGGACACTTCACCACCATGCTGGACACAGCCCATCTGGGCACCTGTCCCTCGTCCCTCCAGGAGCCAGGGACAGCCCAGGAAAAGGCCTGGAAGCCGGAACCAGAGGCCCCTGGCCAGGATGGGGAAGCCCAGAAGGCCACGGTGGGAGCTGAGCAGAGCACGTGACAGAGGGTCAGGCTGAGGACCCTGAGGGCAGCATCCCAGAGTCACCTGGTCTCGCCCCACCCCATCTCATCTCTCGAAGCAGTGTCCCCAGTAGCTCAGTGGTCAGGGGCAGGCGGTCCCGCAGCCGGTCGCTTGGGAGAGGCCGGGCTGGGAGAGGAACACACAGAAGCACGAGTTTAGGCAAAGCTTGGCCCGAGACAGCTCCCGCCCTGTGCCCGTGACACGGCCGGGCAGGTGGAGGCTCAGAGAGCATCCCTGCCGGCCAAAGGGCCCTGGCCTCCTCACCTGCCCCGCCCGCCGCTCTCAGCATTGGCGTTAGCTTTCCCAGGCTGGCCAGCATCCTGTGGGCTCTCGTCCCCCACCCCCAAGGATGGTGTGGGCATCTGCCAGGAGCCAGAGGACGCTGGGGGCAGAGAGAGCACCAGGTGGAGGCTCGGCAGACACCCTCGTGCCTGTGGCTGCCGCACCCACCCCCGCTTGCTCACAGGGTGTCCTTGAAGTTGCTGAGGACACCTGGCTGCTCGGCGGGCGCGGACTGCGGGAAGCAGGTGTCGTTCATGCTGCAGATGAGACCCTGGAACCGGGTAGGGTGCCGGCCGAGGGCAGCGGCTTGTTGGGGAAGTGGCCTGTGGGGACGTTGGGCGTGGGGAGCTTTGCCTGCACCCCCATCGTGTCTGCACCCTCGCGGACAGAGTGCTCACGCAGACTCGCGCTCTCTGACGCTCACGGGACCCTGTGGATAGGGTGACCCAGTGCCTCCCCTCTCCCCCGCAAAGGGCCTGGTCCCTGGGCGGGGGGTGGGTGGGGGGGGGGGGGGGGGCTTACACTCATGTTGCTCCAGTCGGGGGTGGGAGTGGCATACAGCCACCAGATGAAGAAGAGAAACAGAGGCCCCAGCAACTCCGCCAAGAGCTGGATCTGGGAGAGGGGCAGAAGAGGCGGGGGAGTGGGGGACCGTGGGGGACACCGGGGCCGCCCCGCCCTGGCCCATCTGTCTGTCCTGGCATTACCGGCTGTCTCCTGCGATACAGGACATTTTTCCAAAGCAGCAGCATTAGCCATGGTGGGAATGCACAGAGCACACGACGGAGGGTCCGGCTGAGACGCACTGTGTGGCTGCGGGCAACCCCTGGCCCTCCCTGAACCTCATTCCTCTAGCTCAGGGTGCAGGATTCCTGGAAGCTCTGCTTGGAGCCGAACAGCAGGCACTTATTTAAGGGTCCCTTCTGTCCCTGGAGGGGCGGAGCGGGCCAATGGGAGCCCTGCCCGAAACCGTCCCCGCACCTGATTGGTTGCCTGGGCTGTCGCTCGCTGCAGGGCTGGGGTCCAAAAGGCTATCAACTAATTCCTGAGGGGGAGGAGCCTCGGCTTGACTCGTCACGACTCCACTTTGAGCCCCTTTGGGGGCTGCCAGGTCCTGGCCCCCAGCGTCATCCCGCGTCCTGGGAAAGATCCCCGCCCCCCAGCCCCAGCTCTAACCCAATGATAACAGCAAAGTGTTCACCGTGCTGAACATTTTACACACCAGGCCCCCAGAGACAGGCAGAGCCACCCCGCGGGAGCAGGGCCCCAGCTCCACCCACCCCTCGTGTATCATTTATCGTTAAGAACCACAAGACGCAGAGAAAGAGTAAGGCGGAGAGGCAGCGCTGCGGCTCCTGGAACCAGCAATTCCTGATCCCCGCTTTGGTTACAACTGTCCAGCTCTGGCCTACTTCATTATTGTGCTGCCGGGGGGCAGGGCGTTACCACAGGCCCCGGTCGAGGCTGGAACTGGGACCCGGGACCCCCGACCCCCCACTGGAGGACTCTACATCGGGAGGGAGCTGGGGTGGGGGAAGCCTCCGTTTTTCCAGCGGGGCAGAGGGCTTGTCGGAGTTCTAACGCGGAGAGGGGCTACAGGTGTCTGTCGGCAAATACCCGTCAGGTGAGTCCAATGCCCTGCAGAATTAGTGCCCGGTTCTGCCGCCCCTCGCCGCTCACACCCACCGGGGGCGGGGGGGGGGGGAGGTGACTGTGGACTCCGCCCTCACCCCCTAATTCCCAGGGAACCTGCCTCCCTCCCACCCATCCGCACCCGGGACCCTCTCATCTTTCCAGCCCTCATCTCTGGCCACCTTCCCTGCGCCCGACAGGAGCCCGGGGTCGCGGCCCCTTTAAGAGGCGTCTCCCGCAGCGAGCCCTAAACCCCAGCAGTTCACCTCCTGGGCCTGGGAAGCCCGTGGCCGCGCCCGGCCCGCTCCCGCCCCCTACTATTGGCTGCCATCCCTGCCACTCACAGGCCGGGCCCGCCCGATCCACGCGCGCCGTGGAAGGAGGCCGCTCAGAGCCGGGTTTCTTAAAGGGGCCGCTCTCCTCTTGCTGCGTCACCTTGGGGCGCTGGGTCGCCGGCTCACCCCGCGCTGGCCGATCCCCCGATAGGCCGGCCGGGCTGTCTCCCCACATTGCGTACCCGCCTGCAGTGCAGCAGCTCCCCATCTTACGAGGTCCCTTTCTCCCCACTCTATTCTGGGGGACCCCGGCCTAGCCAGACTCGCTTCGTGACCCTGGGACTCCACTTGTCCATCCACAAGGTGGGAGTTCCATTGGTCATCATTTGTCAATCCCACAAACATTCCTTTGGTCCCTACAGTGGGCTCGGCCATGGTGGAAGGGGGAAGGGGGGGCCCAGCATTCCAAGATTAGAGTCCTGGGTCATAACGGTCACTGCATTTTGAGGAATACCTCTGAATCCCTTTCTAGAAGACTGGGTAGATTTCCCAAGACCATGGTGAAGACGAAGCAGTGTATGGACCCACAGCTCTGAAGGCACACCGGGGAGCAAGCAGATATACTGGGAGGATCCCTGAGAAAAGGGTGGGCTTGGCGTTGGGGCTTTGAGGATGTGTCGGAGTTTGCCGCTTCCGGAACTGCGGGCCTAGTGAACAGCCCGAGCAACCCCTGGGGGCTGCAGGTGGAGCTGTCTGTGGGCTGGGGCACAGGGTTGTGGGGTCACCTTTCTAGCCAGCAGGCAGGCCCGCCTCTTTCTGCCACGCAGGTCCTGACCCGCAAAGCACTTTTTCAACCCACACTCACCTGCGCCCTGGGCCTCCGCTCTTAGCTCTGCCACGCAGCCCTGAGGACCTCCTTAGATGCTGGTCCAGTGCCCACCCCCAGGGCCCCCCGCCACACCCCCACCCCCAGGTTGCCGCAGACTCCCAACTCTCCCAGTAGTTTCTTCCTAAAAAGAGGTTTTTATTGCCTTTGGTCCACAGTTGACATTTCACATTATCTCTTGGTCCCAGGGTTCCTGGATGGGGGCCAGTCCCCAGGGAGGACCTCCGGGTGGGGATCCCTGTGCAGTACTTGGCAGAGGAATGGGGACAAGTAGAGGAAGGGTGGGGGGCGGGCCTGGCTTTGTGTCAACCAGGCATAACTCTGTTGTCCTGCCTGGGCCTCAGTTTCTCCGCTAGGCCCTGGGGGGGGGGGGAGGGGGGGGCTACGGGTGACTGTCTGAGACTGCTAGGTCCTCACAAGACCTAAAATACTTGGGGACTGTGGCCCTGCCCTCTCCCAGGGGACCTGCTTCCTTCTCGGCAGCATCCCCTTCCACCATCTCCAAACCCCGCCCCCCACTCCCCTGCAAAAAAATATTATTTTTCTTTCATTAAAACTGCCCAAATCTTCTGTGGGCACAGAAACCACAAACTGATCGGCAGAGAAAAGGGAAGAGAGGGAAAGGCGACCGGAAACCATACGGGGCAGGGCCCCTCCCTGCCCAGGTTTCTTCCCCCAACACCTCCACCCCCCAGGCCAGCCCAAAGCCTGCTGGGAAACTCGCTGGCGGGAGGTGCTCCCGGCGGACACCCCGCCCCCCCCATCTACCTCCGCCCCTTCCCCACAGACAAGCAGAAACACAAGACAAAACAGAAAAACGCGAGAAGCAGACAGGGTGATGTGGGGAGGCGCCCCGCTCCGGCGGCTCAGTGGCTCGCCTCCTCCTGGCGGTAGGGGGCGTATTCCGGGGCCTCCGCTGGGCCGTCGCCTGCAGCCACCGCACCCCCATCGGCCGCCGGGCCCTGCGGGCAGTACTTGGCGTCATAGATCTGCCGGCCCAGGCCGAACACCTGGCCGCTCTGGTTGGCGCCCTGAGTGTAGCCCATCTGCAGGGACAGGGACGAGTTGTCACACTTGTCGGTCCCCAGCTTGGTGTCGTAGATGTGCCGCCGGGTCCCGGGGGCCGTCATGCCCACCTGCACAGGAGGAGAGACACAGCTTGAGGGCGGCGGAGGAGGGCCAACGGAGGCCACACCCACCCCTGACCCCGCCCCCCGCCCCCCCCCCCCCCCCCGCACCAACGCCGTCTGGGTCTGAACGTAGGGCAGGCTCCCGTGGGTCCCCCCCAGCCCTGCCTGGACGCCCTCTCTCGCCCTCTGTGCCGACTGTATGGGCCTGGCTCTCCCTGCCGGCCAGGGAGCTCCCCAGGTGAGGGCCGAGGCGTCCCAAGAACCCAAGACTTCCCACACCCTCGTACTGGCCCATGCCAGGTGGCAGGAAAGTGCCAATCAGCAGATCCGAAGATACCAGGGTTGCTCGGAGCCCCTGGGCAATCCTGGGGGGGTGGGGCGCGTGAGGCACAGGACTTCCCCGGGACACACGGCAAGCTGGCAGAGAGGTCGGAGGGAACTCCAGAGCGGGACTCGCAGTGACAGGCACGCGTGGGGACAAGGATAAGAGCACGCAGGGAGGTGGGGCCCGGGGAGCCCCACCTGGCTGGCACACTTGTTTGTGCCCATCTGGAGGCTGATAGTTGAGTGGTCCATGGGTGGCAGGATGTGGTTCTTCGGGTCATACAGATGCCTTCTCGTCCCATAAGCGGTCATGCCCGACTGGCTGGCACACTTGTTTGTGCCCATCTGCAGGGAGGCGGGCAGGAGAGGTCAGGTGCCCCCGCCAGGCCTCTAGACCCCGCCCTGGACTTGAGGGGACACGGGGCTCATGGGGCCCGGGTCACATTAGAAGCCCCCACCCCACCGGGGCGGGCCAGGGTCAGAGGCACCGGGAGCCCACCTGGAGCCCAATGACGCACTGGCCCGCCTTCATGGTGGCGTCATCAAAGTTGCGCTCCTGTTTCTCTGAGTATTTGACGCCAATGTCCACGCCGCTCTGCAGCCCCTTCGTCTTGGCCTGGAGGGGAGGGGTGTTGGGAGCATCAAAGGGGTGGGGGCAACGGAGACCCTCGCACCGGGCCCAGACTGTGCAACTCTGGGAGAGGCACGGGGACGGGCTCCCACCCGCCCCACCCACCAGCCACCCAGCGCCTCAGCCACCAGCGGTCTGACAGCTCAGGACAAGGACTCGGGGGACGGGGGGCATCCTCACTGCCAACCCCTCCTACCCGACCCGCCAGCAGCTCGCCGGGCAGGGACACCTGCCCCTCGCTCCTCCCTGGTCACTAGACCCCACACACTGGCCGGATCCTCCTGTGCTCAGGGTGTTTCCCACAACATGTAACGTATTTCTAATCTATCCAGAGTGACTCGGGGATGAACTCTGGCTGACAATGGCGTGTCCACGGAGCTTCACGGATTGTGACAAATGTCCCCTGAGGGACACAGTGCCACCCAATGGGGCGGCCGTGCGCGCGGGGCCAGGAGGCACGCGGCAAATCTCAGCACCTTCCTCTCAACTTTGCTGCGAACCTAAAACTGCTCTCAAATATAAAGCTTGGTTTTTTATTTTTTAAGTAAAAGATTAGTTCCTTGTCTCCTCCCTTGAGACCGTGAGTCTGCGACTGGGCAGACCATGCCTGCCTTGTCCAGCACGCAGCCCGAGGTGCCTGGTGCCGTCTCTGGGCCTCACCTTCCCGGCCAGGGCCAGAAGGGACACCTGCACCTGGGTCATGTTCCCGCTCTCGAACAGGTCGTTGGCCTCGAACAGGTCCACAGGGTTCATGCCGTAGCTGACCATGGCCTTGATGAAGTTCGAGAGGTTTTCCAGCTGGGAGGAGGTGGGAGAAGGAGCGTGAGGCCACCCGGCCCACCCACCCACCCGCCACACGTGGTGGGTCAGCTGCCCCCTCCTGCCGCCCGCGGGCGCCTCACCTGGTGCCAGTTCTGCATGGAGCGGTTGATCTTGGGCACAGAGCCCGGCTGAAGCTTATTCATGAGTCTGGGGAGGGGGGATAGGACCTTCCGTTAGCGCAGGGGAGCCTCAGAGACCCGAGAAACAAATTGTACTCTTGCCACATTCTTGCCTTCCCAAGCAACCTCACTCCAGGCCTCAGTTTCCCCGCCTGCGATGTAATCTTCACCCGCAAGGGAGCAGAGGGCCCGAGTGTGGCAACCACTGTCGTGGGGGGCGAGTCTGCGGACTTGCACGCCCAGGGATGTCCGAAGCCACCCGAGCAGGACGCAGGGAGGAAGGGCCCAGGAACGCGGAGGCTCCCACCCGAGGGCGGGTGTGAGGTGAGAACATTGGCCGCCAGAGAGCCGCCCCCAAGCGGCCACGCGAGAAGGCGAAAGACAAGCGGTCCCCGAGACCCGCTGCGGGGAAAGCCAGCCCTGGGACCGTGTGACCTCGAAGCGCACACCGTCAGGGCCACCGGCACCTGCCCACACCGCACTCACGTGCACAAGATAACGCCGTCCTTGAGACCCTTCTGGAAGTCGGGCCCAATCGAGAGGCCGGTGAGTCCCTCGATCCAGCTACGGAGCTCGGCCTCCTTCTGGGGGTCATATTTGGACAGGAGCTGGGTGAGCAGAGGACACGGGGTGCGGTCAGCTGGGGAGCTCCGGGAGGGCGGGGCCGCTCCCCCTTGGCAGGCTCAGACACGCCCCCACCTCTGGCGACAAACACCTGCTCTCGGCTCCTTCCGGTCCCGCCCCCACGCCCTGGCGGCGCCCTGCTCTCCCCGCACTGGAGAACCCCGCTCTTGTCTGTTGTCTATTTATTGTTTTAATGCTTATTTTTGAGAGAGAGAGAGAGAGAGAGAGAGAGAGAGACACACACACACAATCCGAAGCAGCTCCAGGCTCCGAGCTGTCAGCACAGAGCCCAACGCGGGGCTTGAACCCACAGACCATGAGATCATACCCTGAGCCGAAGTCCGACCCTTACCTGACTGAGCCACCCAGGCGCCCCTATTTTATTTATTAAAAAAAAAAAAAAACCTTTTTTGCAAGTAATCTCTACACCCAACGTGGGGCTGGAGGTCAAGAGTCACATGCTCTACTGACTGAGCCGGCCAGACGCCCCTCTGTTGCGGTTTTTAAATTGTGGTGAGATAACAATAACATAACATTTATCATTTTAACCATGTTTAAGTGAACGGCTCAGGGACGCCTGGGTGGCTCGGTTGAGCATCCAACTCTTGATTTCAGCTCAGGTCATGATCTCGGGGTCGTGAGATCAAGCCCTGAATTAGCCTCTGCGCTGAGTGTGGAGCCTGCTTAACATTGTCTCTCTTTCTCCCTGGCTCGTGAGCATGCTCTCGAAAAAAAACAGTAAACAATCAGTAGTTTTTAACATACAACATTGCGCAACCACCGCCATAGTCTAATTCCAGAACATTCCATGTCTCCAAAAGAAACCCTGTCCCCAATAGCAGTCATCCCCCCCACCCCCTGGCCCCCGCGAGCCCCTTCCTGCCCGTGGACGAGCCCGTTCTGGACATTTCACACACGTGGACTCACACCCCGTGTGGCCTCTCGTGTCGGGTTCCCTCCCTGAGCGTCGTGTGTTCAGGGTCCGCCCGCGGGGCGGTGGGTGTGGGCGCCTCACTCCTGTTGACGGCTGAGTAACGTTCCAGTGTGCGGATGGACCCGTTGTATTTACCCATTCATCCATGGATGGACATTTGGGTTGCTTCCACCTTTGACTACAGTGAAGGACACTGCCATGAATATTCACATACGATTCTTTTGGATGTGTCTCTAGGACTGAAATTGCCGGGTCACCTGGTAACCCTATGTTAAACTTACTGAGGAACCACTAAAACTCTCTCTGCTCCTTACACTGACCATACCACTTACTGCCTCAGGACCCTTGCACAAGCTGTCACTTTTGGCTCAGATGTTTGCATGGCTGGGTCCCTCCCTTCAATCTAGTCACCGATCCAGCTTAAAGGTTACCTCCTTGGAGAGGGTTTCCCTGAGTACCCTGGCTAGGAGAGCCCTCCTCATGCCCTTCTTTCCCCGACTCTGCCTTATTTTCCTTCTAGCTTTTACCTTTATACGATATACCTCCTTGCTTATGATCTACCCCTCAAACTCTGCTGCCCAGCTCAGTGCTGTCTCCACAGTCCCTGGGTAAATGGACAAAAATGTTCACGGTCTCCCATCAGCGCACACCCATTACCCACCAGCGCGCGCGCTCTCTCTCTCTCTCTCTCTCTCTCTCTCACACACACACACACACACACACACACACACCATGTTTCCCTCGGGGCACCCAAGGCCAAGAAAGCCAGGATAGCTGGGGCCCAGAGAAGCCACAGCAAGTCAGGGGGACCCAAGCCAGTGTGTGGGCAGACACGGACAGCCCCAGGGCGGCTGCTGAGATGCCCGCACACATTTGCCCACACAGATCCCTGCCCTGGACGCTCTCCCTTCCTGTCCTTCCACCCCTACCGGGGGACCAGGACCCCAGAGCCACCCTCTGCAGACCCCACTTCTACTCTCACCTCTGCTCCCAACCCCCTTATGAGCATGGACACAGTTCTCACCCCGTGCCTCAGTTTCCCCAGCTGTGCAGAATTGTCTGCGTCAGGGCCTCCTGAACTGGGCCCCACTTCTTGGTTCCTGCATAGAAACCTCACGACATGGGATCAGGGCTGAGCTGACCAGAGCACAGCAGAGACAAAGGCGGGGAGGCTGGCCCGCTAACCCGATCCTCCTGGCCCACCCCCCATCTCCTGGCTCCCACAGCCCCGCGGCCCTGCCCTGAGGAGAAGCTGAGCCTGAGACAGGCCAGCCGGTCTGGACACCGCGCGTGCCTGCGGGGCTGGCCCCTGATGGCTCCTGGGGGCCGCGGTCCTGGGCAGAGGCGCCCGGCCAGCCCCACCCGCGGCCGCCGCCTCCCCCCTCCCCCCACCGGACAGCGGCCTTCAGCACATTCCTCCTCACCGCAAACTTCCAGGAATGCAGCCGCTGCCTCCCTGCTAAATCGGGACCAGCTGTTCCCAGAGGTCTAGACCCCCCCAGCCGGCCGGAAATTGAGTGACTGCTCAGAGGGACGCTGGACATCAGCCTGCCTTCATGCCATCCAGCCAGGGGTAAACTGAGGCACGGGGGGCCAGGCGGAGGCGTCCAGAGGTCTCAACCTCCTCTTAAGTAGCCGGTAAAGTGGACGCGGCGTGGATCTGAAGCCACAGGAAGCTGGTTTCCCCTTCTGGTGCGGCCCCAGTGACCCTGGCAAGCTAGTCACTGCCCTGCCCATTCTCCAGGCCTGCAAGCTGAGGGCTGGTCACCGGGCGCCTTCTGACCTCATCCCAGACACAGCAGGTCTCGACCTGCCCCTTCCGTCTGCGGAAACTGCCTGCGTGCACGGGCCGGGTGCCACGCCCTCACCCACTTCCTGCCGCCCCAGGAGACACAGGGGGGTGGCCATCAGGCACTGGGTGCAGCAGGTCTGGGTTCCAGCCCTGACTCTGCCGCTCGCAGGCCGTGTGTGGTTCTGGGCAGCTCGTGTGACATCTCTTGGGAGCCCCACACACAGACCCGGCTCTTAACCTCCCTTGGGGCTGAGCGGGCCACTCACCGGCACCAGCACGGGCGGTGTAAACGGTCACACCATCCAGCGATTGCTGGAGTGGAGAACGCGTTTCAGGAAGGCTCGGCAGCCTTAGCCTGCTCACTGCGCCTTAGCTCCCCAAGGCTCAGCCTCCCTCTGTCCGAGGGGCTGAGGCCAGCTCCTCGGAGCTCAGGAGGCCCTCGCGGTCCCCCTCCTGTCCGCGATCCCCGGGCTGCCAGTGGGACAGGTGCCGGTCCCTGGCTGGCAAGGCTATGCCTTCCACATGCCCAGGCAGGCTCCCGGGGGCTGCTGGCTGTGGGGCCACATTCCCAGGTGCCCGGTGGGAGGGACAAGCTCCCCTCCTGCCGGAAGGGCCCAGAGTGACTGGCCCGGGCCACGACCATCTCCCTGGGTCAGGGATCACCCGCTGCTCTCCGTTCCGTAGGCTGGACCCGCTGTGTGACCCTCGGGAAGTGTCTGCTGCTCTCTGAGCCAGCCAACAAGTGCTTTCTCAAACAGTGTCTCCCCCCAGGCCCCATCCCGGGTCTCGGGACCCCCAGCATCCTGAACAGGCCTTTGCCACCACCTTAACTTTGCCAGATGGGGACAAAGGGAAGTCAGCAAGAAGCAGCTGAGCAGGGGCACCCCCCCCCACCAGGTCCAACTTCCCCCTTGGTCCTGCCCCCCCACCCCAGGTGTTAGAGGCGGGGAAATTCCTGAGGGGGGGCCACACCCTTGGAAAACAACGGCGGACTGGCCCCGCTCCCTTCCCCTTCCCCGCCTGAAGCTCGTGTGGCCGGGGGAATGAGGAGGGGGGGCTGCTGGGGTCCCCTCGGGGCATTCTCGGGCCTGGAAACGCGGGAAGGGCCGTGGGGCTGAGAGTGAGGGAGGGGTTCAGGTGGGGGAGCGCTAGAGGAAGGGGTTAGACCCAAGCACTCCTAGATGCGGGGGGATGCCAGACCGCTCCCCACACTTGGGGCCGGGAGGGGGGCTCGGGAGGGTGCCCCGTGGGGACCCCGGGCGGTAGGGGGTCGGAGGGCCACCCTCCTCCCGGGTCTGGGCGCTCGCTGCCCGCCCCACGTTGGGGAGCCCGGCGGGCGCGGAGGGCGCGCCCTCACTCACCCGGTTTTTGACCTCGGCCGAGAGCCCGTACGAGGGCCCCTTGTTGAACTGCGTGGAGCTCATGGCTGGCGGCGGGACGGGCCGGGCCGGGACGGGACGGGACGAGCCCGCGGGGCGGCGGGGGACTCGCGGGGCCCGGCGCCACGCCCCCGCCGCTGATTGGCCCCCGCGCACTTGTCCTTATAAGGCCGGGCCGCGTCGGATTCCTGCGGCCCGACTTCCTGAGCCCCTCGCCGCCCCCGACCCCCGCCCCGCCCCCGCCCCGGCGGGGCGCCCCGTCCCCAGGGCTGGAGGGGCCCCCTCGTCCCGTCCGAGCCGCCGGGAAGCGGACGCGGGGAGGGGCAGGGGCTCCGGACGGCCCAGACGAGGCCCCCCCACCCCCCCGCCCTCTCCCTGCTGGAAGACCCCAGGCGGCGCCGGCACCCGTCTAAGTTTGCCCCTCTGCGCGAGGACGCGAAGGGGGGCACTGTTGGGTGGGACTCTGGCACCTTGGAGCACGGACGAGGACCCCTGTCTGTCACACTGAGGCGCCTCCCGGTCCACCCGGGTCCTGGGACTCCCACAGCTGGGTGGTGGACTAGGGAACTAGGGCAGGCTCCTCCAAGGAGGGGCCGCTGCAGCTGGGACTTTGATGGATGAGTAGGAGTTTGCCAACCCAAAAGGGATAGTGTTCCCGGCAGAACCAAAGGTGCCAAGCCCTGCAGAGACCGTCAGTGCTTGAAAGCACGTGGGGACCAACCCGATGGGCCGGGGAAAGCGAGCAATGACAAGGGGCCTCGAATGTCCCACCGAGGGATGACAGGGAGTGGGGAGACAGTGGGACAGAGACGAGAGGTCGACATGTCCTGGGGTACAGCTGAGGCTGCCAAGTTTTCCAGGCCGGGCACGCACGTGGTTCTCGACAGGCGGCGTGCGCTTGTACCGATAGATCAATAAATTCACAAATAGGTGACGGAATGAATGAATTCACTTACTCAGCAGCTCACTCTCCTCATTCATCCACTCACCCGACTATTCACTCCTCAAATGCTCCCCAGCCTGGCTTCTGGGCCAGTGCCTTTGCTAGGAGATGCTGGCTCACAGGAGACCTTAGCTCTGGTCCAGCCCGTCCCTAGAAGGACTGAGCCAGGCCCAGACCCCACCCCTGGCCCTGTGGGCAGGCCCAGACCCCACCCCTGCCCCCTGTGAGCAGCCCAGACCCCACCCCTGCCCCCTGTGAGCAGCCCAGACCCCACCCCTGCCCCTGTGAGCAGGTACAGGACAGAAAGACAAGCCTGAAAGAGGGATGAAGGAAACTGGAGGGAAGCCAAGGCACCACGAGAGGTGTCAAAGAAAGCTGCATGTAAAAGGGGACATGGGAGACGGGGTTTAAAAGCATGAGTAGGAGTTTGGCACACGTGACAAGCAGCTGGTTGGGCTCTGTGAGGGCTCAGAGGTGACTCACCCCTACCCCTTCCCCGAGGAGCACACCTCCCTGGCCCCCACTTCCTGGATATCTGTCAACCCTTCCGATTCCTTCCATCTGAAGGTCCTTTCTTCAGGGTTCAAGTCCTAGCCGGTGGTCTCGGGTGAGTCCCTTCCCTTTTGGGTCTCAGCTTCCCCATCTGTGAAAGGGGGGGGGACCAGTGCATGGCGGGGAGCCAACAACGGGAAGGTGCAGCTCTGAGTGTGGGAGTAATGTGGATTGTTGGTATCGAGGTGGGGCGCTCTGAGGGCGGCAGGGCCCTGGGGGGGCAGCCAGATGGCCCCCCTGCGGGTCCTGCTGGGGCATGGGAATCCGTGGGACCCAGGGCCCTGTGCGGCTGGCGGCGGGAAGGCGGCTCAAGCCGCTCCCCTGGGCCCCTGCCCCGGCCTGCGGTGGTCAGCGGCTGCCAGCAACGTGCCCAGCCCCCCGGTGCTTGTCCAGGAGCCGCCAGTGACTCTGGGGACCCCGCCCTGCCCTGGGAGGCTCTGAGACAGACAAGATGGACTGGACGCTTGCCTGTGTGTGCAGCCCTACGTCCACGCCGTGCCCGCTCGGGCAAGTTCTCGGGGCGAGTGAGCGCTCGAGGCAGTGCCCCCCATCCCCCGGCAGCCAGGGAGCAGAGGCTTCGTCCTAGATTTTAATTCATCCTGACTTAAAAGTAAATTCCATTTGGGGAAAACATCTGAGGAGATTTGAAACAACCCGGGAACATACGCGCTTTGCTGTTAGGTGTAAGTTTTGCACACCCCAGCTACGCGTGAGTGTTTCCACGTTATGTCAGCGTGGGAAGTGAGGCGTGCTGGGCATGGGAAGCCCAGCCCGGATTTGGAAAAGGGTGTGAATTAACACCTCGGGAATTTTTCACATACGTTGCATGTTGAAATGGTAATATTTTCAAGATAACGAGTTATGTGAAACGTATTACTAACACTGTTCTCTTTTAGTCCTCTTAATGTGGCTTCGAATTTAAAACCATGGGTCCGGTTGGTCTTATAAATTTCTATCGGCCAGCGCTGTTCTGGACCCGGGGGCCAAATCCAGATCCTAGATTTATGTATTTATTTTTTTGGTCTGGCCCTTGAGATAACGATGTTTTCTGACATTCTTAACCATCATTTTTTTAAAATGTTTATTTATCTTTGAGAGGGAGAGAGACAGAGTGTGAGCAGGGGAGGGGCAGAGAGAGAGGGTGACACAGAATCTGAAGCAGGCTCTGGCCTCCGAGCCGGCAGCCCAGAGCCCGACGCGGGGCTGGAACTCACGGACCGCGGGATCACGACCTGAGCTGACGTCGGATGCTTAACCGACTGAGCCCCCCAGGTGCCCCTCCAGCATTTTTAAGTGGGTGAAAGGAATAGTACTCTGCAACACGTGGGAATCATATAATTTTAAAATGTGTGTCGCACAAAAGTTTTATTGGCACTCAGCTGTGCCCACTCGTCTCCAGCTGCCGTTGTGTCACACGGTGAGCTAAGTGCTCTGTCCGCCGCGAGGCTGAGAACACTGGCTTCTGGCCCTTCGCAGAAGATAGTTTGCTGACCTGGGTGCTAGGCACTCAACCTCCCGGAACCCAAGACATCCAGACTCAGACACCCCAAAATTCAACACCTCAGGTTTATGGAATTGTATAATTCTGTATAATTCCTTGGCCTCGGCGCCCCCACTTGGAGCCTGGGTTCAAATCCCGACTCCCCGCTTGGCCACGTGATTTTATGCGGCAATCACAGCTGGCCTCTCCATGCGTCCGTGTCCCCGTCTGGAAATCTCCTCACTGCCCTCAGGTTCGCTGTCAGCGTGCAACAGGTCAACATGTACGTGCCTCTGAGCAGCCACAGGGAGCCAGCCTGACATAAGTGTAGTTGAGTGAACACGCGTCAGTATCTTAGGAATGTTGGCGTCCATCGGGAACCTGGCAAAGAGGTCTGGGGCCCCTGCAGCTGTCCTCTGCCCTTGACTCCCTGGCACTCACTCGTTTTCCAGGACCCACCCCTGGGGAGAATGCAGGGGATGAGTAATGATGAAGGGCTCACAGGGCAGGGGAGCTCCAGGTATTCTGGGGTGGGACCTCGGTGATGCCGGTGGGACGGGGACCACAGCTGGAGGACCTGGGGCTGCAGGGGCCCCTTCAGGTTCTGGGCTGAGGGCTCGGGCCCTGGGGTGTCGGCGGCCGGGCATGGGGGCTGCAGGTGCGGCAGGGGCCCCAGGCCCTTTCCCCACAGCCACCTCTTGGGCCCCCCCCCATCCCCTCAGTGCCTGAGCTCTCTGAGTGGGACCCCGGGGCGTCAGGGCAGGACCCCGGGTCGGGCCCCTCTGTGGGGTCGGTGGGCGCCTTCTGGGTGGGCTCCCCTTGCTCTCGGCAAACAATCACTTCACTCTTGTTGCCTGTGTCGGTCCTGGCCGGCGGGATGCAGACAGAACATACTGTGACAAAACAGTAGCAGTAACAACAGCATCTCAAAGCAGGGAGTGGGGGGAACCTGCTAACTCAGGTCAGGAGCCTCCCTTGCTCAAAATCTGCCATGGCTCCCCACTGCCCCCTCAGCCAAGATGTCCTCCAGGACCCCACCCCTGCCGGGTGAACTCTCCACCAGGCATGTCCTCTCTGTGCCCCCACGTGTTCAGCCCCAGGCCTGTCTCAGGGCCTTTGCCCTGGCTGTGCTCTCTGCTGATGCTCTGAGGGTCACCTGGCTCGTTCACTGCCCTCCCTCCTACTTGAGGGTCAGCTCCTCAGGAGCCTCCTCCCTGCAGCCCTATTTAACTCCCAACCTGCCCCAGCCCAGCCTCCTGCCCGATACCACCAGCACACCCAGACGAGCAGCGGTGATGCCCACAGCACCCTGGGAAATCCAGCCCGTCTGCTAATTTCCCGGCTGTGCCCAGAAGCATGGGTGTGGTGTTTGGTCCTTCTCTTATCTCCTTGGGTTTGTTGGGACCCACGTCCCTAGGGAACGAGATTTGGCGCGAGGAACCACACGGCACTCCGATTTCGGTAGAGAGTCTTTACTGGTGCACCAGGGCTCCCCAGTGATAGAAAGCGGGAGAGCCCCGGTAAGCGAGGTTACAGGTCTTTTATACCATTTGAGTTACATTTGCATACAGGCTGGTGGTAGGCTCTCTTCTTGGTGGTGGTTAGGGGTGGGGGTAATTGTGTCCTGGGGATGCTTGGGAAATGAAGTTTCCTTCGGCTGATGCAACTTGGAGCCCGGGTTGCGAAGCGGCTGGGGACTTGCCGGCTAGGGTTGGGCGCGTAAGCAGTTTTACAGAAGCGAAATGAAAGCGGTTATTTATGTAGCAACCTGTACCTGTCTTGCGGTGGGGAAGGTGGGGGTCCAGTTCTCCCGGGGTCCAGTTCTCCCGGGGTCCAGTTCTCCCGGGGCCCGGATGTCTAACCGCAGATATCCTGCTTGCCAACTGGTTTTGTTACTTATGTGTGGAAGTACAAGCCCTGCAAGTGAGGCGTTACCAAAGCTGAAGATAGGGTGGGGGTGTGTTATTAAGCTAAGCAGGGGTCTTTCATTCCCCCACTTTCTTTTGGCACCGAATGAAACCTTTCATTCGATTGTATCTGGCCTCTCTGTGTCAAATTGTCTTAGTTGGTGGTACTGTTGAGTTAGGACCAAGGCCTGGATGACAGAGAGTCTCTCTCTTATGAATTGTACCAAGCGGTTGAGGATGCAAGGTCCGAACAACAGTATTAATAGTAGGAGTATTAAAGGGCCTATGAGGGAGGAGACTAGAGTGGTAAACCAGGGGGATTTGTTAAACCATCCCTCAAACCAGCCCTGTTGAGATTCAAACAGTTTTTGTCTCTGTTTGAGTCTTTCCCTCAGCTTGGCCATACTGTCTCTCACTATTCCTGTGTGATCAGCATAAAAGCAGCACTCTTCTTTGAGGGCAGCACATAATCCACCTTCTCGTAAGAACAACAGGTCAAGTCCCCTCCGATTTTGTAAGACCACCTCTGAGAGGGAGGTTAGGGATCTTTCTAGCGCCGAGATGGATTCTTCTAGTGCCTGTATGTCAGAGTGCATAGCAATTTGTAATTGCTTGAACTGATTAGTCTCTATGAGAGCTGCGGTGCCTGTCCCTATGCCAGCTGCTAAACTCCCCATGGTTAATCCTCCTAGAAGCAGTGCTACGGTGAGGGAAACTGGTTCTCTCCGGAATCTGCTGCCGGGTTCGTAATGGCCATAAATATATTCTGAGTCATGGTAGAAGATTTTTGGCCAAAGTTCAATTAGGATGCAATCATCTGTAGTAGTATTGAGTACCTGGAGTGAGATGCATGGTGTGAGTCCGGTGTTACAGACCCAGTATGTTCCGTTGGGAGCGGTCAGATAATAGGGGCCCTGCCCGACTGATGTTACGGTCTGGCTGCAGAGATTCTGGTGTGAGGGTGGAATCTTGCCAATACATAGGCCTTGGCCGGTGACTTCAGTTAAAGTGAGGCCGTGTCGAGGTGTAGAGTTACATTTCAGTGGGGCATTAGTGTGGTTAGTAAAATTTCCAATTATAGCAACTCCCTGATAGTAAGGGGGTTTAGCAGTTAGACAGAGCCAACAGCTCTGAGTTTGATTGGGGCCGTGAGGTTGAGAGTTAAGTATGCCCCTTGTACAAGGTTTAGGAGTCTGTCTCCCGTGCCCGGTCAAGAGGGGGAAGTTGAGTATCCTAGATTAGGGCTTAGAGTGGAATTAGCAGGGCTGACCCTCGGTGTCTGAGTTGGGGCCTTTGGTGGCTGGACTGGGATGGCTAGCTGGACCGGGACCTTCTGATCGGCCAATACTAGGTTGGGGCCTACGGGTTGAGTGATGGTATCTATTTTTAATTTTATTTTTAGAATAACTCCTCTATCTTTTCCTGGTAGATACCATCGGAGTCCCCATGTATAGCCCGTTTGCCATCCGAGAGCCCGTTTTCCTGAATCCGTAAAGGTAATTTTAAGAGGTAGGGACAGGGGACTTTCCCAATGATGATACCCTTCAGTGCCCTTTTTATAGTAGCAAGTGTGTCCATCGGGGTCAGGTTTGGTGTAATTTCTTGTAATGGTAATTAAGTCCCAGGAAGAGGTTGGTTGCCAGTAGGCATCGCCAGTAGTTTCGCAGCCCCATGCCGCGCAGAAATATTCTTCATATCCCCCACATCGGTGTGCAGTGGCCCTATCTCTATTGTCTCGGGGGCAGACATAGAATTCTGCTTGGGCTAATCTACACCTGGCAGTGGGACTACTGCATCCATGGGCAGTCATTTGTTGGGTTCTTTCTCCCATGTGGGTCTGCAGGTCCTTGGGGCTTTTAGTTGGGATATCCCAAGTGTCTAATCCAGCTGCCAGTTGGCAGAAGTCAGGGGTTAGTGGAGGCCACCAAGTATTAAGTGCATGGTTGCCTTGGACCTCCCAGACAACTTCCCCACTCTGGGAGTAGACCTGCCAAGTCAAGGTATAAACCTGGTGTGGGTTCCCCTTCCCGACATTTTTAGCCCCAATTCCTGCCCCCAAGCTTGTTAGGGCCCACAGGAAGATCATTCCTGTTGGGAGTTTCATTTTGGGTTTGTACAGGGACAAGGTGGATTAGCAGTCAGACACGGGAGAGTCTTATCTTAAGAGGGTCCTCCGAACGGTGGAGCTTCCAGGTTTCAGGAGTTTCCGGTCCAGGGGTCCTTGGGGCTGCCTTGGCGTGCGATGCACGAATCCAGGTGGCGATCCCGTCAACCTTTATGGTGGTGGGCGTGGTCAGCAGGACGATGTAAGGTCCCTTCCAACGAGGCTCCAATCCTTGAGAGCGGTGCCGCCGGACGTACACGGAGTCTCCTACCTGAAATGGGTGGCTAGTTTGTGGATGTCCTGGCCGATACAGTTCGGCCAGGGGTGTCCAGATTTGGGCCTGCACCGCTTGCAGCCCTTTTAGTCGGGCCTGTAAGTCAGTCTTAGGATCGGAGGGGGAGAAGGAATTGAGCAAGGTTGACAAAGGGGGGGGGTCCTCCATAAAGGATTTCATATGGGGTGAGCCCGAAACGGTTGGGCGTATTTCGGGCTCTTAACAAAGCCAGAGATAGGAGGCGTCTCCAATCTTTTAAGCCAGTCTCTAAGGTCAATTTAGTAAGGGTCTCTTTTATTGTTCTATTCATTCTTTCTACCTGTCCTGAGCTCTGGGGTCTATAGGCACAATGTAATTTCCAATTAATCCCCAACGTCCTGGCGAGTCCCTGACTTACCTGGGAAACGAAGGCCGGCCCGTTATCTGACCCAATTACCTTGGGAAGTCCAAATCTGGGGGAAGATTTCTTCTAAAATCTTCTTGGCTACCATGTGTGCCGTTTCTTGTCGGGTGGGGTAGGCTTCTACCCATCCTGAAAAGGTGTCTACAAACACTAGTAGGTACTTATATCCCGCATAGTGAGGCTTTACTTCAGTAAAGTCTATTTCCCAATAGACTCCTGGGCGGTTACCACGAGTCCGTTTCCCTTCGGGTACTCGGGTAGCCCCAGCGTTTACCTGTTGACAGACCTTACAGGCGGAGGTTACCTGTTCTATGAGGGTGCTTGCCTTAGGGATTAAGAAGTCAGTTTTTTCAATCAGTAACTTCAGCTTCTGACTACTTAAGTGTGTCCAGGCGTGCATTTGTTGGATCATTGCCAGGGCTTCTTTTTGGGGAAGGACTATCTTTCCTTCTTTTTCCCAGTCTTTAGTGTTTTGGTTCTGTATAGCCCCTATGGCCTTTGCTTCTTCCTGGTCTTCTGGGGTATAAGTATGTATGACGGTCGTAAGATCGGTCTCTTCGGGTTTTGTGGCCAGGGTCAACGTTTCCGCCACAGCGACTTGCCTGGCCACTTGGTCCGCCTGTCTATTTCCTATTGCAATTGGGTCTTGTCCTTTCTGATGCCCGGGGCAATGAATTATGGCTACTTTTTGGGGAAGAAAAAGGGCCTTTAATAATGCAATTATTTCAGCTTTGTTTTTAATTTCTTTTCCTTCTGAGGTCAGTAGGCCCCTTCTTTCATAAATACTCCCATGTGTATGAGCCGTTGCAAAGGCATATCGGCTATCTGTGTATATGTTGGCCTTTTTCCCTTCGGATAGTTCTAGGGCCTTGGTGAGCGCTATCAGCTCAGCCTTTTGTGCAGACGTACCAGGAGGTAGTGGTTGTGCCCATATGATGTGGTGGCCATCTACTACCGCCGCTCCCGCCCTCCGGGTACCTGAGTCGATGTAACTGCTCCCGTCCGTATACCAAGAGTGATCCGCATCTGGGAGCTCTTGATCTTTAAGGTCTTCCCGTGTCCCATGGGTCTCAGCCAGTACCTGCCGGCAATCGTGTGCGCTCGGTTGGTCTTCTGGCGCCGGTAGCAACGTGGCAGGGTTTAAGGTAACCGGAGGGCCAAATTGGACGCGGTCCGTGTCCAGTAGGAGGGCCTGATAGTGAGTTAGGCGTGCGTTGGTTATCCATCGGTCCGGTGGCTGCCGCACTATGGCCTCTAAAGCATGCGGGGTGATAACAGTTAGTGGCTGTCCAAGGGTTAATTTGGCAGAGTCCTTGACCAGCATAGCAGTGGCTGCCATGATACGAAGACATGGGGGCCACCCGGCTGCCACAGGGTCCAACTTTTTGGACAGGTATGCTACTGGCCTCTTCCAGGGCCCTAATTTTTGGGTTAGGACTCCTTTGGCAATTCCTTGTCTCTCGTCTAGGAAGAGGATAAAGGGCTTGGAGGTGTCTGGTAACCCGAGAGCCGGGGCGGAGAGGAGGGCCTTTTTTAGGGCCTCAAAGGCCGACTGATGTTTTTCCTGCCAGGTGAAGGGTGCACTCTCTTTCGTGAGGGCATAGAGGGGGGCGGCTAGCTCAGCGAATCCAGGTATCCATAAGCGACAGAACCCAGCAGTTCCCAGGAATTCACGTACCTCTCTGGGGTTCTGGGGCGGCGGGATACGAGCCACAGTCTCTATACGCCCAGGGGTGAGCCATCTTTTTCCCTCACTCAGTATGTACCCCAGGTAGGTTACCTTGGTTTGGCAAATTTGGGCCTTTTTGGCGGATGCCCGGTATCCTTTTTCTCCTAATTCCCGGAGCAGATGTCTGGTACCTAGTATGCAGGCTTCCTTTGTGGGGGCGGCCAGAAGAAGGTCATCCACATATTGGAGTAGAGTTACTTCTGGGTGTTGGGTCCGGAAGTCAGTCAGGTCCCTGTGAAGAGCCTCATCGAAGAGAGTGGGGGAGTTTTTGAACCCTTGGGGTAAGCGGGTCCAGGTTAATTGGCCTGAAATTCCTCTTTCAGGGTCCCTCCATTCGAAGGCAAACAGTTCCTGGCTCTGGGGGGCCAGGGGTAAACAAAAGAATGCATCTTTTAGGTCTAGTACTGTGTACCAAGTGTGGTCTGGGCTCAGGGTGCTGAGCAAGTTATAGGGATTGGGGACCGTAGGGTGGATGTCCATTGTCCTTTTGTTGACTTCTCTTAAATCTTGGACGGGCCTGTAATCCCGGGTGCCAGGTTTTTTTACTGGCAAAAGAGGGGTATTCCAGGGTGAGCGGCAAGGTCGCAGGACCCCAAGCTCTAGAAATCTGGTAATGTGTGGCTGAATGCCCATATGAGCCTCCTTGCTCATGGGATATTGTCTGATAGATACAGGCATTGCCGTGGGCTTTAGGTCAATTATGATTGGGACTTGGCATTTGGCTCGACCGAGCCCTCCCGTTTCTGCCCAGGCCTGGGGAAAATCCTGCAGCCAGGCTTCGAGGAGGTTAGTGGTGACCGGGGTTTCAAAGAGTCTGTGTTCGTCTTGTAAGGACACAGTTAAAACTTGGATAGGCTGGCCGTCCCGGTTTAGCACTTGGGCCCCCGCTTTGGAGAAGTGGATCTGAGCTCCAAGCTTGGTTAGGAGGTCTCGTCCTAGAAGGGGGTATGGGCATTCGGGTACTACCAGAAAGGAGTGTGTCACCGTCCCTTGCCCTAAGTCAACTGTACGGCGGTTAGTCCATTTGTGAATTTTCCTTCCTGTCGCTCCTTGGACCCAAGAGGTACGAGAGGACAGAGGCCCGTTTGCCTTGGTTAAGACCGAGTGTTGAGCTCCTGTGTCCACCAGGAAGGTGGTGGGATGCCCCCCTACAGATAGGGTTAGCCGGGGCTCGGGGGGGGGGGGGCTCCGGAGCCCTGACATCCCTATTCGCTCTCTTCGCCTAAGGCGAGCACAGAGGCAGGTTTCTTTGAGTCCCTGGGACGCTTAGGGCAGTCTTTGATCCAGTGCCCGCGTTCTTTGCAATAGGCGCACTGGTCTTTTTCTACCTTGGGCCGCCTCTTCGTTCCCCCTGACTTTCCTGTTCTGTTTTCTGTCACTACAGCTGCCAGGATTTTGGTTAGATGTTTATCTCTCTTTCGATCTCTCCGTTCCTCCCGTGCTTCCTGCTCTTTTGCTAGCCTAGCCTCCTTTTCCTCTGGGGTCTCCCTTTTGTTATATACCTTTTCTGCCTCCCTAACTAGTTCCTGCAACCCATAGGTTTGAATCCCATCTAGCCTTTGGAGTTTTCCTTTTATATCAGACGCTGCCTGATCTATGAATGACATGGCCACGGTAGCCTTATGTTCTGGAGCCTCGGGGTTAAATGGAGTATACATCCGAAACCCCTCTAGAAGCCGTTCCATAAAGGCTGCGGGGCTTTCCTCTTTTCCCTGGATTATGGTCCTTACCTTGGCCAAATTGGTGGGCCGTTTTCCTGCCCCCTTGAGACCCGCCAACAGAGCCTGGCGATAGATTCGGAGACTCTCCCTACCTGGAGCCGTTTCATAGTCCCAGTCCGGGCGGGTGAGGGGAAACCCCTCATCTATTTCGTTGGGGAGCTGAGTTGGAAGACCTCCGGGCCCCGGCACATTTTTCCGAGCCTCTAGGAGAACTCGTTGCCTTTCCTCGGTAGTCAAAAGGACTTGTAAGAGCTGCTGACAGTCGTCCCAAGTAGGCTGGTGTGTGAGAAGGATAGATTCTATCAGTGAGGTTAGGGCTTGGGGTTCTTGGGAAAAGGAAGGGTTATGAGTTTTCCAATTGTAAAGATCAGATGCAGAAAATGGCCAGTACTGGACAGTCCGGTTGACAGTCCGGAGAGGAAACAGGGAAGATTGCCAAGTGGGAGGGCCGTTCGGGTCGTCCGATCGCCGGAGACGGAGGCGGGGGGTCCGAGGTGGGGTCTGGGGAGTTAGATCGGGTGGGGCTGGAGTAGAGGATGGGGCTGACGTGTAGGCGGGGGAGGAAGTTGGGGAGGGGGAGGAGGAACTAGGGGCAGAAGGGGAAGTAGGGGCCACCGGGGACAAGACGGGGGCCAGGGGTAAATTATAGGGTGGAGGTTGTAAGAGGGGATTGTGGGGCGGCGAAGACAAAGCGTCTAGGAGGAGAGGGTCCCTTTGGGACTCGTCAGGAAGAACTGGTTTGGGCGGATCTGAAGTTTGGGTTGAGGCTCGGTTTTTTGAAGTCTCCAGGGGAAGGAGGGTAGACTGAGATGTGGGGCAGGAAGGGAGGAAGGGTTTCACCCATGCCGGAGGATTCCGGATGAGATCCTCCCAGGTGAGGATATAGGCCACTTGATCTGGATGACCTTGTGGTCCAGGATCCATTACCTTCATCTTAACCTGTAATATAACAGAGAGGTCAAAAGTCCCGTCCCGGGGCCACCCTACGTGAAGGGTGGGCCACTCCGACGAACAAAAAGTTCGCCATCGACCTTTTCGAACCTCAACGGACAGATTGTGGGCTCTTGCCTGGACGTCCGAAAAATGAGAGTCAATGATAGAGGAGTAGTCAGCGTCTGTCCCATGGCTGCGTCGTCCCGACCACGCATGCACACTCACACACGAATATAACTACAATGTCGATACAGATCAGACAACACAAACTAGACAACAAACAAGGAGCCGCGCGGCCAGGTATTCAGATGGCAGGGGAGGCCTGCCTTCGGATTTGAGGAGTCTGACGAACTCGTCAGTTCTCCTTCACCAGCACCACCGAGGCGTCCCCCGGGGCCGGGGTGTGAAGGTTCAGGACACGTCTGTCCTCCTTCAACACTCCAACTGAGGTGGCCGGCCGGCCTCAGAGTTCAGAGTACAGAGACAGAACACAATACCTGTGTGCAGACAAAGGTACAAAGGTCCGTCCTCGGTCAGTCCGTCAGTGGTGGCCCGGGCCGAATAGTCGTCTACCGACGGGGCCGGGGTTCTCCGGCCGCCTCTCCCTTCCCGGCCAACGCACCAAATGTTGGGACCCACGTCCCTAGGGAACGAGATTTGGCGCGAGGAACCACACGGCACTCCGATTTCGGTAGAGAGTCTTTACTGGTGCACCAGGGATCCCCAGTGATAGAAAGCGGGAGAGCCCCGGTAAGCGAGGTTACAGGTCTTTTATACCATTTGAGTTACATTTGCATACAGGCTGGTGGTAGGCTCTCTTCTTGGTGGTGGTTAGGGGTGGGGGTAATTGTGTCCTGGGGATGCTTGGGAAATGAAGTTTCCTTCGGCTGATGCAACTTGGAGCCCGGGTTGCGAAGCGGCTGGGGACTTGCCGGCTAGGGTTGGGCGCGTAAGCAGTTTTACAGAAGCGAAATGAAAGCGGTTATTTATGTAGCAACCTGTACCTGTCTTGCGGTGGGGAAGGTGGGGGTCCAGTTCTCCCGGGGTCCAGTTCTCCCGGGGCCCGGATGTCTAACCGCAGATATCCTGTTTGCCAACTGGTTTTGTTACTTATGTGTGGAAGTACAAGCCCTGCAAGTGAGGCGTTACCAAAGCTGAAGATAGGGTGGGGGTGTGTTATTAAGCTAAGCAGGGGTCTTTCAGGTTTAGACCTAGAACTTTCCTTGGCCATTTCTTCTTTCTCTTTCTTTCTTTCTTTCTTTCTTTCTTTCTTTCTTTCTTTCTTTCTTTCTTTCTCTCTCTCCCTCCCTCCCTCCCTCCCTCCCTCCCTCCCTCCCTTCCTTCCTTCCTTCCTTCCTCTTTTCTTTTTATTTTCATGACCGTGGCTTTCCAGGGATGCTGGTGGCTGGCCAGCGGCTAGCCATGCAGTGTGGACGCTGGGTGAAATTGCACTGGCTTTGGTGAGTTTCTAGAACACGGCAGTAAACTCTAGACTCTACGCGACCTTTTCAATGTAAATTACACTAATAAAAACAAGTTGCTACATTTCACTTGCTCAGGAGCCCAGTGGGCTGGGACCTCTGCTGGACACGTGAGAAACTCACAGAGCCTCCCCACAGCCAGGCTGGATTTACTCTCCAGGTCAAAGGGACATCTGCCTGCCTCTCCGCTGGGAAAAATTTTTTTCCCCTCCTTTGCAAGTAACAGGTGACTTGAGGGTGAACCCGATAATTTCAAGAGTGTGCATTTCTTGAGCCGTTAGCCAGGCCCTGTGCAGGGCACTCCACAAACAGGAAGCGAAAGATTTCAGTCTCCTGGTTACGGAGGAGTAGAACGCCACCCGTCCGTCCATCTCCTGGGTGTGGTGCACACCTGCCTGCCAGGTGTCTGGGCGGCGCGAGGTGGCCGCCCCGCGACACCCGGTTCCCAGAAGGAAGAAATAGTATTTGCTGTTAGGGGCACCGCTGTCAGGGGCTGGAACGGAGCTCAGCCTGAGCGCGTCCTGGGGGACGGGAGCGGGGAGGGGCGGCGCAGGATCAGGGGGAAACCCGAGCGGTCGCCCACCTCCGCGGGGAGCTGGGCTCGGTACCAAAATATGGAACGCTTCACGAATTTGCGTGTCATCCTTGCGCAGGGGCCATGCTAATCTTCTCTGTATCGTTCCAATTTTAGTATATGTGCTGCCGAAGCGAGCACGACTGCCGGGCCCCCAGCAGAGCTATTTAAAGACCAAATTCAAAATCATTTTACAGTTAGGCTAAACTGAGCTAGCTGCATTGAACAAGTTTTCTAGAGCGCCATGCAAATGAATACCTCCTACCATCATGCTTGCTTTGAGTGTCTGTTATCACGCTAAAATCCTCAGATGTTGACGAATTTAATAGTCCAAATTCCGCCTCGCAGCCGCTGAGGCTTGTGGGGGATAATATGCAAAACACCTGGGCCAGACACCACCCCGCCCTGGCGCTCCGGGCCCGGCGACCAGGAGGGAGGGCGGGGCTGCAGTGGGCCGGCCGCCGCCATCCCAGCGTTCTCCGCGAGCGCAGGGAAGCCGCTCTTGCCGGCGCGGCGACTCGCTGGCGTCAGCAGGCCGCGGAGGCGGAAGATGGCGGCGGCGGCAGCGGCCGGGCGTCGGTGAGCAGCGCGGCCGCGGTGAGGACGGCCGATGGCGGCCGGGAGACGCCCTCGGGGACCCGCGGGCCGTTAGGGCGCGACGCTGGGCGGCATGTCGGAGCACGCGGCGCCCGGGGCCCCGGGGCCCGGGCCCAACGGCGGCGGCGGCCCGGTCCCCGCGCGCGGGCCTCGCACCCCCAACCTCAACCCCAACCCTCTCATCAACGTGCGCGACCGGCTTTTCCACGCGCTCTTCTTCAAGATGGCTGTCACCTACTCGCGGCTCTTCCCGCCCGCCTTCCGACGACTCTTCGAGTTCTTCGTGCTGCTCAAGGTGACCGAGGTCCCGACCCCTGACCCTTGACCCTAGCGGCCGGACCCTCCACCCAGGTCTGCGACCTCTGACCGCGACCCCAGCGGGGCGGCGAACCCCCTTCCTCCGGGCCTCTTAATCTTGCGATCCCAGCCCCCGTGCCCGTGCGACTTCTACCCGGGAGTCTCACTCGCCCGGTTAGCGGCCCCTGATCCCGACTCCGGAAACTCACTGCCAGCTCTGTCCAGACTGCCCCCCACCCCTGGCCCTTCCCTTTCCCAGGACCCTCACCTCGGGAGGCAGGAGCCCGGGAGCCCAGCCGTGTGACCCTGACCGTGCTGCCTGGCCTCCTCCGCTCTGGAGGAGGCTTCCAGACCTGTCCTGGCCCTGACCAAACCCCCAGTCTTGGGCTTCCCCAAATCGGGAGGTTCCAGGCCTCCCTCTCCCAGGACAGGACACAGCCCATGCCCATCTTCCTGCACTGGAAGCCACACCCCATTTCCATCTCCTTCTGAGCCTCTCCGGGGAATGTGACCTAGCCCAGGACATGTCGCCGGGGTTAGTGGCAAAGTTATGACTTAGCAAGGGGCCATGCGCAAACCCCCTTGCCATCCTCCCTCGGGTGGCACAGAGGTTTCAGCCATGGGCACAGCTCAGTGGGGACCGGCACTGGCCTAGGTCCTTCTACGACAGGATCTCCGATGACAGCTGGCAGCCCTTCAGAGAAGGTTCCGGGTTCCTGCGCAGCGTGGTGGTCCCGGTTGGGCAGATGGCCATTTCGTTTCCCAACAGCATGCTGCCCACTGGGGCGGGGTGTGTAGCATCCCCAAGTGAGCTCCGGGCTCCTTGTCTGCAGAGAGGGGGCTGGTGCTAGCATTCGAGGCTCTTGGGGTGCAGACCAGACCAGGTGGGTCAGGAGCTGACAGCACTTTGGGGTTTGGTGGGAGGAGTGCAGTCATAGCTGCCCAACAGACCCGGGTGCTGGTTCTGGCCTGCCAGTGTCTCCGGGGAGTCCCCCCCCCCCACCAGAGTCCCCCTGTCCCTTGTCTTTGGGAGTGTCTGATGGCACGAGGAGGCGGTCTTCCTCCTCCTCTCTCCCCAGAGCCCCCCCAGAACATCACGGGTCCCCTGTGGAGGATTCCTGAATCGGGGTTCCTTTATTGGGCTCCTGAGTGTGTGTGGGTGTGATTTCCCTGCGGGGAGGAAGTGCTGCTTGCCCCAGGTGGTCAGTCGGAGCTCAGCCTTCCCGGAGCAGGTCCTGGTCGCGTCAGTTCTGTCCCGCCACTTCCTGACATGGGAGCAGGACAGCCCGGCATACCAGGTGTCCCTGGAGTAGGTGGTCAGGTGTCCCGGGGGGTTCTGACTCCTGAGTTCTCCTCTCTGGGTCGTGCTGCTGGGCCGAGCGATCTCTGGGCCAAAGCCTGGAGGCCCCACGGACCTCTCGAATCTGCCCGACCCCTGGTTCCTTTTGTTTCCCTCATCTGCTCAGTGAGGGCTGGGACTGGCTGGTTTGTGCAGCTGCTGCAAGTTCCAGAAAGCTCCGTGCCTTTACTTCCTGCCTGCCCAGCTTCCGGCACTCTGGCTGCAGATACGGAGGTCCCTTGGTGACTTCCTCAGAGCTGCGTCTTTCTGTGGCTCACAGCCAGGAGCCAGCCCAGACCACCTGATTCCCCACCGGGCCAGCCTTTGGGGGATGAGAGGCGGTGGCCGGGCCCGCGTTCCGGCAGCCTTGGCTTCCACCTCTGCTGGTTTCCCTGGCATCGAGGCCAGACTGGGACGTCCGAGTCCTGGAGCGGTCGGCACTAGGTGCCCCAGCCTGTCTCTGAACCTGGGGCAGCCTGACCGTGCAGCCACTGAGCGATGCTGGCAGGGTAAGCAGGGCTCTGGCATTCGGTGTTTCTGCCGGTCTTTCCCTCGGAAAAACGGAGGTGACCTCCGGGGTCGTTGTGACGTGCGATAGTGTGGAGTGCCGCCAGGGTCCTTGCTGTGAATGGCAGTCCCTGAGCACACCTCTGTGCCGCCTCCTGCCTGGTTCGGGGACCCAGCAACGAAGAGGGCGGAGCAGGAGGGAGGGGGAGACCAGGGCATGGGGTGCAGCGGTGGCCCAGCAGGGTCTGTGTGACGTTAGGCAGACTCAGGCCTGCTGCCCCCGGCAGAGGCCCCGGCTCCGCTCGTAGCTTCCACACCTGTCTGCGGTGACCTGGACACGGGGGCTCTGCATCCGTGTCAACGCCGCCCGCATCACCGTCTCCCGGGGGCACTGCAGGCCAAGGAGGCATGGTCCGCGTTGGCCCAACAGGGGTGGCGCAGATAACACGTCTGAGGAGTCTGAGGAGTCTGGGCGGGCTCCCGGCTTCACACGTACCTGGGCCCGGGGTCGCAGCAGCACGCTCGGACGCTGGGCTCCTCCCATCCCCTGGCTCTGCGCCCCCTCAGGTCACGGCCCCCGTGGCCCGGCGGGGATGGGAGTCTGTGCCCCTCTGCCCGTCCGCAGGGCTGGCTCCGGCGGGGCGGTCAGGCGGTCCGTGGCTGGCACTGGCAGCATGTGCAGGGCTCGTGGAGAGCGTGGGAGGGACGAGGTCCTGGTGTCCTTGCCGGTGGCCCTGTAGCCATGGGTAGCGGGCGTGTAAAGTGTGCACCGGCTCCTCCGAGGAAACACCTTGTCTTTGGCCGAGCAGACCCTGGGCTCGCCGGCTCCTGGGCGGCCTCTTTTTCCAGAACAGCGCTGGGCGTCCCATCGGGCCAGCTGGACCCTTTCCCTGGGGGAGGGGGCAGTGGGTGATACACGGGAGTGAAGCCCCAGACGCAGTGCCCAGTCTGGGGGTGACCCGTGGCCAAAGGCCCCTGAGAAACTCGGCCGTCAGACAGTGAGATGGGCTCTCAGGGAGGGGGGCGGCCCTCTTGACGCTCCTCCAAGCTGGGTAAAAGGCGCTGCTGGTGAGGTGCCGTGGGGCAGAGTCCCCTCTCACCCTGGCGACAAGGGGCAGGTCGTTTTCTGTGGTGGGGGCCATTCTGGGTGCTGTGGGGGTAGAGCAGCCCCCTTCCCCCACCCGGCCATGCCAGGAGTGCCCCACCTTAGCCAGTCCCAGACGCTGCCCAGTGTTCTCCGCGGGCAAGATCGCCCTGGGAGAGGCTGCACCGTCCCCACAAGCTGGCCCTGCCAGTCCAGGAGCGGTGCAGAGGGTGCGGCCGGTGAGGTCAGGGGTGCCCTGAGGACAAGGCGGAGCGCGGGGCTGCCCTGCGGGCCTCCAGGCGGGGGCGGTCACCGGTGTCACCATGTGCTCTGCGGGGTCCTCTGTCAGGTGGGCCCAGGCCCAGTGTGCTCTGTCCCCGGGTGAGGGTCCTGCAGTGTCTGAGAGGGCATCCCTGCTTCCCTGGGCCGTCACGGGACTTGCCCACGTCCCTGGGACTTCTTCCTCCCCCGGAGCCAGCTCAGCATAGCCCCTGCCCGGGAGGGCCCCCCGAGCGCCGGGGGCTCCCGCACTGACCGCCCTCCCTCCCACAGGCCCTGTTCGTGCTCTTTGTCCTGGCCTACATCCACATCGTGTTCTCCCGCTCGCCCATCAACTGCCTGGAGCACGTGCGGGACAAGTGGCCTCGGGAGGGCATCTTGCGCGTGGAGGTCCAGCACAACTCGAGCCGCGCACCCGTCTTCCTGCAGTTTTGTGATGGTGGCCGCCGCGGCAGCTTCCCTGGCCTGGCCGTGGAGCCGGGCAGCTTGGAGCTGGAGGAGGAGGAGGAGGAGCTGGCCGTGGAGATGTTTGGGAACACCTCCGTCAAGGTGAGCTGGCCGGGAGGGCCCTGCACGGGAGGCGCCTGGTGAGCGCACGGGAACCAGTGATTCGTCTGGTGGCAGGCCCAGCGCTTGACCTGGCGCCCTCCCGCAGGTGCGGCCTTCGGGGCAGGGACTGTGCTGGGAGGTTCGGGGCCCTGGGCCATTTCCCAGCCCTTACTTGGAAAGGATCGGTCTGATTCTGGGGGCACCGAGGGCAGACACAGCTGACAAGGAGCCCCCTGGAAACGCTGGGCCCAGTGCTCAAAGCCGGTCCCGGCTGTCCCAGGTGGAGTGGCCATCTGTGGGGTGGTGAGCGCCGTCACTGGAGACGTGCAGGGGCCCCCGGCACCCGCGGGGGTCGGGTGGGTGTGTGGGGCCCACAGCCTGGAAGGAAGGACGCGCTCAAGCAAGTTCGAGGCCAGAGTCCCACAGTTGAGGGGCTGGCGCCCGTGGGGCATGGGTGCCTACCTTGCCAGGCGGCCCCATCCCGCTGATCCTGCCCCTGTCCCCGGCTTCAGAGTGCAGACCCTCACCCGGAGGTGGCCGCTCGGAGGGAGCTCGGTGTTGGGGGTCTTTGGTGGGTTACAGGGCAGAGGCTGGCGGTCACGGCAGCCGGGATGGAGTCTGCGTCTTTCAGTCAGCAGGGGAAAGGGGCCTCTGGGCCGGGCCGCTGACCCCTGTCTTGGCGCTCCACAGTTCGAGTTGGACATTGAGCCCAAAGTGTTGAAGCCGCCGGGTGGTGCCGAGGCCCTGAATGACAGCCAGGAGTCCCCCTTCCCAGAGACGCCCTCTAAAGGTACATACCCGGGGCGCCCGGCCGGCTCAGTCCAGAGAGCGCATCACTCTCGATCTCAGGGTTGTGAGTTCCGGCCCCACGTTGGGTGTAGAGATGACTTAAGAAATAAAACCTTAAAAAAAGTACACCCCGCGTGGGCTGCCGAGGTGTGCTTGGCGCCTCATGACAGCGGGTCACTGTCTAGGGCTGCACCCCTGCCCAGAGGGGCTGGGGGTCTGAGCAGCCAGATCGGTACTGGAGAATGGCCACTCTGTGCCTCAGTTTCTCCATCTGTCGGCAGCGTGTGGGACTCCTTCTCTGGGGGCCCGGAAGGCCCCGTGGGGGGTGTGGTGCAAAGCAGCTCTACCCAGCGACCCCCTCCCTCGAGCCTGGCCTGCCCCTCCCCCTTCCCCCCCCCCCCCCCAGCCCTCCAGGGGTGGCCCCGGGACTCACTGAGCTTGCCCCGGCAGCATGGCCACAGGATGAATATGTGGTGGAGTACTCGCTGGAGTACGGCTTCCTCCGGCTGTCCCAGGCCACACGACAGCGACTCAGCATCCCTGTCATGGTGGTCACTCTGGGTGAGTGTCCCCCAGGGTGAGGCAGAGGGGATTTGGGGCAGCCTGAAGCCCTTGGGACCCGGGTTGGGGGGCTGTCTCCACCCTCTGGCTACAAGAAGTCTCCTTCCTCCAAGGCATCCTGGGGCGGGAGGGTCACGGTGCTGCCTGGGGCGGGGCCCTGGCCAGACGCGCGTCCCGTCCTGTGCCCGCCCCCCAGACCCCTCGCGAGACCAGTGCTTCGGGGACCGCTTCAGCCGCCTGCTGTTGGCCGAGTTCCTGGGCTACGACGACATCCTCATGTCCAGCGTCAAAGGCCTGGCCGAGAACGAGGAGAACAAGGGTGCGGCGGGCGGCAGCAGGTGGGGGCTGGGTGCGGGGCGGTGGCCGGGAGGGCGCTCACGGCTCCGCCCCCCGCCCCCCCCCCCACGCAGGCTTCCTGCGGAACGTGGTGTCCGGGGAGCACTACCGTTTCGTGAGCATGTGGATGGCTCGCACGTCCTACCTGGCCGCCTTCGTCATCATGGTCATCTTCGTGAGTGCCTCGGGGGGCGGCGGGCGGGGGGGGGGGGGGGAGGGGGGGCGGGGTGGGCGTGTGGCCGCCCCCCCCCTGAGGCATCTCGCGGCCCTCGCCCGCAGACCCTCAGCGTCTCCATGCTGCTCCGATACTCCCACCACCAGATTTTTGTCTTCATTGGTGAGTCTCCCTGCTGGGCCAGGCGGGCGGGAGGGGTGGGCTCAGCCCCAGGCCCCCCGCGGCCCCCTGCCCACCTCCCCCCGCCCCCCGGGCACCTCACCCGGTCTGCCCGCCCGCCGCTCTCTGCCCGCAGTGGACTTGCTGCAGATGTTGGAGATGAATATGGCCATCGCCTTCCCCGCCGCGCCCTTGCTGACCGTCATCCTGGCCCTCGTAGGTGAGGACCCCGCCCTCCCGGCCCCGCCCCGGCCCCGCCCCGCCCCCCGCTCCCGGGGCGCCCCGCCCCCAGCGCCCCGCCCCCCCCCAGCCCAGCCGCCGGGCCTTCCCGCAGGGATGGAAGCCATCATGTCCGAGTTCTTCAACGACACCACCACGGCCTTCTACATCATCCTCATCGTCTGGCTGGCCGACCAGTACGACGCCATCTGCTGCCACACCAACACCAGCAAGAGACACTGGCTGCGGTGAGCACGGAGGGTCCGTGGGGGTCCGGGGTGGGCTCGGCGGGCGGCGCCTCACTCTCCTCCCTCCAGGTTCTTCTACCTGTACCACTTCGCCTTCTACGCCTACCACTACCGCTTCAACGGCCAGTACAGCAGCCTGGCCCTGGTCACGTCCTGGCTCTTCATCCAGGTGAGGACTCGCGTCCCAGGCGCCGCCCGCCCGCCGTGGGGCCCGGGGCCCGCGGGGGGCCCGCCTGACTCCAAGCCCGCCCTCCGCCCTCCGCCCTCCAGCATTCCATGATTTACTTCTTCCACCACTACGAGCTGCCCGCCATCCTGCAGCAGATTCGCATCCAGGAAATGCTGCTGCAGACCCCGCCCCTGGGCCCCGGCGCCCCCACGGCCCTTCCGGACGACCTCAACAACAACGGAGGTGCCCCGGCCACCGCGCCTGACCCTGCTGGCCAGGCCCCTGCCCTGGGCCCCGGCTCGCCAGGTGCCAGTGGGGGTCCCGGGCCCGTGGCTGAGGCGCCCAGCTCCCTGGTGGCTGCGGCGGCCTCGGTGGCGGCGGCGGCCAGCGGTGACCTGGGCTGGATGGCGGAGACGGCCGCCATGATCACAGACGCCTCCTTCTTGTCTGGCTTGAGTGCCTCCCTCCTGGAGCGACGGCCCGCTGGCCCACTGAGCCCTGGTGGGGGGCCCCCCCGAGTCCCCCAGGACAGTGCCCCCTCCAGCAACTCCCTGGCGCGTGACGCGGCGCCCCCAGCCGTCGGGGTGAGTGGGCCCAGCCCTGCACCCACAGCCCCAGTGGACCCGCCCCCGGAGGTTGGCTCCTGAGCCTTGGGCAGCTGACCGCCCCCACCCCATCCCTGGCCATGCAGGCCCACTGGGCATGACCTGGCCGGAGCCCTCGGGTGTCGGGGAGGATGTCCCGGTGGTTCTTGGGACTGCCCAGCCTGCCTCGGGGTGGTGTCAGGGTCCATTGGGTTCGCCCAGAGGTGGCCGTCTCTTCCCCGGGGTGGGGCCTGCCGGAGGCCTGTCCCTGCTACGTTAGTGGTGGGCCCCCTCGGCCGGCAGATGGAGGCAGGTGGATGAGAGTGGGGTGGGGGCTCTGTGGAAGGTTCTGGAAGGGGCTGGTGAAACGTGTGGAGTGAGCTGTCCCTCAGGAGCAGAGCTGGGCAAGTCTCTGATCAGGTGAATGTCGGCGGGGGCCACCCTCGCTGTCCCGGCCCGCTTGGCTGGTGCTGCATCATGCTCAGTGCCTTCTCCACGGCACCTGACCCCGGGTGTGCGTACCAGGGCTGGGGTCCCAGGAGGGCAGAGTTGGCACCTCGGGGTCGGGGACGCGGACACAGGCGCCCACCTGGAAGGCAGTGGCCGGGCACAGGCATCCAGCCCTGCTTGGGTGGGAGTGGGACAGGGCTGGTGGCCAAACCGAGTCCCTCGGTGAGGAATGCACAAAGGCGCTCATTCCATCCTATTTAATTGCAGTGTACAAAATCGTGTTTGTATATAGAATAAACTGTTGACGGCGGCCTGGCGGCGTCTGTGTGTGCGGTCAGGGAGGGACCTCCGTGCTTCCTGCCGTGGCGCTAGGATGGCTTCCGTGCGGGCTCCCGAGTGGGGGCCGCCCCGTCCAGGCCGGCAGGGGTGGGGGGGGCGTTCCCAGGGAGGAGTCACCCGTGACTTCAGGTGCTTCAGCTGCTTCGGAGCAGGCCTCGGGCAGGTGCAGAGGCTGCTCGCCGGGGCCGTCCCCGAGCTGGGCCAGGAGCTCTCGGCGCCGCACCAGGGCCTGGTGGAGCCGCTTCTGCGCGCTCCTGATGCGCTGCTCCAGCTGCTCCAGCTCACCGGGGCCTGGGGCGCCCGAGGACAGGCGGCCGTTGGAGCAGAGCCAGACGGGGCCTTCCGGGGGCCCGGCCTCCAAGTCCGGCGCTGCGGCGGCCACACTGGGCTCCAGTAGGAAGCGCACACGACGCTCCCTCGCCGCGGCCCGGCGCACGTGTGCCCAGCCCCCCTTACCTGCAGAGGCCGTGGGCGTGTCCTGCTGCTGCTCGGGAGCCCTGGGGACATGGGGTGGATGGGGCTGCGCCAGTGTCCTGGCGCTCTGCCCCTGGGGTCGGGGTCCCTCCCCGTCGGTGTGGGGCTTCCTTGTCCTTCCGGGGAGGGCCGAGGGGAGGAGCGGTCAGCTTGAGGGTGGGGGTCAGAGCTGGCAGGGGGCCGGGGGGTGGCCTTCGGGGCCCCTTACCTTGGCTCTGGCTCCTCGTGACCTTCCGGAGGCTCTGTGTTGAGCGCGCGGTGGATTCTCTACAAGTCCGGACAGGCGCTTTGTCGGGGTCACGGGAGGCCGCCGTCGCCCGCCCGCGCAGCCCGCCCGTCGGCGCAACCCGCCCCTCACCTGGCTGGTGTGCAGCCAGTACTGCAGCCTGTTGCCTCTTCGCATGCGCGGGAGCACCAGGTGGTAGAAGACGTGCTCCCCCAGAGAGCTGAGCAGGGCGCTGCCGAGGCCCAGGCAGAACAGCACGAAGAGTCCCGAGAAGTGGTAGATGCCCACCTGCAGCGTCTGGGGGGGGGGAGGGGGGACGACACAGGCACAAACCCTCCGCGGGCGAGGCCGGAAGGGGAGCCCTGGCCGTTCGTGGGGAGGACACCGGAGCTGGGCTTTGGTAGGATGCGTAGGAGCGCACACATCTTGGCAACCACCGGAGCGGGGGCCGTGCAGGCTCAGGGTGCGCCCCCGCCTGCCCCCACCCCGTGTCCCGTGGCCCTGCCGCACCTCGGTAACGGCGAAGACGCGCTTCCCACAAGGCACCATCTTGTACCACTTGTCGTGCAGCAAGTCGATGAAGCCGGAGGACTTGTAGCGGCTGATGAACTCGGACAGGTTGGAAGTGAGCGGCGAGTTCTGAGGGAGTCCGATGCCGTAGCCTGGGGGAGGCCAGGGGTGGGGTTGGGGCCAGGCTGGACGCAGCCCCAGAGGAGCCATCCCTGGGGCCACTGCTCCCGGGGGCCACCGCTCCCCGCGGCCCCTCACCCTCCATGGCGAAAGGCTTGCCCACGGTCAGTAGTTTGCAGTCGGCGTCGATGGAGACCTCGTAGTCCAGGAGCGACTTGTCCATGATGAAGGCGTTGAGCTTGGGGGGGTCGCTCCTGCGGGGTGGGGGCAGTGGGGTGAGAGGCCCCGCCCCCGCGGGCTCCGCCCACCCCGGGGTCCCGCCCTCCCAGGTCCTGCTCCGTCGCCCCCGCCTCGCAGGCTCCGCCCCGTAGGCCCCGCCCACCCCGGGGTCACGGCTCGCGCCCGCCCCACCCCCCCCCCCCCGATGGTTCGTCCCCGTAGTCGCCGGCCCCGCCCCCGGTGCTCCGCCTCGCCCCTCGGGCCCCGCCCACCCCGGAGTCCCGCTCCGGCCCTCCCCCCCCCCCCCCGTCCTGCCCCGTCGCCCCCGCCTCGCGCCCGCCCCCCTCACGGTCCCCGGTGCTCCGCCTCGCCCCGTCAGGTCCCGCCCCCTCGGCTCGACCCAACCCCCGCATGCCCCGCCCCTGCAGGGTCGGGCCCGCCCCCCCGCGGCCTCACGTGAGCATGGAGACGCCGTGGGGCGTGGTGGGCGCGCTGTGGCGCCGCATGTGCGCGTACATGTCGGGGAAGCTCTTTTTGATGTAGGCCTCGGCGCTGCTCTCCCACACGGTGCCCACGCGGAAGCCCTGGGACGGGTGGTGCAGCTGCGGGGGCAGCTCGTCAGCCCGGGCCTCCGGCTGCCCCGCGCGCCCTGCTCCGTGCACCGTGCTGGGGCTGCCCGGGGTCCCCAGGGCTCTCGCCCAGCTCCTCCCGCCGCCGCCGCCGCCGCCGGCCCGACTGGGGCCCCTCTGGGCGCCGAGAGGGGGTCAGCAGCACCCCTGCCCCACCCACTCGGTGCCAGGAGCTCCCCAGTCGTGATGTTCTGCGACATGGCCCTCTCTCTGTCCCTGGGGGGCAGGATCGCCAGGGTGAGGGCCGCTCTCCTCAGTGCCCACTGTCCATCTCCACGCAGACCTGGCCCCGAGCCCGAGCTCGAACCCCAGACCTCCTCCTCCTCCTCCTCTTCTCACCACCTCCTCCGTGGCCGCCCTGGGGGCCCGCGGGAATCCCTTGGGATCAGGCCCCCCACACCTGTCCTCCCGGCCCTTCCTGCCCCAGTCGGCCCTGTACTGCCTCTTCTCACCCTGTTTCTCTGGTCTCCACACCACGTGGGTCTGCAAATCCTGTGGCTCCACTGTCAGAACCACCCGGAACCCCGCAGCCCTGCTGGCCGCTCCTCCCTGTCCTGGCTCCCCAGCGCCGCCCACAGTCTGCAAACTCCTAAGGGATGAGTGAGTGGTGACACTGACCCACGCGTCCTGATGTGGCCACAGCCCTCCGGGAAAGCCGGACCCTTGTCCTGTGGAGCGTCTAGAGCAGTCCTGTCTGGAACCTTCCGACGAGGAGACCCTGTACCTGTGCTGTTCTCAGTGGCTGTTGGGCACTTACAGTTAATTAAATGTTGAAAGTGGCCGCGTGTGAGTGGCTAGCACATCACACAGCACTGGGCCCAGGCTGTCGTACCAATTTCCAAAGATACGGGGCTTAGGGTGTAGCACCCCTCAGGACACAGCCGGATCCGAACAGTGGGAGCTGCTACGGGACAAAAACAATTTCTCCAGCAAACACATTTTTGGACAAGAAATAAGTGGAGAGGAAATGCACCCACGGTGCCTGTGTGTTTAGGACCAGATTCAAACAAGCCATGGGGGGAGAAAAGACAACTGGGAAAAGGGGACCCTGAGGTGTGTGAAAGCTTCCAGAAAACTGGTGAAATGACAGTCCAGTGGCTGGGACTGGCCTGGGTGGCGGGGAGTTGACTTAGGAGCTGGACAGTGGGTTCATCCATGGTGCTCACTGCTCCCTGTTCAGGAATAAACTATTTCATTAAAAAAAGAGAAATATGTAGACTGGGGCACACCTCTGCTCTGCCCGCAAGCCGCCAGGGCTCCGACAGAAAGTTCTGTCTCAGAAAGAACCGCTTTAGACACCCTGCAGGACCTGCCCCGGGGCCTTTGCTCTGCCTTCTCTCCCATCATTCCTCCCTGATCTCTACATAAAAGTCTCTCGAATGTCACCCCCTCCCAGAGTCATTTCCTCACCCCCGTTTCAGAAAACGCCCCTCCCGGGACTCCCTGTGTTCCCACTCTGCCTCATTTTCCTTCCTGACACTTTACAGCCATCTCACACACCAATCCGGCATGCTTCTCTTGACCGCGACACCTCTCCCTGGGGCACGGAGACCTTCGCCTGTTTGGTCCCGGCCGGGTCCCCCGCGCCCGGCGCACACACCGAGCGCTCGATACATGCTTTCAGGGGCAGGTGGCTGCCGGCGGCCGGGTCTTGGGGCGGGAACCGGGGGAGTGGGAGACCCCCCGGCCCCACGGCTGCCCACCTTGGGGTCGTGGATCCCCGACAGCTCCTCGAAAGTCTTGTCCCCGACCATGACGGCGGCCAGGTTGGCCGTGTAGCTGGACAGCACGAGCAGGCAGAAGATGGCCCACAGGTTCATGAGGAAGCGGCCGGTGGGGCACTTGGGCGTCTTGCTGGAGACCGTGCGTCCGAACAGGATGGCGTAGCAGAGGTTGAGCGCCGAGGAGTAGGAGAACACGGTGGCCCGGTTGCGGCCGCGGGGCGTGAGGCCGTAGGGGCTGCGCCACTCGTACAGCGTGAGGAAGAGCGCGGTGAGGTGCAGGGCCGCGAAGACGCCCAGCCACATGGACCAGTGCAGCGGCCACGTGAAGGCGCCGATGGGCGAGGCCGTGTCCCGGGCGCGCACCATGATGCCCAGGCTGGTGGAGAAGAAGGGGCTGCTGAAGTCCAGCACCTGGGAGCGCGCCGAGTTGATGCTGAAGCTGGTGACGGCCATGTGGGCCCTGCCGGCCAGCAGGTCGCCCACCAGTCCGGTCCAGCGGCCGTCCCGCAGGGCGCCGTACTTGCCGTCGCCCACGATGTACAGCTCGAAGTCGAAGGGCGCGTCCTCCGCCAGGCGCTCCAGCAGGTCGATGCAGTAGCCGTAGCAGCACTTGCGCAGCGCCCGCGGCGCCGAGCCGTTGGCCAGGGCGGCGAACAGCGCGTCCAGCGCGGCCGAGTCGTTGGTGCCGGGGGCCAGACACAGCCGCCCCGCGGGGCACTGGCCGTCCTCGTCCGGCTCGCGGGCGAACACGAACGGGTGCTCCACCAGCGTCACCACGCGCAGCTTGGGCCGGCCTCCGGCTCCCGGCGCCGGCGGGGGCCGCGCGGCCGCGCCGCCCGGCTCCGACTCCAGCCGCCCGGCCCGCCAGCTGCCCACCGTGGCCCAGGCCGGGGCGCCCCGCGGGTCCTGGCGCAGGCTCCACACTCGGAAGTGCCGCGACACGTGCACCTGGGAGGAGCCGGTCACCCACACTGGCCCCGTGCGGCCCTGGAAGGACGTGTTGGCCAGGAACCTGGCCGGGGGGGGGGGGGGGGGGGAGGGGGCACCGTCAGGCAGCGGGGCCGCACCCCTTGCCCCTTGCCAGCGTGGCACCCGCGCCACGGGGGCGGTGACGGTGCCCCCGGCCCGAAAGCGACGACTTCCCGGTTCTCATGCCCGGCGAGGCCGCCTGGCTGGTTCACTTCCCCTGCCCTGCACGCTGCCCCCAGAGCGCCCTAAGCCCCCGCCTGCCCCTTCCCCTGCCCTGCTTCCACCTTAGGGTCAAAACCCGCTTTCTCGGGAGGATACGATGCCCGGTATACAGCACGGACCCAACAGTGGTGCCTTTCCCGACTCACAGACGGGACCCGCACACCCCTCACTCACCGTGCCAGCAAGCGGCCCGAGGACAGGGACCCGGCCGGGCGTGGGTCGTGGCAGTTGACCGTGGCGGGGGGGAGGGCGCGCTCCGGTTCCGCACGGGCCGCGCTTCCCAGGGCGCGAGCCACCAGCTCCACGGCGTCATGAATGGCGGCCTCCAGGGGGGGCCGAGCCACCTCGCCCAGCGCCAGCAGCCCGAGGGGCAGGCCGTCCGTGGGCAGTACCTCAGGGGACAGTGGTGTGCCCAGCAGCCAGCGGGGCCCCGGGGGCGCGGCCCGCAGCACCCGGAGGGCGCGGGCCGCGTCACAGCCAAGGAGTGCAGCCACGGGCACTGGGGCCGGGCCCCCCGTCGGGGCCCCCAGGGGGGCCAGGCGTGCCTGCAGCCCCGCGGCACCCGGCTCCGGCCGACCCAGGTCCAGCACGAGCTTTGGGGCCCCGCCGGCCCGGGCGGTCCAGAGGGCCACCAGCCCAGCAGGGTCCCGCACGCGGCAGAGCACCAGGCCGACGTCCTCCCAGGCATGGGCCTGCAGCACAGACACCAGCACGTCGAGCAGCGTCTCCAGGGGGCTGGCCCAGTCCAGCTGCAGGTGGAACGGATTCTGGAAAGGGGGTGGGCACAGTTAGGGCTGGCGACCTGTGACCCACCGCACCCTCCCCACCCCCACGAGTAGGTGCTCGATAAACAGACGTCCTCTTTAAGACCGGGCGGCATGCCTGCCTCCGCCAACCCGCCCCTGCTCTAAACCCTCTCTGTCTCCCCACCACCATCGGCACAAAGCCCAGCCTCCTTGGCCTGACACTCAGGGCCTACTCGCTTGGCTCTGGCCACCCTGGTCGCACCCCACTTTGGGGCTTTTCCCATTTCCCAGCTGGAACACCTCTCCTCCTTCTCTCTCTCTCTCTCTCTCTCTCTCTCTCTCTCTCTCTCCAGCACCCAACTCCTACACATCCTTCAAAACCCAGGTCCATCACCCATCCCCTATTCAGACTTCCCTGGCGAGCCAGGGACTGAGGGACTCCTCTATGCCCTGTGGCACCCAGAAAGTTCTCCGGGACTTGCTCTTAGCCTGTGAAGGATGAGAGAGAGGGCAATGCCAGGCGCCTAAGGCGAGCAGGGTGTTGCCCCGGTGAGGACAGGATGCCCAGGGCTGAGGCTGCTGTTCAGTCCCGGGGGGTCCAAGCGAGTCCTCCCAAAAGACTGATGTAAATAGCAGGGGCTCCGGGCCTGGAGGCGGCAGCAGAGGGCGCCACAGGCCTGGCTTTGAGTTCTGTATCTTTCCCACAAGGTCGGCGCAGGGGGCCCGCCTGGAGGCAGGGACAGCTGGGTTAAGGAGACCCCAGGCTTCCTCTACAGTCGAGGTCTCCCCTCCCTGAGGAGAAGGACGGCCTGGAGGGGCTTCAAGCTGCGTTCGGAAGGCGGGAGGCCCCTACCAGTCCCCATATCTCTAGGTTGGGCCCCTCCCTGCTGTCCTTGTAAGGGGGCCTTTCCCAGAGGCACCACGGGGGTCCCCAGAGCCCTCTCAGTCACCCCTCATCCGTATCCCGCCTTCTGCTTCTTCGGGCCCAGATCCAGGCCCAGAGGCGGAATCAAGGAGAGAATAAACTCCAGCGATGCGGAGGGAGGGGTCTGACTGACAGGGAGGGTGGCCCGTCGCGGGGAGGAGACTGGGGAGACCAGCAGACCCCGGAACTGCACCCCAGAAACGGGCAGAAAGACCTGCTTCCCCTCCCAGCCCGGGGCCCAGCTCGGTGGGGCTGGGGGGCGCCCTCCGACCGGGGAGGGCTTCTGGGGCCCACAAGGGCAGCAGCCACGGTGTGGAGACCCCCATCACCAAAGCCCAGGAAGGGGGTCTGCGCAGGAGTTGCGGCCCCGCCGCGCCCCACCGCCCTCCACCGCCCCCCTCGAGGGGGGCCTCGTGTGGGTTTGGCCATCCTGGGTCCAGAAGCATCGCACCGGGTCGGCCGCCGTTTCTGGGTCCCCGCGCCCTGGGAGGCATCCGGGGTCAGGAGTCCACGTCCCGCGAGCCCCGGGGGCTCCTGTGCCAGCGCCCCCCGGCGCCTCTGGCGTCGGACCCCCGGCCCCCGCCCCCCAGGGCGTCCCGGGGCCTCCCTCGTCCGGCCCCCGGGCGTCCCCGCGTACCGGGTCTCCGAGGGGCGCGCGCGCCTCCCGCCGCAGCACGCTGAGCACGGGGGTCTCGGCGGCGGCCGCCAGGAAGTGCAGCTGCCGCAGCTCGGGCCGCGCCCCCGGGAATGCGAGCACGGCCCGCACGCCCGGCGCCGCCAGCGCCTGGCACAGGCCGCGGGCCAGTGAGGCGGGGTCGCGGGCAGGGGGCGCGGCGGCCACCAGCTCCAGGCTCAGGTTGTGCGGCAGCCGCGGCGCCAGGGCGGCCCGGGCCAGGGCGGCGCGGACGCGGGCGCGGGCGGCGGGCGCGCGGGGCAGGAGGGCGCCCAGGCGCACCGAGCCCCCCAGGCGCTCCAGGACGCCGCACGGCTGCGGGTGGCCCCCCGCGGGCCCCGGCCCCGGCCCCAGCGCCAGCGCCAGGCCGAGCCACAGCGTCCGCACAAACTCCATCCCAAAGTTGCCGGCCGCGCCGCGGGGCGGAGCCGCCGGGGCCACCGCGCAGGAGGCGGGGTCTGGGGCCCGGCCCCCGCCGCTCGCTGCCCCGCCCCCCCGCGGGGCAGGCGCATCCCTCCCCCGCGCGCCCCCGCCCCCCACGCCGCCGGCCGACCTGCGCCCGCCCTCGCTCCGTCCGGTTCCCCAGGGTCAGCAAGCCTCTAGGGAGGAGTGGGACCCACTACCCAGGGCGGGAAACTGAGGCTCAGATGGCCACGCCGCGCGGGGGTGGTCCCCAACCACTGCTCTTGCCAGCTCCGTGCCAGGTGAGTTATTTCCCCATTCTACAGACGAGGAAACCGAGGCTTAGCACCAGGAAGGGCATTTGTGTCCAAATCTGTCCCCACACTCATCCCCGTTCCACCCGAGAATCGCTCATGCCCCAGCCTGGGAACGCTGCCCGTTGATGTCAGGGGAGCTGAGGCCCAGGAGGGGTCACACAGCAATACTGCCCACCTCCAGCTCTACCTAGACCAGCCCATTCGAGTGCGCTCTGGCGTTGTGTGCACCCTGGGGAAACCGAGGCAGATCACGTCTGATAGGAACCTATAGGGTAGATCTCCTGCCTTCCAGTTGTGGGCAGGGAGGTAACTCGGAGCAGAGAACTCCTCACCCTTCAAGACCCAGTACCAAATGCCCCTGTTCTGAAAAACATTTCTTGCTGGTCACCCAGGAAGATACAGAACTTCCTCCCCACCCCCAGTGAAGCCACCCCCCCGCCCCCCGCGCCTACGTGATCATATGCCGTCAAACTTTTGTTGGTTTATCTGCTTTATTTAGTGGCCACCTTCCCTACTCAGCAGTGGGAGGGCAAGAGTGGGTCTGGCTTGCTAATGTGGTCTCTGATGCTCGCACACAGTGGGCACTCTAATTGATGCTTGAGCTCAGACAGGACAGTTACATCACCCTCCACTGCTCCAGAAGCTTCCATAGCTCCCCGCCCTCTACCATCCCCCGAGCCTTCTCCCGTGCTCTGACCAGTTTCTTCCCGTGACCCTGGCATGCAGCAGGTACTCACTAAACACTGGCTGACCCAGGCCCACCAGCACCCTGCAAGGAATCCTCTCAGCCCGTCCTCCCCAAGGTGGGGGGGGAGGGGGCGGGGGGAAGTGTCCCAACACCCCTCAGGGCACAGAACATTCCCGTGCTAATGAGCGAATCTACACTCGGCTGATTCTTCACACACAAAACCATCTCCTTTTGGAGCCAGTGTTACAGAGGCAGGAATAAAACTCCATCAGATAAATAAAAATGCCAAACGGCAGCCAACAGTGTGGATCCAATTTGGAGATGAGCGTCCAGAGCTGTGTGCCTGGGTTCCGGCCGACAAGGCCACCGTGTCCAGCCACTTGGCCAGCCACCCGAGGACAGGGAAGGTCCCAGGTTGCAGGCTCGCGCCCTGACCTGAGTCACCGCTGTCCTGCCAGGGGCCCCTGGCACCAGGGAGCCCACCCACCTGCCCTGGTCCTGGCTGAGGCACCAGGAGGTAAAGAGCCCACAGGGACCGCCCGGGCTCTGCCCACCCTGTGGTGAGGTCCCTCTGACAGCACGACTCCTCAGGATGAGGGGCCCGTGCTGGGTAGGGGACGGTCCCTCACCCCAAGCCAGCTCAGCAGATGCCAGCCGGCCGCCCTTGGCCCTCTGAGGGCTCACACGCACGGGCGCCCTTTGAAGCTGCCCGTTTCCACTACACTTCTGCCTTTTCTGCGTCATCTCCCCGCGGTCAGGGGCCGGGACAAAGAGCCCAGACTCTGCGGGAATCTAGAACTGCCACTTCCCAGCTGTATGACCCAGCATCAGCTCCCTGACCACCGTGCCTCAGTTTCCCCATACTTACAAGGCGATAATAGTTCCCATCTCCCGGCTGCCGTGCAGATTCAACAAGTCAACACACGGGAGGTGTTTTTCCCAACTGTGGTAAAACGCGTAATAAAATTTAACACTTTAACCATTTTTCTGTTTTTGTTTTTGTTTTTTAGAGACAGAAGACAAACTGGGAAGGGCAGAGAGAAGGAGTGAAAACCTCAAGCAGGCTCCATGGAGCCCGACGCAGGGCTGGACCCCGGGAACCACGAGATCACGACCTAAGCCAAAAATCAAGTCGACGTTTAACCGACTGAGCCACCCAGGCGCCCCTCATCGCGACCACTTCCAAGTGCACAGCTCAGTGACATCAGGCGCACTCACACGGTCGTGCAGCCGCCCCCACCAGCCATCTCCAGAACTTTCCATCTCCCCAGACTGAGACTCTGTCCCCAAGCAGCACAGACTCCCCGGCCCCTGCCCACCCCTGGCTCCCCCAGTCTGCTCTCTGGCTCTGTGGACGCGACTCCTCAGGGGACCCCCTGTGCGTGGGGTCACGCAGGACGTGTCCTTCTGGGTCTGGCTTCCGTCACCGCGCAGTGTCCTCGGGGTCCATCCATGTGGTGGCAGGTGGCACTTTCTAAGGCTGGATCACATTCGGGCGCGTGGATGGACCACGGAGTGCCTACCCTTCGTGCGCGGACGGGCACCGGGGGTGTCCGGTGACTAAGGACCGTGCTGCTGTGAACGTGGGTGTGCAGGTACCTCTTTGCGCCCCGATGTGCATCTCCTGCGGGTGAGAGGGAGCCCGGACACGGGAGTGTGGTGAGAGCCGGGACACAGACCTGCCGGAGCACGGGGAGGCCCGATTCCCGAGGACCCTCCAGACTTTGCTACGCCAGCACCCGCCCCACGTCCCCACCAGCGCACCCGCGGTTCCCTCCCGGAACACGGCCGGCAGGCACCGGGTGTCGCCGGCCTCTTCCCCTCGGCAGCGACTGCGCAGGATTTGGGGTCAGCTAGTGCTACAGAACGTGCACGTGAACCTCAGCCCGGACCTGATGGTTCGCCCCGTGCCACGCACTTGCCGCACGCCAGCTGTGCACAAGCTCTGAGGCCTCCCTGCGGACCCAGAAGGGCCATGTCCCGCTTTACAGATATGGAAACTGAGTCTGGGCCCGAGTGCAGCTTCTCCGAGGCTGCAGTGACCAGATGGAGAGGCCAGCGGGGACCAAGCGTCCCCTGATGCTCTCGGGCCTGAGTCAGATCACAGCACCCCCGCCCCTCCCCTCAGCCCTGCAGGAACCAGGAAGGTCGGCTGCCTCTGCCCCGGGCCAGAGGGCGGGAGGAGTGACACGGCAGGAGGAAACCCCAGGACCCACGGAGTCAGCAGCTGAGGGTCCAGAGTGGTGCTGGGGGGGGGGGGGGGAGGGCCTCTGACCCTGTGAATCCTCGGGAGGTCAGGGGGAACAGCACCCCCGAGGCAAGAAGCCAGAGCCAGGAAGGGCGGCCTCCAGACGAAGGTCGAAACGCTCAGCCCATCTCGTGGCCACCTGCCAGCTCCCTTCCCAGCACCCGCCCCCAGAACCAGCAACACATCTCCTTCTGAAACATTTACTCCTGGAACATGTACAGGCAGCCAAAGGCATGGAGGGAGGGCACCGGGGCACAGGCACCAGGGGCTCCGAGGGACCCTCGCTTGGGTCTGGGCACCAGAGCCTCAGTCAAACCAGATCTTCCAGACTTTCTGGAGACCCGAGGGTGAGGACAGCCTGGGCCCAGCCCACAGACGGGAGAACAGAGACCCTGGCACTCTGGGGAGGGGGCTGGCACCCTTGGGACCCTGGCTAAGCCCCTCCCCGCCCTCCGCTGCCGATGGGAACCCCAGAGGCCCAGGGCCTGCCGTAACCCCACTCTGGCCTCAAGGGGCTGATGGAGCCCGTGGGGGTGGGGGGCTTACAACGTGGTGTCCCCAGTTAGCCAGCAGGACCCCATCTCATGCCCCATCAGCTGCCGTGTGGCGAGACCCGTGGCCAGGGCGCACAGCCAGAGGGAGGGAGGGGCCATCCGGGAGCCCAGGAGCGGGATCCCAGCTGGGACCGCTGGTTCCAGCTCCAGGTTCTCCAGCACCTGCTCAACCGCATGGATTTTCTAGGTCATTAAGCTGAGCTGTCAGGGGTGGGCAGCCTTCTGGAAAGTTCCGAGGATGGCTATGGGGCCCGTGTGTCTGAGCTGGGCTCCAGGTGGTGCCGGCTGACCACCGGCCACATCCCCAGGGCAGGTGTCCCTGGCCTCTCTCGGGCCCTTTTAGGCCAAGGGACGTTCTCATCGGGCCGTGTGGGCACACGTCCTTCTGGAGGACTCTGGCCCAGAACCGCCACCACGTGAGCCAGGCTGGGGGCACCCTTGCTGGGAGGCCATCAAAGGGACGGGACCAGTGGGACCACGCTGCGCTCTCTGAACCATTCCTGCCCCGGGTAACCTCCACCCGCACCTCAGAAGCCACCCCTGCCCCAGCACACCCTCCCACCGAGTGTGGCCTGGTCCTCACGGTCGAGCGAAAGCCCTGGGGCAGCCGACCAGTCTCTGAAAAGAACCGTGACTTCTTGACAGAGTTTTAAAAACCGGACTCAGGGGGCTCTGCTGAAACAGGTCCCGCTAGGAGTCCTGGGGCCACCACGCGGGACCTGGGACCGCCCCCCGCCACCGCCAGGGCACACAGAGGGTTGGAGAGGAGAGGCTTTTAGTCCTTTTGTTAACGACAGAGCAGCACCAGAAGCCGCACGGAGGCACCGGTGGCCAACACGTGGTACACAAGGCTCCTCGAGGGGGCAACACGTCCAGGGGCCGCTCGGCGGGTGGGGGGCTCACTTGGCCGGCCGCGTGATGATGCGCGTGGAGAAGTCGAACAGGTCGCGGTTGACCTTCCGCAGGTTCCGCACCTCGTCCTCCAGCTCGGCCACGCGGATCCGCAGCTGGTCCTGGCCGCCCAGGACGCTCTGGGGAAGGACAGGGAGCCGGGTCGCCTGCGGGTCCCGGACGGGGCGGGTGCTCGGGGCGGCCCCTGCCCGCCCCGTGGCCCCGGCCCACCTTCTCCATCGTGCCGCTCATCACCGCGTGCAGCTGCTCTGCCCGCTCCAGGTGGCTGGGCTCCGAGCCCTGCAACACAGAAGGGGCCGCGTGGCACCCAGTGAGCGGGGGCAGCGGCCCTGCCGGGGAGGTGCCTTCCTGACACCCGCTGGCCGAGGGGACGCTGAGGTTTGCGGAAAGGACCGCCAGACGCCGGGCTGGGGCGCGCGACGTCTCTACTGAGGTCACGGGCTCCAACCCCCCGGCTGGACGGGTGCAATGTACTCCCAACACGGCCCGGGGGCAGGGACACCCAAGGCCACGCCGTGGGCACGGCGCTGGGCCCTGACGGTCGTGCAGCGACCAAGGTCAAGGAGGCCCAGGAGACGGGCCGGCCGGTCAGCCGAGGCCTCCGGCCCCGGCACACCATGGGCTGGACGCCGCTACTGCTGCAGGGAGGCCGTCTGTCTCCTGCTGGACAGCGTCCGGGCACGCGGCCCTCGTTGGCACAGCCAGAGGCCAGCTGTCTGCAGGAGGGCTCCAGACACCCCGAGGGGCTTGTGCGGAGCACGGCCCGAGCCTGCCAGGCAAGGACCTGCAGAGCAGGTGGGTGCCCCCGGGCCTGGGGCGGCAGACGGGCGATGCCTGGGGGCTCCCCTCCCCCCCCCCACGGCCCCCCGTGGAGAACAGGCCGGACACACGGTACTTTCAGGCCAAGCTCTGCTCTGCAATGCGCCCTCGTTCCAAACGCCCTGGGTTTCCTGAGCTCACCTGCCAAACCCCCGCCTGGGCTCAGTCGCCGGGTCAGAGATGGCCCCTCACCGGGAGCGCCGGTGCCCGAGGCAGGTCACCACCCTGAACCCGACAGAACGTGCAGAGCTGGGCAGAGGAAGGTCTTCCCGAGGGAGGGGACGCCTGTGCGGGGACGGGGACGTACCTGCTGGTGGAGGCCCAGGCGCAGCGTGAAGCCCCCTCGGTGGGGCTCATCCCCGTGCTCGGCGCCCAGCAGGTGCTTGCTGAAGTGGGGCAGGGGCAGGCCCGGCCTGAAGTCCGAGCTCAGCATGCTGAGCGGCGCCAGCATGATGGAGGCGTTGGTCACAGGGCCTGTGGCAGGGCAGGCCGCGGTCCGAAGCCGCCCCGGGCCACGCAGGCGGCTCCCACGGGCCGCCAGTCCTCACCCCCCAGCTGTCCAGGAGCGGCACCGCCCGGACCCCGGGCCTCTCCTCGCTGCACAGGCCCCGGGGCGGCCAACTCGCCGGGGAAAAACCGTGGTGCGGACAAACCGGAGAAGCCGCGCGCCCCCGAGAGCCCCCGGAGGAGCTGGCTGCCCCGTGCCCCCGCACCCAGGGCGCCTCACCTTTGAGGGTCACCGTCCTGATGCACTGCTTGCTCTGGACGTCCCACAGCCGCACGGTCTCATCGTGTGAGCCGGAGAGCAGCACGCTGCCGTCAGTAGACACGGACAGGCAGGTCACCTGGTTCCTGGGGACGACGAGCCCCACAGAGGGCGGCACAGGTGACCCCGAGCCCAGAGCCCGAGCACGGGGCCCCTCCCGCTCCCGGCCCCGCCCCGCACCTGTGCCCTCTGAACGCCTTCCCGCTGTCCTGCTCCGGCTGGAAGGTCTTCTCTCTCTGCCCAGGCTGTGGAGGCCAAGAGGGCCCGGGGCCGCGCCTCAGCCCGGGGGCCCCAGGCAGCGGGGCGGGGGGAACCTGGGGTCCCACGGCCCACTGAGCACCCCGGCCCGGGCCCAGGCACCCCCTTCCCCCACCTGTCCACTCACCCAGGTGCAAAGGTCGACCTGGAAGATGGAGCCGTCGCTGCCGCCACAGAACAGGTGGTGCTCGGCCAGGTCCATGGTCACAGCCACGATGGCCACGTCGAACAGCACAGAGAGCAGGAGCTCGCCCGACGAGACCTCCCACAGCTGGGGGTGTGGGTGCGATAGGAGCTCTGGCCGCTCTGGACCCCCGGGAACCGGGGCCGCAGCCGTGGCCCGGGGGGCGGGGGTGTGGAGAGACCCAGCCTTCCCAGGGGCAGAACTCGCCTCTCAGGCCCGTGACCCCTCCCCCCACCCGCTTTAGCCGCCGCCGGCCCCCGCCCACCGCAAAGCCCAAAGGGCCAGCGTGCCCTCAAATCCCCTGAGGTCCGGCCAGGGAGCCGCCAGGCACAGGCAGCCGACTGGGAACTTCCAAGCCGACGCAGGCCTGGACCGTCCACCCTCTGGCCGTCCTTGAGGCGGGAGGCATCAGGGTAAGGATTAGGAGCTGTCTGGAGCTGCCAGCCTGGGGGAAGGAGGCGACTCACCGGCTCACGCTGGCCAAGAGCCTGCCAGCTGCCAGGACATGACTCACGGATCCACTTGGGGGAGGGGGGTCCCTACCTTCACCGTCTGGTCCAGCGAAGAGGTGGCCACCCGGGCCAGGGGCCCCCCAAAGCCACAGTGCAGGTCTGTGATGGGGAGGGTGTGACGAGACCAGACATGCCGGGGGGCCGGGGTCCTGGAGGGGTCCGCCTGCAGCACGCTGTGCGCAAGAAACAGACCTCGGCAAGGGGGGGGAGGGGGCCCACACCCTGACGCCCCGCCTGGCTCTCAGCCCCCTCCCACCCTGGGGCCCCGGCACGGCTCTTGCCACGTGCGCTGTGGCCAGACCCGACCCGAGAGGGCCCGAGGCCCCACCTGCACAGGCTCCACACCAGCACCAGGCAGTCTTTGCCCCCCGAGAGGAAGTGGCTGCTGTCCCCAGTGAACCGCAAGCATGACACATCCTGATAGTGGCGGCTCAGGATGACCAGAAGGTTCCCCGTGGAGACCTGTGGAGGGTGCACACAGGTCAGGGCAGGAAACGGGCGCTGCCCCCGCCCCCCCTGGCTGCCAGGTCACACGGGGGCACTGGGGGGAGAGCCTGTCCACACTGACTGTCCCAGCGCTCGGGTCAGGGGTTCACGGCCAGGGTGTCTGGGAGGAATACTGAGGCCTGGTGGGAGGCCATGCCTCTTCCCGGCTGTCTTGCCTAGGACATCCCCAAATGGATGATGATCTTGTTGGAGCTCCCACCCCCTCGTCCACAGTCACCCTGACCTCTGAGCCCTGTGCGTCAGCTGGCCCGAGGACCCCTGTCCAGTGCGGGACAAGGTCGTCACGTAACCGTGGCGTCCGGGGAGGGCATGGGCTGTCTGCATGGAGGAGAGTGACAAGGCCACAGAAGAGGCTGGTGAGACCGTGGGCCCTTCCCTCCAGAACCAGCAAGACCTGGGACCCAGGAGCGGGAAGTCACCGTCTTCAGATGCCACCGCAGGGGGATGGGCCAGTGGCCGGGGGCAACGGGGAGGCCCCTGGCGGCACAGACAGGTGAGCCTGGGAAGGTGGGGTGGGCTGGGGGGCCAAGACTCTGTTGCGAGTTGACCGGTGTTCCCCGAATACACAGATTCACGTTCTAACTCCTGAGGCCTTCCTTGAACACGGGGTCTTTACAAGTCTAACCACACACCAGAGGGTGGCCCTGAACCTAACCATTGGTGTCCTCACATAAGGAAAAGCCGGAGAAACAGCCTCCCCCTGAGGCCCCCGCTCTGAGGATTTCCAGCTTTCCTCCCCCCTCATCCACACAGATGGAAGGAGGGAAAGGTGGACAGTGGCAGATACCGGAGTCAGGTCCTCAGCCGGAGTTGCTGCCTTGGGTTGGCTGTGGGGGGCGCCCCCTTGTGTCCGTGGCCCGCACCGGTCAAGAATTCGCCCGGAGGGTGAGGGAGCCAGGGTCAGACCACAGAGCCCACCAGCCAAGACCCAAGACGTCCCTCATTAGAGAGGGAAAGGGGACATCGATTTCTGCCCACGCTCCTGCACCAGGGCAAGGATTTCTACCATGAGATTGGCAACCTTTGAAGAACCCCTCCCCCGCCCCAGTTTCCCTCCCTGCACCAGAGCAACCACTTCCTAGTTTTAGAATCTTTAAAAATCGTTAAAATCATTAAAAGCCTCTGGGGTGAAATAACTAAGCCCCCTCGTATCTCTGTGGCCCTCAGACCTCTGGGGGAAGGACAAAGGCCGTTTTACAGGTGTGGACAAGGTCAAGAAAGGCAGAGCGTGATTATGTGTCCGTCTTCTGGCTCCAAACCCTGTGCTGTCTGTGCAGGAGGTGACGCGGGTGTCCCCCGCCCAAGCATAAGCGACTGTTGGTGACAACACGGTCTAATTAACCCAGCGCCCCGAGACCAAATCCCACTACCTTGGTTTTACGCCTGCTCTCACCTCCCACAGGTATATGCTCTCTGCAATCCCCGCCAGGACATACAGGCCATTGGGCGATGTGGTCAGACAGGTGACAGGTCCAGGACACATGATCTTCTGCTGGAGCTGGTCCTAGAGAGACATAAGAAGCCTCTGAGCTTCACGTGGAACTTGGAAGCTAGGGGACAGTGGGGAGAAAAGTCCGAGAGAGCTAGAAAGAAGGGCAGGAACAGGGGTGATTTGAACTAATCAAGGGTCATCAAGAAGGCACCTGATCCAGCCCAGGCTTTGCAGGCTGGAGGGGGAGGCCTGCAGATTGCTGGATCAAAGCAGAACGGTGCTCACTCTGGGTGGGGGTAGGGGTGGGCAAGCCACAGAAGGTCCAGGAAGGAGTTGCAGAGCCCAATGGCCAGGCGGCTTGTGCCACAACCCCGCCTTCCCTAACATCCAGCCTGTGATCCTGACGGTCAGTTTTCTCATCTCTTTAAAGGGAAAACTTCCTGAGTATGAGTGGACCACACCAGGTAAAGCCAGAACACAGAGCTTGTCCCGAGAAACTTTAGCTGTCAGAGCCGGGCAGCAAGAAACTTCAGTGGCTGCGCTTTGGGTGTTTATAAGAAGAGACCAATGGGCCCTTGGGATGAAGGGTAGTATCTCTTTGGGGCGGGGGGGGGGGGGGGTAATAAATGCATGACTCTCCTGGGCCTTTGATATTCACCTTCCAAGAACAACAGACCCGTGGAACCCCCACAGAAAATCCTTTTTTTCCCCCCTTCTCCTTAAACGAACAGCAAACAAGTTTATTAGCGTGTTAAGATCAGAAAGCTCTCTTTACAGAGAGGGAGCATTCAAGAGCGAACACTCTGAAAGTCCTTTACTTAAACTTCGCTCCCCAAGCTCCCTCCCGCTTCCCCAGCCCATCAAGGGTGCCTGCCCCACAGACGCTCCTCACTCTCCCCAGTGGCCCACCCTCAGCCCAGCGCCAACGATCCCACCCAACCCAGAGCGAGCCTCCCTCCTCGCCAACCGCCCCCAGACCCGCGCATGCGCAGCGCACCCCAACCGAGACCACCCCCGCCCCGGTTCAGGGACCCCGCGGGCCCCACCGACCCTTCCCCCGACCCCACTCTGGGGCACCCCGCGCACTCTCCGACGAAGCCCGGGCCGGGGCGCGCGCCGCCGCACCTTCCGCTGCAGCTCCCAGGCGCTGATGTAGTTCTTGCCCAGCTGCGCCGCCAGCAGGTACTCGCCATTGAGCAGCGCCAGGCCGCGGGGTCCGGCCTGGCCGCCGCGGTACGTGAGCAAATTGGCGCCCGAATGCAGCTCCCACACGATGCAGCTCCACAGCTGGGCCGCCGAGTCCGTACACACGGCCACTTCCATGGGAGCCGCCATCTTGCCTCCCCCCCCCTCCCACCGCCCCGGAAGTACGTCACGCCAGCGAGACTCCGGCACCTGCGCCGCGGCGGCTAGAGCGGCGCCCACGTCTCCTCGCCCGGGCTGGCGCGTGACCACGTGCTCGAGAGGGGGCTAGATCCCCGCCCCGCGGCGGTGGGGGCGCGTGCCGTGGAGTTGGTGACCGTGGAAGGAGACCTCGCCCCCAGATAGGTGGGGAAGTCGGGGCTCAGGGTCTCCTGCAGAGAACTTCAGAGCCCGGAGGTCGCCTGGCCGTTTCCGCTGGGCGCCTTTGACCAAGTGACACGGTCTCTCGGATTCCTTTTCTTTTTTTTAATGTGCGAATAGTAAAGTCCCCAGCTCGCAGGCCTCGATAATCATTTGCACGAAAAACGCGCACTGCGTACCTAACCTGTCTAGCTGAACGCCCCCGGGTCCACCGTCCGCCGCCCCCAGACCCCTCTTCTCTGGGGCCACGAAGTGCACCTGTACATTGCAGGAACGTGGTGCAGGCCAAACAAGTCGCGATCTCGGTCTGAGGGGCGCCTACCCTCCACTACAGCTGCCGGCCCCAGGCCAGGTCTCCAAACAGCGCCTTTCAAAAACGTGGAATTAGTTGGAAACCTGTGAAGTCAATCCACTTAGCCGGTGAGGCCTTGGCGTCTATTCCCAGCGACACTGGAGGGTGCCGGATGCCCGGGGTCTGCAACAGTGCCGGAAGCGCCCGCCCCAAGCAGCCGAGGGCGTTATGGGAGCAGGTGTCCTAGAGCAGGGTGGAGACCGTGCGCCCCCAACCCCGCTTCATATCCAGGAGACGGTGGGTGGACGGAGGGAGGGAACCGCCTGAGCGAGGAACGGGAGCTCGGGGCGTGGGGTGTCCGCGGCTCCAGCCCCGACCGCCAGGTGGCAGCCGCGAGCCTCGGACCGGGAGGCCGGACCCGGAAAGGGCTTTTGCCCAGGGCGGCTGCTCCCAGCCCTGGGGCCACAGCAAGAAGCACTTACGGGGATGAAGGGCTGCCACGGGGAACCTGCCTAGTTTGGGGGTCTGGAAGAGGGGCTTCCGAGAGCAGGTGTCACTTGAGCAGGGAATTAACAACTTGGAGGGAAAGGTGGGCAGAGGAACGTGCAAAGGCCCCGAGGCAGACCATGGAGGATGGAGCTGGGCAGTGCAGGGCCTTTCAGCCAGTGGGTAGCCTGGATTTTATTTTATCCTGGAGGGCGGGGATCCATTGGGAACTTAAAGACTCTTGTAAATTGACGTGAGGAGAGCTGAGTGTGCAGGGACCTCCTAGTTCAGACAGGTCGCAGGTGGAACCAGGTCTCCCTGATTTCCACCCTCACAACGAGTTGATGCTCCTAGGTTCCGCAAATGTTTTTTTTTTTTTTTTAATATTAAAAAAAAAAATTAATGTTTGTTTTTGAGAGAGAGCTTGTGCAAGCGGGAGAAGGGCAGAGAGAAAGGGTGACAGGATCAGAAGCAGGCTCTGCGCTGACAGGAGAGCCGATGCGGGGCTCGAACTTGCAAACTGAGAGACCGTGACCTGAGCCAAAGTCAGATGCTTAACCAACTGAGCCACCCAGGCGCCCCTTTTTATTTTCTTCAAATGTTCATTTATTTTCTGAGATCTAGAGCATGAGCGGGGGAGGGGCAGAGAGAGTGTGGGACAGAGGATCTGAAGCAGGCTTTGCACTGACAGCACAGAGCCCCATGGGAGGGGGGCTCAGACTCAAGGACTAAACCATGAGACCATGACCTGAGCTGATGTCGGGTGCTCAGCTGAGCCACCCACGCGCCCCCTCAAATATTATTTTAAACACTGGGTGGCTCAGTCGGTTAAGCGTCTGTCTTCTGTTCAGGTCATGATCTCCGGTTCATGAGTTCAAGCCCTGCGTCGGGCTCTGTGTCTCCCTCTCTCTCTGCCCCTCCCCCGCTCACACTGTCTCTTTCAAAAACAAATAAACATTTTAAAAAAAAAGTGTGAATAAGAAAAACAAAATGCCTGGAATGCAAATTTACGCTTTTCAAACATTGGTTTCCCAAAATCAAGTCTTTGAATCCCGAGTCCCTGGCACTCCGTGGAATCTGGTTTGAGAATGCCACTGTGTGGCTCCCAGGAGTGGACCCTGGTGGCCTTTCTTCTAAACATCAGCTCAAGGCTTCAATCTGCAGTTTGGTTTTTTTTTTCAATTTTTAAAAATTTTTGAGAGAGAGAGGAGGAGGCAACGCAACACAGGCTCCAGGCTCTGAGCTGTCAGCACAGAGCCCGACATGGGGCTTGAGCTCATGAACCGAGAGATTGTCATGACCTGAGCCATAGTCCGGACACTCGATCGCCACCCAGGCGCCCCTTGAACCTGCACTTCTGAGCTGTGAGGCGAATCACTGTGAAGTTCTGGGCCTCAGTTTCCCCACATGCACAGCCACTGCAGCGACTGTAGTTTCCCGTAGCTATGGGATCTGGGTCCTGGGTCTGCGTCTGCTTCCAGGAAGTCTGGCCTGGAAGTCTCCAGATCCCTGGGATCTGGGACACAGGGGCAGGCCCAGCAGATGTGGGTTGCAGAACGACCAACTGTGCAGACGGATGCCAGAGTGTGAGGGGGCAGGCTTGATGCCCGGAGGGTGCTGGTTGCTGGCACTCAGGCAGGGGCAGGCCCAGGCGACAGCTGGATCGCAGTCCTGGCCCCTCACAGGCCTCCTTCCCCCTCCTCTCCTCCCAGGAGGTCAGAGGTCACCCCACCCCCAGCCCAGCCAGCGTGGAATGAGGACAGACCAGTTGTGTCAGAAGAGAAAGGCTACAGCCACACTTTGGGGGGGGGGGGGGTCGACCACCCCTGTCGCCAGACCTCCTTGGTGCCAGCTGGATGCCTGGTCCCAAATCCAAGTCTGTAGTGTGTGGCTAGAGGGGCAGAAGCAGGATGGGGGAAACCGAGGCACAGATACGGTTCCCCCACCGCCACCCCAGTAAGCCCTGAATTCTTTTTTGTTTTCGAGAGAAGGAGAGCCCAAGGGAGCGAGGGAGGGGCGGAGGGAGAGAGAGAGAGCAGGAGCAGGGGAGGGGCAGAGGGAGAGAGGGAGAGAATCCCAAGCAGGCTCCACCCTGTCAGCACAGAGCCGGACACGGGGCTCAGTCCCACGAACCGTGAGATCGTAACCCGAGTGGAAATCAGGAGCCGGACACTTAATCGACTGAGCCGTGCAGGTGCCCCTAAGCCCCGAGTTCTCATTCGTTATTATTTTTTCACTATTGAGCACCTCCTGTTTGTAGGCAGCGGGTACACACTGAAGAATCAAACCGACCCCCCTTTCTGGCGTCCTGGCCCACAGGCCCCTTCCCAGGGCAGCCCCGTCAGGGCCACGCGCGGTGGGAGGGAAGGCAGAGGACTCGGTGAAAACCCTCCTGCTCAGGCATCCCTTCCGGCATCGGCTCCGAGCCCTGGTGCCTTGCAGGTTCCCTCAGCTCTGCTGGCTGGACGCGGGTCCCCACGTTACCTCCAGGAGCCTCCCCGGCCTCCTCACAGGCGCGGAGCGGGAGGCCAGGGGGACAGAGGCCGCCGGGTTCTGGGAGGCGGGGCGGGCGGTGACGGGGCCTGCCGCCTCCCTGGTCCCCCAGGGGCCGTGTGACCTCAGGGGCTCTTCAGCGGAGGAATGAAGGGGAGCACCGGCTGGGCCAGTTTGCAAGAAGGAGTGTTTTCCCTTTTTAAAGGATTTTTCTTGATCTCCGGTGTGTGAGGGGGAGGGGCCCTAGAGGAAGGTGGGTGACCTGTCCTCCGACCTCTCCTGGCCCCCCAGGCCCATGGAGTCTGGGCCCAGGACTCACTTCTAGCAGGTGCGGAAAGCCCGTGGATAAACCGGGGCACCCGCCAGCTCGGACCGGAGGGGCGGCTGGCTGTCCCCCGCTCCTGGTGCGGCCTTGGGGGGCTGACCCGGGCGGGAGGGGCCGGCCAGGGGGAGGTGGGGCGTGCCCGCTGCAGGCCTCGCTGACCTTGAGCCCGGCACAGCCTGTGTGCGGGTGTCACGAGGGCGAATGGAGCGGACGTCCCAGAAAATCTCTCCCAGCCACAAAGCTGCGGAGCCAGTGTGGTTTGGGTTCGGAGGCAGGGCGCCCAGGGGCCCCCTTCCGTCTGTGCGGAGGCCCGACCCCACCCCTGGGGTCTGGTTTCTCAGGCCACACCAACGAATCCTACGACGTGAAACCTCCAGCCAAAGCACAGAGGGCGGGAAGGCAGGTGGGGGCAGGCTGGGCCCTGCTCCAGTGGGGGTGGGGGACTCCACGCGGGCACCCCACACGCGTCGGGCCAGTCGAGCTGAGGGGCGCCCCGGGTGGCCCAGAAGCAGAGGCAGCAGAAACAAGGCAGAGTGCTGCGGAAGTTTCCAGACGGATGAGGGACTGGCAGAGAAGGCCGCACCCAGGGGGCCTAGGTTAGAAATCCCACAGTGACAGTGCCGGGGGCCAAGGAACCCTGCAGGCAGGAGAGCTAGCCTGGGGGGGGGGGGAGGGACAGGCTGGGAGGCCCGGCCCTGCCACCGAGGTCCCCCCACCAAATCCCTAAAACAGCCTTTGTACCACCAGGTCCCCAGGGACGTGCAAATGGCCACACACCCACTCTTAGAAGGGGGATGCTGAGGAATGGCTTAGCCAGGGCCCGTCCCCTGGACACAGCTGGCATTTGGGGGCGGGGGGCTCCTGGGCCCCACCCCTTGGTGCCAGGAGCTCCCCAGTGTGACAACCTCTGATGTCCCCCCCCCCCCACACGAAAAAAAACCACCACAGGACGCATTTTCTGTTAAAAGTCAGAAGTGTTTTGTCTTGTTTTAATACCTCACCAGCTTTACAGGGTTACAATTGTCTTAAATATTTTTGAAGTTTAAATACAATCTGCATAATAATGTTATAAAATGTAAACTTTCAGTGTTCTTTTAAATTTCAAAATCACACACCTTTTTTTTCTTTCTTTCCTTTTTTTTTTTTTTTTTTGGTCTTTTATCTTTTTTTTTGTTTTTTTTTTTTGTTTTTTTTTTGTTTTTTTTTTCCCTTTTAATACCTGAATGTTCTGCAAACACTGAAGTCTTACCAGGGCGCGACAGGCCGGGCCCGGCCAGAGGTAGAGTCGTTTTAAACCTTTTTTTTTTTTTTTTTTTGGAAGTTTTTTTCACTTTAACCTGAGTCCTGGCGCGGTACCCACGCCGTCTGACAAACCCCAGAGAAACTGAAATTTCTGTCAGGAATGAAAGGCTGAATTCATGTTTGCCAAGAAAAAACGCAGAAGCAAAGTTAAGGGGGAAAAAAGGAGACAGTGGGCAAAAGCGATACAGTGAAAATGGGTTTACAAATGCAGAGGAATGGAGACTACCGCGCCTGCCCGCCCCCAGACAGCCCAGCCCCCAGCTCGGGGGTGGGCGCACGGAAGATTCTAGAAGCAACACCTCCAGCAAGACAGCCCCAGGGAGCCCCTCTCCGCCCTGAGTCTGGGGTCCACCCGCTCTGGAACGAACAGTGCACCAGCCAGGACACAGCCGCCCCCATCCCCACCCGGGTTTGCATAAGGGGGTGCCCATCCGCACCCCAGAAAGCCTCCCCTTCCCTAAGCCCAGAGACCGCAGTGGCAGGCGGCTGAACGCGGGCACCTAAGGCAGAGGCAGGGGAGGGCCCCACCGGCTCGCAGGCCCACAGCCGCCCCGGCTGTGGCCTGGAGGGTGGGACCCGGCCCCGAGCCCCGCCCAAGCCCCGCCCCCACCTGTCCCTACAGTCACCACTGGAACAGCGGGCCACACCCTGCGTTACATCCGGGAGGCCACACCACCCGCAAGACACACGTGGACACACGGCACACGCAAGAACAAAGCGGGCGCACAGACTTTCCAGGGGGAGGGGCCCCACGGGCGGGGGTGGGGGGGAGTCGAGGGGACAGGTGCACGTCTCTGCGGAGACCCCGGGCCAGCGGCAGAGGGCCAGGCCCGGGCACGGGTTTTGGCATCAAGAGTCAGACCTGAGGTAGGAAGAAAGCGCTGCAGACCCCCTCCCCCCCCCCCCACGTGGGCCCAGGGCGCCCACGGGGCAGTTCGGGGTGGGAGGAGAGAAGGGGCAGGGGCTCCCAGGTTCTCGTGTGGAGCCCGACTGTGCCCGGGGACAAGGGATCCCCCTCCCACAATGATTGTGCTGCTGCAGTGACAGACGGGAAGGGCAGAACCTTCTAGAAGGAAAAGCAGAGAGGAAACCCCACTCCTGCCACCCACTCCTGAAAGGGTGGGGTGTGGGGGTGTCAACGACCCTGAGATATCCCAAAGAAAGGGGTTGCCTTCCAAAGACACACCAAAGCCCCACATAACAGAAAACCCAGACCTGGGGGGCTCAGGACCTCCCCCTGCCCCCAGGTCTCCAAGGCTACAGGGTGATGCTTGGGTGGGGGAAGCTGGGAGGCCGCCAGGCTGGCACTGCCCCTCAGCCTCCTGAAGCTGGGCTCCTGAGCCCAAGTAGAGGGTACAGCCTCGCCCCGGGAACAGCCCAGCCACCCCCTCCCCAAACGAAAATCCCGCACCGTGTGAAAACACTACCCAACACCACCTGGTCCACGGGGACACGGGACGGCAGGGCAGCCAAGAAAGTCCCCAGACCCGCCTGGGGCAGACACTGCCGCCTCCTGAGGCCCATCACCAGCCACTGCAATAGCCCCCTCCCTCCAGCGGTGCCCCCCCCCCCCCGACACCCACCTTCTAACCAGGAGGACCGGGCGTGTGGGGACCTGGTGTGGTCTCCATTCAGTTACTTTAGTTCCTGCAGGGAGGTGTGGCCCCAAGCAAAAGGGGCCAAGAGAGAAAAAGGCGACAGTTAAGGAGAAGAGAATTGGGGGGGGGGGTTCAGGATGCCGTGGCCCCAAAAACCTGGCCCTGAGCTAAGCCCGGCTCACCCCGTCCCCAGTATGGATAATCTCCCGGAGTAGCCCTTTCACTCGGGAGCCCCCAGGCCACATTCATCCCTGAGACAGGAGCCCGGGGGCTGGACAGGTGGAGGGAGCCCCTCCCACGCCGAGGTCCTTCACCCTGCGCTTTCTACTTAAGACTTCCGGCCTCTGCAGCACCAGCGCGAAAAGCACAGCGAACAGACGGGACCTCGGATGTCACGGTCGCCTGGCCGCTCACCGGTCTGAATTCACGCCCGCCCCCACCCCCCACCCCCCCGTAGCACCTGAGTTCATCACCTCTCCTGGCTCTGGGCCTGCCAGCTGCCCACTGCGCTACAGGAAACGCACAAGGAGCCCGAATCAGTTATGGGAAAATAAAAAGGGTATTACTTTTCTTTTTTTTTTTTTTTTTTTTTGCATTTTCAAGTCCAGTTTCCCTGAATGAACACAAATATATAGATATATATATATATATCCTTTTCCTAAGGTTTGATTCCTCCCCCAAGAATAAAATAGATTATTTACAAAACAAAACCCCGAAACCTCTTAAAAACCCTATAGAGTTTGAGTATCACTGTTTCTTAAAAAAAAAAAAAAAAAAAAGTTCCCAAAAAGCAACGAGAAAAAAAACTCTACTGATCGTGGCTCAGGGGTTTCATTCAACACAAGGAGCTGGGTGTGGTGTGTGATGAATGGGAAAAAAAAAAAAAAAAAGGCAAAAAAAAAAAAAAAAAAAAAAACAGACAAAAACGAAAACACACAGTGCAGAGATGTATGAGGTAAACAGGATTGGCCTCCCATGGCAACTGGTCCAAACACACCCCAGACCCCAGACCCCAGTCGGTCGGTCGGTCCGGCAGGGCTGCAGGAAAGCCCAGGAGACATATGCCCTCTCTTTTCCGACTTCCTTTGCTGTTCTCACAATTCGTGTCTCTGAATGTCCGAAACCTGAGTAATTCAAGTGTTCCTTGGTTTTCCCCTGTTTTATTAAATTTTCTTTATATATATATATGTATATATTTTTTTCTTTTCTTTTTGGCGTTAGCTGTGGCTCCTTTGTGGATACCTCCCCTCCCCACCCGTATCTTCCGCCGTCCCGGCCCCTGCGTGGCCCACCTCGACCCCCCACCCAGGCAGGGGCGGGGGGGTGGCAGGTGGGGAGTGGTGCGGTTAAGGCAATGAGTTATTTGAGGTAGAAGACGTGGCAGGTGTGGACAAGCCCGCCGGCCCGGCCTGGCTGCCCGTGCTGCTGCTGCTGCTGCTGCTGCTGGTCCCGCTGGTCCCTCCCCGGCTGCCACCACCACCGCCTTTGCTGGGAGCGGACGGTGGCTGAGCAAACAGCACTCCTAACGCGAGGACAGGAGGAGAAACACGTCACCGAGTCGAAAGGTCCTGAGCGCTGACACCCCACAAAGTCACCCACGGGGGCTGTGGGGACAGGGAGGCCACAGGTCCCCCCCTTCTCCGTCCCTGGGAGTCGCCCTCCCTTAGCAGCGGAGCCGCTCTGTGTCCACGGCACCTCCTGGTGGCCCGTGGGAGCTCCGGCTGACTACTCGGGTTGTTGAGAAGGAACTCGTCAATGCCACCCGCCACGGGAAGAACGCGACAAGGGGTCTGCCTTCTGAGCAGCTGCTGTGTGCCCAGCACCGTGCTACGGATGCCGTGCGGACTACCCCGCTGCGGTCTCCTATGGGCTCCGGCCGGCCGGCCCGGGGGGTAGGGGCGACCCGGGGCTCCCGAGTCAACGGGGAGACAAGCGCCCAAGGACGGCGTGGGGCCCGGCTGGTCCTACCTGTGTACATGATCCCGTTAATCTCCACCGACATGCTAATACTGTTGCTGCCATTGGGGCTGGTCAAGTTCGCAGCCGAGTCCTGGCGGCTCTCACAGGCTGTGGGAAGAAGAAACACGGCCATCTACAGTCACACACGCGTCTGTGCGAGGGCCTGCTTCCGTCACCCCCGCTGGACTTCACGAGTCACCGAGCGCGGACCGGATCTGTCACCGGCACACACAGTAGGTAGTCAATAAATATTTACCGAGGAAGAACGTATCTGCCTAAAACTGGCTTTTCTCATGATGGCGGGTCTTAACGGCCACAGAGCCGTCTAGACTTGACTCGTTCCATCCCCTGCTGATGGACACACGAGTGGCTTCAAGGCTCCACTATCACAAGCAGCATCACGCCAGTGACCGCAGGGAAGCGCCCTCGGCTACGTGTGCTTCCGGGAGCGTCTGCGGCAGATCCCAGGAGAACCACTGGGTCGCAGGGCAAGAATGTTTTCTATTTTGGGAAGAGGTTGCCCAACTGTCACCTCCTTAGACTCCCACCAGCGAGACCGGGTGGGCCCACGTTCCCGTATCCTGACCGACATTCGATACTATCAAACTCCGAAGCGCGTCTCCTCGCTAACGCGCAGACCCCCGAGTCGCTTTCCACATGAACTTACTACTCGTCACCGCTGCCCGCGTCTTTTATGGGGTTAGCTTTTTTTTTTTGTTTTTTCTTATCGATTTGCAGGCACTCTTTACATATGTCAGCTACGAGGCCCTTACTTTGTTACGGGCGCACGCAGCAGGGAGGGTTCGGGCGCCGGGTTGGTACCTTGGCTGTTGATGCGGATGCTCATGGGCAGCTGGGCCGTCATGGCCAAGAAGTTCTGCTGCAGGGCCCGCTGCACAAGCCGCTGCTGCTCCTCCGTCACGAGGGCCATCTTCTTCTCAGGCGGCTCCCCAGACTCCAGCTTCTCCCGAAGCTGCTCCAGGGCGGCCGCCTGGGCCGCCACGGCCGCCTGGGCCGCCGCCGCTTGCACCGCTGCCGCCTGGGCGGCCACCACAGGGTGACCCGCCAGGGAGACCGGCAGGCGGCCGGGCACTGTGATAGGGATGGCCGAGTCCTCCTCTAGACGGGAGAGAAGAAGAGTCGGTGGGCAGGAGGGACCTGCAGCGGCCCGGTGTGGCCCTCCGCCCGCAGCAGGACCGCGCATGCGCCTGGACATCTCCGCCCACGGGGTGCGCACGTCCTCTCCGCGGAAGCAGGCGAGCGCTGCCAGATCTAAGGTCAGCCTGACACCAGGTACCGCCGCGACGGGACCGACAGTGTCACAGTCGCATCCAGCACGGACGTCGCACAGAGACGCTGTCACAGCACTTGCTGCGGACGGCACTAGTTGGAGCAGCTGGGAAGCGCCACGTGTCTCGTCGGACATGCTCGGCTCGAACCGCCTCGAGGGGCTGTCTCGACACTCGCGCGCCTGCCTCCACCCTCTTACGGCCGCTTCACGGGGGAGGCAGCTCGGAGGGTGTGGAAATGTTGCCAAAGCCACAGGGGGTGGGGGTGGGGGGCGCGGAGCTGGGACTCGAACCCAGAACCAGCTGCCAACCATTCACCTCCTCTGTGGTCGAAGCAAATGTCCCCATCGCGGTTTCTACCCGCTGGTCCCACCGTGACCTGCTGTCTCTTCTTTTCCTGACTCTTCCGCCCATGCCTGTCCGGACGCTGCCTGCATGCTGGGCGTCCCCCGCCCCACACCTCCCCCCACCTCCACACCTCTGCCAGGGTCTTTGGCACTCTCTCCTTTGTCCCCGTCTTCTGGGCTCACTCCAACACCACCTCAGCCATCAGAAAACCCTCCTCCCTGCCGGCCAGCACCTCCCCAGCTCCCGCATGAGGCCTCACGCCCGGCGGACGTTTATACTGACTCGTGGGCATCACCGGAGCTCCCCAGGGGTGGGGGTAGGTAAACTGAGGTCCACAGAGGGCTGAGCGACGCTAGTGGGACCCCATTCGCCTAGGATCTGACCAGGCCTAAGTCGTGGGGATCACGCTGGATCCCCCCGCCACCCCAGGAGGCAGGGAGTCCCAGCCCAGGTGGCAGGTGAGAGACACGCAGGGGGCTTCGCCTGCTTGAGGCCACACCGCCACGTGTGCCGTTGGTGTTTCTGTGCTAGGAAGGATTCAGAGGCTCGCTGGGTGAGAAGGCTGTGATCGGCTGGTGGTGCCTGCCACGAATGGGGGGCTCCCTACCAGGCATTCGAAAACTGGGCCCGCTGCCTGCTGGGGGCCGGACACACCAAAGGCCCCCCTTCCACAAACCCACAAAGAAGGGATCGCTTTCCCGTTTCCCCAGCAGGAAAGCCGGGCCCAGGAGGGGCCAGTGAGCTGCCCAGACACACCCAGCACTAGATTCGGAGAAGGTTGAAGGGCCAGTGGGATGGGCCCACACCACACCCGTGACGGTCCCTGCTGGACAGTGTTGAGGAGGTCCTGAAGCTCAAAGGGAAAAGAATTCAGCAATCAGCTAGTAAGGTCTGCCGTGGGCAAGGGACCGGAAAAACTCCGGCCGTCAATACTGCTGCCCATAGGCAGCACTCAGGCGACGCTACAGTAATTTGCTAGTAACACCGGCCAAGGGATTGGGAAGGAACCCGGCGCCCAGTCAGAAAGGGTGCAGCAGCCCCGACTGGGGAAGCGGTGCTCGATTAGTAATGTCTGCCGCGGGCACGGGCTGGGAAACTGTGCCCGATCCTGAACATTAGTGATGTCTGCTTGCTCTGGGGGGTTGGGAGAAGGGCCCTGCTTAGTCACGCCCACTGGGGGGGGCGCAGTACCCAGAGGGGGTCAGAAAGCCCTGGCGGAGCAGAATGGGGTCCGGGCCCCAGGGACGCGCGGCCCTTACCTTTCTTGATCTTGGGGGCCGGGGTGATGGAGCTGCCGTTGGTGCTGGCGGCCAGGCCCAGGGAGGGCACGGGCAGCTTGGGCGAGGACAGCATGCCGTGGGCCCCGCCCGGCGAGTAGGCGAACAGGGAGCCCCCGAAACTCTGGCGCCGGCCCTCCCGCCGGTTGCTGTCGATGGCCGCCTGCAGCTCGTTGGGGTTGCTGAGGCCGCGCTTCTCACACTCGTAGGGATACAAGTACTTCATGTACCTGCGGCAGGGGCAGGGACAGGATGGCGCCGGCCCCCCCCCCCCCCCCCAGGACCGCCCTCGCCAATCCCGCCACCCAGCCGAGTGAGCTCGGGGCGGACCGTCCTCAACCCGCACCCTGAGCACCCTGAGCACCCTGACGTCAGGACTGGCTCTCCGCGGCCGCCCCGGCCCCTCCCGCCCCTCCCGCCTCCCCTATGCGGGGCGCCGGCAGGCACTCACTGGGTCCGCAGGGTGAAGGCAGCGCTGGTGATGGACGTGGGCAGGTTGAGGCCTTTGGTGATCTCCCTCCACAGCTTCTTGTTGATGACCTCCACCAGGCCGCCCTTCTCCGTCACCAGCACGTACAGCATGAACAGGTCAAGCACCTGCTTGGCCATGATGGGGATGCGGTTCACAGGCGTCCCTGCAGGCGCGGGGCAGGGAGTGCAGGTTAGTGGGGGAGGGGGAGGGGGGGCGGGGGCAGAGCCACAGGCGCAGCAGACGGCACGTGTACAGCCAACCGTCTGTCCAGAGAGGTCTCTCCTGTCGCGGGCACACGGGGGCAGGATATCCTCCGCGGGGCCTCAGCAGCTCCCCGGCCCCACCCCCTCGAGGCCAGGAGCTCTCCAGTCATGACAACCACAGACATCCATGTGTCTCCTGGGGGTAGAATCACCGGGGGAACCCCCCCTTGAGAGAGCACAAGGAGGCCCGTGTCTCCATCAGAGGCTCACCCGGGGGTACAGAGACCCGGGACAGGCTGCGGGGCCAACCTGGGGACGTGTGTGAGGAACATGGCCCTTGTGAGCGTGGCTCCATCAACAAGCACCGTGGCCAACACAACCCGCCTGCGTCCCCGAGGCAGGTGCCCTCCGGGTCCCGGGCTTCCCAGGGGTTTGCAGCCGTGAGGAGGCAGCACTTGGCTAATCCACCCTGCAGCTGAGAGAGCGGGGTGGCGGGCTGGTCCCCTTTTCCACCCACACTGACCCTCATAACTGCTGCCGTCCCTGTCTTCCTCATGTGCCCCTGAGGCAGAAGCCCGTGGCCCAGCCTGTCTGGCACCTTCTCGGCCGAGGGTGGAGAAGCCCCCCGTTTCGACTCTCCCTGCCGCTGAAACCCTGCTCTAACATCTGGCCCCTGGCTGCTGTCCTGGTCAGCTGGGGTCGCCCGGCTCAGATCCCCTGGAGCCCAGGCTGGCACACGGCGTGGGCTCAGGAAGCAACAGTGAGATGTGACCGGCCCGCGTCACAGCCTACAGGGCACGTCGCCGCACCCCAGAGATGGGCAAACGGAGGCCCCGGGCTGTGGCTCCTGGAGAAGGGCCAGCCCAGCTTCACGTGAGGGGCCAGCCGGTCCACACTCCTGGGACCCTGGTTCCTGGGCCCCAGAGCCAGATGCTCTGGGGTCACCTCCTGCCACTTCTGTCCTTTCCAGGTTTCAAAACCCCCACTAACTGAGGACAACCCGGAGAGGGTGGAGAAAGCTGGATCTCAGACTACCCCCCCTCACCTCCCCCCCCCCCCCGACCGACCCTACCCAATTCCATTTTTCAGCCCGAGAGGGAGAGAGGAAAAAGCGACAAGTGTCAGGGGCTCACCCAGCCCCGGCCCACCTGGGACACTGGTTCAGGTTCTGCACTGAGAAAGAACAGAAAGAATCACACAAAAGATCCTCTGGGGACCCCACGCCCTGGCTCTGCACGGGGCCTGGACGGATGTTTACAGAAGGAGCAGGGTGGAGAGCAGAGAGGCACCGGTGGAGGACAGGGGCAGTGGGGGCAGCAGGGAGATAAGGAGGGTGGGGAGGTCTTCAAGGAAACAGCAGGAGGGTGGGGCGCAGCCAGGACCCCTCCCGCATTCCCAGCCCCCAGAGAATTCTCAGAGCCTTCTCCTTTGTGACGTGGAAAAAAATTACTTTCTCTGTGTCTGGAGCGAAAGGAGGGCTTGTGGGATGCAGGGCATGGTGTCCGGGGCCCAGGGGGGAGGGATCTAACGCACTCTCAGCCCCAAAGCCTTACAGAAGGGGAGGGTCCAAGAAGATGGCAAGGGAAAGGGGCACTTGGGGCTGGGTTCTGAGGGTTGCAGAGGAGTTTGTCGCTCCCTGCCCTCCAGGGGAGCCCGGCTCGGCGAAGATGGCAGAGCTGGACGCCGACCCTCACGGTCCCGTGTGGCCCCCGCCTCACCCATACCCAAGGGCGGCTCACGGTACTTCCCGACCTCCAGGACACCAGGCCCAGTCTCGGGCGGGATGAGTGGGCTCTGGGCCGGGGAGCTCGGGGCCCCACGGCAGGGTGGTGGGGGCGGGGGGCTCCGGCAGGTGTGGACGGGTCGATAAAGCGAGTGGGGGAGGATCTCTCTGACCACACGGTGGGCAGCGGGCCCTGGATGTGACTGGTCCCAGTGATAACAAGGAGGGGGCCCCCACCCCAGGACCGGGTCTGGATTCCCCCAGCCCCGGCACGGGAGGGGTTAATGCGAAGGCCGCAGCCCCCTGCCCTTCCCTTCCGGCTGGGCGGCTGGGCCTGTGTTTACAGAGGCTGTTCGAGAGGGAGGGGCGCAAAGAGGCCCTGGACAAAGCCAGCGGCGGCCAGCCCCTGCGGCGGCCCCAGGTGGACCCTGCAGCACCCCAGCTGGGCCCGCCCCTTCCTGCCTCAGGGCTCGGAGGATGCATCCCCTCCCCGGCCTCAGTTTCCTTCCCTGAACGGCCCACGAGGCGGGCTGTCTAGCAGGCAGAGGAATGAGCTCCATCCACTGTGCAGTGGGTGCCCTCAGGGGCCCCGGCCGGCCAGGCCTCTCGCCCCGTGGCAGCTCAGAGCCGAGGCCGAGGCCACGCGTGGGGGTGCGGGGGACCCCCTGGGGTCTGGGTCTCAGCTTCCCCACCGGGACGTCCACCCAGACCGGTCCCTGCCCCTTGGGCCTTTGCTCCCGGTCATCTTCCTGTTCTCCAGGCCTCGGTCACCAGGCATTTCCCGGCCGGGCCGTGTTCGGCATCCACTACACCCCAGACCCAGGGGGTGGGGCGGGCTGCAGAGGCGGGGGCTTGGCCTGGTACGCTGTTGGCACTTCATAAACGCAGCCCTGTGCTCAGCATGTGTGGGGTGCCGCCACACAGTGGCAACTGTTCCTGGCCCGTCTTACAGACGGGGGAACTGAGCCCCCCCCCCCCCCCCGCCCCTGCCCCGCCCCCACAGGCACAGGGGAGGGGCCGGGACTGGCCTTGCACCAGCAGCCACGGAACACCAGTGTCAATACCACGAAGGCCAGGAAGCGAACCCGAGGAACTTCTATCCTATTGTCCCAGGGCCCAGCTGCCCTCCTGGCCGTCCACCTCTGCTCCCTGGAGGCCGGCTCTGCTGCAGGGGACCCTGGGGGCGGTGGCCGGGGGTCCCTGGGAGCCAGGACTCCATCGCACCACGGGTCTCGGCAGCAAAAAAAGGCCTGACCTGACGGTTCTGGGTTGGGGACCAGACACCTCCTACCCAAGGACCTACCCCTTAGACGCTCCCACCTGTGCCTCCCCCATCAGACCCGACTGCCAAGCAGGCGCCAGTCCCCAGGACCCCCGTGGGCGAGCCTCACCTCGCTTCTGCATGAAGCTGAACAAGTCGTCCAGGAACTCCTTCCTCTTGGGGTCCCCGTCCAGTTCGTAGAGCTGTGGGGTCAGGGAGGGGAAGGGTCAGCCGGTGTCAGCGCTTGGGCACGGGCGCCACATCCCCACTGAGGGGCGGCCGGCAGAGGCAGGTCCGAGGTCCTGAGGCCCCACGGAGCCTAAAGAGCCCAGCCCCAGTTTCAGATGAAGACACAGGTACCCGCGTGTGTCTCCCACGGCGGTTGGTCGCCCCCAAGCCACACGCTGGGCCCCTTAGAACAAAGGTTGAGTCTCCTGCGGCCCTGAAGGGCAGCGCCCAGACCCAGGGGTCTCCTGAGGCGGGTCCCTCCTGCTGGCCCGCTCCTGGAGCCCCAGGTGTCCCTCCAGCACCTCCACGGGCTCCTCCGTGCACCTGTCGGAGCCCTGCTTCTTTGAGGACACCCCCACTGGATTGGGCCCCCTCGTCTCCCCCTTAACTAACGACACCTGCAAAGACCCTGCTCCCCATAGGAGCTCGTTCTCGGGCCGGGAGCTGGGTTGACATGTCATTTGGGAGACACCATTCGTCCCAGACAGACAACGCCGGTGCAGACAGCCAGCACGCAGAGGCCACATCCTGGTGCTGCCCCCCGAGAGGCGGCTCTGTTTTGTAGGTGAGGAAATCGAGGCCCAGAGGCAGGTGAGAGCCCAGAGCCTGGGAATATCAGGGCCCTTCGGCCCAGACTCTGCCCTGGGCTCTCCAGTCATTGGGTGAGGGGCTCGGGGGTCCCCGGCTGCATTGACCACCTGCTCCCAGGGGCCGGCAGCAGAGGTGACTGGAGAGTGGAGTTGGAGGGGGGCGGCGGCAAAGAGCAACCTTCACGTTAAGCCCTGGGGAATGGACCCAGAGGGATCAGGCCCGTGGGGGGCCTTGAAACCACCAATCAGCCCTGGCTGGGACAGTCCATCATTAGGGCCCAAGAACACGCCAACGCCCAGCGCCTGCCGCCTGCCACATCCCCGGGGGCTTCGGAGGCAGGGTCTCCGGGGCTGGCCGCCCCTCAGCCTCCCTCCCCTCTCTGGGGTTTGGTTCCCCCATCGGTGGAACAGAGACAACAACGCAGGGCCTCCGGGCACAGGCCGGGGTGGTCCAGGCTGAGTCTTTGTCTCTGCCCTGCCCCAGCCAGGCTGGCCAGCTACATTCCTGTGCTGATTTATGGTGGTCAGGGAGGCCCCACGCCTCCCCCTGCCTGAGGGTGTGTGGCCTGCAGGTGGACCTCGGCCATCCTCCCCTGCCCCGTCCCCGCCTCTCCCGCCCACACACCCTGCCACGCACACCCCCCTCCTGGGACCTCACACCCACTCTCCTCCCTGACCCTTCCTGCACCACGTCCCGTGGGACTACACGCTGGTCGGGTCTCCTGTCGGCCCGCTCGTGTGGGATGTGGGGGCTTCGTGTGGTTTGTCACTAGTGTCTAGGTGGGGTCAAGCACACGGCAGTCGGTGAATAAATGGTCGTTCGGTGATCCCTGACTTGCTTCAGTGTGGGCCAGCCTGGGCAGAGGGGCATCACCACGTTTTGGAGTCTCGCTGGAGACAGCAGGTGTCCCCAGGTTCACCTCCACCCGAACCCCCACCTGTGCGATCTTATCTGGAAATGGGGTCGTGGAGGATGTGGTCAGTTAAGCTGAGGTCGTACTCGGGATAGGGTGGCCCTAATCCCACAACACGTGTCCTTCTAGGAGAAGAGACACAGCCACAGAGAAGGCCGTGTGAGGACGAGGCCACAACTGAGGGACGCCAGGGGCCGCCGGCCACACCAGAGGCGACAAGAGGCAAGAAAGACCCTCCTTGGAGCCGCGGGGGAGCATGGCCCTGCCCCACCTGGATCTTAGACATCTGGCTCCAGAATTCGGGAAAACAAATTCCTGCTGTTTTCAGTCTCACAGTCTGTGGTCATTGCTATGGCCGTGCACACAGGCCCCTCCTGATAGGCGGCAACATCTGTGAGATCCTGACCTGGGGCGGGGGCGGGGGGGTGGTGGTGTCCACCCTGCCTGAACCTCCCTGGACCCGGTCCCGAGAGACCTCAGTGCCCCTCCTGCCTCAGTCCTCCCATTCGCGAGGACAGCTCACCATAAACATGACAGCTTCACCTGGAGCTCCAGGAACCGTCGTGACCCCTGTATCCCAGGCGGGGAAACTGAGGCTCAGGATGGAGACCAGCTCCCCCGAGACCTGGCAGCTGGCTAGGTGGGGGAGCTGTTAGCCCCCAGGCCAAATGGTGGGTGGACAGGCCTGCGGCAGGGCCCAGTCAGACCCCCGTGGGGCCAGGGTATTGTTCGAGGCCGTAAAGGGGGATGTGCAGGGCCCCCCGCTGCTGGGGGGAGGCCGCTTTAACGGCTGTTGCTGTGGACAGCTGACAACAAAGGCAGGCAGTAAAGGCCACCCCAGCTTTATGGGGCTCAGGCCCCAAGTTCCGCTCCCCTGCTGCCCCGGCCAGGCCGGAGGGACGGGGGCATGGGGGACAGTGTCCGGGCCCCACTGCAGGCCGGCACGCCCACCGCCTGTCCTCACGAGGCTCCAACTCACACCGCGGGGACACAACACATCCCGCGCTCGGCCCAGGCCTCTGCCCCGCTTGAGGTGGGCCGGGGGGGCACTGAAACCAGTCTCCTGCCACGGCCACAAACCAGGCTGGACACCCGCGAAGCCGCCGGAGCCCCTCCCTCGGGCCGAGGGCTGAGACAGACGACCCGCGCCGGTCTCGGCTCTCGCCCTGGCCCCGCCTGACCTAGTGGCACCAGCCACCCCCCAACGGCCCTGCAGCCCACGAGGGCCCCGGAGACCCCCCCCGCCCCCCCCCACTTCCTCCAGCTTCCAAACCGGTCCCACGTCAGCGCCTTTGCCCCAGCAGCGCCTCCCGCCTGGACCGCCCCCGCTGGCTTCTCGAGTCCCGCTCTCTCGTCAAACCGGCCCCCCCGGCCCCCCCCCCCGGGGCCCCGCCCCCCGGGGGTCACAGCTGCTGCCCCATCTCCGTGGCACATGCTCTGCTCCCACTGGAACATGTTTACTGACCGTGGGCGACTTTTTCGTTTACTGACGCTCTTCCCCTGCCCTCCCACTGCCCGAGCCACGTGGATTTACACGCGGGGCTGGCCACAGGCCCGTGTGCCCCAGGAGAAGGTCACATAGACCCTGTCTGCTTCGTCCCCAATGTCTACAACCGGGTACCAGGCGGCTGCTTAACACACGGGCCTTGATTTCTCAGTGTGCCACGGGATGGGGCCGCTCACCCTTTTCCAGATCTGTTATGTGCCCCACAAGGCTCATGCTGTGGGCGAGTGACATCCTACGCTGGGCAGACGGGCAGCTGGGGGCCCCAGCCTTCCGCCAGGGAAGGGGCAGCCATGCCCCTCCCTGGGCCCCAGCCGGCTGCGTCAGGGGGGTACACCCAGCCCCCCACGGGCCCCCTGCCTGTCTCTCGGCTGTGGCGGAGGGTGATGGAGGCCGGGGGACCCCTTGTTGCCAAGTGGTCTTCCCCACCCCAGCCCCACCCACTTCACAGAAAAGGAAACTGAGGCACAGAGCGGGTAGGGCCAAGCCTCCCTGGTCACCCCGTGCAGCAGCCAGAGCCCGGCAGTCTGGGCATGAGCTCCTGTCCCATCCCGTGTCCCCCACCCGAGACCTGGCTTCGCACACTGGCCGCCCCTCCTGCCCTCACCCCTTCCCGAGTGCTCTCACTGAGGGGCAGCCGTGTGGGAGGCCCAGGTAGTGGCAAAAACAAGGTAAGCGCTCCCCACCCCCAAGCGCAGGATGGGCAAACAGGAAATTCTTGTTTGTGGTTAAGGAGCATTGTCTGTGCTAGGAGACTCCTTGTTGGTCAGCGGGCCATACCGCTGACCAGGTCAAGTTGTGTATCTGGGAGCTGGGGGGGGGCCTTCAGCTGCCCTGAAGAGGCCAGGGAGCTCACCCTCGGTGGGGGACCCCTCCCCCCCCCCCCCCGCCCTTGGCCACCAAGCCCGCAAAGCGAGGGGCCTGGCCTGGGGATGTGCTTGTGCGGGGAGGGCACCACCAGGACCCAGCACACAAGCGGCCCCCTCCCCGGGCATGACGCTCCGACAAGACCACATCCCCAGGAGGCCCCACCTGGGCAACCCCGAGCCGGTTCCCAGCCCACCACGGGGCCCGGGGGGGGGGGGGGGGCGGGGGGGGCGGCATCCAGCCCAAGGCCGAGGGGCCCAGGCTGTAAAGCAACCGCCTGCAGGGCCCCTGGGAGGACCTTTGCCCCTTTAACGGTGTCTGCTCAGGCCCCCTCCTGCCACCCAGGCGGCTCCAAAGTCCGCAGGGCTCCACCTGAGGAGGAGGCTGCTGGGCCCGCAGGGAGACCCGGGGCGGGGGGGGGGGGGGGGGGAGGCCGCCGCTGTCCTTACAAGGCAGAGAGAGGAACCAAAATTAGGAAACATCAAGAAAGCCCAGTGCCTGCCGTTCCGGGGCCCGTGAGCCCCAAGCCACCAAGGAAGGGAAGGCAGAGCAATGCCAAGGACAGGAAGCCTGTTAGAAAGGCTTGCTGTTGCAGTGCCCAACACGGCTTACAGGACACCAAGAGTGTGCCCTCCTCCATGGCCCGGAACCAGGCTCGGTGGGTGGCAGCGTCACAGGCAGGGCCGGGGGGCCCAGGACGCCAAGTGTGTACCCTCACCTACTCGTCTCTAAACCTGGAAAAAAAGGATCCACAGGAGTGAGATCCACATCACGCAGAATTCACCATCTCAAAGTATTTCGGCGGCATCGAGTGTGTTCACGGAGTTACGCGACCACCATCTCTATGTAATTCCAGAACATTCCATCTTTCCAAACCCAACCCGGTCAGCCAGGCCCCGCCCCCACGAGCCCCCTTCCTGCCTGTGGACGCGCCTGCTGGAGGCGAGCGGCATTCCCGCGCGTGTGGGTGGACGCGCTGCTCGTCCGTTACCCGCCGGTGGGCGCAGGGCTGTCCTTACGGCCCGCTGCTAACACACGTCGGTATACCCTCGCCTGTCTTTACGTCCTCAGGGTTTGGGAGAAGGGCTTATTCACCGTAACTCCTGAAGGCAAAGTGAAACAGCAGAGAAGGAGGCAACAGTTTTTTATCCCCCGCACCCCCCCACCCCGGAGACTGACCAGGACAGTAAACCAGACGCAGGCTCCCAGGGGCAGAGGGTCCAGGGACCTTTCATCTCTACAGACAGATGCCATCGGGTCTCCTCTGCTCTAAAGCCGACCATGGCTCCCTATCGCTGTCAGGATAAAGCCCAGGCTTCCTGCTTTCCAGGCCCAGCAGCTGCTCCCCGAGGCACCTCTGCCCCACCACACCGGCCCCTCTGCAGTATAACGCCAGGTCCAGCTGGAGCCCTCCTCCCACCGAAGCCTCTGCTCCCGCGGCCGGGTCTGACCCCCAGGCCGGGGCAGCACGGCCAGTGAGGCTCTGCACCCCCACCGCCCCCAGCGTCTGTCACCGGGCATATGACTGTGCTCGTTGGGCGAAGGGCTCCCCCCACACCCAGACGAGAGCCCCCAAGAGCAGGTCTGGGGGCTGCGGGTGCTGGGCTCGGCGCCCGCTAATGAAGGAAGGAAGGAGGCTCACTGAGGCTCTCGGCCCTGGGCCCCCTCCCATCCCCCGCACAAAGCCTCTCCCCACCGACCGAGATGACTCAGCATGTCCAGCCTTGTCGCCGGGGCCCCAGGTGGGCCGGGAACAGAGTCCCTGGGGGCCGCCCCAGCCTCCCCCATTCACAGAAAGAGCCGCAGGTGCTGGGGCCGGGCAGGCAGGGCGGCAACCACTGGGCCTCCCCACCACTCCTCCAGGCCACTGTGCACCTGGGGAAACGGAGGTGGGCAGAGGGCAGGTCTCCTGGCAGCATCTGTGGACCGCCAACAGCTCGCCTCGTCCAAGGTGGCACGGCCCCAATGTGGCAAAGCTCGGGCCCCACCCCTCGCGACAGTGACCCCGGAGCAACGTGGTGAACGAAGAAAGGATGGAGCTCAGCGGGCACCTGGCGGGGAGGTGGGTCGGGGTGGAAGAACCCAGGGTGGGGAACCCTCCCTGTCTGTGCTCCGAGCCCCAGTCTACCCATCGCAGGGGGCAGGGATGATGTGACCAGGAAGCCGGTGCCCCGTCCCTGCTCTGTAAGCACGCAGGCCAGCGGACGGCCCGGCCGGGCTCCCAGGGAGTTTTGCACCTGAGGGAAAATTCTGCCGTGGAAACTCCCACAACACCTCTCGGAAGAGGTGGACGCCGAGCGGGAGCTGTGTCAGCCCACAGGCGTCGGCCGAGACAACCCGTTTTGCAGCCACATTGAGCACCTTCTGTATGTCAAGGCTGCTGCTGGACGCTGCCCAAGAGAACCGCAGGCCAGTGGGGGACACGGCAGGATCCGAGGCAGGCGCCGTGGCCCCGGGGGCGGGGGTCACTGGCTGCCGCACGCAGCAGGGCCTTAGGCGACGTCTGGGCGACCTCGCGCCCTTCCCGTGAGCCGCCCTCCTGGTGCACCTGACCCCTGGGGCACCCGCCTGGGCGACCAGGCCGCCTTTCATTTCCCGTCAGCGCCGGCTCAGCCTCCTCCACACAGATGTGGTGAGCCCACGGGGCTCGCAGGAGATTGAGGAAGTGATTCTGGGCAGGGCACAAACATCTGTCCGCTCGGCCTCGCACCCCCGGCCGGCCATGTGCCCCTCTCTGAAAAGACGGCACCCCACCCATGACAGATATTAATAAAAAGCTCCAGAAACGAGTCATAAGGCTTAACGTGGAGCTGAAGCTTAGGGGCACTTCTTTCTGGATTTCCAGATTGTGCGGGCCGGGCATGTGCCCCGACACCACACTGCCGTCCTCTCCCGGTCGGCCTTCTGCACGGCCGGGGCCACCCCGGGGCCTCAGTGAAGTGGGCAGGGGCGCCTGCGGCATCAAGGTGGGGACCAGGGGGACCAGGACGTAGCTGGGGGTGGGGGACAGGGGAGGAACCACCTTGATGGCCAGACAAGCTGGTCGCCCGCCAGCACCATGCCAAAGCTGGGGAAACTGAGGCCCACGGGGGCACACCCACAGGTCCAGCCCTGAGAACGCACCCTCGATGGAGGGCGGCTGAGGAACAATTCTAGGAAGAGGTGGGGAAGCGGCAATTCCTCGCCCCACGCAGCATGCAAATGGCAGGCAAATCCCGCCGGCCTCCAGTCCCTGTGGGGGCCCCTCACCCACTGGCCGAGGGGAGCCCACCTCGGACCAGGAAGCAGGGGGGCTGAGAGAAACCTGCAGGGCAGCACGGAACCCAGGACCCGGCCCTCGGGTGCCCCAGGCCGTGTGGAGCCTCGCAGGGCTGGGGAGAGACCCTGCCCTAAAGCACCTGGCACTCTGGGCAAACGCTTCAGCTCAGAAAGCCAAGAATCCTGAATCTTCTCCCCTCAACCCCAAGCAGTTAGATATCCAATGTCGCACTCGGCCTTGGGGCATTTCGTTCAAGGGTCACCAAACAGCCTCGCAGCTCCCACCTGGCTCCCGGCTCCGAGCGGCCAGGGGTCCAGTGCTGTGGCCAGGGCCCGGCACCCAGGAACTAAAAGTCCCATCGTGGGGTTTTCTCTGAAAGGGAATTTCCTGGTGGCTGGGAAGGCTCAGAAAGATGTCCCTGCCCTGGCTGTGCTGTCCCCGTCCCGCCATCGCCGGCCAGCCTGCGCCCAGTGCAGAGAGCCAGGGGGCTGCCCCCCGCCTCCCTCCCTCTGCCCAGGAGTCGAGAAGGAGTCGAGAGGAAGGGGTCCCGGGGTCCCCGCTGGGCACACCCACAGGAGCCTCTGCCAGAACCCGAATGGAAGACACAAGGAAGGATTGGGTCTGCCCCGGGGAGGCCAGCGGCTGAGCGGGACCACCAGAGCTTACCTCCTGGGCATCCCACCTCCGCGTGGGCCACCGTCCTAGGGACAAGAGGAGCCGGACACGGAGGGGCAGCCCCAGGCAGCACGCGGCTGGCGCCCGCCCCGCCCCACCACTCCTCTGCCAGGACACCCGAGTGCTAATTAACTACAGCAACAACCATGGGGCGCCTGGGTGGCGCAGTCGGTTAAGCGTCCGACTTCAGCCAGGTCACGATCTCGCGGTCCGTGAGTTCGAGCCCCGCGTCGGGCTCTGGGCTGATGGCTCAGAGCCTGGAGCCTGTTTCTGATTCTGTGTCTCCCTCTCTCTCTGCCCCTCCCCCGTTCATGCTCTGCCTCTCTCTGTCCCAAAAATAAATAAACGTTGAAAAAAAAAAAAAAAAACCTACAGCAACAACCAGCACTCACTCTAACGCTGCCCGGTTCACAGACAGGGAAACTGAGGCTCGCAGGGGGGGCACAGACAGCAATGGGCCGGTGGCTGGGCCCTCTGGCCCCTTGCAGGGGCCAGAGAGAGATGAGAGACCTCAAGCCCGCTGTCCTTCCCAGAATCAGGCACCCAGTGAGCGAGTGCGTAGACTGTCCCCAGGCCACCATGGGCAGGGGCCACCTGGGAAAGTGGCAGCTGAGGAGAAAGCATGGTGGGGGGGGGGGGGGGGGAGTCTGGGCCGGGGGAGGAAGAGCAACCAGGGACCCGGCTCCAGGCCCAGCTCCCCCAGCAGGAAGCCAGGTGACCCTGGCAGACAACACTGGTTCCAGCCAGCCCGAATCCTGGGGAAACATCTGTGCATCTGGCCACAAAGTGGGGGCGATGAAAAACACTAGGAAAGTTAGCAGCCCCCACCTGGCCTGCCACGGGGAGCCCCTGGGGCCGGGGGGCTGGGCAGGTGCCACCGGGATGGGGGGTACCCCCAGAGACCCCTCACGAAGCAGACAGGGACACAGCTGGACCAGGAACTAGGGCCCAAGGCCACCCCCCACCACGCCAGCCTGGGCAGATGTGAGACCCACGCCCAGGGGCCACCGCACCTGGAGAGGAACCCCAAGACCCACCACCCTGCCCAGACACACCCACAGCCCCCGTACACGGCCAAGGGCGCACACAGACCCACGGCCCTCCCCATGGGTTGGCAGGCCACGCCACCCCAACGTGGTCCCTGGCACAGGCACAGACACTCCCTTCCAGCCAGACACACAAACAAGACACGCCCTCACTCTCTCGAAGATAATGGCCCCAGACAGCCCGCCCTTGCCACGGTGCCAGCCCAGCCCACTGGGCCCCACACCCCCACGCCGCGGGACGGCCTCCTCTGCCTGCTTTGTCCACAGATGCGTCCCCAGGGCCCAGGACGCAGGCTGGTTCACAGCAGACACCCCGCGCTCTCGTGGAAGGACCAGGCTCAGGCAGGCACACTCGCGGGGGCACAGCCTGGCACTTCCCGCCCGGATCCCGGCCGCGACCCCGCCCCCAACCAATCCCCACAGAGGGTCCACAGAAGGCCAGGCCTCCCGCGGCTGCCTGAGGTCCGCCTGCAAGGCTCTCTTCTTACAGGGACACGGGTCATCGGACTCAGGGCCCACCCCACTCCAGCACAGGCTCATCTCAACTAACGACACCCGAGGAGACCGTTCCCCAACCCACGTCCTGGCGTCCCGGCAGACGTGGAGTCCGGGGGACTGACTACCATCAGCTCACAGCGCGTTTCTTCCTGGAATGTTTCTGTTTGTCCCCTTTCCTTGTCAGGGAGGACCAGAGTGTGGCCCTGAGGTGCCGGGCCTGGTCCGGAGGGGGTGGTGGGTGGTGCTGGCTCTGTGCCCCCCCCCCCACACACACCCCACAAGACCCCTGCCAGCGGGGCAAGGCCGCGTCCCGTGCTGGGGCCTTCAATAGGCAGACTGGATACCATTTAACCCCGTGACCCCCCCAATTGTCCTCAGCCGCGTGCAGCCTGGCCAGCGGAGAAGGGGCGGTCCGTGCCCCGCCCTCTGCGCGGGCCCACCCACCAGCCTGCACCCCCAGCCGCTCCCCTGACCCAGCAGGGCGACAGCGTCTGTAAATGGGGTCACAGGGCGGCTGCAAACAGCCAGGGAGACGCCCCTCCACGTCCCCAGGGGCGATGCTGGCCCCGGGATCTGGAAACTTAGGGACAGGGGGTTTACGACGCAGACAGGGAAACTAAGGCACGGAGAGGGCAGAGCCCCACCCAGCAGCCCCCCCCCCCCCCCGACGACACATCTGGGTCGGGGAGAGCTTGTCCCTGCCCAAGATCCCACAGAGCTGAAGAAGAAATTGAACTTGGCAGCCCCCCCCCTCACCCCCGCAACCTGCCCCCAGGCCCTGTTCACACCTCAGGGCTCCCTGGGGAGCATCAGCAGGGGGCAGGCAGGTTGGGAGGTTGAGCTGACCCCAGGGCCAGTTGAAGCCGTCACTGACCTGGACAATGTGACTTTCTGGCTAATGGTTAATGGGTCGCACCTCGACCTCACGCTTCAGGGCCAAGGTGAGCCCGTCGCGGGGGGGGGGGGGGGGGGGGACACCAGGCTCACACGCACGCGGGCCTCCAGCTCCCTGTATTTGCATACAACCACGGGGGACGGTCAGCCCATCACACAGGGACCCAGGGGACATGCAATGCACTGGGCTCCCCACACTCTGAAACACGTGGGCCTGGCCTTCCACAGCACGTCCAGACCGCAGGACACATACCAACACGTCCACGAAGGGAGGGACCCGTCACGCGGTGCCCGTGCACGTGTGCACAATCACAGCAGGCGAGGGGACGCACAAACACACCTCTGAGGCGACAGATACGCATAAAAGACGCTGCAGGCGAGTTCGCATGGCTCCAGGATGTTCAGATGAACACGCAGGAAAGCCTCAGCATCAGCACACGCGTGGGTTACAAACACCCGGAGGGCCCCAGGATGCCCCCGGACCCCCCGCTCCGGTGAACACAGATGCCAGCAAACACGGGGCTCTTGGAGACTGCCCCCCCCGCCCCCCAGGTCCCGGGGACCCCGCACCTGCCCCCCCCCACCCCCCCACGTCTGAGGGCTGCACCCTGTGTGGCTCACCCGTGCCCATCCCCTAACCGGACACAGAACGTGGACACTGCCCGCTGGGCACCACTCCCTGCAGTGGCTGCGTGTGTTATTAGAAAGCGTGGGGCGGGCCGGGAGCTTGGCAGCGGCCACTAGGGTGGGGAACGGGTGGTGGGCGTGGGGCCAGGCCCCGGCGGCCGTGACCCCACGGCGGTGACTGGGTGGCTGGTGGCGGCGCAGGGGCCAGATAAGGTTCTTCCGCTGAGTCAGTGCGGTTCCCAGGGCTGGCACGGGCAGGGGCACAGTGCCAGGGGCTGGCGGGCAGGCACCCTCCCCATGCCCGCCACGGCCCGCTGGCTCCGTGCCAGCAGCCACAGCGGCTTTGATGAGGCAGGCGCTGCCCCAGGCGGGGTGGGCCAAGTTCCCAGGGGCTTCTCAACACCCTCCCCACCCCCAAGCACACGGCCCCGGGCTCCTGGCACCACAGGAAGAGGCTGGGCATCAGAGACGGGCCCCAGGACACACAGGGCCTGGCCTGCTGCCCACTCTGTTCCAAGCACGGCAGACGGATGTCGCCAGGTTCAGGACCTACTGTCTGACCTCTAAACCTTTGCCCAGGCTGTGCCCTCTGTTCAGGACACCCTCTTCCACCAGAAACATTTTCACCCTGCGCCCCTGGCCCAGCAGACTGAGCCTCTTCCAGTCCTGTCCGGACCACAGGCCCAGAGGGGTCCACCCATATCGCTCACTTGCCCCACTCCAGACCCTGCCAAGGCTCCCCTAGAGCCCAGCTTTCGTCTGCCCTAATGTCTGCTCACCCCCACCCCTCCTACTGGATGTTCCAGCCACACGGTTCCCAGACGCACACTCTACCCTTCTCTCTCCATCTAGCAAACTCTTACGTATCCCACAAAGCCCCAGCCCCAGAGCGTCTGGGCAACCTTCTCCTCAACCTTCCCCCTGGCCCAGCCCCAATCCCTAAGGGCTCCCTGCAGCCCTGGGGGCTCCCAGGCAAGACAAAGAAAATCTGTCAGCTCCTCCCCAAATCCCCACCCCCACCCTATGTTGCCCAGGGCCAAAGATGTTCACGGCAGCATCATTTACAACAGGCAAACAGGGAAACAGACACTGTTGTCGTCAGCCCCACGAGGAAACCACAGTAGCTAAGGAGAAGCCAGCGACGGGGAGCGCTCGGATCCACAGAGACACTGAGTGAGGACAGGAGCAGCGGCCAGCCTGGCAGCCCGAGACATGGCACTTTGACACCTTACAGGACACGTTTCTGGACATGAATGGCCAAAGGAAGGCCAGCAGATTCCCTTTCTCCTTCCACGAGAATGGTATCCGTGTTAGTTCTGGAATCGAAAATGGAGTTAAAAAAGCAGCCGCGTATCTTCTGTAACTAGGAAAAAAACAAAAACCAGAAAAAAAACCTAAGCGAGATGAAAGGGCCAGAAAAAAAATGAAATGCGACCCCAGCCTCACTCTGCGTTGGGCCGGGCCTGCTGTAGGGAAGCAGGACACCCACAGGCATAAAATGGATCCCAGGAGGCCTGGGCAGGGTCCCCAGAGAGGACACAGAGGCCCCTGGGGCCTGGAGCCTGAGGCAGCAGGTGGCCCTTCCCACCTAAGTGCCCGTGTGTGTCCAGGCCCCAGGTCCTGACACCTGATGTGAGGCCCTGGACCCATCGCCTCCACTGCAGACAAAGGGGACAGAGGCCCAGGGGTCCCCAGAGCCCCAAAGCCGAGGCAGGGCTCGCCCCCGCCCCTCCAGCGCACCCTGGAGTCCGGTCCCAGCGCAGACACCTCATCCGTGGCACTGGGCGGTCGACCCAGCCACCCCACGCCAATCTCCGTCAGAAAAACAGGTCCAGCACTCAAGTGCCCTCCCCGGCAGGATCCACGGTGTGTGCAGGGGACCCCGGTGAGAGGCCCATCAGCTTCCTGCACGGTTAGGTGACGTGCCAGCCGGAGCTGTCACCCTACCTGTACAGGGTAGGCAGCGGAAGGACATCACCTTGAAAAGCGGGGGGAAGACACCCCTACGTTTAACACCAACCCAAACCACAGTGAGACCTCACCCCACCTTGACTTGGGCGCCAAAGCCGTAATCGCTGGTGATCACAAGTGCTGGTGAGGACGTGGGGAGGCCAGAGCCTCGTGCGGCCATGGGGAGGAAAACGGTGGTGCCGCTGTGGGGGAAGCGGTCAACGGGTCCTCGAAAGGTCAGACAGAGTTACCGCCTGACCCAGCGATCCCACTCCTGGGGTTGTGCCCACGAGGGCTAAAAACACACATCCACACAAAACGCGCACACGTGCTCACAGCAGCACGACTCACAAAAGCCCAAGGTGTGAGCAACGCCATCCACAGGTGAGGGCAGACACACGGTGCACCCACTGCGCACGCGCACACCCACAGATGACCGCGTCCACCGAGCACGCGCACATCTGCAGACGAACACATCCACGGCGCACGCCACTCCGGTGTGTCCACTGCGCACGCGCACGTCCACAGGGGGGGAAACCATGTCTACCGCGCACGCGCACACCCACAGTTGAACGTGTCCGCCGTGCGCGTGCACGCCCCTCAGGTGCATCCACCACGCACGCGCACGTCCCTCGGCCGCAGAAGTGAGGCGCGCACACCCGCCGCCCCGCGGTCGGACCCTGAACACACGACGCTCAGAGACGGAACCAGACGCGAGAGTCCACACGGGGTGTGGGCCCACGTGTGTGAAACGTCCAGAACAGGCTCATCCAGGCACAGGAAGGGGGCTGGTGGGGGAGGGGCTGGGAGAGGGGGTGGGGGCATAAGGACTAAAAGATGCATTTACAAAAGTTCATTTTTGAGGTGACCAGAATGTTCTAAAATAGACGGGTGATAGACGCATAACTCCGTGAAGACGCTAGGAGCCACTGAGTCGCACACTTTGGGTGAATCACGTGCTATGAGACTTGATATCAATAAAGCTGTTGAAAACAGTCCCCACGTTTGAGGAGCTGAGACCAGGGATCCCGATCCTTAAGCAGCCAAAGATTTGAGGTTAAAAGTCTGCTGGAGGGGAGGCAGGGTTTAAAAAAAAAAAAAAAAAAAAAAAGTCTGGTTTAAAATCCTGCAATGCCACTTTCTAGAGCCCAGGCACACTGTGTTGGGGACAGGAAGCCACCAGGATGCCACGTGTGATGCCAGGAGCCTAAGATCCTAATGGCTGCTGCAGCTGCCCGATCCTGGCCATGGACTCCAGGCGTGTGGGCCCCGTCCCCGCGTGTTCCCAGGGCCCTACAGCGGGGAGGCCCCAGTGATTCAAGGGAAGGTTCCGTGGCCACGAGCCTGCTGCTCCGGGTCCCTCCCCGCCCTGGCCGCCCCGGGACCTGCAGCCACCCGGAACTTCACGGCTATCGAGGGTTCGTAGGGGAAGTCGGCCCAGGCCCTGCCAAGACTGGGGAGGAAGAGGCAGAGACAGTGCCAAGTGGGCGGCCGGCCGGCCCGGCTGCCACGTGCCAGGAAGGCTGTGGGGCAGGCGCCAGAGTCAACATGGCCCAGGACAGTGCCGACACCGGCGACACAGGTGCTCGGCCAGCTGGACCTGCCGCGGCCGGGCGGGAACGAGTCCCCGTGCTGCAGAGAGGCCCTCCCCTCCCCCCGGCCCGCACCTCCCGCAGCCCCATTGCCCGGGGACCTGATTCCGTCTCCTGCGGGGCCCAGCCTGGCAGCATCTGGCCTCCACACACGAGCCAGTCTGGGTCCCGCCTCAGAGCCTTTGCCCAAGCCGTCTTCTCCGCCAGGTGCACCATCCCTCGGTGTGCATGCACCTGACCCTCACGGCACAGCCCGAGAGGCTTCTCCCACCTGGCCCCCCACGTCCCCCCCTGTCCCCCCCTGACCGCCTCAGCAGTTTCAGTGTTTCCTGGTATACGGACCTCCACACCACAGCACGGGGGCTCTGTCTGTAGGGGCTCAGTATGACCCTGACACTGACCACATGCACGTGGCTTGGGGTTCCCTGACCCCCTCTGGCTTCGGTTTCCCCACCCCTGGGCATCCCTGAAATATCACCATCGTGTTCCAGACAAGTGCGGGTGGCTACCGTGGCCCTTTGTTCCTGACACGCCCGGGGGCTTTGGGGTCTGAGCCTGTGACCTGCCTCCAGTCAGTGTTGAGCCCCAGGGGCTGAGGCCACTGAGCAGGGGTGGGAGGTTAGGGGTCCTGTCAAACTCTGACCTCACAAGGACTGTGTGGCCTTGAGTCTCCCTTTGGGCCTGGCCATGACCCTATAATGCTGGGTGCATCTATCCAGCTCTCCAGCCCCCGAGCCTGGAGCTCTCTGTAAATATTCCGTGAACAAATAAATATAACTTGCCCACGCTGTGCCCATTTGTGTTATTTTGGACCCAGAGGACGTTAAGAGCAACACTGTGGCTCAGTTTTCCCACCTGCAAAACGGGACAGGCAGGAACCCAGCCCGCTGGTGTCTCCTTCTGAAGGGGAGAGACACTGAGGCAGGGAGCAGGCTCACGTCCACACGCCGGGGTGGAGCCTCCAGCAGGAAGGGGGTGTGGGGGGCACCGTCCCCCCTCTACACCCCTCCCCTCCTCATAGCTCCTGGCCTGTCCCCCTCAGCACGTGTCCGATCTCAGGTCCTCTACTTTACGGGTCCTGTCTCTGCCTGAGGCAGGTCTCGGAGGACTGCAGGATGCACATCGCTCTTCCCCAAGAGAGGCTGGAGCCCATGCCCTCGTCCCCGGAGGCCAGTTCCTGGTCCATTCCTCCAGAGCTCCGCCAAGAGGGGCCCACAGCCAATTCTGGGAGGCCACTCGTAGCCACCTCCCGGCTCTCACACGCTGGCCTGTCCAGTGGAGCCCTTCGAGGCTCAGGCCCTGGGCCGGGGAACGCCAGGTCCCCCGCCGGCCACTCCTGGAGGTCGGGGCAGGGCCCAGCTGGCCACGGACTGGAATGTGAGCCCGGCCGGACGCCATCTGGTTTCCATCTGCCCAGCCCAGCTCGGCCCAACTTCAAAGGGTCCCCCGCCCGGCCACTTCCTCTGCCCCGGCCGCCCGCAGGGAAGGCACCAGGACGGCCCTGCTTCCTCCCCGCCCCTCTGTAGCCCCAGGGAGCCGCTCTGCAGTCCACAGCGACGTGGCCACCCCCGGCTCAACCAACGGCTGTGGCCTCGACACGCCAGACTCCACGCTGACCGGCAAGGCCTCCGGCCCGTATGCCCCAGCCCCCACCTCTCTGCCCACACGTCCATCCGCTGGGCCTCGCCCCGAACGCACAACCCAGGCCGAGCCCGGTCGGGTCGCGTGGCCTCTGCCTGGGCCCCTTTCCTTGCTGTCTCTCTGCGGGTCCTCCTGGTACACACTCCGTGCCCGAGCAGCCCCCACGCTTCTCTCTCCTGGCTTTGCTCCCTCCCCCACATCCGCGCATTCCACGGCCGGCCGGTCCCACCCACGGCCCCCATCTCGGCGGGGCGTTCTGCAGGGCTCCCAGCGTGCAGCTGGGTGCCGCCCGCCCCGAGGCCCCCGTCACGACGCGCGACCCACCTGCTTGAACTGCTCCTCGTACGTCCAGTCCCCGTGGTCCGGCGGCTGCAGCTGGGGCGCCACGTGGGCGGCCCCTCCAGCGTGGGCCAGGCCAGCCCCTGGGCGCTCCTGGCTGCCCAGCACCCGGGGCCCGCCGTCACCCCGGAAAGCCTGGGACGGCGGGGCCCTGCGGGGGATGAGAGCCGCGGGACCCAGGCCGGAAGAGCCCGGGGGCCCCAGCCCCTCCTCGTCCTCGTACTCCGCCTCCTCGTCCTCGTCCTCCTCCTCGTCCTCCTCCTCCTCGTCCTCCTCCTCGTCCAGCTCTTCCTCCAGCTCCTCCTCCTCCTCCTCCTCCTCCCACTTTGGCTTCCTGGGGCAGGCAGAGGGCACAGGTCAGGGGAGATGGCGCCAGCTCACTGCAGCCCCAGGGCAGGGTCTGCTCCTCGCCAGAGCCTCGATTTCCCTCTCTCTGCACAGAAGAGCAGCCGTCACCCCATTGCAGGTGCTGGGAGGGGCGTGGGCCATAGCCTACGCTGTCTTGTTTCCCGTCGGCACAGAGCCCCACCTGCTAACCCCTCCTGCACTCGCTGCACAGGCTTCCTTGGCGGGCCTGGAGGATCGCCCAGCCAGTTCCTGCCGCAGGGCCTTTGCTCAGGCTGTTCCTTCTGCCAGGCATGCTGTTCCCAGCCCCAGACACCTCTCCCTACCCCCATCCTTCGTCTTCTCGGCACTCCTTATCACAGCCCACAATCACCCTGTTTCTCTGCTCGTTCAATGTATTCCCAGAAGGGTCCCCCCGGGGCCCTGCCAGCACTCAGCTCGGGGCCTGCGCGCGATCCAGGCGGAACGCACCAGCGGGCCAGCCAGCACCCGTTCTGTGCAGGTTCCCCCCGGGGCCACTGAACCTGCTGTAGCCTCGCCGGGCACGGGGCTCCTGGCCACACGTGGTCAGTGCCCTTAGATCAAGATGGCATAAAGCTACAAACTCAGGGCCCCCGCAATTGGAACGGTGGCTCCTATCCTGGTTGGTACGTGTCCACCGTCCTCCAGAAGGTTCTAAGGGACAGCACGGATCTCAGCAGTCGGCAGGACAGCGTCTGGTCCTGCCTGCGCAGCTGTGTCCCCAGGGCCCAGAGCCGCCTGGTACGCATCGAACGCTCACCCACCGCTTGCTCGCGGCTAGCCCGCAGACCCCCAACTCACAGGTCGCCGTCGGAGCCCGCGTCCTCCAAGTGCTCATCACCTTCGGCACGTCCTGGTGCCTCCCGGACTCGGCCCGGGGCTGCAGGTGAGCCTGGCGCCCCTTCCCGGGCCGTGTCCTCGTCCTCCAGGCCGGGGGGCCCGTCCTCAGAGCCGCCGGGGCTGGGCGGGTGTCCGAGGCCCGCAGCAGCGGCCCGCATGGCGGCCAGCGCGGCCATCTGGGCCCGCTGCATCCGGGCCTTCTCTGGCTCTCTGTCCTCGTCCGGGGCAGCCCTGGCCCGGGCCGGGGGGCCGGCAGGCAGCTCCGGCGGCAGGGGCGGTGGGGGCTGCCGGGCCTCCAGCTCCTGGCGTGCCCGCTGCTGCCGCTGCAGGAGTGTCTCCATCACCGCCTGCAGCTTCATGGCCCTGCGGGCCGGGCCGCCCCGGGCACCAGACGTGGGCGGCAGGGGCGGCCCCTGCGGGGAGGGGGCCTGGCCGCACTGCAGTGTGGGGGCCTCAGGGGAGCCGGGACAGTGCAGGGTGGCGGGGGGTGGGGGCGGGGGCCGCCGTGCTCAGGCTGAGGGCATGCCAGCGGTGCCTCCTTCTCACGCCAGGCACCGGGCAACGGCGGCTGGTGTCTGGCTCATTCACGGGTTTGCAGAGACCTGGGGGCGGCAGGAGAGACCGTCAGACCACACTCCAGGGCTCCTCGGCCCCATCCTCCCGATTGAGGTCAGACCGCAAAGGCCTCTGGGAAAATCTCTCCCAACCATTCCCATCCGGGTGCAGACCTGGAGGCCTCCCTGGAGGTGGTAGATGGTGCTCTCCCCATCCGCCCCCACTCTGTCTGCCCTCCGGGAGGCTGGGAAGCGGGGGTCACCCTGCACTGAACTCCTGAGGGTCTGAAGGTGGCCCCCACCAGTCTGGGCCACAAAGAAACATGCGGTTCCTGACCCCACCTCCTGGGGAAGACCTTGGATTATTGCTTCATAAACACAGCAGGGGGACGGGGCATTCCCGGCCTCCGATTGGCCACAGCCAGCTACCAGGCACCAGAGTCCAGATGGGTTCCGGGTTCTGGTTCCGAGCTCCGGGTGCTGCTTGGACCCCTGCTGGTGCAGCCCCGTCCAGATGGCTCCAGGCACCACCCCCCTCCACTCAGGCCAACCAAGACTGTGGCTGGCCCAGACCGAGGGCTTCCTGTATACCGGTCCTGTGATCACCCTCCTCACTCACGCTCCCATCCCATTCCTCAGCCTTGACCTCTCTAGGCCTCAGTTTCCCCATCTGCAAGATGGTGTCCTGACAGCGCCCACCTCTGTGCTCAAGCAGGGACGAAGCAAGTGTGTGACGGTAAAGGCAGGCACACGGCAGGCACCATGTCGTGTTAGGGAAGGAGGCGCTGGATGGTCCCCATGTTACGGATGAGAAAAACTGAGGCCAGGAGATGCCCTGTTGGAGGACACACAGCACGTTCCCGGCAAGGCTGGGATTTGAACCAGGATCTGAGTGACATCAGAGCCTCCCTCACCACCCCACGTGATCTCTGCAGGGGAGTCCTCCTGCCCTTTGGGACCCCAAATGGGGCCAACGCCCCCAGAAGGCAAGGAGCTGTGCCCCAGTCTGGGGTCTCCTCAAACCACCACCAACCCTAATTGCCCAGGTCTCAGGCAGGGACACCCGGAACCTGGCATTGCTAGGCCTCACCAAACAGAAGAACGCAGGTCCCACCCCAGCTCCCCCCCCCACCAAGCCCAGGCCACACCCCCACCCGCCCAGACCGCCAGTAAAACAAACCGGGCAGAAGCCAACAGGCCCAGTAGTGACAACACAGATGTCACATCATGGGGAAGGGGGACGGGAGATGGGGGGAGGGGACAGGAGACTGCCCCTAACCCAGCAAATGAACCCCCAAGCCACTCCGGGGGCAGACAGGGACCCACACACAGAAGGGGCCGGAGGGCAGAGGCTCCTGGTCGCTAGCTAGCTCACACCCATTCCCCAGGCTGGCCACCTTCCCAACTCCCAGAGTGACCTGCTAATCCGAGCCTGAACCCACTCAGGGGAGTCTTGCAGTATAGACCCCCCCTCAACACACCCAGTCAGGGGAGGGGCCCTGCAGAGCCACAGGGACCCAGTGGCCCTCTGCTTTCTCCCCAGACCCCCTGCTGCTTCCATCTGGATAGGTGAAAGGGCAGTGAGGCGGGGGGGAGGGGGGGGGCGGTGGGTGACCCCTGTGGGAAATGGGAGAGGGTCATGTCCCCAAAGGACCTTGGTATCCAGTAGGGACGGGGTCTCAGGGCACAAAGACCCTCTCAGAGGCCACAGTGCGAGAGGGTGACCAGTATAGTGTCCTTAGGGGCAGCGAAGTAGCACCCAGCCCCCCACTCTCCACCCCTCCAGGGACTGGTGGTCACCCCCCCACCAGCCCTAAGAAGTGCAGAGGGGACATTTCACGCCCAGTGTCTAGTCTGGTCCACTACCCCTCCCCCACATTTGACAACTTCAAGACAAGCCCCCCCTCCCTACGGAAACGCTCCAGGCAACACCCCCCTCCTCTTTGGGGGGCAGAAGGAAGAGGCCAGAGGAAGCCACTCCCCCCCCCCCCCCAGCCTCCCACCCCCGGGCCTGCTGGGTTTAATGACCCTTCCGGGTCGCCCAGTGGGGGAGGGGAGCAGGGCAGGCCTCCACGTTGGGGTTGGTGGAGGGGGCAGGTGGGAACCCCAGAGCTCCCCTGGGCCTTGCCTGGGGCCCCCATGGCCGCCATTAACCCTAAGCTGGCGACGCCCACCCCCTCCAGACCCCTCCCCCAAGAGCCCTTTGTCCTCGGCCCCTACCCCCCACTTTATGACAACCCTAAGAGAGAGGCATTCCCAGGCAAGGACCAGGCAGGGGTGGGGGTGTGCTGGGTGGTCGCTGGAACCTGACTAGGGGGCCAGAGGGATCCTGGGCCACACCCTCCCCCCAATGCCTCCCGGAGAGAGAGGTCACCCGCTTGGGCCGGGGCCTTGCAAAACACGGTTATTTAAAGAGTTGTGCAAGGCTGGGGCCCGCGGGTGGCGAAAGGGGCCCCTCACTCCACGAAAGGAAGAGGGGGTGGGGTGGGGCAGAAAGCTGGGGAGGGGGCTAGGAGAGTCGGGAGTGGGGCGGCCCGGAGGAAGTGAGAAAAGAAAAACCGAAGAAAGAGAAGAAATAAGACGACAAAAACCCCAGTCCGGATTTCAAAGGCTTCTTGGAAAGCGACCGATTTGCATGGGGGGGGGGGGGCAACCCCTCCGGCCCGGGCGACTAAAAACGGAAGATTATTGACAAATCCGCCGCCTGGGGTCGGACGCCGAACGTTGGAGTTGACAAACGCGCGCTCCCCGCGCTTCCTGCGCCCGCTTTTGTGTCTGGGGGGCACTGACCGAGGCGGGGGGGCTTTTCCCGGGGATCCCCGCCAGAGCGCTGGCTGCCCGGCCGAACCCACGCCCGGGCGTGGGCATGGGGGGGGGGGGTCCTCCTCCAGGGGTCCCTTTCAGCTCCGGAGCCGACACTTTATAAGTAAGCCCTCCAAGCTGGCGAGGGTCGCTAGGGAACTGCCCTCCCCACCCGGCGTTCCCACTCCGCTCGGGGGTCGGGAATAAAGCACCCGATTCCGGGGAGAAAAAAAAATGAGATAAGAACCCGGAGCGCAGCCCCCCGCGCGCGCCTAGAGACCATTTCCTTCCGCTGGGGGGTGGGGGGCGGCGCTCACTCGGGACCCCCGACGGCCCTAGCGCAATGTGGTAGGGGGTGAGGTCTCCGAGGGGGGTCGCGGAGAAAACCACCCCAACTCGGACCCACCGGAGTCGCCTTCCCGGTCCTGGGCCCCCACCCTTGTGCCTGCCCAACTTTGGAGACCCCCCTCACTGGCTTCCCGGGCGCACTGCGCCCACCCGGGACCGGAACCCGCAACTTAAAAGGCCAGCCTCCCCCCCGCCTCACCGCGCAGGGCCCGCTCGGGGGGCGCATGCCCTGCGCCTGGCGTCCGGCCCTGCCCCGGCCGCGCCTGGCCTCCGGCCCGGGCCGCGAGCTGCGCGCTGCTGGCTCCCGGCCGCCGCCGGGTTTGTGCCGCGCGCCGACTCACCGAGCCGCCCGCCGAGTCCGCGTCTACACCCCCATCCGACCCGATTGGTAAGAGTCTCCCCGCGCGCGGCCTCCCCCGCCCCTCCCCTCCCCCCGCCGGCGCGCTCACCGCCCCGCAGACAAATCACCGGGTGACAAATCGCTCTCAGATGCAAATACCTCGCCGGTGATTCAGCGCTGCGGCCCGGGACGCGGGGAGGGGTCTCGTGAGGCCCCCTCCCCCTTCCCGGACGCCCCCTCGACCCCCGCGCTCGGTCCGAGGACGCACCGCCAGCCCAGGAGTGTTGGGGAGGGGGAGAGAGTGGCCAGAAATTTTCAGGTCACGGCCCCTTTAAATGATAATAAATAATAAAAGGGAAGGGGAACAGCTTCGCGGGAGGCCCCGCCCCCTGCTTAGGGACGGTGGGCAAAGTGCGCGCCGCGGCTCCGAGCGCACAGGACGCCGAGGGCGCGGGAGGGACTGGGAGCATCCGAGGGGGAGGGGAGGGCTTTAGACCTCCGTCAGGGCGGGCTGGAGGGACCCGAGCCGGGTCCGGGACCCCTTCACCAGCTCTCCCGGCATCTAGGACGGGCCTGCCCTTCCGGGCTCGGAGTTTCACTCCTGTCCCATAGCCCAGCGACCTGGAGCTAGAGACTTCGCCCCCCCCCCCACCCCACCCCCAACAGAGCCTCTGTTGCCACATCTGTAAAATGGGGATTAAAGACTCGGTGATGACTGGAGCTACAAGGAAGAGAAATGAGAGCAGGCCGGGGGCTCAGGGAGGAGGCCAGGACCCTCGTCGGGGGTGCTGCAGGGTGGGGAGAGGCCTAGGAGAGGGAAAGCTGCCGCCGGGGGCGGGGGGGGGGGGGGCAGCGCTGCTTGGACACAAGCGTGGGGGTGGGGGAGTGCGTGCTGGTCCTCGGGAAGACTCCTTGTGAAATCGTGACGACCCCTGCCCCCGACCGTCACCCTCTAGGAGGAGAGACAAGATAATCTCCTTGGTAATAATAACTTGATAATAATTTTCATCTTCTGAGCCTCCCCTTGCCCGCCATGTGTCCTATGCACGTTCACATCTCTGTGTAGGAGAGACTCTTAATGTCCTCATTTCAAAGAGAGCGACGCCGAGGAACAGAGTAGGGCGCCTCGAAGGTGGGGATGTGGATGTGGGCTCTGCTGGGAGGTCTGAGGTCCAGGGGCCACCCTTGGGACTAATTGCAGGGGCCCGGCTGCAGCCCAGATGTGAACCCAGTGGGAGCACGGGTGGGCAGTTGGCCTGGGGGCCACTTGTCCACGGTCCTACCGGGTGGAGTGGGCCCCTGGTTTTCAGTGTTGGTTTCATGTACCCTAAGGCTCACGCTACTGACATCTTCTCAGGACCTCAAGCCTCCAGTGCAAAGTGCAGGTTTCCTGCTTCAGGTGGGGGTGGGGGGTGGGATTCCCAAGCCCAGGGGATGAGTGCCTGGAGGCTGCCCCCACCCCAGGGCTGGAGTCCTGCCCACCTTTCAGGAACCCAGCCCTCGAGCCCCAGGGCCTCCTGTAGCCTAATGGCAGCAGGTGGTGAGAGGCCTCCACCTTTAGGCTATTAAACACCCAGTCCCAGCTGCCTGCTCGTCCACACCCCCCTCCAGTGGGAGGGGCAGAGACATCTGCCCAAAGAGGGGAAGCTTGGAGAGACCCAGGTGAGCTCCCAGGTGGGAGGACAGCCACCATAAGGGTCCAGGCACCCCCCCCCCCACCAGGAGCCACTTCTCCCAAGTGCAGGAAAGCCTCTTCCCCATCCTAGAGCCAAGGACATCAGAAGGCACTCCCTGCCCCACCCAGGTGAGATTCGTGAGCCTCTCTGCCTCCGTCTTCCCTTGTAAAAGGAGCCCATGTTTTGTTTGTTTTTTATCCTTTCTTTTTAGAGAGGGAGCGCACGTGTACACAGAGGGGCAGAGGGAGAGAAAGAGAATCTTAAGCAGGCTCCACGCTCAGTGGGGAGCCCAACGCAGGGCTGGATCCCTTGGCCTCCGCAGCGTGTAGGACCACAACTTGAGCCAAAATCAAGAGTCCGGACGTTCAAAGGCTGAGCCACCCAGGCACCCCCAAATGAGTCCACGTTAATTCATTCCTCGTATACTCGTTTTGAGGGTTCCATTTCCTTCTGCTCAAAAGGAGGGGCACGGCGGGGTACTCTCAAGGGCGGGGTGGGGGGGGGTGCTGCCCTTCCCCCATTTCCCTGGGGAAAGTTGTCCATACATAGCGACTTCCCCAGAGGTGCCCAGTCCTAGAGGGTGAGGGGCTGCAGGATTCCCAGCTGCCTCCAGTGAGGCCATCCTATTTTTAGCCCAGGGAGGGAGCTGGGAATTGATTCGCAGACTTGCTGGCTCCACTGGGAGTGGGCAGCAGGCCCTGGTTCCACCTCGGTCCTCCTGGTCCTGCTATGTGATTTCCAGTTGGTGCTGACCCTTCTTTGGTCTCTGTTTTGCAAGCTGGGAAATGGGTACAGAGACCCAAGTCCTATAAGGTTTCCTGTCCAGACCATGTTGCAAGGCCCCTGCGGGTTTGGGACACCTCCCCCCCCCCCCCCCCCGGGGAAAAAGTAGCCAGCTCCCCACTCAGGGGTGGGGGAGGGTGGGGGAAGCACCCTCTTAAAAATTCACCCAGATCAAAAAAGAAAGGCGGGGGAGGGTGCCTCGGTGGCTCAGTTGGTGAAACATCAACTTTGGCTCCGGGTCATGGTCTCGCCTTTGTGAGTTCGAGCCCCACGTCGGGCTCTGTGCTGACAGCTTAGAGCCTGGAGCCTGCTTCGGATTCTGTGTCTCCCTCTCTCTCTGCCCCTGCCCCGCTCATGCTCTGTCTCTCTCTGTCTCTCAAAAATACATAAATGTACAAAAAAGATTGAAAAAATAGTTTTAAAAAAAATTCACCCAGATCCCAAACAGTCCACCTCCCCATGTTTTTCCTCCTCAAACATGTTCCCACATCTGGGCCTTTGCACTGGCCAGTCCTTCTGTGTGGCGTCCCCTTTCCAGGTCACCCCATGGCCCGTGCCCTCTCCTGCTTCACACTGGAGCCTCTGCTCCTCAGAGGGTCCCTCCCTGACCTCTCAGGGTCAGGCGTGACCCCATCATGTCACCCTGTTTTGTCTTCATCCAGGTGCTTCTGTTTTTGATACGTCCGGTATTCACTTGACCCACTCTTCCTTGCTTGAAGCAGGGTTTCCAGGCCTGAGGCTGTGCCTGGCACATAGTAGTTGCTCAATAAATGTTGGTTGAGTGAATTCGTGTGTTCCCTCCCTCATCCCACAGGATTTTTGGCGTCTGTCTATACAGAGGTGGAGGGGAACAATTCACCGTCTTGATTTCCAAAACAAACAAGCCCGGACAGGGGTGCTGGGCCCCGTGGAAACGACTCAACCCTGTTTTCCGTCACTTGCACCTGGCTCCCGGGTTGCCCTGGCCCTGCAAGCCGGGGTCCACGAAAATGCGATTTCAACAACTTTTAAAGTAAGAGAAAAGCAAATGTACCAATAACGGATGTATATTAATGAATCCAGCCTAAATTATATTAGGTTTTGTAAAAACAGTAAAGTATCACGTTTAATAGTTTCTCATAGACAAGACCGAGGAGACGAAAGTGCCTGCGACCCAGGAAGTTCATGATGCGGCTCGCTTGACCCATTCCGCATCGGGGAGACGCTGGGCCGGGGTCTGGTATGGGGTTCCCATGGGCGACCGCCCCTTAGCGCTGGCGGCTCCTTTGTGGGGGTCGAGCCGGGAACTTCGGTGGGGTGCGCGCCCCACCTGCCGGGCACCGACGGGACTGCAGTCAGGGGCGGGGCCGGCGCCTGAGGCCGCCAGGTGGCGCCGTGTCCCCTGAAAACGACTTTCCCGGGTCAGACGGGGAAACTGAGGCCCGCGGAGTTATTTTGTCCCCTGTGGCTCCTTCTGAATGTCCTACGGTAGAATTGCCAGATAAATACCGGATTCGCGGTTAAATTTTAAGTGTATCCTAAGTTTTGCACAGGACCTACTTATACTAAAAAGTTGTTCATTGTTTATCGGAAATTGAAATTAGCCCCTTTCCCTACCCCAGACCCCCAGGGTTTATCCCCATCAGGTGGCCCTGAGGCCCATCCCACCTGCTCTCTCGGATGGGCTGTGCTGGCATATGCCTGGTCCTGGCAGCTCAAAAGGCAAGACCCGTGGTAGTAATGAAGTAATAAACCGGAAAAGTCTCCACCTACCTTGGCCGTGTCCCTCCCTGCTTAGGAGCCTCCATGGTTCCCATCACCCTCAGGAAAGATCCGGCTTATCCCTGCAGCTGGCAATCTTCCCACTGCACTCTCCTCTGGCCCCGCAGGCCTTCTAGCTCTTTCTCACCAGATGTTTCCTGCCCCAGGGCCTTTACACTGTCTGTGCTCCCCATCTGTTGTGCTCTTCCCCCACCTCCGAGCTGCGTTCACATTTCCCAGACTTGCCTGCTCCAGGAAGCCTTCCCGGACTCACCCCCACCAAGGTCAGGCTCCCAGTGACCCACGAGGGGCACACATGTCTTTCTCATGACCCTTTCTGCTGCTCTAACTCTGCATCTCTCCAGGTAGTCTGCCCCTTCCGTCCAAGACCAGGCAGGGACTGTGTACAGGAAGCCCCTCCTCACTGCCGTGGCCCGACCCCCAGCGCAGAGCCTGGCACACGGGAGGGGCTCCGAAAACGAGGTCCAGCTAAATGGGCCCCAAACGACTCCTCTTCCTAGACCTCCCTTTCAGCCCTTCAACTTTGTGTGTTTTCCTGAGATAATCGTGAATCCTGACGCAGAACTTCGCCAGGCTTCCCCCGACAGTGACATTTTGTAACACTGCACTACGGTATCACAACCAGGATTTTGACACTGATGCGATCCGCCCACCTTCTTTGGATTTCCCCGTTTTATGGGACAGGAGTGTGCCATCACGAGGGTCCCTCCTGCTGCCCCCCCCCCCCCGCCCACCTCGCTCACCGCCCCTACCGCCCTCACCCCGGCAACCACCGGTCTCTTCTCCATCCCCATAACGCTCTCTCCTCCAGGTGCTGTTAGAACCACACGTGTCGTGTAACCTTGGGGGTTGCCTGATTTTCCCCGCGTGATTCTGGGAGATGCGTCCGAGGGGCCACGTGTCTGCCCCGCGCCCACAACTGTCTGCTGCTGAGTTGTGTCCCATGGTGTGGGTGGGCGAGTGTGCTTGCCCACACGCGTGTCGTGGACGCCCAAGGTACCGCGTGTCGGCTGCCGCAGGTGAGCTAAGTGTGCGGGTTTTCTGTCCCGGAGCTTTTATTTCTCTGACGTGAATACCCCAGAGCCCCCTTCACCTTCTTTTTTTTTTAAAAAAAAAACGTTTTTCCTGCAGAAACTGTGCCACTCCCTCTGCACACACTTTCTCTCTTAACCCCCACAACACACTTGGTCATTCATCCCGCAAATATCTAATCAGCCCGACCATGCGCTGGGCGCTGGGGATACGTGGGGGACCACGTGAGACAGGCAGCCAGCAGGTACAACACAGGGACATCAGAACCGTGATGGGGGCAGCGCTGGGCGCAGAGAGCTCCAGGAAGGCTTCCCGGAGGAGGAGGAGGAGGAGGAGCCAGCTGAGCTGAGACTTGATGGATGAGTGAGGCACAGCTGGCACGACAGCCAGACCTGCATGTGCAAAGGCCCAGAGGCCACAGGGATGGCAGCAGTTCAAGCAGCTGCACAGAGAGGGTGAGTTTGGAGGGCAGGGAGTGGGCGGGGGCGGCAGGGCCTGTGGGCAAAGGGGAGAATTCCACCCTCTTGTCCTGCCCGGTCTGGAGGCTGGTGTTGAAGACAAGAACAAGCCAGCTTCAGGCCAATGTCGAAATGGCCCTGTGTTTTGGCCTCTTGGTCTCACATTAACATCGCTGCCAATTTGGATTACTTGCAGGGCCGTGCTGTTTCCAGATAAGTTGGGAGCCCTGGAGCCCTCCCAGAGATGGGCGGGGGTCCTGCAGGAGTGACTAAGCCTCAGCCAGCAGGGCTGTTGGGGGAAGGCTGAACTAATCCTGCGCAGGCAGCCCCACCCAAGCGACATCTGGGCGGGGCGAGGCTCTGACGGCTCGCAGCAATCCGGGTGCAAACAGCGGTGTGGGGCTTCTGAGCCCAGGCCTCCAGGCTCTTCCTGGAACCTGTGCCAAGGGATGAGCCTGACTTTCCGGGAGCACCATGCGGCCATGCGGGAAGGAAGCCCAACAGCCACATGGGTGGGGGGTGGGGGCGTGGGGAGAGGACTGCTCCGCCACTAGGCCTGCCAGGAAGGCCTTCTGGGGCCTTCCAGGTCCGGCCGCTAGGTGCGCCCGTCCAGCCCAGCCCAGCCCAGTTACTCCACAGGCCCGGGAGTGAGAATCGGCCGCTCTTCTGCCTCCCTCCGCTGTGGGGCGCTTTCTCAAGGAGCCGTCCGTCCGCCCATCCGTCCGTCCGTCGGGCGAGCGGCTCTGTGCACGTGCTCCAGGGAGCACCTGTGCACTCCGTGACACCCGCCCTTTCCCCAGCCGGGACGCTGGACATTCACCGGGTAGCAGTAACACTACTTTATTTCAGCACTTTAAAAATCACACGCTGTTCACATGTCCGTATTTCTGAAAATGGGACGAAGCTTATAACGTTACGATTGCAAGATGTCCGTCAGTGCTATGGGGGAACGTTCCAGAGAGTGCCAGTATCAAAGTGTCTTCAATTTCAGGAAATACAGAAGTAAGTAATTAGGATATCAGTGGGAGCAGACATCACAGCAAATTCGTACCGAGGGGACATGGGGGGGGGGGACGTTTTCACTATGATTATCTTGCACAGAAACCGAGATATTAATAACCACATGCGAGCGGTTGCTGTTCAAACGGCACCTGTCCCACAGGGGCCCAGCTCTCTCCCGCAGAATCCGCCCGGATTGGGGCCGGACGCTCCCTCAGGACACCCGCACTCTCCCGGGCTTCGGGGGCCCGGCGGTGGCCAGGGGGGCGGCCAGGCGGCGCAGCTCCGTCGGGGGGGCGGCGGGGGCGGGCAGCCCGGAGCCCCGGTGCTGGCGGGGCCGCCGCGGGGCGCAGGGGCAGACCCGGCGGAAGGCCTGCCGGAAGTGGGAGCCCAGGAACGCGTAGAGCAGCGGGTTCAGCGCCGAGTTGCCGTAGGACATGCAGTGTGCCCAGATCTTGAGCGCGTAGGCGGTGTAGCTGCGCGGGTGCCAGGCGCCCGCCGGGCCCAGCGCCTGCAGCACCAGGAACAGCTGGATGGGGCCCCAGCAGGCGGCGAAGAGCAGGACCACCGCGGCCACCAGCCGCGAGACCTTGGCCCGCACGGCGCCGGCCCGCTCTGCCAGCAGCCGGCCCTGCGGGGTGGAGGGGTGGTGAGGAAAGGCTGCGGGCTGGCCGGGGCCACCCGGCAGAGCCCCCCTCCGTGGTCGCTCACTCTTAAAGTAAGCTCCGGGGCCCAGGTGGGGCCTGAACTCGTGACCCCCTGAGCAAAAGCGCCTGCTCTACTCGCTGAGCCGGCCTCCCTTCTTGAGCCTGGCACGTCCCCCCCCCCACACTTCGCTGCCCCCTCTCCCCCCCCACCCCCGGTTCCTCCAGACGCGCGTCCCCCACACCGTGCCTCCACCCAGCCAGCCAGCCAGCCGGCGGCCGCTCACCTGCAGGGCGCCGTCGGCGGCCGCGGGGCTCACGGCGGTGCGGCCCAGGTGGCGCAGCATGGCCCCGTAGCAGGCGCAGGTGGCGACCAGCGGCAGCAGGTAGAGCGCCAACAGGTTGTAGAGCGCGAAGGCGCGCTCCAGGGTCCGGCTGGGGAAGACCTCGCTGCAGTAGGTGCGGGGCCCGGGCGAGAGGCGGTGCAGGGCGAGCACCGGCGCGGACACGGTGGCCGAGCCTGCGCCACACGACAGGGTGAAGACCCTGCCCCGGGGACGAGGGACGCCAGGAGGCCAGGACCCCTACCCTCAGGTGCCCCCTGGGGCAGCGTCACTGGGCGCGCCTCGTAGGCGCGCGTCGTCCGGGGTCCGCGCCTTCGGCGGCTCTTCGGAGGGAGCGCCCATTTCCCAGATGTACGCACGGCCGGAGCCCAGTGAGGGGCGGTTGGCGGGGCGGGGGGTGGGGGTGGGGGCGCCCAGGGCACGAAGGCTTGTCGCCCCTCCCCCCCCCTCGCCCCGTGCGGCGCTCGCGCTGCACTCACCCACCCAGATGCCGAGGCTGACCGCCAGAGCCAGGCGGGGTGTGCGGCGGCGCAGGGCGCGCAATGGGAACACGGTCACGTACCAGCGGTCCACGCTCATGGCCGTCAGGGTGGCGCACGTGGCCTGCACCGAGACCTGGGGGAGGGGGCGAGAGCGGGCGTTTCGTCCCGTGTGCGGTGTGGGGCCTGCCCCGTCTGCGCCCACCCCGCGGGTGCCCCCACAGGTCCAAACACCCGGGCACAAACGGGACATGTCGCGGGAGGGCCTCCAGGGGTAGAGAGGGGGATCCCAGTGCGGGTTTGATCGGGCCGCTGGGGGTCCGCTGAGATGGGCAGAAGCACAGCCATCCTAGGAAGGCGGGACAGGCGCGCGAGAAGGCGCCGGCCCAGCTCCGCAAGCCCGGTCCCTAACTGTATCTCTGCCTTTTACGCGGTCCCTTTTCCTGTCCCCAGGCCCAGGCTCCACCTCCTCCTCGGCCCCGCCCCTGGACTCCGCGGCCCCTTCCCCAGCCCGCGCACCTGCTGCATGTAGTTGACGAACTTGCACATGAAGTCGCCCAGCACCCAGGCGGGCAGCGGGTAGAGCAGGGCCGTGAAGGGCACGCAGCACAACAGGAAGGTCACGTCCGTGGCCGCCAAGTTGGCTGCAGGAGGGAACACGCGGGGGCCTCAGCCACCCAACAGCCCGGCCCAGCCCCCACCCTTTCCTTGCCTTTCTCCGAGTAACCCACAAGACCGCCTGGAAGATCCCCCGGCATCTTTCGGCAGAGAAATTGGGGCGCCCTCCAGTCCCCCATTCGTACACGTCAAACATCCCCTCAGTACGGGTTTCGTGGCCGTTTGAGCGACAGTCATTGCGCCCTGCGCGCCCCCGTCCGGGCTGGAGAGCCGGGGCGCGTTCCCGTCGAGGCTGGAAGAGCCGGGGTTGCGCCCCCGTCGAGGCTGGGAGAGCTGGGGTTGCGCCCCCGTGGAGGCTGGGAGAGCCGGGGGGCACCCCTGTCCGGGCTGGGAGAGCTGGAGTTGCGTCCCCGTCCGGGCTGGGAGAGCCGGGGGCTGCACTCCCGTGGAGGCTGGCAGAGCCGGGGTTGCGCCCCCATCGCGGCTGGGAGAGCCGGGGCGCGCCCCCGTCCGAGCTGGGGAGAGCCGGTGCGCGCCCCCGTCGCGGCTGGGAGAGCCGGGGTGCGCCCCCGTCGAGGCTGGGAGAGCCGGGGCGCGCCCCCGTCGAGGCGGGGAGAGCCGGGGTTGCGTCCCCGTGGAGGCTGGCAGAGCCGGGGTTGCGCCCCCGTCGCGGCTGGGAGAGCCGGGGCGCGCCCCCGTCCGAGCTGGGGAGAGCCGGGGCGCGCCCCCGTCGCGGCTGGGAGAGCCGGGGTGCGCCCCCGTCGAGGCTGGGAGAGCCGGGGCGCGCCCCCGTCGTGGCTGGGAGAGCTGGGGTTGCGCCCCCGTGGAGGCTGGGAGAGCCGGGGCGCACCCCTGTCCGGGCTGGGAGAGCTGGGGTTGCGTCCCTGTCCGAGCTGGGAGAGCTGGGGCGCGCCCCCGTCGGGGCTGGGAGAGCCGCGCACGCCCCCGTCCCCTCTGAACCTGCCTCCGGGTCTGCAAGCTGGAGACAGTGGCGCTGCCCAGCAGCCACCACGGAATAGAGGAAAAGGAGCACTCACCTGAGCCAAGTCGGTCGGCCCATCATACAAATGTGTGAACCGAGCCTTTCATTGGCGCAAGGGTCGCAAACCGGGCTCCCGCGGGCCTAGCAGCCCCTCTCCCTACTTTCATTCATAGGACACCGTGTCACAAGAACCACGTTTTAGCCAGACACCTTCCTCAGGGCCAGGCCAAGCTCTCCACCGGCCACTGTCCAGACTCCAGAGTTCTCGAGCTCTAGCCCAAGAGTCAGGGACAGTAGGGACGGGACCTGCTCCCTGCACGGGGCGGGGGGCGGGGGTGCCGTCTGGGAGAGCACAGCGCACTAGGAGGCCCCCTGGGCCTCTCTGGGGACCCCCGGAGTGGCCGGCAGGTGCCCGGGCGCTCACCTATGTAAAAGTTGGTCACCGTCCGCATCTGCTTGTGGCGGCAGATGACGAAAATGACGAGTGAGTTCCCTGCCAGCCCGAGCAGCATCAGCGCCACGAAGGAAACCGGCACAAGCCAGGCGTCCACCGGCCGCGGCACAGGGGCCCGGCCGTCCGAGGCGTCGGCGCCACAGCCCGGGCAGACCGTCGCGTTGGCCGGCGCCCACCAGGACGCGTTGGGCGCGGACGTGGCCGCGGCGCGCATGGCTTCGCCGCCCTCTTCCCCCTGGCCGCCCGCCGGCTTGCGCCCAGGCGGCGACCTTCCTCCTCGCTGCCTGCTGGGGACACGCCCGCGGAGCCTGGGAAGGGTCTCGGCTGCAGGCCACCAGACCCGGAGGGCGACTCCGCGGGGCAGGGCGGCTTCTCTGCTGCCGACGCAGCCGCGGCCACTTTATCCCCTGCGCCCCCCTGGTCCCCGCCTCTCCCGCAGCCGCTGGCCACTCCTTCAGCTGCCCGTGCGCCCTCCACTCACGTGCACAGCCACCTTCTCCCGCTTTCGCTCTCCTTGCACAGTCTGGCCCCGCAGCCCTGGAGGGACAGGCTGGAGGTGGGGCTCGCGGGACCAGGGGAGAGGGGAGGGGGGAGGCTGTGTGGAGGCTGCTGTGGACCCTAGAGGGCGAGCCTAACCAGGGGGTTGAGACTCAGAGGACAGGCAAGCGGCGGGGACAAAACAGAGACCAGAGAAGGCGCCCTGTTAGCCTTCCGCGTGGCTGGGGCTCCGGGTGGGTGGGCCCTGGCTGGCAGGGAGGCCAGCCCCCATCAGAGGCTGGGAGAAGGGGCACTGGAGAGCCATAGAAGGCTCAGAGCAGGGCAGGTCAGGTCCGCCGGGGAACTGGCAGTTAGAAGACACCCGTTCTTTTTCATATATATTTTTTTAACGTTAATTATTTTTGAGAGACAGAGGGACAGAGCACAAGCGGGGGTGGGGGGGTGGGACAGACAGAGAGGGAGACAGAGAATCTGAAGCAGGCTCCAGGCTCTGAGCTGTCAGCGCAGAGCCCAAGGTGGGCACGAGATCATGGCCTGAGCCAGAATCAGACGATAACCGACTGAGCCACCGGGCGCCCCTAGAAGATACCTGTTCTTGAAGTACACAGCCTGCGGGGACTCCTTGGCTGTGGATGGGGGTGTGGCCCCCTGCCTGACTGGCTGCCCCTATTGGACACTCGCACTGGGGGCGTGGGCACCTGTGCCACTGGGGGTAGGAACCAGGTGGAGGGCAGTTTGCAAGGGCATGTGTACCCCACGTACCCCAGATACTTTTTCTGTCCACCCGCTTTCCATCTTGAGGACGATTCTGGACAACGGCTTAAACAATCAGAAAAGGAAGAGAAACTTCTTTGAGGTGGGGGCTGTGGGGAGAGCAGCGGCAGCTCCTGGGGCGGCCGAGGGTCCAGGCGGGTGTGAGGAGGGTACCAACCCAGGTTCCCCAGAAAGGAGACCCCAGAATGGGGGGGAGGCCCGGTCGCATGCTCTAGAATTAGCACATTTATTGGGCAGTTAGTTCTCGGGGGCGGGAGCAGGAACCAATCCCCGCCCCCCAGAACCAGCGGGAACCAACCCCCCCAGGACCCCCTGCTGGCCGCCCCCCCCCCCCGCAGGCGCCTTCTCTCTGGATTTATATCACCTTTGATTCATTTGGCTCTTTTCACATTTATCCGTATGATGCCACATAGTACGCGCTTTGGGGGCTCTTTTAGCAGCCCCTCCCCCGTACCCTGTGTGTTTGTCAAAGTGATCCGGTCATGGTCCGGCACAGTTTCCAACAGGCTGTCTGCGGCCGCTGTCTCCCTGTGGCGTCTCTTCACGTGGTCCTGGTTTCCACTTTTCTTGTAGACTGAAGGGTGGGTTCCAGCCAGATTCCACAGGTTCGATTCTCTGCTCCCAACCCTCCCACAGCTCCCCGTTGCCAGACCCGCCATCACAGGACCGCAGGGCTCACGGGTCCACCCTCGGCCCTGTGCCTCCTTCCCCCTCATGCTCACTCATCACCCAGCTCTGGTCACTCTGGATACCTCAGGGCCTTTGCACTGGCTGTCCTCTCTGCCTGACACACTCTTCTCACTTTGCAGCCCGCCAGTCCCTCTCTCGGAGAACTCCTCTTTCCTGCCCCACTCCGAGGGGAAAGGGTCTGTCCCGGCCACTGCCACACCCCAGAGCCCATCACTGGGCCCTGCTGACAGTGGACATTTGTCAAATGAACAAATCCTCAGGGGTGAAAGGGGGTGGGAACTGATGTTGCCCTATGTAAAAAAAAAAAAAATTGTTTTATTAAAAAAAATTTTTAATTATTATGCTTATTTATTTTGAGAGGGAGACAGAGTGTGAGTGGGGGAGGAGCAGAGAGAGAGGAAGACACAGAATCTGAAGCAGCTCCAGGCTCGGAGCTGTCAGCACAGAGTCCCAACAGGGCTCGAACCCACTGACCGCGAGATCATGACCCAAGCCCAAGTCAGAGCTTAATCGACTGAGCCACCTAGGCGCCCCCCTCCCCTCCTTTTAACGTCTATTTTCAGAGATGAGTAAAGGAGTCAGGGCTCCAGGGGCCGCACTGAAACAGGACTGGGAGAGTCTGGTGGACTCGGGGCTGGGGGCCGGGGTGGGGGCGCGGCTTGGGTCATTTCATCTGTCTCCTGCCTCTGAAATGGATGCCCCCCTCTTTCCTAGCTCCCCAGGCCTCGGTTTCCCCGACCAGCCCCTGGAGGCTGGGTGCCCCGCCCACCGGCCTCCAGGCTTCGGGGGCGGGGATCTCGCTACCCGCCGCCTCGGTCTCCCCGTGTGTGCCCCGGGATCTGGCTGGCCCTGCGGCCTCGGTCCCCGCCCCGCGCGTCCAGCCTCCAGGCCCCGCCCCGGCCCGCCTCTGGGCGCCCGTCACTTCCTGCTCGGCCCGAGAAGGCCCTGCCGGGCGGCGGCGGCGGCGGCAGCAGCGTCCGGGCCATGGTCGCGCTGGAGAACCCGGAGGGCGGCTCGGAGGCGGCGGCGGTGGGAAGCGCCCCCGGCGGGCGGCGGACGCTGTGAGCGCGGCAGGGCGGGCGGGGCACGCCCTCCAGGACTCCGGGGCCCCTCCCCTCTCCCCTCTCCCCTCTCCCCTCTCCCCTCTCCCCTCTCCCCTCTCCCCTCTCCGCTCTCCCCTCTCCCCTCTCCCCTCTCCCCTCGGGTCCGGCTGCAGCCCCAGGCCCGCCCCGCCCCTTTTCCTTGGGGGTGCCCCGGACCGTGGTGGGGGTGGGAGGAGGGGGCTTTGTCGTCCCCCGGGGGGATCCCACCCCCGACCGGCCCGCGCGTCTGCTGCGCGGGGGGAGGCACCCGGTTCGTGCGTCGGCGTGCCCCCGGGGCCCAGAAGTGCCCCCTCAGCCCCGCGCCCGCGTATTGTCTCGCTTTGGGGGTGTCGTGCGCCTGGCCGCCCGCTCGGGTGAGGTGGCGAGGTGGTGTCGCTGCGCGCCGCGTCCCCCGAGTCCGTTTTGGTGTTGCGGGCGCTAACGCACGAGCCGCTGTCCCCCCACGCGGGGTCTGCACCCCACAGCCAGTCCTGTGCGCGCCCCATGGGGTTTTCCAGCCCCCACCCCCCGAGGACACAGGGCTCTTTGTTCGTGTCTGAGTACTTAACGGGGGGGCGGGGGTGCTTCAACACCGGGTCAGCGGGAGCGGGAGGGGGCGGGGCCGCCGCTGCAGGTAGGACCCCAGAGGGGCCGGGCACACTTCCGCGGAAGCGGGGTGTTTATGCCCCAAACCGCGCTGTCGCCCCCTGGTCCTGGGGGGGTGGGGGGCGGGGAGCGAGGAATCGGCTGCCTCGTCGTCCGTCCGTGTGCCGGTCACTCCAGCTTCTGTGCCTCAGTTTCTCCATCTGTACAACGAGATAGACCAGCGGCCTCTTCTCGCAGTGCCTGGGACGAGGTGGGGGGTGTCAGGGACCCTGCGCTCAGAGGTGCCCCGCAAAAGGACGCGCGCATTCTGTGTTGTCCCAAGCGTCTCATTCTGTTTCCTTGCCGCTGTGCTGTTACGATTTCCGCCCGGTACCTGCCCGGAGGCCACGTGGGTCCCCACAGACGTGGGACTTCCCTTCTTTGAAGGGGCCTTAAGCACCCAGAGCGGGTATTAACTTGCCAGGTGGGTGCCACCGCGGCACCCCGTGTCCCCCGGGGTGTGGCCGCTGCTGGGGGCCGCGGGGCCCCGCCCCAGCCTGAGTCACCTCCGCTCGGAGCCCTCCCCCCTTGGTTTCCTGCTTCGGGAAGTAGGTTCCTCTCTTGCTTGTTCCTGGGGGAGGGGGACCGGTGCCAGAGAAGGTACCCTGGAGCCCAACAGAGCAGGTGGCGAGAGGCCCCCTTTCAGAACCCGCGGGGAACAGAACTGGGGGAGACAAAGGAGGCTGTTCTCCCCAGACCCAAGCTGACTTAGCAGCTGTTTCTACCTGGGGCCTGTCCACCCTCACTGGACAGGCACCTTGAGGACACGGACATTTCCTGAGGCCTGTCAGGTCCAGGAAGCCTAAGGCACCCCGCCTGCGTTGCCGGTTTCCCCATCCGTGAAGCGGTCTCTGTGGGCAGGTGCCCGGGGCCACAGCAGGGGCGGGGCCGACCCCATCCAGTCTGCAAGCGTGTAGTTCGGGAAAGGAGGGTTAAATAGTAAATAGATGAGTAGACCAGCTGGTTCTGGGCAGCAACAAGTGAGGCGGGGTAATGGGGCTGGTCGGGCTGTCCAGGAGCACGGCGGCTTCTCCCAGGAGGTGGCATTTGAGCCGACGGCAGACTGTGCCAAGAAAGGTACTTCCGGCAGAAGGCTGAGCAAAGGCCCTGAGGTAGACTGTTCCTGGGGGCTTTGGGGCACGGTGAAGGAAGCAGAGGATGGGGTGAGGCACTGATTTTTGATGTGTGGGTGTGTTTTTACACAACCTTTGTGCTGCCACACGTCCCTCTCCCGTCAGCCTTCGTTACAGATCCGATTTGCTGGGCACTCGTGGGTTACCATCTCTGTCCTGCCCGCTTCTGCTGTCCTCTCTTCCTCGAGTGGGGACCAGGCCCGGTCGTTGGCCCTGGAGGCCACACGTTTCTTGTCTCCTGCTGGAATTTGGTTGAGGTCAGCAAGCTTGAGTTGGTGGTGGGACTCGATTTCCAGTGCTCGGCTCAGCGCAGGAGGCCCACGAGAGGGTGGCGAGCCCTCCAGAAGCCTATGGGGCCGGACACAGGCCCCTGTGGTCCCGGTGCAGGGCAGGGCAGGGCTTCTGATGCCAGGTCAAGATGGAGCTGGGCCTTGCCCTCAGGGTTCTGGGGAGCCATGCATGGTGGTGGAGCAAGGGAGGGCCCCGTTGGGTCTCAACCAGGTGTGGGGGGTGGTCTGAGGGGCCCAGAGGGAAGCAGGAGGCTGAATGGTTCAAGGGGGTGTTGCTGTTCCGACCAGGTTCAAATCCTGGCTCTGCCACTCTCAAGAGGTAATGGGGAAGCCCCATTTCTCCGAGCCCCAGGTCCTGAGGACTCAGCCCTGCTCTGACATCTCCTGATAACCACCCCCCGCGCCGGATGCGGACTCTGTTATCAGCCCCACCAGGCTGGCGTTCTGGACGCTGTCCAGCTGCCAAGGTGGAGACATAGGCATTGGAGCCCGGGGAGAGCTACGGTGAACTGGGGCTTGGGGTGGGCCTCAGGGAGGCAGCCCTCAGTTTGGATCCAGCCTCACAGTCACTGGCTCTGTGCTGACTTGATTTACCTCTCCCCGTGCCGGCCGGCCGCCTTCCTCGCGACTGTGGGATCTTGAGATGATGACTTTGTGTCTCAGTTGCTAATTTAATGGGCCTCAACATAGTATCACCAGCCTCCTGCATGATAGTGATGGTGAAAATGAGTATTCACAACAGCGTGGCAGAGGGGGTGAGCTCCCCATGACAGGAGGAAACCAAGCAAGTTGCAGCTGGGTTGATGTCTGCCCTGGTGCCTTGTGGCCCTGAGTGTCCCCTTTCAGACTCACAGAGGCCGTTTGTTATTTTTTTTTTTTTTTAATGTAAGCCCCAACACAGGGCTTGAACTCATAACCCAGAGATCAGGGCCTGAGCTGAGATCAAGAGTCAGACGCTTAACCAACCGAGCCACCCAGGCGCCCCACACAGAGGCCATTCTTGTCCTAACTTGGCAGAGAGTGAGCTGAGGCTCCCGGTTCCACCGTGAAGCATCCTAGCTAGGATTTGAACTCGGGGCTGAGATTCCAGGACCCGAACCGTACCTCTGCCGTGTGCTCCTGTTGATGGGCACTAGTGCGTGTGTGAGTTTATTCGTCAGACAGCAGCATGGATTTTGGCAGAAACTGTTACCCGGGGAGCCCGTGCTGCTTACCTGCTCCACTGTGACCTCATGCCCTGCTGAGTCTCATCAGCCTGTTTGCTTTTTGATCAGGATGTAATGGCCATTCTACAGAGGGCAGATGCTTAAGGCTGGGGACGCTTTACATATGTATAGACCCCACGGAGCACTCGCTTCATTCCTAACCCCTACAAGGTCTCTGCCACAGTCCTGGAGTTTCACGGTTTTCTAGAGCCTACTGGTGGCTTGGAAGGAAGAGGCCACACTTCTGTTTTTAATTTGTGTCCTGGGAACTTTGGGTACCAGAAAGTTTGGGGGGCATTTTGGACTCGGAGTCCTACTCAGTCTTGGAATTGTGGGATTTTTTTGAGAACCGATGCGGCAGTCGGTTTTCGGACCACCTGCTGGGTGCCAGGCTTGGTGGGTGAGTGTCTGCGTGGGGACTTTGGTGGACGAGGCTGGCAGTCTACGGTGATCAGGAAAACAAAGCAGTGACATATTACATAAAGGGGTCGGGGTCTCCCTGACAGGTTAGAACAGAGCCAAAGGAGATGTTCAAAGGAGTGAGCCATTCAGACGCAGGGGGAGCGTGCACCGGGCAGGGGTACAGGCCGGCGGGTGGGACGGCGTGTGGCATTGCTGGAGGGGCGGTGAGGAGACCCTGTGGCTGGAGCAGACAGAGGGAGAGGGAGTTAGGACACGGAAGGGGCCATCCTGGCGCCCAGACCCTCTGAGGGTCAGGATCCACCACTGCCCCTGCAGTGTGAGGGTTTTGTGGCCCAGTGGGGACCATCCCCCCTGTGGTCTGAGGGTCATCAGGGGCTGACCTGGAAGCCCGGAACTTGCCAGGATGCTTCCATCCAGTGCTCCGTCCCGGCCCCGTGTCGTGTCTGCAGCTGGCCCGTGGGTCCCCAGTGGGACGCCTGGCCATGCGGCTAATTCATCTACACATTAATGCCATTTGCTTGGAGGACAGCAGATTAGTTCCGAGGGGGGCACATTTCGGGCGGACTCCAGGGACAGAAGGCAGATAGACTTGGCCGTCACCTTCAGCTTCCGGGGGGATGTTTCTCGGTGTCTCTGCTGCTGGCATGGGGGTTGCTCCATTAAATCAAGTCTTTTGATGGGGTGCCCGGCTGGGAGCCCCACATTGGGTACAGAGATTGCTTAAATAAATAACCTTTTAAAAAATCTCAAAAAAAAAAAAAAAATAAGGCCTCTTGAGAAACTCCAAGAGGAGGGCAGTGTTCAAACCTGGAGACTCTGGGTCCCACTGGCTTGCGGAAGATCCGGAAGCCTGGGAACTTTTCTTGGCCACCCACCCGAGGTGTGAATGCAGGCCAGTGTCTGCTCCTCTCCGAACCCCAGTTTACTAATCTGTCATCACGACTGTACGGGCCTCCTGGGGGATGTGACCACGAAACAAACGGGAATTTTAAGGGTCTAGGGCTCCCGTTGCTGAGGGAAACCAAGCGGCAGTGGCCATGGTGGGGGTCCTGGCCTGTGTTGGCCCTGAGGCCTGCCTCCCCACCCCAACCCCGGCCCACAGGCCCCTTCCGGGCTGCCTGCCCGCTCTAGCTGGCTCCCAGGTGAAGAGGCTGTCAGCATCCAAGCGGAAGCAACACTTCATCAACCAGGCCGTGCGGAACTCAGACCTCGTGCCCAAGGCCAAGGGGCGGAAGAGCCTTCAGCGTCTAGAGAACAGTGAGCGGGGGCTGGGGGCACCTCCGGGGGGTTCCTGGGGCCCAGATGAGAACTGTGTGTCTGTTGGTATCACCTGGTGCTTTTACCCTGAGTCTGACCCTGAGCTGGCAATGCTGGCGGTGGGCTATAAGGAGCTCTGGGCGTTGGAGCTCAGGTTTTGAAAGATGTATAGGAGTTCAACGAGCCCGGGAGAAGGAGGAGTTCTGGAGGTGGAGGCTAGATGGTTTCTGCGCCTTCTGGGAAAGACGGGTGGAGCACGGGGGTGGGGAGACCAGTGTGAGCCAGAGTGTAAAGGCCCTACATACAGAGGCCAGGGGAGGAAACACGGTCCTTGGGTTTCTAAGGAGACTGGGGGGCCCCAAATGCCACCCCCCAGCCCAGAGACCATCTGTTTCCATCTAGCCCAGTACCTCCTAACGCTGCTGGAGACAGACGGGGGCACAGCTGGTCTGGACGATGGGGACCTGGCCCCCCCCGCAGCACCCGGCATCTTCGCAGAGGCCTGCAGCAATGAGACCTACATGGAGGTGGGGCCCCCGTGCCCTGGTCACTGCCTCCCTCTGCTCCGGCCACGCGGGCCTCCTCTCTGTTCTCGCTTCCGCTGCCGCACGCGGCCTATGCTGGTCCCTCGGTCAGGAGCACCCATCTGCACCCATGCCCCTCTGGTTCCTCTATGCCCACCCTCTCTGTTTCCCTGGGGATCCCCAGACAAAGCCAGAACTCCCACGTACCCCAGAAGTTTCCGGCACTCCCGATTCATCTGCCCCTCATTGGGAATGAAGGACTCCACCGAGGGCACATTTGGTCCATACCAATCCCTGCCGGAGGAGCGGTCTGCGGGTACCCTTAGCGGGCAAACGTGTCCCGCACGTGTATTTCCGCACACTTTGTGGCCCTCTGTGTGCATTGGCCATATGGAGAACCTGGGGCTGAGGACGCCTGGGTCCAGCGCGCCTCTCTTCTAGGTCTGGAATGACTTCATGAACCGCTCTGGGGAGGAGCAGGAACGGGTTCTCCGCTACCTGGAGGATGAGGGCAAGAGCAAGGCACGGAGGAGGGGGCCCGGCCGCGGGGAGGATCGAAGGAGAGGTGCGGGCCTGGACGGGAGGTTGGGGGGACCAGAGGTACGGAGGGTGTACGCCTAGCTGATCCTGTGTGGGCGGGCCAGGGACGGGGAGGAGCCAGGTGTGTGGGCGGTGCTCGGGGCAGAGGAGGGGAGGAGCCAGTGTGTGGGTGGTGCTCGGGCAGAGGTGGGGAGGGGCCTGGTGTGTGGGCGGGCCAGGGACAGGGAGGAGCCAATGTGTGGGCGGGGCCTGGGGAGGAGGGGGGGAGCCAGTGTGTGGGTGGTGCCCGGGCAGAGGTGGGGAGGGGCCTGGCGTGTGGGCGGGGCCCAGGGAGAAGGGGAGGGATGCCACGTGTGGGCGGTGCCTGGGGGGGAGTGGGGAGGGACCCAGCGAGTGGGCAGTGCTTGGGGGAGACGTGGGGAGGAGCCCTGTGGGGGGGCGTTGCCCGGGGAGGGGAGGAGCCAGTGTGTGGGTGGTGCCCGGGCAGAGGTGGGGCGGGGCCTGGTGTGTGGGCGGGCCAGGGACAGGGAGGAGCCAATGTGTGGGCGGGGCCCGGGGGAGAGGAGGAGAGGAGCCAGTGTGTGGGCGGTGCTGGGGGGGGGGGGGGAGAGGAGGGGAGGAGCCATGTGTGGGGGCGGGGCCCGGGGGAGAGGAGGGGAGGAGCCAGTGTGTGGGTGGTGCCCGGGCAGAGGTGGGGAGGGGCCTGGCGTGTGGGCGGTGCCCAGGGACAAGGGGAGGGATGCCACGTGTGGGCGGTGCCTGGGGGGGAGTGGGGAGGGACCCAGCGAGTGGGCAGTGCTTGCGGGAGACGTGGGGAGGAGCCCTGTGGGGGGGCGTTGCCCGGGGAGGGGAGGAGCCTAGTGTGTGGGCGGTGCCCAGGGACAGGTGTGGAGGAGCCGGTGTGTGGGGCGGGCCAGGGGCTTGCTCTAGACGCTGCCCCAAGCCCAGAACTCTTGCAGAGGACCCAGCCTACACACCCCGTGAGTGCTTCCAGCGCATCAGCCGGCGTCTGAGAACTGTCCTCAAGCGGAGCCGCATCCCCATGGTGAATACCAGGCCAGGCCTCATCTTTTTCCACCTGCCTGTTTTTTTTTAATTACCTTTTTTCCCTCACTTTCTCAATTGGTGGTGGTGTCAGGGGTAGTCCGTTACCCAGTGCAGGTGGTATTGGAGACAAGGCAGTACACAGGCCAGTGTGATCAGAGTGCAGGAACTGGGCCGGGATTGAGCTTTCCATGAGGGTGGGAGGGGCAGGGGCAATGACAGTGGGTACTGCGGGATGTGTAGGAGTTCACCAGGAGGAGGGCACAGGGGTTCAGAAGCATGGGGATATCTCAGTGCCTGGTATCTTCGGAAAGGGTTATGTAGCTTCATATAGCAGGTCAGAAGCCACGTTTGAACCCAGGGCTTTGGGCTCCAGAGGCTCCCCTGGGCATGGGGCATAGACAGCTTGGCCCCAGCCTCATAGTTGGCCTCACCCCTAGACCTGTTTCCCCTGCAGGAAACTCTGGAGACCTGGGAGGAGAGGCTGCTGAGGTTTTTCTCTGTGTCTCCCCAGGCCGTGTACACGGCCATGCTGGACAACAGGTGACAGGGTGGGGATGAGCCCAATGTGCCCCTCCAGGGACTGGCTCTGGCTCTCCACCGCTTACCTTCCGTTCCTCTCCAGTTTCGAGAGACTCCTGCTTCACGCCATCTGTCAGTACATGGACCTCATCTCAGCCAGTAAGTGCTGCCGACCCACGGGGCCCCACCTGGCTGATGCACCCTGGGGACACCAAGGCCCGAGTCACAGAGGGCCTGGGTACTGGGGGGGTGGTGCTTCTGGACGAGGAGCGGCAGCATGAGCAAAGGCTCTTGCGCGATTTCGAGTTCTTTGGAAGCTCCCTGTGCGTCTGGCTCCATGCCGGGTGCAAGGTTGTTTAGCTGCAGCTTCCCCTGCAGCCCCCCTCCACTGTGCCACCCAGGTGACTTCGGCGAGTCCCCCTCCTGGGGCCTGTGTCTCCGCTTTTACCACGGGGGTGTTCTCAGGACACAGTGCCCCAGGGAGAGTCCTCACTGCCTCTGGGTGCGCCCCCTCCTTGCTCCTCTGCTCAGCCTCCTGCCCGGAGTTGCTGAGGTGACGGTTTCCATGGCAACTCAGGGACGGCCCCTCCCACGCTCCCTTCCCTTTGTTCCCACAGACTCGGGACCGAGGGGCTGGGCTGGGGGTGCTTCCCCGCAGGAGTTGGGCCACGGCCCGGACACGGAGGAGCAGGGGCCCTGGCAAGATGGGAGGAGGGGAGATGGAATGAGCTCGGGTGTGCATGGCTGGTTCAGGTTCGGGAGTGAAGGGAGGTGGGGCGGGTGGGGGTTGGGCCACTCGAGCCCTGATGGCGGAAGCAGCCCCCCCCCCGCCCCCCCCCCCCCCCGTGAGGGCAGGGATGGAGGCGGTGACCTCGTGTGCCCTTCCCCCATGCTGCCCTCATCGTTGCGCCCCCTGCCCCTTACAGGTGCCGACCTGGAGGGCAAGAGGCAGATGAAAGTCAGCAACCGCCACCTGGACTTCCTGCCACCGGGGCTGCTCCTGTCCGCGTATCTGGAGCAGCGCAGCTGATGGCCGCCCCCCTCCCCCTCCCCCGCCCCCAGCCTCCCTTCCCCCAGGCCTCCCGTGCCATTCGCTAAAGTATCTTTATTATTTGGAGGATTTGTCCCTGCAGACGTGCTCTACCCCTGGGGGGGGGGGTTATCCCTCTGACTCCTTCCCAGCCCGCCTCTCCCAGATAAACGCGAGGCCCTGGCCCCCCACACCGGACTGTCCTGGCCTTGCAGCTCCCCGCTCCGGGACTTGAGTTTGAGCGAGGAGACCCGGCCTGGTCACTTCCGTGTTCCTTCTTCGTTCAGCTTTTTCGGCCCCGTCTGAAACTTAAGCAAGGAGCGACAGGCTGGGTTTTTATCACTTTTAATGAATTTGGCATGATTTGTTGTAGATTTTTAAATTTCCCTTTTGGGAAGAAAAACCAAAAACTTGCCCCAACTGATAAATCGGGGGACTTTGTTCCAGTCCCTGTTTGATCCTCCCCCATCCCCCAGCTTTTGGCTTGGATGTGGGGGAGGGGGGGCCTGGGGCTCCGCCCCTTTTTCCAGGTGTGTTCTGTCGTGTGCGCCTGCGCGTGTGCCCCACGCCCTAGGACAGGGGCTGCATCTTAAAGGCTGGTCTTGCCACCCTTTTGGAACATGTTTGTCCTCCACGGGTGGCTTTTGGTGGCTCTTGGGGCCCCATTTGCTCTACACACCTCCTCCCTTCATCCTGCGGGATCAGGACTTCCAGCCAGAAGCCTCTGCCCTAGGACTGCCCCATTCCCCTGTCCGTGTCCCTTTGCCCTTCCCCTAGCCTAGCTCTGGCCCGTTGCCTTGGGCTGACCTCTCACTGGCCACCCTGGCATGTCCCACAAGAGCAGGGCTGGGGGACCCCTCCCGTGTGTGTGTGTGTGTGTGTGTGTGTGTGTGTGTGTGTGTCTAGTTGTGCTTTGGGAAAAGTGGAGAGTTCAATAAATTTCTGGTGCTCTGGTCTCTGGTCTCCAGCTGTGGGGCTTTCCTTGGGGGTATGGCTGGGGGGGGGGCAGGTGCACAGAGGTGCTCAGGATGTGTGGAGTCTCAGTCGCTGAGGGCCGAAGGCCTGGGGATGAAGCCTTACACTGAGGAGGTGTATAGGGAGAGGCCGCTGGTTCTGCCGCCTGGCTCGTGCCCTTCCCAGGTGCCCACGTTCCAACCCCAGCTCCACCATTTCCCAGCTGCCCACCGTCCAAAAAGTCACTTGTGTGATCGTCCTGGGGTGGCCAGGACAAAGTACCCCAGCTGTGGCTTAGAACCACAGGAATTTCTTGTCTCCCAGTCCTGGAAGCCGGAGTCGAAACCCAACCTGTGGCAGGGCTGTGAAGCTGCAGGGGAGGGGCCTTCTTGCCTCTTCCGAGCTTCTGGGGGTCCCTGGCATTCCTTGGCCTGTGGCCACCTCATTCCAGCCCCTGCCTGCGTCTTCACGTGGCCTCCCTGTGTGTGTCCGGGATTGGCCCAGTGTCCTGCAGGATGAACCCAGCGGGGGGTTCAGACGCTGAGGGAAGTGTCTCGCTGGTGCCATCACATTGGGGGCCCCGCTGCCCACGAGGCTCCTCACTGCTGACATTGACCCTGGTCTCCCGGCTGGGAGTGCTGGTGGGGCTCCACACTGGGAAGCTCCTTCCCCGCCACACTATCCTGGCCGGAAGGCGTTACTGCGTGCCCCCCACACAGAGGACTGGGGGCTGGGAACCACCTCCCTGAGGACAGAAGATCTATGTTAATTATTGAGAATGCTGCAGGGACATTTGTCTCTTCTCCCCCAGGCGTTCACTTATGCAACCATTGGGGACACATGAAGATTTACTTTCTAGTTCGATGGGCCATCCGGTATTATTTATCCTGGTCACGGTCCAGGTTTGGCCCTCGCAGCCTTGGGTCTCTCTGAGGCACCCCCATCGTTGTGGGGTTTTTATACATGAGCCCCGGGATGCTCCAGCTAGGCCTTTGTGTTTCTGCACGGAGCCTGGTTCCTTCTCTCGGGCCAGGTCTGGGCGCTTGGGTGTGCGGGGGCCCGTTTAACAGGCATCCTAAGAGTTTTAAGGACAGACACTAAATCGCGGAAGTCCACGTGGCTGGCATGGGCGCCGGAGGCCCGGGGTCCCAGAGGGTGCAGCCACTTGCACGAGGACCCTTTCCCCCTGCCCGCGGGGTGCCCCGGCCCGAAGCCTCCTGCCCTCCCCTGCAGCCCGCGGGAGGACCTAAAAACCGGGGAAGGGCCTCCAAAGGGAGAGTCGCTTCACCTGTGGAGCCTCAGTTTCCCCGCTCGGGAGAGTCCAGAGTAGAGCAGCAAAATATGGAACGCTTCACGAATTTGCGTGTCATCCTTGCGCAGGGGCCATGCTAATCTTCTCTGTATCGTTCCAATTTTAGTATATGTGCTGCCGAAGCGAGCACGAACCAAGGGTCCACCCGAAGGATATTTATAGTGCCCAAAGAAAATGTCTTTACACAAAGGGTGAATTCTTTTAAAAGGAGTCAGCGATCCATCTTTCTCCTATATTCCTACAACATATAGTGCGATCAAATGCGATCACTCACTGAAACTGAAAAAGTGGTTCATTGTTCCACCAAATATAACTCAGGTGGCTGCTGGGACGCTGTAAAGTCCCATATGCAAATATCCCGGAAGAGGGGCGGAGTCGCCGCCGTCCCAGAAGCCTCCGGGAAGCGGCCGCGCTGCGCGGGCGACTCGTTGGTCCCGGGGAAGATGGCGGCGCCGGAACCGGGGAGCTAGAGAGACTCGGGGCCGCGGCCGCCTGCTCGGCTTGGCGCCTGGGCCGGCCTGGTGAGCGCGGGGCTGCGGGGCCCGCAGGGGACAGCCAGCGTCCGCTCGGCGCCCGCGGCCGGGGAGGGTGGGAACGCAGCCCGGAGGAGGCGGGGACCCGTGGGCCCGGGGCGGGGCCTGCGGGGTCAGAGGGCGCCGGGCGCGCGGCTGGCGGGGGTCGCTGGGCGGGGTCTGGGGGTTGTGGCAGAAACTTGCGTGGAGCCGGGGACTAACTGGGGGTCTGGCCCGGGCTGGGGGTGAGGCTCGAGGATAATGGGGGATTTGGCGGTGGGACCAGGAGGGCCCCGTGAACACCTGGCAGGTGAAGGGTTTGGGGTCCCTGGGGTGGAGTCTGAGAGCTTAGGCCGGGCTCGGGGCTCAAGGGGTAAACTGGGAGGGGATTCTGGAAAGGAAAGATTGTAGGGGATGGGGTCTGGGGCTTTGAGGGCAGAATTTAAAGACTTGCGGGGGGCTTGTGGGAGGGGCCTTGGTGTCCCTGGTCTGGGCTCGAAGACGTAGCGGGACCTGGGGGTCATGACTCAGAGAAAGGGAGCTGATGGCACTTCTGTGAAAGAAGGAGTAACCTGTAATCGGTGCCTGCGCGTAGAGCGTTGTCATTGTTGGGCTCAGCAAGTCCCGCCTCGGGCACGACTTTCTGCCTCCGCTGGATGGGGTCTCCTAGCTCTTCCCCCAGGATGGACCCAGGCCCGACCTCTGCATGCGCTTCCCACTGCCTTTATTGCTGCCTACGGGGACCAGTGCACTCCCCTCCGCCCCACCCCTGGTGGTGCACTCCAGCCCGCCCGAGGGGTCCTGCGCAAATGTAAACAGTTCATCGCCCTCCCCGGGCTCCCCCCCCACCCCACTAGGGTGAAGGCCTCCAGCGTCCCCACCACCCACCCTCATCACCTCTGGCCCCCTTTCCCTTCACTCATCTGCTCTAGCTGCCTGGGCTGCTTGGCCACTCCTTGAACACCCCAGGCTCCGTCCGACCTCTGGGCCTTTGCGTTTGCTGTCCCCTCCACCTTCCCCCAGACATCGTGTGTCTCGCTCCCTCACACCTCTGCTTTGATGTTGTCTCCCTGATGAGACCTCCCCGTCCCCCTGTTTAAAATTCAGCTTCAATCACACAGCACATGAGACCCAAGGGCAGGGAATCGTAGAGAATCGGTTGGGTTCCTTTCATTCCCTGTGGGAACCGGGTGTCCAGTGTGGAGCTCGGCATCCTGCAGGCACTCAGTGAATGTCACTGATGAGCCAGTCTCCGCCGCCCCCCCCCCCAGCCCCAGGAGCTGGTGACTGTCCTCGGGGTGTGACCTGTGGCCTGTGGGCACAATGGATCTGGCTTACGTCTGCGAGTGGGAGAGATGGCCCAAGAGTACCCACTGTCCGTCGGTGCCTCTGGCCTGTGCCTGGTCCTGCCGTAACCTCATTGCCTTCACCACCGACCTTCGAAATGACGACCAGGGTGTGTGCCTCCTTGACCCCAGCCCCGCTCCTGTGTGTCCCTGTGGGGGAACTTTGGGTCTCCAGGCCTGCCTGGGAGCTGCCCCTCACCCATGTGGGCCCTCTCAGGGTTTTCTCATCCATAACGGGGTAGTGAGGACGCCAGGCTCGCAGGTGTGCAGAGGCCAGATGCTGTGCTCCCCATACCTGGTGCTGGAATCGCCCCCGAGGGATGAAATGGGGCAAGGGGAGCGGGGTCCACTAAGGCTTCCAGACCGTCCATGTTACTGTCTTGCATTTGAAAACGTCTAAGGTACTTAGTTGGGGGCTGTTTTCCCTTTACTGTCTGGGTAATATGTATTAGGAAAAAAACAGAAAAGCAGAGAAATTTAAAGGGGAAGAGACCGTGGAGAGATGCCCATCGTTAGCCTTTGGGGATCATTTTCTCCCTGTTCTATTTTCTGTGTCTCTTATAAAAACACCGTGACGCTAGTGGCCAGGTTCAGGCCTGCTTCGGTTTCCAAGGGAACACAGAAGCCTCTTCCTCCATAGCACCTGTGTGGAGGCTGTCTGTGTGGTCAGCAGCAGATGCCCCTGACTCCCCCGTGGGTGGCATGGTCGCTGGATTCATCCTTGACCCCTCCCGGGGTTGTCGTAGCTTCCTGGTTGTTACCGCTGCTGTGCTGTGTGCTGTCCCCGCAGACCTCACCCGCATGATCCACATCCTGGATACGGAACACCCCTGGGATGTGCACTCCGTCAACTCAGAGCACAGCGAGGCCATCACCTGCCTGGAGTGGGACCAGTCAGGTGAGGCCCGGCCTGGGCACGGGTGGTTCTGCATGACTGAGGGGGACAGCGATGCTCTCCCTCGATCCTGAATCTCAGGGTAACACACTCTGTCTCTTCCTGGTCACGTCCCCAGACTTCACAGCTGGGACTTGAACCCTCAATCTGTTAAAATTGTCACGTCCCCGCGAACACACCTTATGCCACTCCCCTGCTCAGCCTCCACCAGCTTGCCCCTCCCAGGCCCTGAACACACTGGAATCGCTGCCCCTGTGCACCCTGAGGGTTTGCAGTGTGGGTTTGTGGTCCACAGGCTCCCGGCTCCTGTCGGCTGATGCCGACGGGCAGATCAAGTGCTGGAGCATGGCCGACCACCTGGCCAACAGCTGGGAGAGCTCTGTGGGCAGCTTGGTGGAGGGGGACCCCATCGTGGCGCTGTCCTGGCTGCACAATGGGGTGAAGCTGGCATTGCACGTGGAAAAGGTGGGTGTTCACCCGAGCAAGCCGATGCCATTGCAGTAGGTGAGACCGTGCACCCTGCCTGTCCCCCCGCCATCTGGCTCCTCCTCTCCCGCCACCAGCACCCTTTGGTTTTTGTAGTCCCGGCCCAACTCGCCCGATTCATGCCTTCGATCAGGCTGTCAGCACCTGTGTTTTCTGTGAGCCCCCATTTAACTGATGGCTGCTGTCCTTAATGAACCTTCCATTCAGCTGGTGGCTGGTATCCTCAGTGAACTGTTCATTTAACTGACAGCTGTTCTCAGAATCCAGTGCACCCCAGAATTCCTCTTTCTACACCCCAAGGGGGGGTTGTCAGGTCACAAAGGGCAGACCCCTAAAGTCTGGGCAGGCCATCTGTTGCTGACGTCCTCAGCTGGGTCCAGCATCGGCAGTAAGCAGACCCCGTGCTCCCTTCTCCCCCCACAGTCGGGCGCCTCCAGCTTTGGCGAGAAGTTCTCCCGCGTCAAATTCTCGCCGTCCCTCACGCTATTCGGCGGCAAGCCAATGGAGGGCTGGATCGCAGTGACGGTCAGCGGCCTGGTCACCGTGTCCCTGCTCAAGCCCAGCGGGCAGGTGCTGACGTCAACGGAGAGTCTGTGCCGGCTGCGTGGCCGCGTGGCCCTGGCGGACATCGCCTTCACGGGCGGCGGCAACATCGTGGTGGCCACCGCGGACGGCAGCAGCGCCTCCCCCGTGCAGTTCTACAAGGTGTGTGTGAGCGTGGTCAGCGAGAAGTGCCGCATCGACACCGAGATCCTGCCCTCGCTGTTCATGCGCTGCACCACCGACCTCAACCGCAAGGACAAGTTCCCCGCCATCACCCACCTCAAGTTCCTGGCCCGTGACATGTCAGAGCAGGTGAGTCCGGCCCCGGGCCCGCTCCCCTGGCCGCACGCTCCTCCCCGCGAGTTCTGGGGTCCGGGGTCGGACGTGGGGCTAACACCCCCCCCCGGGGCCCCAGGGAGCCCTGTGTCCCCCTCTTCTGGCTTCCCGAGGCGCCCCGTCCTGGGTTCGCGGCCCCTCCTCATCCTCACGGCCAGCAGCGTGGGGTCCACCCGGCTCTCTGCCTCTGACCCTTTGCCCCACCCTCGTGGGGACCTCGTGAGGACGCCGGGCCCCACAGCCTGCGGGTCCCGGGACCAGGACGGGGACGTCTCTGGGGCAGTTGTCCAGCGGTCACCCCGGGTTCCAGTGTAAGGCCCCGGCTTCGTGAAGCTTCCCCCTTGCTCTCCCCTGGGGGAAATCTGCCATTCCGGCTCCACACTCCGGACCAGCGGCCGCCTCCGCAGGTGCTCCTGTGTGCGTCCAGCCAGACGAGCAGCATCGTGGAATGTTGGTCTCTGCGGAAGGAGGGGCTTCCCGTGAACAACGTCTTCCAGCAGATCTCGCCTGTGGGTGAGTCTCCCCGTTCCCGGGGCAGCGTGAGGGAGCTGCTCCGAGCAGCCAGGCCGTGTCAGCCTGCCCCACCCTCTTCACCCCTGCCGACGCAGCCTCTTCGCTCCTGTCCCAGACAGCCACCTGACCCGGGGCTCAGAGAGGCGAGGTCCTACCCGGTCATCCCACAGGCGGGTCGCCTGACTGCCTCACTCTCACACCTCCTGCGGGGAGCATGTGCCTGCTTGAGGGAGCTGTGGTGCAAAGGTCCTGGGGCATGAGGCAGGAGCTAGAGCGGGCTGAGCAAAGGGGAGCAAGCAGGCGGTGCGGCAGGGCTGGGGGTACACACAGTCCCCTGGGCCACAGAGGGCACCTAATCCTAAAAACAGAACCCTCCAGAAACCCTGGTTTACGGTGAGGAAACAGACCCAGAGGGGGTGACGGAGTTTCCCCAGGACGGACCCAATGGCTCACCTCCCCCTCCCCTGTCCCTGCACTCAATGTGGAGCCCCCGGTGGCTCCAGATGGTGCCAGCCTCCCTGAAGACCGTGCCCGCTCCCCGACAGAGCTCGGGACGTGCTGGCCCAGCCTTTAATGACTGCGAAGTCGGAAAAGCCACTTGATTTTCACCGCTGGAGCTCAGAGGGGATGAAGGCCCCCCGGGGCCCACAAATAGCATTTGCAGCTGATGAGAGCAGGGCTCTCTGCTGATTAGCGCTAATGGACCCTGGAGCGGTTGTCTGCTCGGGAGGGTGCTAAGCGGGAACTACCGATGAAGCCACGTCAAGAGGCCCCGCGGCTCCTGCCCCCCCACGGGGGCCACGGGGTGGTTACAGAAGCTGCCCGCTGCAGGGGCCCAGTGGTTAGCATGAGCACCTTCCCCGGACCCCGCGTCCCGAGTGAGCTCGTAGCTGGCGGCCGGCATGACCGTGTGTGGCGGGCAGGGCCACACAGGTCTGCACGGTCCCTATGCCCCAGTGCAGTGGGTGACCAGCCCCAGGGCCAGCCTGGCCACAGCCATCGCGTAGCATTTGTGCAGTGCTCGGTGTGACCACCGGCCCGCGGGTGCTGTCTGGACGTCATCCTTGTTAGATGCGAAATTGCACTCTGGCCTCGGGCAGTCTCAGTGCCCCCTGGGCCTCAGTTTCCCCTGGGGGGCTCGGGTCTGCGGCAGGTTTATGAGCTGTGACAAGCCGTTCAGAGCCGAGCGCTCGAGACAGGTGGGCGGCTGGGAGACGCTGTTTGACGGTTGGTTGTGCCGTGTAACAACCAGCTCGACTTGGCTCACAGCCGTGGCCCCGCGCGGCTCGGGGCGGGGGGGGGGGGGGGCACCGCCTCCGCCGCTCCTACCTGGTTTGTGTGCCTGCCGTCACCTTCCGGCAGCGTGGGCCGTGCTGATCGCCCCCCGTGGCCACGTGTCCCCGCGGGCTTGCCTGCCCAGGCACGTCCCGGCAAATCCACCCTGTGTCTCCTCTTGCGCCCTCTAGCCACGCCGGGACTCCCGGAAGCCACTCTGCCTGTTGCTGGGGGGTGTGGGTGCAGGGGGCGCGGATCTGTGGCCCCTCGACCGTCCAGCTCAAGCCTTAGCAGGCGGGCCGAGCTGGGCTTCGCCCCGGACCTGTCCTGTCACGAGAAGACGCACTGCGAGCTGGCTGTGTCGCCAGGGCTTGTGGTGGCCGGGAGTGGGGTGCACCCCGCTTCTCTGCTCCGGCTTCAGCCAGGGTCACGGCGGCCTCCCTCCCACTGCCTGTGGCCTCCTGGTCGGGCGAGGTCCCGGGGCAGGACTGGTGGCCCACGTGTGTCACGTGCCTGCCGTGGACCGTTCCGCTGCCTGGGCTATGGAGTGCTTCGAGGGCGGAGCGGGGCCGGGTTCCCAGCGCAGGGCCGGAGACGGGGGTGCTGGGGCGGCCGTGCCTGGCGTCCCCGGCGGGGGTCCGCCGTGTGGCATTTCTCATTCTGTTGTTGTTTTCCCGTTCCCCCGGCCCCCTTTTCAGTTGGTGACAAACAGCCCATGATTCTCAAGTGGCGGATCCTGTCGGCCACCAACGACCTGGACCGCGTGTCTGCCGTGGCGCTGCCTAAGCTGCCCATCTCGCTCACCAACACTGACCTGAAGGTGGCCAGCGACACCCAGTTCTACCCCGGCCTCGGTACAGCTGGCGCGAGCCCCTGGGGGCGGTGGGCTCTGAGCCCGGGGCTCAAGTCTTAGGGCCATGGGGCCCGCCCCTGTCCGCCAGGTGGCCCCGCTTCCGGGATCCCACACGCTCCCGGGCCGTGAGACTGGCTAACGGAACACTGCGTGCATAAAGGGCTGTTAGTGACCAATAAGGAAGAGGTTGGGAACTTGGGGCGGACTTTTTAGGTAGGCAGCGCTCTGTTATGGCGCCTCAGGTGTCGGTCCTGGGCTCAGTTGCAGGTGTCCCTGACCTCAAGTGAGTCAGGACTCAACGTGAGCCCTAACCCTGCCGCCCACTGGTCGTGGGGGTTAGGCCTCCCCACCCCCCATCCTCCCCTCGAGGCCCCTGTGTGCTCCTGGGCCCCGGGACCTTTGCATTCACCGTCCCTTCCCACCGTCTCCCTGGAAGGAACCCATTTGCTCCCATCAGCCACACCTCGGGGAGGAGGTGGGGCGTAGCCCGAACCTGGGGCTGTTGGCAAAGGATGCGGGGAAAGCGGCTGGCTGTGGGGGACGGCTGGTGGGCTGTGGGCGGCCTGGGGCCACGCCTCTCCCCTGGGCGGTCCCTTCCCACCGTGGGGAGCTGGGCGGGCCCCCACGCGGCTGAGCCGCCTGTGCTCTGGCCTATAGGGCTGGCCCTGGCCTTTCACGACGGCAGCGTCCACATCGTGCACCGGCTGTCGCTGCAGAGCATGGCCGTCTTCTACAGTTCTGCGGCCCCGCGCTCCGCGGACGAGCCGGCCATCAAGCGCCCGCGGACCACCGGCCCCGCCGTCCACTTCAAGGCCATGCAGCTCTCCTGGACGTCTCTGGCCCTGGTCGGCATCGACAACCACGGGAAGGTAAGCTTCAGAGCCGCCTCCCTGCTGCTCGCCGGCCCGAGGCCGTCGCCTCTGAGGTCTAATCAAAGCTCCGGCGTGGTCCGTGGCGCCTAGTAGGTGCTCAGCAGGAGCCGTTGGGGTGGTTGCTGTTCAGGTAGGATTTCTGGAATCAAGCGCGGTGAAGCGAGTAAGCGTAGTGGGTGCTCAGCGGGTGTCCTTGTTCCCGGAGGGGACTTGGCCTCGGCCTGGAGGAAGGGGGCCTGGAGGAAGGGGCGAGCTGTGTGCGCTCACCCTGTGGCCGTGCCCGCCCATCCCCCCCCCCCGCCTCCCGTGCTGACTGGGAAACCGGCTTCTGCATTCACGTTGCGACTCCTGACTCGTGAGCGAATCCCTTGCTCCTTTGCTCCGCCCTTGGGGTCTCCAGGAGACGGGCCCGGCCTGGCGTGAGGCGTTCCGCTTCCGGAGAACAGGGTCTGTGTCTCTGCGGAGACCCCCGCGGCCCTCGAGTGGATCCGCGCCGGCCACGCAGCCTGGTGACAGGCCGGTCCCCGAGAAGCCCCGTGCGGGTGTGGTGGGGCCTCGGAGGTGCCGCCGCAGCGCAGACACAGCGCGTGCGGCCTCCCCACCCCCTGGCAGGCGGGACGGCCCGGGGAGGGGGTGCGGGGTCCCGCAGCGCTCCCCACCCCGCCCTCCCCTGCAGCTGAGCATGCTCCGCATCTCGCCCTCCATGGGCCACGCGCTGGACGTGAGCCTGGCCCTGCGGCACTTGCTCTTCCTGCTGGAGTACTGCATGGTGACCGGCTACGACTGGTGGGACACCCTCCTGCACGTGCAGCCCGCCATGGTGCAGAGCCTGGTGGAGAGGCTGCACGAGGAGTACACGCGCCAGAACGCGGCCCTGCAGCAGGTGGAGGGCCTCTTTGGAGGCGGGGAGGGGGGGGGGGGGAGGGCGCCCCGCCCCTCGCCCCGCCCCTCGCACTTGCCGCCTTGCCCCGCCCCTCGCACTTGCCGCCTTGCCCCGCCCCTCACACTTGCCGCCCCGCCCCACGGGGGAGGGCCCCTCGGGGGCCGCCCGCTCACGCCACCTGCCCGCCCAGGTCCTGTCCACCCGGATCCTGGCCATGAAGGCCTCGCTGTGCAAGCTGTCGCCCTGCACGGTGGCCCGCGTGTGCGACTACCACGCCAAGCTCTTCCTCGTGGCCGTCAGCTCCACGCTCAAGTCCCTCCTGCGCCCACACTTCCTCAACACGCCCGACAAGAGCCCCGGCGACCGGCTGACCGAGGTCTGCGCCAAGATCACGGATGCCGGTGGGTGCTGCCCCGGCCCTCACCGGGCTCGCCCCAGGGGAGCATCGGTCGGGCCAGGCGGGGGGGGGGGGGGGGGGGGGGGGGGGGGGGGGGGCGGGGCCGGGGCCGGAGAGGAGCCGCTCTGACCCAGGGCCCGGCTCTCGCAGTGGGTGCTGCCGGGCGTCGGCGCGGCCCCCGGGTGCGTGCACCGTGAGGCCGGGGGGCGCCTGACCTCCCGTCTCCTCCCAGACATCGACAAGGTCATGATCAACCTCAAGACGGAAGAGTTCGTCCTGGACATGAACACGCTGCAGGCGCTCCAGCAGCTCCTGCAGTGGGTGGGCGACTTCGTGCTCTACTTGCTGGCCAGTCTGCCCAACCAGGTGCGGCGCCTCCCCCCAGGCCGCCTCCATGGTCCCGGCTGCGCTGCTGCCAGAGCCAGCGGGCTGCGTCCCCACCCCCGCACGCATCACCTGCCAGGGGGGACCGCTTCCCGTCCCCTGCTGGCACTGCGTGGCGTCCAGGAGCCGGGGCCGTCCGTCCCTTGCGCGTCAGAAAAGCCGGGGGCCGGTGCCCGGGGCTCCCCCGGCCTGTGCGAGGGAAGCCGGCCCATCTCCCCGCACACCGGGGTCCTAGGATGCTGCACGCGCTTAGGCCTGTGGCCCGGGTGCCTCCCCCACAGGGCTCCCCGCTGCGGCCGGGACACAGCTTCCTGCGGGACGGCACCTCGCTGGGCATGCTGCGGGAGCTGATGGTCGTCATCCGGATCTGGGGCCTGCTAAAGCCCAGCTGCCTGCCCGTGTACACGGCCACCTCAGACACCCAAGACAGCATGTCCCTGCTCTTCCGCCTGCTCACCAAGCTCTGGATCTGCTGTAAGACGCCAGCCCTCGGCTCTCGTCCCCCATCAAAATACGAGTCCTGGCTGAGACGCCCCACTCCCCAAATACAGGCTCCCCCAGCTTAAACGGTCGTGGTCCCCAGTGCCCAGCACAGGTGCTCGCTAAACGTCTGCGCCCGTTTGCTTGTCTTGTGTCACCGGGTCGCGTGTTTGCGGCAGGCCCTGTTCTCGGAAGGACACCCAGCGCTCCCTGTGTACTTGTTAAACGAATAAGTGGGTCCTGACGCTCGGGAGGTCAGGGTAGAGCTGGGGCCTGAGCCCGGGACCGCTGCTCCGAGCTCCAAGGAGGCCTCGGTGCCCCGCCCCCGGCAGGCAGCGCTCCGGGCAGGGCCGCCCAGCGCGACGCCCCCACGGTCCCCTCCCCGCAGGCCGTGACGAGGGCCCCACGAGTGAGCCGGACGAGGCGCTCGTCGACGAGTGCTGCCTGCTGCCCAGCCAGCTGCTCATTCCCAGCCTGGACTGGCTGCCCGTCAGCGACGGCCTCGTCAGCCGCCTGCAGCCCAAGCAGCCGCTGCGCCTGCAGTTCGGCAAGGCCCCCGCCCTGCCTGCCTGCGCCACCGTGCAGCCCGACGGCCTCAGCAGGTGTGTGCCCGGCTCCGCCTCGCCCCCTCCGCGTGCGCCCTGCTGGTGCCGCCTTCGGGGCTCCGCCTGAACGCTGTCCCCGAGAGACGCCCCGCTCGTCCCCGACTCCCCCGCCGCCTTTCTCCGTCTTTGCGCTCGGCCGTGTCCTGCCCTCCGCCTGGCGTGTCACCCCTGCGTGGAGTGCCGTGTGCTTGACCTTGAGGACCCGGTCTGCGGCCTCTGCCCCCGTAAGGGGGCAGTCACCCTAGTGTAGACTCCCGTGTGAGCCCTCGCTGCGCAGCAGCACCACGGGGCAGGGGTTTGTCCCCACTTTTCAGGCGAGAAAGGTGTGGTCACTGACCCCAGGTCGCACAAGGTGCTTCCCCGTTTTGGACGGTCACGTGGTGAAGAGAGACCCGCGAATCCTCTGCGAGGTCCATTACTTTGGGTGGAAATTTCAGAAATCGCAGATGAGCCAAAGGAGGAAAGTCAGAACCCGGGGGCCCCCTTTGGGTGTGATGCTTCGGGCATTGAGCCCGCCCCCTTCTGGCAGCTTCCTTCTTGTGTTGCCGTGGGAGGGACCGCCTGACTCATTTGGGTTTGGGTTTCGGGAAAAACTTTAAGAGAAGAGGAGATTTAAAATGCGTTGTTTTGGAAACATTCAAACGCAGTTCTCGGCCCCTCCCCGCGGGTCTCGGTGGCTTCCAGAGCTTTCCGGCGCCGTTGAGTGTGCGGGCAGAGGGCACGCGTCAGAGATGACCTGTGTCTGGTGTGTGCGTGCCTCACGTGTCCCCTCTCGTCCGCCAGGGCGCCGGGCCAGCCCAAGATCGACCACCTGCGAAGGCTGCACCTGGGAGCCTACCCCACGGAGGAGTGCAAGGCCTGTACCCGGTGAGCGCCCGCCGCGCGGACCCGCCCTCAGCCCTGTCCCGGGGCCGGTGGCTTCCCGCCACGAGCCTGTCTCCCTGCCTGTGAACACGGGTCGTGGGAGCGCCTCCCAGCGAGGGCCGCGGCCGCCTTGGGGGTTCCTGAGCACCCTCTCCTGGGGCATCGGTGGCGAGCTGTGCCCGCAGCCCGAGCCTGCCCCGGGGGAGCTCTCCGTCACCCGGCGGGTGCGGAAACGAAGGCCGGCGCTTTGCAGACGCAGCCCCACTTGCCGCCACACAACCCCGGGACCGGGAGCAGGTTCTGGCGCTCAGGGTCACGCTGCCGGGGAGCGGCCAGGCCGGGACTCACAAACCCCACACCCGTGGCCACTCACGGGGCTGAGCCGGGACGCAGAGGTGTGGCGGAGCCAGCTCGGTGTCGGGCGGCTCCGGGAACGGTGCTCTGGCGGTGGGGGTGCAGCACGTGCAGAGGCCCAGTGGCAGGGCGGAGGGCAGGCCCCCCACCCCCCCACCCCTGCGCCTCACCCTGCCGGCTCTGCCCCCAGGTGTGGCTGCGTCACCATGCTCAGGTCACCCAATAAGACTACGGCCGTCAAGCAGTGGGAACAGCGCTGGATCAAGAACTGCCTGTGCGGGGGGCTCTGGCGGCGGGTGCCCCTCAGCTACCCCTGACCGGGGGGCCCCTAGGCCCTCTCGGCGACAGAACGTTCCACACACCCCCGACCTTCATCGGGTACATCAAGAAACGGGCATCCTTGAAGCACGGCCTTCCGGGCTTTATCGGCCAAGGTCGTGTCCCGTCAACGGACGGGGCAGGGGTGGACGCGGCCTGAAGCCGCGAGTTGGTGCCTGTCGGCCCAGCCGGGACTGCTTTCTGTCCCTCGGAGCCTAGTGGTGGTTCCAGGAGGAGGGCCGGCCCCCTGTCCACGTGCCCCAGGCAGCCACCGAGACAGACCTGTGGGTCTCACGGCCTCACGTGCTGCCCTCCCTGGACCCCCAGCGGCCCCTCCGGAGGCCCCAGGTTCTGGCTCGAAGGGTCCAGGGTGGCCCGGGGTCTCTGTTCTTTAGAACGTGCCCCGTGAACTTGTCCAGTGTCTGGGTGGGTACTGCCCATGACACCTGCCTCAGCGTCCTCCCTGTTCCTGCCCGTGCGTCCGCATGGTTCTGACGTCAGCAGGCCCAATAAATGTCCTGCCAGGTCACAGGTGTCCTGTCCCTGCCAAGGGTGCTCTCCTCCCCTGGGCTCCCGTGCCCGGTGACTCTCTTGCTCTGTCAGCATTTATCGAGCACCTAGTGTATGCCAGTCACCAAGGTCCCTGCACGGGGCAGCAGGCCGGGCACCTGTGGGCGATGGGCAGGTCTCTCTCCTTTTTCCCTGCCTCCCTCTAGCCTCCCCGCTGCAGGCCCTGAGCTGCTCCCGCCCCTGGGCTTCTGGGAGCTCAGGTCTGGTCCCCGGGGGTCCCGCCTCCTGCCAATGAGCACTTTCCCAATCGCATCCAGCTTATGTCCTGCTCCCCAGGCCTCCGGACGCGGCGCCCTGCCTGTGGAGCGCTAATGGCTTCTCTGGCTTTCTTGCTGGAAGGTGCAGGGAGGGTGGGGCGGGTGGATGCCCTGCGGGGGTCAGACCCTGCACCTGTGCTTGTGGGGCTCGCCGGGCAGTGGGGGCTCGGAGCCCCTTACCGAGGCCCGGGCCGTGTTGCCCCGGAGGGCCTGTTGTCTGAGCCGTGGGCCTTGATGGTGGGCGCGTGGTGGGGGCGGACAAGGGCAGGGAGCCGGCCCTTGGCTGGGCCTCTGCCAGCCGCCTCGCCTCCCACCCTGCTGGTCACCACTGCCTGGTGCCCCTTTAGTGACACGGGGACCCCGAGGGCAGCCCCCCCCCCCGGTTGAGTGGTCACTGCTGACAGCCATCCGTGAGCCGGTGGAGGGGAGGCTCTGTGTAAATTGCTCATCTAACTGAGGTGTAGGCGGGGAGCAGGGGAGAGGCCTCTCCTCCGTGGGGATCTGCTTCGGGGGCCCTTTCCCCCTGACCGTGCCCGCACCACTGCTGTGCCGTCTGCGCGGCTGAGGTGGGGGTCGCCTGTCGTGGCGTCCCTGCACCCCTCTCGGGCCCCCACGCCGTGCTGCCCACGTCCCTCACGAGGCCTCCAGCCACCCCGCCAGTGCTGTCAGCCATCTGCGTTGGGACAAAGGGCCCGTTGTCCTACACCCCTGTTTCACCCGCTCCAGGTTAACTTGTGGTTTTAGGACACGGACACGACTCACCCCCACGGGTGACACGTGGGGTCCGCGCCCCCCCCCCCTCGGGTCTGGGTGGGCTCACGCCTGCGTCCAGCCCTGCGCAGAAGTGGTGCGTGTGACCCCCGAGCGGTTGGAAGTGGCCTTGCTCCCGGCCCCCCACCCCCACCCGGAACCTGTGCCTCCCTGCCATGAGCACGCCGCCCCGCTGTGCCGTCCGCTTCCGGACCCGCAGAAACTGAGCACGGTGACCCGGGGGTGGCTCTCTGTCCCCAGGTTTGGGGTGGACGAGAACAGCCCGCGAACCGGGATGAGCACGGTCGCGTGGGTGCGCCTGGCCATCCCGGTGGCCAATCCCCCGTGGGCCCTGCCGAGCCCCAGATGAGCTCGCCAGGCGGGTTAGGTCAGCAAGGTCCCGCGTTCCCGTCCTGTGCCCGCCAGGGGACACCCGTGTGTCCCCACAGCGCCTGCCTCTGGGGTCAACAGCAAGGCCCTGTTCTAGTTAGTATGTGAAGACGGCTCAGTCCGGCCGGCTGGGTGTGCGGCCAGCCTCGTCAGAGCGGAGGCCCTGTGTCACAGAGGCGGCCACCGGGACCACGTCCGGAAGATGTGTGTGCTGCTGTGGGCTTAGTGCCCACCGAGCTCATGGCCTGCCTCCCCACACTGTTCACCGGAACCTTCTGTGGCTCCCACACTGACCACGGGAGGGGGGTGAAGATGCCCCGGGAGATGTCACACCGGCCAGCCCCTAGTCAGACGCGAACCACCACTCCTACCCCCTGCCCTGGGCCCACCGGGGCCCTGACCTCCAGAAACAAGTGGGAAAGCAGGACCGGGGCGGCCTTTGGCTTCTTATTCTCGGGCCGTGCCCCCTGGACACCCAGGTCGTTCCTGCGCCTGCCCGGGGCTCGGGGTCATCCCGCTGCCCCTGACGGGCCGACCACACTCACTGGCACCTGAGAACCCGCCCGTCTGGGGAAGCTGCTGGGTGAGCTCCAGGGTGAGCGGGCTGCGGTTTCCCTCGTGGCTGCAGAAGCCACAATGTCTCCCGCCAGGCCCTCGCCCGAACTGTGCCTCCAGCCCGGAAACCCGCCCCCTTCCTGTGGGGCAGGCCCGCCGGCCCCCAGCCCTTCTTCCCCAGGCCCTGCTCTGACCCTCCAGGTGCCAGGTCGTCAGCGGGGCAGCTGCATTTGAGTTTCAAACGAACAACAAATACCGTTTCAGTACAAGGCCGTCCCACATACCACGGGACACGCTCATCATGCAAAAGTAGTTGTTGTTTTTCTGAAATTCCCGTTTAACCGGACGTGTTTTTATTTGCTGAATCTAGTCATCGTAGCCACACCCACACTTTCCCCCCAAACTGGATCATCTCAAAGCCACTCCCTGACATCACTTCATCCAGGAAATACCTATTGAATGAATGAGTCTCCCGGGTCTGGATGGCCAGCAATTGTCTCTCCCCCCCCCCCCCTTATTTAAATGTGTCCAGTTTCTTAAATTACACACGAGATTTCTGAGCCTCATGTCCATCATCAGAAGGGCTGAGTGAGTTACATCCTGTGTAATGGGATATTTGAGTTACTATGAGCAGGTCTTAGTGACTATGGTGCCCAGCCCAGGACCGTGCACACAGCAGGTGCTCCATAAATGCTTTTGTAGGCATGAGCATATGACTCCAAGGTAAACACTCTGTGGTGGAAAAGTAAAACTTGGCCACCGGTTCCAAACCCCCGATTCACAATCCCCAGGGGTGGGCACATGACTTCACCTCTCAGATCCTCAGTCTTCTTTTCAACAAAAGGGAAGTCGTGAGCCCCCTTTGTGGGCCACGCTTACCACCTGGGCCCCAGCAGGTGTGGGTCTCGATGGCCCCTCATCCAGGTGGGAGAAAGCACGGGGCCTCGGGGCCTGGGTAAACTGGACCCTTTACCAGAAAGGGTAAACTGAGACCCAGGAGGGCAGGGAGTCCCTCAGACCGCCAGTGTGACTGCTCTAGGACAAGCATCAGCCTTCCTCATTCTGGGAGCCCCCAAGCCCCCGGAAGTGACTATGAACGCCGGGGCTGTGATCCTGGGTTCGAATCCAGACTTTGCCCAGGAGCTTCCCCCCACCTGAGCCTCCGTTTCCCGATGCGGGACGGGGGTCACAGAACAGAGTGACTCGAGAGGGTCTGTGAAGCTGAAGCTCCCCCCAGAGCAGGGTCTCGCCGGCAGGGCGGCTTCCCCGCCACCTCCCGGGACCGCGGGTGGAGGAGCACGGGCGCCCCCGCGCGGCCGCGCGTGCTCAGGACGGGCAGGAAGCGTGCAGGAGAGGATGCTTTATTGCGCGACCCCGGTCGGCCGCCCCTCGGGGCCTCGTCAAGCGGCCGCGCCCTCGGCCATCACGCCGTCGATCCAGGCCACGTAGCTCGCCAGGCGCGTGTAGATGCCGGGCTTCTTGCGGTTGCCGCACACGCGCGAGCCCGACGTGACCACGGCCTCGGCCACGCCCCCGCACACCAGCGGGCCCCCGGAGTCGCCCTGCGGGGACAGGACGGCGGGCCGGGCCGGGCCGTGAGCGCTGCAGCCGCGCCTGCAGGGACCCCCGCCCGCGCACCTTGCAGGTGTCCCAGCGGTTAATCTCCCCGCACCCCAACCCCCGCACCCCCCCCCTTGCAGGTGTCCCGGCGGTTGCTCCCCCCGCACCCCCCGCCCGCCCCCCCCACCTTGCAGGTGTCCCGGCGGTTGCTCCGCCCGCCCCCCCCACCTTGCAGGTGTCCCAGCGGTTGCTCCCCCCGCCCCCCCCCGCCCGCCCCCCCACCTTGCAGGTGTCCCAGCGGTTGCTCCCCCCGCCCCCCCCGCCCCGCCCCCCCCCCACCTTGCAGGTGTCCCGGCGGTTGCTCTCCCCGCACATCATGCTCTGGGTGATGGTGCCGTCGTGGTACGTGCGGTGGTTGCAGGTGGCGCGGTCGAGGACCCGCAGTTGCAATTGCTGCAGGCGGTCCGGCCGGCGGCCCGTGTGGGTGACCACGCCCCAGCCGGCCACGTCGCAGAGCGTGCCGGCCGCCACGTCGCGGTCCAAGCGCTGCCAGGCCAGGGGCTGCACGGCGGGGCCCAGCTCGGCCTTCTCCGACAGCTACGGGAAGGGGCGGGAGCGGGGGGTCAGGGCGGGCGGCGGGGCAGCGGGGGTCGCGTGCAGCAGGCGGGACTGAGGCTGGGCTCGGCAGACCTGCAGCAGGAGGAGGTCGTGGTCGATTGTGTCGGGCCGGCTGTCTGGGTGGGGCACTGCGCGGAGCACGTCGTACAGGCGCTTGGAGGGCTCGGGCTGCGACAGGGAGTGTGCGCCCAGGAGCACCTGCAGCTTCCCGTCGGCCCTGGGCGTGGGGGGGTCCACATGAGAGCCGCGTCCCCCCCTTCCCAGCCCCCCCCCAGCCCCCCGCTGGCTCCGGACACTCACAAGTCCTCCACGCAGTGCGCCGCGCTCAGCACCCACCGCTCGGACACCAGGAAGCCGCCGCACACGTGCTTGCCGTTGACCTGCACCGACGCCATGTAGGGCCGCGCGTGGGACTCGGCCTCGCGGCCGCCCAGGATTCGCCCCCGGGGCTGCGCCGCTGGGGGAGGGAGGGCAGGTGTGTGCTTCAGGGGGCGGGCCTCCCTGCCCCACCCGGCCCTCGGGCAGCCCAGGCCTGGAGTCAAGTCCGGTGAGGAGGGTGGGGGCAGGCCTGGAGTCCAGTCCGGTGGGGGGAGGCAGGCCTGGAGTCCAGTCAGGTGGGGGGGGGGGGCCCAGGCCTGGAGTCCGGTCGGAGGGGGGGGCAGGCCTGGAGTCCAGTCCAGTGGGGGGGTACCCAGCCTGGAGTCTGGTCGGGGGGGGGGGGGCAGGCCTGGAGTCCAGTCCGGGCCCACTGGGAGCAGGGGATTCTGGGGCAAATTCGCTAAGTGTGGCTGACCAGACCCAGCAGTCCCGGCCGTTTGCACCAACAACTTGACCCTCACTGGAGGCTGAGCTTGGACTGTGAGAGCTCAGGCTTCATATTCGAAGTTTGGGGAAAATCCTTCCTTTTCAGAGCTTTCCATTCACCTGCTGGAGCCGGGGACACTGCTGCCTGATGGCAGGGGGGGGGGGCGGCTGACCGCCCTCCAGACAGGTGGCTCCCAGCTGTCCCGGTAGGCCCAGGCCCTGTCACTCACCACACGCGGCTGCGCCCAGGAGGACCAGCGTCACCAGGTGCACCAGGCAGGCGGTCATGCTGCTGCTGTGGCCTGAGCGGGGACTCAGGCTGGGGCCCCCAGGCACTGACACTTGTAGGAGCGGGCAAGGGGGCGGGGCTCCCAAGGCTCGCTCTGCTGCGTGGCCACCGTCCAGCAGGGCAAAGGGGAGCCTGCCTGTTCCGTGCCCACCCTCCACGGGAGCCCCGCACCGAGAGGACAGGCGGCTGGAGGGGACTCCTGCCTCTGTGTCAGGTCCAGGGCTGGTCCCCGTGCGGGCCGCAGACCCTCAGGCGGACCCACTCTCAGCCCCCCAGCCCAGGCTCCCCAGAGTGCCCTTCCCGCCCCCAACGTTTTGCAACAGCAGCTGGAGGCCACAGTTTGTAAACAACCAACTTCCTCCGTTTTTCTGCCCCTCCCTTCTTTCTCTTCCTCCTCCAACTAAGAGAGGAGGTCGGTGGGGGTGGGAAGGTCACCTGACAGCCTTGTCCCTGTTGGCTCTGGGGCCCAACACCCCAACAAATGGAATGTTAGAAAGGGGGTGCGTCAGATACAAATGACAGAAAAAACAAGCTGAGCCAGGTGGGGTCTTCAACACGGAAATTTAAATGGAAAGTGCAGGGACTGCTCTCAGGTGTAGCCTGATCCAGGTGCCTGCCCGCTATCAGGTGTCTCTGTCTCTAGTTGTCCTTTCCTCCTTGGTGATTTTTCTCCTCAGCGGGCTCCCCTGTTGTGGGCCCAGGGGCCCCAGACTCAGCCCAGTGGCTCAGTGGGCCCCTCTCCCAATTCCCCATCACTCCAGCCAGTTTCTCAAGGCCGCCTCTGGTTAGCCGAGCTTTGATCACATGGCCCTTCCCAAGCCAATCACTGCGAGCAAGGGTTGGCAGGTTCTGATGAGCAGAATGGGTTGCGTGACCCTTTATAAGGTCAGGACGATGGATCAATGTCTCATGAACCCATGGAGGGGGGCAGTGCTGGGAACGCAAGGGCGGGTCGCGCCTTGGACATCCCCAGTGGGCACATTGCACGGTATCTTCCGTCTACGGCTTTCCTCTTTGCTGTGGACTGTTTCAGACACAGAGAATAGAAAAAATGTAGCCAGTGCGATTTGTTAGATCCTAACATGTTTCCTTATTGAAATCAGAAACTGGAAACAAAAGCCCATTAGGCTATGGAGTCCAGGTTATGTAAGAGTTGGAAACTGCAACAAAATTTGGAACGTCTTCAATAAATAACCCTGAACACTCCCCGCCCGGCGCCGAACGAACCAACGACCGCCAGCCTGCAGGGCTGGGTTGGAAGAGTGACTGACCGACTGAGCCCCGGCCAGCGCTTGGGCGGAGCTGTGGGAGGGGAGCACCCCAAGGCAGAGGGAGCCCCAGAGGCCAGAACCGTGCGGCAGGGCCCAGGCCGTTGACCTCCAGTGGGGGGGCGGGCAGGGTTCGTGAGGCCGAGGCCGGTGTGGGACCCGAACCCCTCCCCTCACTCCTTCCTGCAGGGAACCCGAGGCTCAGGGAAAGACAGGTGCCCAACGTAGCTGGGACTCAAACCGAGGCTGCCTGCCGAGCACAGCTTCACGCCTGTCTGTACCTCGACTTCTTTGCCTGTAAAATGGGGCAGGGCTAGGACTCGCCTCAAGGGCCGGAGAGAGGGCCGGATGAGTGAACGGTGGCAGAGACTTGGACCGGTCCCTGTGCCGCGTGAGCAGTGACTCAATCCGGTGACGCTGGGAACCCGGGTGGCAGCTGGCATCCTTTGTGGAGGGTGGGGAAGGTCTTCTTACCCCAGGGCCCCAAACTTGCTGCCGTTTGGAGGCGACACGCCCACGAGACACTTTCCGGACCACTCTGGGGCCCCCGTGTACAACCAAGAAACACACGCATTCTTACGAAAACCAAGAGGCTTTTATTGTCACCGTGGGCAGGGCCCAGCCAGCGGCGCGCTTTCTAGAGGGTCCTGCTCGCAGGGTCCCTGGGATGCACCAAGGGGCGGTCGTCCTGGCGACGGATGATGGAGTCGATCCAGTTGGCGAACTGTGCCACCGGCGCGAAGGCGTCTGGGTAGAAGCCGGAGCCACAGCTTCCACGGATGAAGGAGTCGATGCCCTGAATCAGCCCGTTGCAGACCAGGGGCCCCCCCGAGTCCCCCTGCGGACACAGACAGGGTCGGAAGGCTGGCCTTCCAGGGCTCTGGCCGTGGCCCAGGCGGGAGCGGGGGGGGGGGGCACCCAGGAGGGGACCGGGGTGGGGACCGGGGGACCCGGGTACGTACAAAGCAGATGCCGGCCTGCCGGCGTGGCACCAGCGTGCACACGTTGGAACGGGGGCACAGGGTGGTCACCACGGTCACGTTGAGCTCCTGCAGGATGTTGGGCGGTGGCTGGGTTGTGCCCAGCTGGCCCCAGCCCATGGCCAGGCACTGCACCCCACTGCCCACACCTTGATTCTGGGCAGGCAGCCTGGCCACCCGTACGTTGCTGTTGATGGTGGCTGACCCATTGAGCTGTGGCGGGTGGAACAGAGAGCGTCACAGGGGGTGGTGGGCCATGACCTTCCCCTCCCCGGGCCTCAGTTTCCCCATCTGTCTAGTGGGAGCAGCTGCAGTGGTTCAGAGCATCTCTGGACATGTCTTTGTGTAAATATTTAAAAAAAAATAATGTTTATTTATTTTTGAGAGCGGGAGACAGAGCATGAGCATGAGCATGAGCAGGGGAGGGGCAGAGAGAGAGAGACAGAGACACAGAATCCGAAGCAGCTCCAGGCCCTGAGCTGTCAGCACAGAGCTGACGCGGGGCTCGAACCCACGAACTGTGAGATCACGACCTGAGCTGAAGTCGGACGCTCAACCGACTGAGCCCCTCAGGCGCCCCCGGCCATGTCTGTATGCAGTGGGTAACCAATAAAACACTGGGCAACAGCGGCGACACTTCCCTTGTTCTAGAACATTCCCAGAGAATAACCCTTAAGTTTGCAAGCAGTGGGGAAGGGAGTCTCCCGCCGGCTGAATGTGGGGAATGTCACCCCATGTCACAAAGACAGGCACGGTCCCCGTGCCCGGCCACACGGATAATAAGTCTGCCCACGGACAGCCGCTCCCAGCCTTCTGCACCCTGTGCCCTCAGCAGCCCGCCAGGTGGGATTGGTTTCTCCACGTCACGGGGTGGGGGCTGAGGCACAGAGAGGCGACCTACCCAGCTAGAGCGGGGGTTTGACGCAGGCCTCCCGTTCTGGGCCCCCCAGTCTTCCCGCCTCTGCACCCTCCCCAAGCCTCCTGCCCCCTGGGTGTCCCCTCCCCGCCCAGCCGGCCTTGCACCTGGAGAATCACGATGTCGTTCAGCAGCCTCTGGGGGTCGAAGCCGTTTTCAAAGACCCGCTGGATGGTGAACATTTGCCTGGTGGGCTCTCGCCGCCGCAGGTCATGTGCCCCCAGCACCGCCACCACCGACCGGAAGTTCCTGCAGCAGGGAAGAGGCAGGAGGCGATTCGAGGTGGCCCTGGTGGTTGGGAGCGCGGAGAGACCCCGAGCTCAGCTGTGACCCCCACCCAGGAGGGCCTGGCCTGCCCCCCCCCCAGCCCAGGAGGGCCCGGCCTGACCACTTCCCCCCGCCAGCCCAGGAGGGCCCCGCCTGACCCCCCCCAGCCCAGGAGGGCCTGGCCTGACCACTTCCCCCGCCAGCCCAGGAGGGCCCGGCCTGCCCCACCCCCCAGCCCAGGAGGGCCCGGCCTGACCCCCCCCCAGCCCAGGAGGGCCCGGCCTGCCCCCCACCCAGCTCAGGAGGGCCCAGCCTGACTACTTCCCCCCCCCCAGCCCAGGAGGGCCTGGCCTGACCACTTCCCCCCCGCCAGCCCAGGAGGGCCCGGCCTGCCCCACCCCCCAGCCCAGGAGGGCCCGGCCTGACCCCCCCCCCCAGCCCAGGAGGGCCCGGCCTGCCCCCCACCCAGCTCAGGAGGGCCCAGCCTACTTCCCCCCCCCCCACCAGCCCAGGAGGGCCCGGCCTGGCAGGTGCGCTAATGCGGCCCCGCCCCTGGGAGGTCTCACTTCCTTCCCGTTAGATACATGCGGCAACGGGGCTGTGAGAAAGGGAGGCGTGAGCTGGGGTGACTCACAGGCCGTCCACGCAGTGGGCAGCCGACATGACGAAGTTCGGGGCGATGAGTGTGCCACCACAGAAGTGGCCTCCACGCAGCTGCAGAGACACCATGAAGGGCCACGCGTGGGGCCGGGCCGGGCGGCCGCCCACGATCTCCGAGGCCAGTGCAGGGCCTGAGGACACACGGGGGGAGGGTGGTGAGTACCATGCAGGAGCCCTGGCCCGCGGCCGATGCATCCAGATGAGGAAACTGAGGCACGGGGAGGGGGGGGTGCCTGCCACCACCCTACCACCCCGCCAGAGCACAGCTCTTTAGACATAGTGGCTTCGGGGTCCCCAGGGGGTTCGCACCCCAGCTCTGGGCTCCCGTGCCGGCCTCGCCACCCACAGCCTCACTGTCCTGCTCTGGAAACAGGCCTGCTCGTCACGGCGGTCCCCTTCCCACGAGGATGAGGGGCCACGAGGGCCCAGGACAAGCGGAGAGGCCAAGATGCCTGGGGACAGACAGACGGACAGACACGTGGCCGCACTCACCACCCAGCAGCATGGCCAGCAGCACGGGGGCGAGGGCAGGGCCGGCAGATCTGCGGCTTGGGGTCATGGTCGGGCTGGGGCTCTGGCGTCTCTGACCCCTGTGCCCACCTGCCCCTCTTATAGCCCCCATCCCCGGAGGCCGTTGCCCTTGCCCCACGGTGGGGCCAGGTGTCCCCACTTCCTCTCCCCCGCCCAGAGTTGGGGGGGTGCAAGGGGCCGGGGTTGGCTCCGGCAGGGTCACTGGATGAGTCCCACGGCCAGGACCACACAATTAAATGGGAAGGTCAGATACGCAATGTCTTTCAGTAGAAGTGTATCCCCAGTTCTGCACAGGACACCCCCCCCCGCCGCCACGAAGTTAGTCCTCGCTTCCCCGACACTCACATTGACCTGGGTGTCCTGTGTTTTTACTGAAAATGGCACCCTAGGCCCAGAGGACGCTGGCTGGGGCCCCCGCGTGCCTCAGTTTACCCCGGGCACTATCATAGTGTCAACAATGCTGCACGGTCTGTGTCCTGACGTTCCGCAGGGACGGAAGACTGAGGCAGGGCGGGGGCTTCCCCCACGGGCTCCTGCCCACACGGGGGATCCGGGGTCCACACCCAGCCCCCAGGGCTCACAGCAGGACGGCCTTGTGCGGCCCGTCCCCTCTGGCTGTCGCTCACAAGAACTCACTGTCACGGGGTCAGCATCTGGAGTCCGGCACAAGTCCTCGGAAGGGGCTCCCACCCCCAGCCCCCCTGAGCTTCCCTGAAGCCCCCCCCTCCCCCCGCCGAGCCTGGCCCGGCCAGTGCCCTGGCCCCAGCTGGGCCTGACCTCCAGTTAGCCGGAGTGCTCTGCCCGGGGGCAGCCGAGGGTCCCCAGGGCCCAGCCCCCTCCCCCATGACCCCTGTTTCACTTCCCGCCTCCCCCAGGATGCTCCAACGGCCGCTGTCGCAATAGGCAACGTCCTCGGGGCTCGGGACTCGGGCAGGGTGCGGGGAGGGAGCCAACGGATCCGCTGTGGGAATGGGCGGGCCGGGGCCCCAGGGGCGCCCAGAGCCAGCGCCTCAGCCGGGGCCCAGTTGGTCCCCAGGCTCCCTCAGCCTGTGGCCACAGGCGAGCCAACCCCATGGCCCCCAGAGATGAGGGTGACGGCCCTGCCCTCCGGAGCCCTGCACACAGCGGGTGCTCGGCCCCTGCCCTTTCTCCCTGCCTTGGCCTGAGGCACATCGACCCTCCTGTCCCTGTGGCAGGGTCCCCCCCACCCACAGAGCACTTAGTAAGCCCGCGCTTGCAGTCTGGGGATGGGGGAGGAGGACGTGGCTCTGGCAGGGAGAGCAGATTTAACCAAAGCTGCCTCTATCGAGCACCACCTGTATACTAGGTTCATCCGTGTCGTGGTGGTTACGTGTTGACTCTGGGCTCGTTCCCTAGTGTGGCCACTTGCCCACTGCACCAGCCCCGGCCACCGACTCGACCCCTCCCCGCCTCCGTGTCCTCGCCCATCGGATGGAGGTCTGAACACTAGGCTCCATCTGAGGCCGGACGCAGGGATTAAATGAAGGTTTGCAGAGTCCGCAGCTGAGAAAGTGCCGTCCTTGAGGGCCTGTTAGCCATTAACCGCCATCAGGAGGGCAGGGTGCTGAGGGCCTGGAGGGCTGCAGGCTGGGAAGCTTCTAATTCGAGATCACAGGGGTGGTGACCGGGTGCGGTGCCCGCACGACAGGCACTGGGTTCACGAGGCGGCCCCTGCATTGTTCCTGTGGTTTTGTGGCTGCCTGAATCTGTACCACCCCAGCCAAGCTCTGGCAAATCCACCCGAAGCCCCGGTCCTCGCCTCCCCGCCGGGCTCTCGTCTTTGCCTTGTGCAGACCGATCCTGGCCGGCTTCACACGCCTGAGCCCATGGGAAACACCGGGGGCCGCACTTTCTGGGTCTTTCTGTTCCCAGCAATGAGCTCAGTCGACATCCCCTCCAACGAGCCTCGTTCGCCCCCATCTCTGGGCACCAAAGGCCCCTCTGGGCTTTCTATAGGAACCGCTTCCCTGCCTTGGGCTCCTGGGAAATTCGGGAAATTCCTGGCCTCCTCCGACGCTCACCAGCATACATTTCCTGGGGTTTGGCAACGATTTGTTCCTGGCACCGCGGCTGTGAACCGTAGCAGCTCCTCCCCTGGGGCGGTTGGAGAGAGGGCCGGCCCAGAGCTCTCGCTCTTGCTTGAATTTGCATGCTGCCACCAGGTGGCAGCAGAGTAAATCAATAAGGAAAGGGCTGCCTTCCAATTCTGTGTCCCCTCAGCGGGTCGGCCCCTCTCTGAGCCTTAATGGCCTCATCGCTACGACCCGTCTCCTGCTCCACAGCTGGCCGATGACCTTCACCTCTTCCTGCCTCAGACCTCGCCTCCAGGCCCACCCTACTTCCTTTCCGCGGCCCCGCATGCCGCCCCCTCCCCTCCCCGACCCGCTCTCCTCCTCTGCCCCCCTGCCTTGCTGCCTTCCAGCCGCACTGAACAGCCTGGCAACCCTCCCGAGAGTCCTGTTCGTGCGGGGCACTCAGCCCAGGCATCACCACCTCCTCCAGGAAGCTTCCCTAATAACCCCTGTGCCGTCCCCGCTTGGATCAAGAGCCCCCCAGGCCCCGGGCACTCCATGTTATCACGGCCTGGTCCTCAAGCAGTCCCCGAGCTGGGAGACGGACGCAGGGGTGGGCACAGTGTCACCATCCCTGAGGGCCAGGGTGAGGCTCCTTGGACAGTTCTGGGAAATGCCTGGGGTGACTCCAGACAAGGAAACTGAGGCAGAGATGGACATCGACTTAACCAGGGTCGCCCGGGCAGGGCTGGATTAAAACCCCCATCCGTGTGCGTCCAGTCAGTGAGAACACTGTGACCTGGGCCCTCTACTGATCTCCAGGCCTCTCCCCAGCCCCCCCAGCCCGAGTTTGGGGCTCAGGCGTGCAGCCCTCGGCCCTCTCCCCACGTGGGAAGGACAGACAGGAACCCGGGGCTCCTGAGAGCCCCGTAGGGGTGGGCGGTGCAAAGGGCCGTCTGTGGGCCCAGGAGTGGAAGAAGTCCCTTTCTGAGGCCACCCTGTGTCCAAGCTCCCACCTCAGGGCTCGCTGGCCTCACGCTTGGGGCCCCCGTGGGAGGGGGTGGCCCTCCCCCCTGCACTGCTCGGCACAGCCCCAGTTTAGCCCCTGTACGTATGGGAGGCGGGAGCAAAGAAGTTGGAGCGCTCCTGGGAAGTTCATTCCTGGACCACGGAGGGTAGCGGCTGCTGAGTCCCCCAGGCGGGGAGGGAACCGGTCGGTCAGTCACCCAGGCTGGGCGAGGTGGCCAGGATGTGACTACGTCAGGGAAAGGGGGCTGGGAGTGGTCTTGCGCCACTTAGGGGTGAAATGTGTTGAGTCTGGAATTTTCTTTAGGACACGTGGACAAGGAGAGAGATAGGGCCACGCCAGAGGGGAGCAGATGTTTACTGGCCTCCTACTGTATACCTGGACCCCTGGATTCTGGGTGTGGCTGCCAGAAAACACTGGACTGGTCACCCACACCTGCCCCCGAGGTGGGAGAGCCCCCAGACCCACGAAGGCTGTGGGGGTGAGGCCGCTCCACACGTCAGCCTGCTGAAGCCCCCCCCCCGCCTTCCCCTGGGCCTCTCGTGAGTTCCTCCAGCCATGGGACCGAGGCTCCGGGTGCCGAGAGCCAGGTGGGCATGGCCACAGCAGATGCCGGAGCTGCGACACTCACGCGTTCCGTGGCCACAGTGCCTTCGGGCTCCTGTACAACCTGAGCAAGGTGCCGGAATCCCCCACCACGGCCAGGCGCCGGGTGCCATGGGCCCCCACGACCTGGGCATAGAGGGTGGCTGGAGGTCCAGCTGGGGCCGAGTGCTGGCAGGAAGGACCTCCTCCAGGGACCCTGCCACGTGGAGCCCCTCTTTGTAACATTTGTCACTGGCACATAATTCACTTGCAAAACCAACCGTATTCTTGGTCCTGTGCTGGCCCTGGGGTCCTGCCTCCGCCCAGGCGCCTGATTTTCAGGGTGGCAGGGCCGGGAGGAGGTGGAGGGAAGGTATAGTTGAAGGAAGTATGGCCTGATGGTCAACGTAACCCAGAGGAGGGCGGAGTCGCACCAAATAGAGTGAGGGTGACACCAAGACTTGGGTGAGGTCTCCGGGGGCGGCCTGGGCAGGGCTGGGAGGTGGGGCGGGGGGCGGGGTCCCATGTGCCCAAAGGGCAATTCTGGGCTCCCTGGGTGGCTCTCTCCCCACCAAGCCTGCTGTATGCCAGGCTGTGTCCCCGCATCTGCACAGGGCTTTGTATACAGTAGGCGCTCCATAAATGTTTACTGCAGGATGAATGACAGAGGTCCCACGGGCCTGCTGGCTCTGCCCACCCGCCTATAGGAGGGGAATGTCTTTGAGCTTCTGCTCTGGGTCCTGGACTGTAGTTGATTTCAAACAGGTGAGTGACGCTGACCTTGGCCGGATGGGCTGGGGGTCTGTAGGTGGAGGGCCCGGGCACCGCCCTCACCAGGATGGAGTTTCTGAGGGACCGGGGTGCCCATCCCTTGGCCCCCCCCACACTCACTGGTGCCCCCTGCCCTGTGAGACCCAAAGCACAGCCCCCTCGGTAACCCCCCACAGCCTCCCCAGGACGTCCTGACAGCCTGCTCTGCACCCTTGGCCCTGAGTTGCCAACAAGAGGGACGCTGGGGCCTGAGGTCAGGACACCTGTGAGCCCAGCCCTCCCGGGGCTGGGAGGGATACCAGGGAGAGGGCTGTCCCGATACCAGGGAGAGGAGCGGCTCAGGCTGCAGAGCAGGGGAAGTGCATCGCCCAGTTTGGAATGGGGTGACCCAGGGCAGGGCCGCCTGCACGCACTCATGGGTCCCCAGGCAGTGGGCAGTGAGCAGCACGGAGCTTGGGTGGATGCCCGCCAAGGAGGGCCGTGAGTGGGGCTCAGCGTTGTGCCCACCCATGGTCTCTGGGGGGTGGGGTGGGCAGAGCCACGGTGCGACCTCGACCCTGGCGCGTGGCCTCTCCGAGTCTGTGTCCCCATCTGCACAATGGGTATCCTGTGGCTTACAGCACAGGGGGCTGCGGTCTGCTGGTGGAACGGGGCCGGGCCTGGCAGACAGCCACTGCTGGGGCCAGAGAGCCCGGCAGCTGGGATCCTTGCTGTTTCAGAAGGTTCCCTGGGGACGGTGGCACCCGGTCTGGAAGGCCAGGGAGGTTTCTAAGAAGGATGGGGTTGGGGGGAAGCCGGTGAGGCGACCCATTTTGCAGATGAACAAACTGAGTCATGGAACATCTTCATCAGGATGAGGGCTCTGGAGGGCCTCTGGCTCCTGCCCCTCCTCTGGCACTTACATCATTCACCTGCCCCCGCGCGTCCCCCCCCACCCAGACCCACACACACTCACTGAGCACTTGCTGTGCCGGCCAAGGCTCAGGAGCTCATGGCTCGCATGTAACTTGCCCGTTTTACAGGTGGGGAAACAGTCGAATGGCCCAGAGACCCCCCCATTCTCTCTTCTTCCCCTCCCCCTGGGGCACGCATCCCAAGGGGCAGACAGAGTCCTGGCCTGGTCCCGCCTCAGTGTCCCCATTTCACTGGCTGGCTTGAGTGGACACTCCCCCAGAATCAGCAGCGTCCAGACAGACAGATGGACGCGTGGCCCGACACACTGCCAGTGAGACGGGTGCGAGGGCAGAGCCACCGAGTAGGTGGCTGTAGGTCGTGGTTGGGCAGGGGCTCCAGGGTCACCCCGCCTGCCACCCTTTCTGCCCCCTCCCCAGCTGGGGAGGCCGTTGGGGCGGTCCCACCCCTGGGCTGCTGTCCTCACATCCTCCTTGCATCTTTGGGGCCACAGGGGTCAGAAGCACAGTCCGCGGAGCATGCAGGGGCGGGGCCCAGGGGTCCTGACTCCAAGAGGCATCTCTCAGACGCCCTGCACCCCTTCCCTCTCAGGGTCCCTGCGGCCCCAGCAAGGCAGAATGTGGCCTGCATGTCTAGGGACTGGAGTGGGCCCCACTCAGGTGGGTGCTGGGGGCCACAGAGCCGTGTGCCCTCCTGAGACCCACAGAAACATCTCTGCCACCTTACCCATTACAGATTCACTTTGCCTTCTCAGGCAGGGGCTCTTTCCTGGGGTGATTCTGCCCCAGGGGACCCCTGGGCAATGTCTGTGGTTATCACGGGGTCGGGGGGACTCCTGGCATCGAGGGGGTGGGGTTCAGGGATTCTGTTCCACCCCCACAGCGTCCAGGACGCCCCCACAGAGAACACTCCAGGGGCTGCAGGGCCCAGAGGGAGAAGCCGGGAAAGAAGGAGATATTAGGGCTTATTTATAAATAGTCATTATTATGAAAAGCACAAACATACAGAAACAGAGAGAGAAGAGCTCACCAAACTTGGGGACCAAAAAAATGCTTTTTAACGTTTCATTTTGAAATGGTTTCAAGCTCACAGAAGTCCCCAGAATTCCCAGGTTTGCCACCCCCAGCTTCCCTGGAAACGCGGCCGGAGTGAAGGCTGGTTCCGATCGGCTCCTCGTGGATCTCCTGCAGCTCGGGCACCGATCCCCGTCTGGCCCTGGTGTCTCCTCCGCGCGGGACGGCACACAGCTTTCCTGTCCCTTGTGATGCGTCAGGAGTCCCATGGGCGGGTGGCCGCGTCCTCCCGGGCACCACCTCCCCGCCCCAGGGCGACCATCAACTTACTGCTGACGGTACTGACCTGGGGGCTTTCCCCTCGGAACGCAGGCAGCCTGTTTCTGGAATGTTCGCCCCAGGGTCTGCTGCCCACAGCAAGCAGGGCTGGTTCCCCTCCTCCTGTCCTCCTACAGACATTGGCTGAACCCTTACATCAGTCCAGCCACCTCGGGGCGCCCCCGTCACCAGTACGCGCCCCGTGTGCCCCCGGGCCCGCCGTGCCGGCTGCGGCGAGCCGCCTGGGTCCTCCACCCCCACCCGTGAAGTGGGCAGGGATAGGCTGGTTGTTTGGAAAGTGCTCCGCCCACGGGGAGGGTGAGGGAAGCGGGGGCGCTGCCTGTCACCGTCACCACCACCGACACCTGTCGCCATCACTGTCACCACCTGTCACCGTCACCACCACCCGTCACTGCCACCTATCACTATCATCACCACCCCCACCGTCCCCTCCCTTCCCGGCAGGTCACGCGGCCCCTCCTCGTTCCCAGGCTCTTCTGGGAGTAGACATGCACCTGCTGCCTGGGTTCAAATTCTGCTGGGCTTTGTGATTCTGGGCTGGAAATACCGCCTCTTGAGCCTCAGTTTCCCCACCTGCTAAGTGGGAACGATGAGAACAGCCCTCCCCCACAGGGCTTCAATTACCCAATACAAACAGGAGTGTAACAGGGATGAGGGACAAACACAACGTGTCCGCCGCGCACGCGCACGTCCCTCAGGTGCAGCCACCGTGCACGCGCACGCGCACTGATGACCGCGTCCCCGAGCACGCGCACGTCCCTCGGCCGCGAGCAGGAGCGAGGCGCCCGACCCCGCCGCCCTGCGGACGGACCCCGGACACGCGACGACGCTCAGGGAGGGAACCCGACACGAGAGGCCCCGCGGGGTGTGAGTCCGCGTGCGCGAAACGTCCAGAACGGGCTCATCCACGGACGGGAAGGGGGCTCGCGGGGGCAGGGGGCTGCGGGGGGTTTGCCGGGGGAGGTGATGGCCGATGGGGCTGGCGGAGGGGGCTGTGACTGCTGGTGGAGATGGGGCTTCCTTTTGGCGGGGGTGGTGGAATGTTCTGGAATCAGAGGTGGTGGTTGCACAACTTTGTGAATGTACCATATGCCACGGAATCGTTAAATGGATCAGCTCTACGGAACGTGAGGTGCAATTAAATAAAACTGAAGGAAAAAAAAAAAGATCTGCCGGAAAGCGGGCGGGCCCTGGCCCTCATGACCCCCTGCAAGTGCTCTGCTCTGGGTGTGCAGCACACGGAGACCTGGGGGGGGGGCAGGCAGGCGACCGCAGGGCCAGGGGCTGCCTGGAGGCAGAGGCGTGGTGTGAGGCGGTGTGGAGCGCTGGGGGCTCCTCCAAGGGGCTGGGCTGGGCTGGGCGGGCGGAGGGGAAGTGGGGCCTGGAAGCTGTGGCCTCGGCCCCTCCGGCTCCAACTGTGGGTGACGCAACAGGCAACGGCCGAGGGCTGGGCCGGGTGGCCGGTGGGGGCCGGCGGGACCCGAGCGAACTCCCCGGCGTCCAGGGAAAGCGCGGGAGGCTCAGCCTGTAGCGTCTCTGTGTCCCTCTGTCTTCCCTCCCGAGTGTGTCCGTGTGGGGCCCCCACCCCCTCAGCCTCAGTTCCCCTTCTGGACAATGAGCGGGCAGCGAATGACCTCTTTTGGGTCCAGGCGGGGCCCCTGAACCAAGCTAGGTTCATGCACCCTGACGTTCCTCTCTGGGCCTCAGCCTCTCCATCTGCCAAGTGGGTTAATGGCAACTCGACTAACCTTGGTGGCCAGTCTGGGTGAGCACTGGGGGCTTCTGGGGGTGCTGGGCGGCATTGGGACACCCGGGGTCAGGGCTGGGGGCCGGGAGACCGCTCCGGGCAGAGGGCTGGCCCCCGCGGGCCCCTTTCCTCACGATCGAGTTGGAGAATAAGCACGGAGCCCCCACGCAGCTGCTGGGAGAGGGCAGAGCCCCGGGGTTTGAGGCCCGTGTTTGCCTCGGACCCCAGGTGATCTCTGGTGACCTCAGGTCGGCAGCGCTGACAGTTGTCCGGACACAGCATCACCCAAGTCCTGGCCCCGCCGGGCGCACGCCGGTGCGTTGCTGCTCTTTATTCTTAATTTTTAAATTTTACTTCCACCCTCGTAAGGTTCAACGGTCTAAAAAATGTGTAAACAGTCCCTGCTGGAAAGATGGGGGTCACTGTGCAATCCGCGCCCCTCTGCCCACCTCACCCCGCATGTTCGCGGGCTTCCTGGTTGGTGCTTCGAGCAGCCGGCGACAGGTGTCCCCCCGCCACACACACTGCTCTCCGCTGTCCCATGAAGACCCCTCAGGGCAGTGACCCGAGGACTCTGTACCTTCCACACGGCTGTGACTCCCCTGGTGGCCTCCTGCTGGGAACACGGATTGTTTGCAGCGGGAAGATGCCTCGTCGCCCGCCCGCCGAGGGGGACGCCCGCACTGTTCTCAGCAGCTTTGTGTCTGTGTCCTCGTCAAAAGACAGGGTCTCCGGGGAGGTTGCTCAGTCTCTCGTGCAAACCAGTGAGGGTGAGGCTGTCCCCACCTCGTCAAGAGGCTTTTGTCTTTCTCTGCTCTGAACGGTCTGCTTACAGCCTCTACCTGTACGATCGGGCTGTTGTTATTGGCTTTAGGCACTCTTTATATATGAGCTTCACTGTCATATTTTATTATATGTTATGAAGTATACATGTTGTAGACATATAGTGATTTACAATAAATATGTATGATCTATTTCAATAGAATTTTATTTAGCTTAAGAAACTATAATACATAGTATATAATTATTTTCACATTAGCATATTATTGTAATATGAGTAATATTTATACTATAGGTCTTTCTACGTGGCGCACATTAGCCTTCTGTGACTCAAGTGGCAAAGAGTCCATCACCAGTTTCTCGTGTGTCTTTTGACCTTGCTGTACAATATATTCTCCGCACAAACGAGAGATGGTCCAGGGGAATCTGACTTGGGATCAAAGCTCACACCGGCTGTGTGTCTGCAGGCGAGTTACCCAACCTCTCTGAGCCGTGGCGGCCCCTCCCTCTGTCTGCTGGAGAGAACAGCCCCCGCCTCTCAGGACTGCGAGAGAATTCAGTGAACACAGGCCCCTCGGGGTGGAGACCACACTGCCAGTTAGCGCCCATGAACTCCTGCTGCCAGCCCCGCCTGCCCAGCAAAGCAGAAATCGGTGTCGAGAAGAGGATGGGCATCGCTTCTTAATGTTTATTAGTTATTTTTTGAGAGAGAGCGAGAGAGAGCATGAGCAGGGGAGGGACAGAGAGAGGGACACAGAGTCGGAAGCAGGCTCCAGGCTCCGAGCTGTCGGCACAGACCCCGATGTGGGGCTCAAACCCACAGACTGTGAGATCCTGACCTGAGCCGCGACGCTTAACTGACCGAGCCCCCAGGCGCCTCGGGAATCACTTATTAGGGTCACAGCCACGGGGTCAAGGGCAGGGAGGCCCAGTGGTGTGCTGGGCACACGAAGGGCCAAGGATATAGGCACAGTGTGGGAGGTGGGGCCAGTGATGGTCAGCTGGGCCCCAGAGGCGGTCACAGCACCCCCAGGCTTGTCGGCTGTGATGGGGGCTGAGAACAGAATCTAGCCTGGAAGAGACCACTCCAGCGAAGACATCAGGGCTCCTGCCACAAGGCCCCAGGGAGAAAGAGGCTGTGCCGTGTGCCAGGCCGTTCCAGACAAGATCCCCACCCCCCATCTCCCTGGACGGGTAGCAGGAGACTCAGGCCAGCTCCCTGGCTCCACCTCAGAACTACCCACCTGGCAGCTGCTCTGACAACTTGAGCCTTTCTCCTGCAACCCACCAATCTCGTTCCAACCCCAGGGCGTTTGCACATGCTGTTCCATCTCCGCATGCTTCTCCCCACTCTTTTCCTGATGAACTCCTACTTGACGTTCAGGTCCCAGATGCCTCTGGGAATTTCCTGACGCTCGTGGGCCGGGTCGGGAGGCATGCCCCCAAAGAGAATCACGACGTCCTGTGCACATCTCTATTTTTTTTTATTACTTTTTGTTTGTTTGGCACACCAGGTGGGCACAAACCCACAACCCCTGGCACACCCCTATCTTCACACACGTCTGGCCCCCCCGCCCACAGGGTCTGGGAGCACCACAGGGCAGGTCCTTCTCTGTCTTGTCCCTCGTCGTCTCCGGCCCCGCCCACGGGGCTCGGCACGTGGTGTTTAATGAATGCTGTTTCCCACACTGTTAAGATGCTCAGATATTTGAGACATCCAATTCCAATTCCACACTCGGTCCTGGGGCCTCGTCCTGGATGTCCCCCGCCCCGCTGCCGGCTTCCCCCCGGGCGGTCTGCGGGGGCCTTCGTGAAGCCGACTGGACACGAAGTCGGGAGAGGGGAGAAGTGCGGACCAGGGCCCGAAGGGGCCCAGCCGGGGCCAGTGCGGCCACAGCACACGTTTTGGTCCGTACAGTGATTCGGGTTCAAATCCCAGCCCTCAGTAGTCGTAACCTGCCGCGGGACCGTGGCCAAGTCACTTCAGCTCCGCACCTCGGTCCCTCTGCCACAGAAAACGAAGAGTCAGTCGGTTCCAAACCCAGCGGGTCTGTGACGGTGGGAGAGAGCAGGGTGCTTTCTCCAGGAAGTGGGCGACCTGGGAAGAGGGTGGACAGACGTCCCAGAGACCACTTCCCCATCTGGGCGAAGGGGGCGCTGCGAGCCAGGGGAGCCGGTGCCCCGCGGGGTCAGCAGACCCTGAACAGGCTTGCTGGCATCTGGGTGAGACGGGTGTCTCCAAGGGCCATCAGGCCTTATCTTCTGGGAAAGCCCGGCCTTCAGTCCTCGAGGCCGGTCGTCTGCAAATCTCAAGGGCAAGGGGTTAGTTCTGCCACAGACCTAGGGCTTCGGGCGGCAAGCGGGATGCACACGCTGGGAGCAAGTCCACCCGTGGGGCGCTGACGGATCCACGAAGGTGGTCCTGAGGGTAAACCAAGGCACGGAAGGCACCGGGCTTCCCCGGGAAACACAGATAAAAGCGGAATACCCTTCCTGCATAACAAGTGGCAGAAAATGCCAGAACGGCCCGTGTCAGGAAAGATGTGGGGACACGGGCAGTGCTCAGTTCTGCGGGAGGGGAGGGCAGGTTGGCCCGGCTGCTGTGACCGCCCCGGAGAGGCTTCTGCGGGGAAACACGCACAAAACAGCTCGTCGTGATTCCGTTGTGACAAAACATCTGGAAACGTGTCTGCCGGCAGAAGGCTGGGTAACGGGACCGTGTGAGCAGGCCCCGGACAGTGGGCCCCACACAGGGGCGCCTCTCTTAGCCCTGTCCCCCAGGCCCCTCCCCCAGGCACTGATCCCCCCCTCCCCCTGCACCTCCCCACGGGGCCCCCAGCATCGGTCCCTGGCCCCCCCTACCACTGACCCCTCTCCCCCCCTCCCCCCCCCTACCCCGCCCTGCCCTGCCTCCGCTCTTCACTGCCCTTCCCACCTCTGCCTGGGGACCACCGCCACACCTCGTGGCAGCCCCGGCAGCAGGGCCAGGACCTGAAGGCTTCGGGGCAAAGTGGAGACACCAGGCTGGGGGCCTCGCCCCCACCCTGGGAAGAGGCTTGCGGGGCAGGCAGCAAAACCGGCCCCAGGGGGACACCCGCTCGCCCTCCAGGTCGCCCTCCAGGTCGCAGGCAGCACGGGGTGGGCTGGGGGTGGCTGGGAGGGCAGCGGGACCCAGGCACCCCCCCCACCCCCTGCAGCGGGCCAGCCCCTCCCAGCAGGAAACAGGAAGTTGCCCAAGGCCTCCACCACCAACCGCTCCCAGGGCCTGCCTGGACTCCGGCAACGGCCCCGTTCTGGGCCTCAGTTTCCCCCTCCGTAAAGCGAGCCACAGCTCCAGGTTTGGGTGAGGGTGATGTTAACTAACCGTTGCTGAGACCCAGCGCGTGGCACGCCTGAAGCAGACACCCAGCCATGGTAACAAAATGGCGAACGCCACTCACGACGCGGGCTTAGGCCTCAGTTTCCCCAGCCTGAGTGCTGGAGGACCCAACGTGCCGGCTGGGCCTGTGCAGGCAGCAGACCGGGGACTGGGTCCTGCTGGCTTCGGGGAGTATGTTTCAATACTGCTTTCCCAACAGTCCCACTGGGATCTCATTCACACGTCATTCAGTTCCCCCATTTAAAGCGCACACTTCAACGGCTTTTAGTGTCTTCACAGAGGCGTGCGCCCCCGCCCCCCACGATTAGGGGTAAAACAACCCATCATCCCCAAAAGAACACCCCCCCACCCCTGCCGACCACTAGTGATCACTCCCCAGCCCCCAGCCCCACGAGCCTCTTCCCGTCTGTGGATGAGCCCCTTCCGGATGTTTCACACACGGGGGATCACACGCTGTGTGATCAGCTTTTCGTGACCAGCTTTTCACGTTTTAACCTGTGAGAACTCGGGCAGGTGCCCGCAGTCTGGGCATCTGTCAAGTGGGTGGGAGTGGCCGTGGGGCCGCCGAGCTGGGTGGCGCTGGAGAAGTGGGCCTCGCCGTCCCATCTTTGGAGCCGGGCCTTCCGAGCTGTGACACCCAGGACGGGGGCAAGAGAGAGGGACCACGGACAGGGAAGGACGAGGCTGGGTTGCAGAATGCACACAGAAGTCTTACAAGTCAACAGAAAAACAGCCCAGTTTAGAAACAGGCAAAGAAGCTTGAACAGACACTTCCCCTAGAAAGTAACCAAAGGCCAAGAAGCCATGAAAAGATGCACAAAGTTATCAGTCATTAGGGAAACGCAAACCAAAGCCACAATGAGACACCACTGCATACCCACCAGGACAGCTCGACTGAAGGACAGAAAATACCAAGCGTCATCCAGGATGTGGGCCAATCGGGACCACTGAGAGGGGACAGCCGCTGCGGAGAACAGTCTGGTGGTGGTTCCTCAGAAAGTTCCACGCAGCAACCATTTCTAGGCGCGTGTCCGAAAGAGCGAGAGGAGGGGGCGCGGGGGGGCCCCGATAAGCACGCACGACGTTCACAGCAGCCTGATGCACAGCAACCGAGACGCAAACGTCCATCGACGTGTGAACGTATACCCAGCACACGTCTTCTGCGCACGCGCACGTCCACAGACGACCGTGTCCCCCGCGCACGCGCACATCCCTCGGCCGCGAGCAGGAGCGAGGCGCCCACCCCCGCCGCCCCGTGGACGGACCCTGAACACGTGACGCTCAGGGAGGGAACCAGACACGAGAGGCCACGCGGGGTGTGAGTCCACGTGTGTGAACGTCCAGAATAGGCCCATCCACGGACGGGGAGGGGGCTTGCGGGGACTGGGGGGCGAGGGTGATGGCTGATGAGGCCGGGGTTACTTTCTGGTGTGATGGAATGTTCTGGAATGAGACAAGGGTGGTGGTTGCACATCTCCGTGAAGATGCTAACAATACTGTTGCATGCTACAGTGTAATGCAGCTAACTTTGTTAATCAAATGCCAGCCCAACTTTTTAAAAGTGGCATTTGTTTCCAAGGTGAGACTCGGAGTTTGACAAGGGTGGTGGCCACCCGCGCCTCGGGGTTGCCACTTTGTGTCTGGGGCTGTGGAAGGCTCTTCCAGGCTGGTTTTGCTCCCAAAGGCAGATGTGGGGTGGTTTGGGGCTTGGGAGTCAGGGTAGGATGTTGGGGTCCTGGGGGCTTAGGCCCCACCTTGGTCCTCACCAAGCGACACGACGCAGCTGCCTAAGTGTCCCCTGCACGTCCCTCAGGCCTGCTTCCCGCTCCCCCGCTTCCGCCTGCCCACCTGGGTGGCCAGAGCACAGCGGGAGACAGGACTGGCTCCGGAGACCACACCATCCCTTCCCTTGGGTGACCTCAGTGTTCCCTCTCAGCAGACCTGCTGCCTCATCTATACAACAGGGACATGAACAGGCAGCCCCCCGCCGCCCAAGAGCTTAACGCGGGCAAGTTTCTGAGCAGCATCTGGTGCGCTCAACCCCTCTTTCCCCCTCTAAACTCTCCCATGGCTCCCTCGTGTCCCAGACTCAAGTCCAGACTCCGCAGCTGGGCAGTGTGCCACCACAGCCGAGCCTTGCCCCATCACCAGCCGGGGCTCCGATGGGACAAGGACCCCCCACCCCTGATCCTTAGATTCCCTGACACCCTCTCCCAGACCCCCGAGACATCAGGAGGGTCCCCCGAGACAACGCTTCCCGCTTCTGCCCCCAGAAAGCACCCAGGAGCGATTGCCCCATTTTCTCCTTCTCTTGCTGTTTGTGGACAACTGTCAACACCAGGACTCCCAACCGCTGCCCTGGCTCCGCCCCTGGAGAGCAAACTGAGGCCCACCTCGAGGTCCTGGGAAGGGGGAACAGCCAGCGGGCTCAGGTCAGAGGAAGCGGAGGCCCCAGGGGGGTCCGAACCTGCTGGGTCCCACTCTTCACCACACATAGAATCGACTTTCAAAACTCATGGAGCTCTTTCTCAATGTACGTATTGTAAGTAATCTCTACACCCAACACGGGGCACGAACTCACGACCCCCCCCCCCCCCCCCGCGCGTCAAGTGGGATACATGCTCTTCCGAGCCAGCCTGGCGCCCTGGAGCTGTCGCTTGCAAAACAAGAAAGGTCAAGGCGACAAACTGTAGGTGCTCAATTAATGCAGCCTCACCCCTACTCTAATGAGACACTTACTTCAGGATTGATAGGGTCTGCCCCGCTTCCCAGTGGCTCCCCGGTGACTGTTCAGGGTCAAGTACACAGTGGGTGCTCAGGAGATGGTGAATACACCAGCCAAATACAATCCTGTCGTTTGGGGCCTGGCGACCTTGGACGGGGAACGAAGTTCCCAGGGCCTCAGTTTCCCCATTCATAACACCAAGGCTCAGCCAGTCCCTAGCCTACGTGGTTGTGTGTGTTACGGAGGAAACACCTGTCTACGGCGTCGATGCGCGGCCGGCCGTACCCGCCACCCCCGCGCCCCGGAGCATCCCGCCGCGCGCCCTGGGAGCCTGGCGAGGGGCCTGGAGGCCCGCAGAGCGGACCCGGCGGGGGCGCCCGGGCCGAGGGTGAGGGGGCCGAGGGCGGAGCGGGGGGGGGGGGGGGGGGCGGGGACGGTAGGGAAAGCACCCCACCCCCCACCCCGGGCTCTTTTGTCTCCGGACTGCGCCGGCGCTCGGCGCCCTCGCCATGGAAACGCGCGCCGGGGAGCGGCGGGCCCCGGGAAGGGGACGACACGGGGGGAGACCCGGGGAGACACGAGGATAGCCGGGGCCCCAGGGGTCCGGACGCCCAGCCCCCACCCCCGCCGTCCACGGGGCTCCCGAGGCCGAGCCGGGAGGGGAGGGGGGCGGCGCAGACTCCGGTCCCAGCCCGCCCCTACGGGGGCCCGAGACCCCCCGACTCCCCGGGGCCGAGGGAACGGGAGCCCCGCGCGCGGCGAGCGCACGCCGGGGGACCGGCCCGGCGAGGAACGCGCGCGGCGCCCCGGACGCGCCGAGACAAAGAGCCCCCGCCCCTCGCGCCGCACGCAGGCCGTGGCGGGCGCGGGGTCTCGGGCCGGGCGGGGCCCCCTCCCCTCCCTGCGCTCCCGCTCGCCGCTCCCCCCGCCCCCGCGGGGGAGGGGCCGCGCTTTGTGCTCGCCGCGCCGCAGCCCCCGCCCCGCGCGCCCGCCGGCTCCGCCCTCCGAGCGCCCGCGCGCCAGGTGAGGGGCCTGCGGGCGGAAGGCCGGGGCCGCACCCCTCTTCCGGCCGCCGGGACCCTCCCTTCCCTCCCCCGCCCCCCCGCCGCGGGCCTCCCCACCGTCCAGACGCCGGGGAACGGCCCCCGTCCGGGGACTCCTAAACCAGGCCGGCCCCGCCCTCTGCCGGGCCCCTCCCGACCCCCGATCTGGGGTGCAGGGGTGCCGGGCAGCTGGGTTGTTGGGCAGGGCCGCAGTGCGCGGAGGGGAGGCCGCGGGGACACCCCACTCCCCCAGCCTCAGTTTCCCTGGGCGGTACGGCGCATCTTTGCCCGCCCCTCCCCCGCAGGCGCTGGGCACCGGGTCCCCCCAGGGCTCAGACTGCGCCTCCCCTCCTCCAGCGCGTCTTTGTCCCCTCCAACCACGGCCTGTGGAGCCCGCGGCACCATGATCGCGACCAAGGAGAAGAATAAAACCCCAAAGGACAGCATGACGCTTCTGCCCTGCTTCTACTTCGTGGAGGTGAGGGGGGGGGGGCGGGGGGGTCCGCACCGATGGGGGCGGGGCAGAGGCCTCTGTGGCACACGCCATCGGGGACCACCACCCTGAAGGACACGGGTGGGCGCAGCGAGGGTGCCTGGTGAGGGGGGCTGGGGGGACTCGGGTTCTGCAGGATGAGTAGGAGTTCCAGAGGCACACCCAAAGCAGCAGCCGGGGCAAATGCTGGGGAGTGGGACCTCCAGACCGAGGTAGGGGTCAGTGGCTCACCTGGAGGGGCTGGAGCAAGGCGCCGGGGTGAGGGGCATCCATGAAGGGGCTGGGGGGATGCCGGCTCTTCAAGCAGCGCGGGGGCTTTGCAGTCTGAGGGTGCAAGTTCAAATCCCTCCTCTGTTAAGGGGCCGGTGCCCTTCCCATAAGCGCGCTCACAGAACAGGCCTGGCACGCAGTGAGGGCTCTGTGAATGTTCAGAAAAATAAAATGTAATAAACGCAGTCACCCGGCACATACTAAGCGCTGCTGATGGCACAGGGTGACATTTACCCATCCTGGGACAGACCCTTCAGCACCTACTAGGACGTTCCTGTAGCCATAGTCTTCCCCACTTGACCTGCCAGGAAAACCCCAGTGTGTCGAGCGGTCCAGGCAGGCCGTGGGTGGAGGAGTGGGGTCCCCAGTCCCGAGCAGACAGCCCTCCACGCAAGTCACAAAGCCAGCGGCTCACCCCCCGGCCAGTGGGTCCCTGCGCACAGGCAGAAAAGCTGTTTGTCAAATTTGTATTTAAATCCCCGTTACAGTAGCTTATACCTTCTCAGGGTGTCAACGTCCTTGCAAAGCAGCTCCCTCCCTGCGTCCTCCTCAACCCCCTGCTGTCACCTGGGTCCTTCCAAAAAGTGTCCCACACCCACTCAAGTCTGTTAGATCTGTAACCCCTCCCCTTTTAAGACAGGTTTCTGCTCTTGGCTTTTTTCTAGTGGAAATCTTTGCTCACGGCTGACTCCGTCCCTTTTCACTGCCGTGTAGTACTCGAGCCCCGAGTCACCGTCCCCACGGAGCTGGGCCTTCAGGGGCTGCCTGGCCTTTGCTCGTGTCACGCACGTCCCCGTAAGGAAAGCCCTTTGGTCTGTCTCACCTCGAACCAAGAGTGAGCTTATCTGCAGATAACATCCCTGGGGAGCACGCTTGGTGGCTCAGGAAGCGCCCCAAATTCCCCCCTCCACCCCCCCCCCCCGCCACCTTCGAGGCCACGGTGTTTCCCTTACTGTCTGCGCCAGCGCTGTGTTAGCGGTGTTTGGAGCCTGGCCGGCCCGTGGGACGCAGAGCCGTGTGTGTGCCTGCTCCCATCCGCCTTTGCCTTATCGTGAGTCTTAAGCGTGTTTACGCACACGCACACACGCGTTAAGTCCGTGGGCAGGACGTGCTCGTGGATCGTTTTCCTCTGGGCCTGATATGCTGTCAGTGTTCCTGTGCCTGGGTAAAGGTCTGTCTCCAGATGCAAGGACAAGTGGGGTGGCACACAGAGACCCTCTGGGGCTGGCTCCGCCTCCGGCGTGGCCCAGCGGGGAGGAGATGGGGCCGAGGGCCGAATTGGGGAGCCAGGCCGGCGTCACAGCCGTGGCCACGCCGCTTGGGAGCTCGGAGTGCCACGGGGACATCGTCAGAATCACAGTTTGAAGGACCCTCTTGCCGAAGGAGTTGATCTGATGTGCCCGGGCCCCACGCAAACTCCTGCCCGCAGCCTGGAGTGCCCTGCCCGCCGCGGCCCAGTTGCGCTAATGGCCACGGGGAGGGAATCACGAGCTAGCGTTGACTAAAGGCTGGTACTGTCCGTGTACTTACTCACCCGGTCCTACGTCGAACCTGGAAGGTGGTGACCCTGTCATTCCGTTACCAGCTGGGGAAACTGAGGCACAGGGAAGCAGTGGAGCCAGGATTCAAGCCTGGGCAGGTGGCTGTGAACCCCTCCACTCAGCTGCCTTGGGGCACATTCCTGCATGCAGCAGGCACTCAGTAAGTGCTCTCTGGACTAGAGCCCAGCTCCCGCGGACCCAGCTTCGGCAGTTTCCCTCTGGGGACCCCCCGGCCAGGGCTGGACAGAGGCCGAGGTGCCGTCCAAGGCAGGAGTCAACGCGGAGGCCTCTTGTGGGCCCCACCCCTGTCTGTTTCCTCGTCCATCAAATGGAGACCGGCATCTCCTGAGGCAGCCAGCCCCCCCCCCCCCCCGCCCCAGGCGCCTGCCCCAGCCTGGACCCTGCGGGTGTTTGGGTTTGAGACCCTTGGAGCGGAGGAGGGAAGGTGCAGGTCACTGGGAGTCGGCCCCGCCCAGATCTGAGCCCAGTAGCTGCTCGTGGCCCCAGCGAGCCGGAGGCAGGCTGTGATGGGTGCCCGGACGGCCTGCGGGGCGGGCAGGTGGCTGGACGGCCCGGCGGACGGACGGACGGCAGCGTGGGTGGCGGACGGGACCGAGCTCACGTGGTGAGCAGGGCTGGGGTGATGCCGGCCTCCGTGCCCCGCAGCTCCCCATCGTGGCGTCCTCCGTCGTGTCCCTGTACTTCCTGGAGCTGACCGACCTCTTCAAGCCGGCCAAGGTGGGATTCCAGTGCTACGACCGGACGCTCTCCATGCCCTACGTGGAGACCAACGAGGAGCTCATCCCCCTGCTCATGCTCCTCAGCTTGGCCTTCGCTGCCCCTGCGGCCTCGGTGAGTCCCCGGCGCCCGGCGCGGGCCGGCCTGCGGGCACCGCCCTGCGGGGCGCCGGGCTGAGCGCCTGCCTCCCTGTCGGGCAGATCATGGTCGGCGAGGGCATGCTGTACTGCGTGCAGTCCCGGCTGTGGGGCCGCGGCGGGGGCCCGGGCGGCGCCGAGGGCAGCATCAACGCTGGCGGCTGCAACTTCAACTCCTTCCTGCGGCGCACTGTGCGCTTTGTGGGTGAGTAGAGGCCCGCGGTCTGCACGCGGCGGTCGGGCGGGGCGGGGGGGGGGGGACCCGGGCCCCCGCCAGCTCCCGGCCCTGACCCCGCCGCCCCGCAGGCGTCCACGTGTTCGGCCTGTGTGCCACGGCCCTGGTGACCGACGTCATCCAGCTGGCCACAGGCTACCACGCGCCCTTCTTCCTGACGGTCTGCAAGCCCAACTACACGCTGCTGGGCACGTCGTGTGAGGCCAACCCTTACGTCACACAGGACATCTGCTCCGGCCGCGACGCGCACGCCATCCTGTCTGCGCGGTGAGCTGCCCCCCTCCCCCCCAGGCAGATGGCGGGGACCCGAGGCGCGCGGGGCCGGGCGGGGCCGGGCGGGGCTCACGTGTGGCCTCTTCTTGCAGGAAGACCTTCCCGTCGCAGCACGCCACGCTGTCCGCCTTCGCTGCGGTCTACGTGTCGGTGAGTCCTGGCCCGCCCCGAGCCCGCCGCCTGCGGGGAGCCCGCCGCTCGGCTCTGACCCGCCCTGCCCCCGCCCCCCCCCCCCAGATGTACTTCAACTCCGTCATCTCGGACACCACCAAGCTGCTCAAGCCCATCCTGGTGTTCGGCTTTGCCATCGCAGCGGGCGTCTGCGGCCTCACCCAGATCACACAGTACCGTAGCCACCCCGTGGACGTGTACGCAGGCTTCCTCATCGGCGCTGGCATCGCGGCCTACCTGGTGAGGGGGCGGGGGAGGCCCCCGGGGTGGGGGCAGCTCTGAGGGAGCAGGGTTGCCCCCATAGGGAGGTTCTGGCGGGGGGGGGGTAGGCCGGCTGGTGGGGGGGGGGCAGGGGGTGGCGATAGGGGGAAGAGGTGTGAAGGGGGAGGCTGGACGGGGGTGGGGGTGGGGTGCGGTGAGGAGGTCTCGCAGGGAAGGCCGGCCCCGGGCGAGGTCGGGGGTGGGGGGCTCCGAAGGGGGAGACCTGGCCCTGCCCTGGGGACTCTGATGAGTCTCCTCCCTCGGAACGCCGGAGTCAGAATCTCAGGGGCTCAGACCTGCCGAGTGCGCAGAGCGGGAGCGGCCTGACCGGCATCTGCCCCCACGGGAAGGGAGCGGGACTCCCCGCTCTGACCGCACGGGGAGGCCAGGCTTCCCGCTCGGACCACCTCGCAAGCCTGCCGCCCGGGGAGAGCCCTGGTCTTCAGCCCTCGCCTCACCCTCAGGCCTGCCACGCGGTCGGCAACTTCCAGGCCCCGACGGCAGAGAAGCCGATGGCGCTGGCCCCCGCCAAGGATGCGCTGCGGGCCCTGACCCAGCGGGGCCACGACTCGGTGTACCAGCAGAACAAGTCCGTGAGCACCGACGAGCTGGGGCCGCCAGGGCGGCTGGACGGCGTGCCCCGGCCCGTAGCCCGAGAGAAGGCCTCGCTGGGCAGCCTGAAGCGGGCCAGCGTGGACGTGGACCTGCTGGCCCCACGCAGCCCCATGGGCAAGGAGAACATGGTCACCTTCAGCCACACGCTGCCCCGCGTCAGCACGCCCTCGCTCGACGACCCTGCTCGCCGCCACATGACCATCCACGTGCCACTCGACGCTTCTCGCTCCAAGCAGCTCATCAGCGAGTGGAAGCAGAAGTCGCTGGAGGGCCGTGGCCTAGGGCTGCCCGATGAGGCCAGCCCCGGGCACCTGCGGGCGCCCGCGGAGCCCATGGCGGAGGAGGAAGAGGAGGAGGAGGAAGAGGAGGAGGAAGAAGAGGAGGAAGAGGAGGAGGAGGAGGGTGAGGAAGGGGGGCCGGCCCCGCCCTCACTCTACCCCACGGTGCAGGCCCGGCCGGGGCTCGGGCCTCGGGTCCTCCTGCCGCCGCGGGCCGGGCCGCAGCCGCTGGTGCACATCCCCGAGGAGGGGGCACAGGCGGCTGGCGGCCTGTCTCCCAAGAGCAGCGCCGCCGTGCGGGCCAAGTGGCTCATGATGGCGGAGAAGAGCGGGGCCGCTGTGGCCGTGGCCTCGGCCCAGCCCCGCGTGGCCAACCCGCCGCGGCTGCTGCAGGTGATCGCCATGTCCAAGGCGCCGGGCGGGCCGGGTCCCAAGGGGGCGGAGACCGCCTCGTCCTCCAGCGCCAGCTCCGACTCCTCGCAGTACAGATCGCCCTCGGACCGCGACTCGGCCAGCATCGTCACCATCGACGCGCACGCGCCCCACCACCCCGTGGTCCACCTGTCCTCGGGTAACGGGCCCTGGGAGTGGAAGACGGCGGGGGGCACGGCCAAGGGGGCAGAGGGCGAGGGTGGCTACGAGCTGGGGGACCTGGCCCGTGGCTTCCGCGGTGGGCCCAAGCCGCCAGGTGTGTCCCCCGGCTCGTCCATCAGCGACGTGGACCAAGAGGAGCCGCGATTTGGGGCCGTGGCCACGGTCAACCTGGCCACGGGCGAGGGGCTGCCCCCACCGGGCATGGCTGACGGGGCCCTGGGCCCGGGCAGCCGGGAGTCCACGCTGAGGCGCAAAGCTGGCGGCCTGGTGCTGGGGGAGCGGGAGGCCACGGGGGAGGCGGAGGCCGAGGGCTACTATCGCAAGATGCAGGCGGCCCGCAGGTTCAAGGACTGAGGGGGAGGGGTGGGGTGCCGCATGGGGCACAGGTGGGTACCACTGGGCCGGCGGGGGTGGGGGGAAAAGCACTTCGTGACCAGACAATAAAATGTCGACACCCACTGGAGTCCCGGCTGAGTCACTGTGGTCCGGGGCCCCCACGCACACGAGGGCTGGGCGGGGGGGGGGAACGGGGGACGGGACACAGATCTCCCACTCGTGGACCGAGGCTCATGCACGTGGAGTGGGGGGTGGGTCCGGCAACACACTTCCCTGGGCTGGGCGGGGGTGGGCAGTGGTGTGCGGCCTTCGCCCCTGGGAGGAGACCCTTGCCCCCCCCCACACCTCATCAGCTCCCCCAAACCCCATCCCCGTCAGAAATGAGAAGGCTAAATTCACAGAGGAGGAAACAGCAGTGAAGACAGAGGCGGAATAAAAAGGGAATCGAGTGCAGGATGCAGAGACATTTATTCAAAGTCCAGCAGACAGACTGGCCAGCCGCCCTCCACAACGTGAACAGGAAGAAAGAGCCTACAGAAAAGGTAGGAGTTGTAAAATCGCTTTAATTCGGTTCTCTCTGCATTACAAGCCGTCGGGGCGGGCAGTGGAGGGCCTCGCTCCCGGCACAATACTGAGCCTGTAACTGCGGTTATCAAAATATACATCTGCGTCACCTTTATAAAAAACCACGTTTGCTGCCCCTCGTTTTACAACAGGTATAAAAAATTATAAATATTTACACCCTTGTTCCAACCCAACACGGAAACTCGAGGGTCCAGGCCCGAGGGAGGGGGCTGGCCAGCACGGGGTCTGCTCGCAGGGGAGCCCCTTGGACCCGCGAGTGCAGGACGACGTGTGGGAGACAGTTAAGACTCAGGGGCCGCTGTCCCACCTTCTGGGGCCCCAGCATTAGAGGCAGACAAAAAAACAAACAAAACTTTGGTCCAAAATTTGCAGGAGAAAGGAAACCCTGAAAGTTTACAAGTTTAAGAGCGCTTTTCCCCTGGACAGGGAACAGGTTAGGTGTGAGTAAGGCATCTGGAGGTGGTGGGCAGGGCCGGCCTGGGGCCTTGCGGGAAGGGCCGGGGCCCCAGCGGGTCTGCCCTGGAAACTAGATCCCGCCCTGCGACTTCATTACAAGGAATAAAATAAAAAAGGACAGTATGTAAGGTCATACCACAAGGAGGAAATTGAGATTATACTCATACCATTTTTATCATCTTGCTATATAAAAAGTTACTTAAAACTATTTCTTTTGCATATAAATGAAAAAAGATTAGAATATTTGGTCAACTGGAAATATTGCTAGGCACAGATGTCTGCAACTGCATCAAAGCATAATACAGAGATTACGGTGAAAACAGAGCTCCGAGCTGAAGGAGGACGGGGCCGGTGCCCTCGGGGTCTTGCCCCAAGTTGGGGTCCCGGGGCGGGGGTGGGGAGAATCACACACTTGATTAAACAGATCAGGGGGTGCCGGCTGGTCCCTGCAGCTCGCAGCCTCCTGCTGCGCCAGGCACATGATCCCACGCGGGAGGCCGACCCACCAGCCCCCCCCAACCCCCCCCACCCCCCGCCGAGGGCCCTGCCAGAGCAGCTGGTTTTAAGGCACAAGAAAGCCGAGTCGAGGTTTGGGAGCGCCCACCCCACAGGGGCTGCAGAAGGCACGGGCTTGGGGGGCTGGGGAGGGAGCGGGGGGCGCACTGTCCACTCGTCACCAGGAGCCTGAGGCCGGCACCCCATCTCCCCAGGGTGAGCAGGGTCGATCAGATTTAATTTTTTTAAAAACAGGTAAACTGATTTCTCTTTTAAAAAAATAAAATCTCTGGTCTTTTAAGGTCACTTCAGCTGCTTTTTAAAGTGGCTTTTCTCTGGAATGATGGAAGTTGTGGCCAGGCGCCAGCAGGCCGGTCCCTGGCGGCCCTAGATGGTGGACTTGGAGAAGGACACCCGCAGGTGGTGGTTCTCGCCCAGGTCGTGGTTGTGAAGGTCAATGAGCGCCTGGATGGCCTCCTCCACCGAGCCCATCTGAATCAGGGCCATCTTGCGGTCCTTCCTGAGGGACAGACAGGGCCAGGGGCATTGAGGGGGGGGTCGGGGCATCGGGCAGGGCAAGGAGCCGTGGGGGTGGGGTGGCACTCACTGGAAGAACTTGAACCCCTTGACGATCCCGCCGTTGCTAGAGAAGAGGACCTTCAGATCGTCCTCAGACACAGAGGGCCTGCGGGGAGGAGAGGGGTCGAGGGGTCGGACGCTGGTTCTCGGGGAGGGCGGGGGGGGGGGGGGGGGCAGGGAGGCCACAGCCCACACCCTGCACGTACGGGATGTTAGAGAGGTGCAGGGTGGCCGAGGGCGGGAAGATGTTCTGGAAGTTCTTGGAGCCGGGCTTCTTGAAGCGGTGCAGGGGGGAGTTGCCGTAGTCCTTGGTCAGGCCCTGATCCTCCTGGCCCTCGCGGGGCAGCTGCACGTTCTGGTGCTTGGACAGCGTGATGCGCACCGGCTTCCCGTGCAGCTTGTGGCCGTTGAGGTGGCTCATGGCTGCGGAGGCGGTACGCTCGTGACCCCGGGCCCCACGCCCGGCAGTGCCCGCCCGCCCACCCGCCCGCCCCGCAGGCCCCGGCCGCTTACCCAGCTGCGCCTGGCTCCCGTCCGCCATCTGCACCAGCGCGTTCTCCTTCTTGTTGAACAAGATCTTCACCCGCTGCACGTCGCCGTACACGCCTTCGAGAGCGCGGGGACAGGGGCGCTGAGCCGCCTGCAGCCCCGCCGCCACCTCCCCCGCCAGCCCCCACGCCCCGCACACCCCTCGCAGGGCTGGCTCTCCCCGAAGGTTTGCTTATTCTGCCTCTGGCACCTGCGTCTAGTCACAGGGAACGGTACCAGAAAACTACCTTCAGCAGAGAGGTCGTAAACTCCAGGAAAGGTCCACGGCCAAGAACCGGCACTTTAGCATGCTACCAACACGTTTAACTCTTCGAAAAGCATGCAGGGCAATAAACCATGCGTCTACCGAGTCAGAATAAATACGCAAACCGAAGGCAAGCCACGTAACGAGGCAGAATGCCCGACTGCAAACTCATAGTACATCTTAGGGCGTAAAAAATAACCTCAATTAAATGAAAACAAGGTAATAAAAGTGTGAATGATAACATACCGAAAAGAATAAAGAGGCTTTGGGGTGTGACTCTCTTTAGAGGACAGCAGAGCAAGGCAGCGAGGGACAGGGAAAGGGAGAGGTCAGGGGGCGAGTTGCCAATCGTCCACCACGAGGAGGCAGCCCCACAGGCGTGCAGGTTGATGGATGATGAAGTTGTCAGGATGTTAATATTCAAGGGCAGGTTGGTTTCCGGAGAGCAGGGTTTGAGGGGGAATTTTGTTTTTTATTTATTTATGTTTTGTTTTGTTTCAAGCAACAACAGGAAGCAGAAGTGCCGTGCAGTCAGTTGGCAAAGAAATTCCGGATCAGGGCAAGAAAAAAAATTGGGAAAGGGGAAGGGGAGAAAAGAAAAAAAGTAGCAAAAAAACACAGGTCAGTAAATACATAAGAAACACGAGTGCTCCATCAGTCCAGATCTACACACATTACAAGTCACAGGTCCACCTCGCAAACACAGGCAGGAAAGCGCCCCCCTCCCCGCAGCGAGCAGCAGGAGGGCGCGGCCGGGACCCCCAGGCGGCGGCCCGGCTCCCAGGGGCCCTGGCCTCCTGCTCGCTGCGGCGGGCGGGCCCCCGAACAACGCTCACACAAGCACGAGGCGGAGCGAGTCTGTTAGTGGAGGCTTCGCTAGGGTCCGGCCGCCCCCGGGCCAGGAAATCACAGGAGGGGCAGACAGATGAGAGACAGTCTGAAACGCTCCTTAAAGGCGGTCCCATCTTTCCAGAGTGAGGGACCGTGAGCCCTTCTCAGCTCACCCGAGCGCTCTCTGAGCCAAACTCTGCCACCGGGACGGGCACGGGTTTCGCCATCCTGGGGACCTCAGCTGCAGGGCAGCGTCCCCCCGACAAAGGCACCCGGCGGGCGTCCAGACCGCGTCGTGTCTGGCTGGAAATTTTAAGGACTGCTTTCATGTATCAAAGCGTATCTCGACCCTGCGTCTTACGGAATCGGAGACGTGAGCCGAGGCGTAAAGGAAAACGAGAGAACACTGAGCGCTGAGGCGGCGGCAGCGAGCGGACCGGCGGGACCCCGGCACCTGGGGCCAACAGGAGCTCAGCCCGCTCCCCTCTGCACTAAGACCCACTAGTGTAACACCCCCGCTCGTGCTTCTGGGAACGACAGCCTGGAGGGAAGAGGCACGTACCTCGGGGTTGAGGTTGCTGACCAGCAGGACAGAGTTTCCTGCCCCCGCCAGGCCGGGGATGGCGATCCGGCCCGCCGCCGCTGCCGCCGCCGCCGCTGATGGGATGGCCAGAGGAGCCAGGGCCCCGTGCACGTTAGGAACAGAGAGGCCTGGAAAAGGGAAGGGCGGTCGGGATGTGAGCAGCAGGGCCGGGGGTCCTGCTGGGAGGCGAGTGCAGGTCCTGCCCGTCTTCACGCAGGAGGAAACACAGGAGGCGGCCGCGGCCGTGCTCAGCCCGGTGCCCACTTGCGCGGCCCGCCGGCTCCTCCCGCCTCTCCTCGTGGCACAGACCGTGCCCGCCAGGTTTGGCCCCATCTACATGCGCCCAACAGGACAGAAGCTCCACTCGGTGGATGCACGACGGAGCCCCGGACGGGCCTCGGCCGTGCGCGCATGCAGGCGCCCGTCACCATGCAGACGACACCCGGGCGGGACGCAGCAGGCCCGTGCCTGCCACAGGAGGGCAGGCTGGCCCCCTGGGAGGGACGCTCCGGTGTGCCCCCGCCCCGGTTCATGCCGCTCTGCTTACCGGGCCACTTAAATTCATCTACTAGGGACACATCCCTCCAACCACCGTGCGCGCTCGTCCTCGCCCGGGAGGTGCTTTAAGGGAACCAGACCAGAGACTCTGGGGTTAGCGGATTCTCTGCACAGCCCTGTCCTAAGACTGCCCTGTCCGGGCTCCTCAGGGAACCCAGAGACCCGCACCCGGGGAGGCGGGCTCCCCCCGAGACCGAGCCCACGTCAGCTGCCCGTGGAAGCACAGCTACTGGAAAGGTGTGTGGGCATGCACGATCGACGGTGGGGACCAAGGTCAAGTGTTTGAGTACCTGCAGCTTGAGGAATTGCAAAGGTGGGAGGGAAACCAGCTCCTGCATACGGAGAGGCTGACATTATACCAGGCGCACCTAGAAACAAATGAGACACTAATCATCGCACCCACCACCTCCGCCGCGAGCAAGGGCTGTGTGTGTGCGTGACCCCACACCCAGTGGGCAGTCTGGGCCGGGTGCCGTGCTGGCCATCTAAGGAGCAACAGGCACCAACCTCCCTGGGCACAGAGTCGGCGTCACGGGGTGCCTGGGGCACGGACACTGAGCTACGTACACATCCTCGCCTCCCACGGCACACGGTGGTCCTGGGCACCTTGCCGGGCGTCTTACCGAAGGCAGCAGCCATGGTCTGGTCTAGCGAAGGCTGGCTGTCCCCGGAGGGCAGGTCAGGGCGTGTGTAGTCACGACTCTTGTCGTTGTTATACTTGACGTTGAGGCTGGTGAGCTTGGAGAAGTCGATACGGAGGGTACAGCAAGCGTTGTAGATGTTCTGCCCGTCTAGCGACTGCAAGGAGACAAGCCGTGAGGCGCTGGGGGCCGGGGGGCCGGCCAGGGAGGCATCCCGGGGACCCTACTCACCAGCTTGGCGTGCTGCGCGCTCACAGGGTCGGCGTACTGCAGCAGGGCTTGAAACTGGTTGTTCTTGGTAAACGTGATGATTTTCAGAACCGTGCCAAACTTGGAGAAGATCTGCAAGACAAAAGAGTGGTCCCGACCTCCGCCCAGGGAACCCCACGGTCGGCAACAGGACCAGGGGCGGCCGCACGCCCCCAGCCACCTCACCTGGTGGAGCACGTCCAAGGTCACCGGGTAGAAGAGGTTCTCCACGATGATCCGGAGCACCGGGCTCTGGCCAGCCATGGCCATCCCCGCGTCCACCGCGGCAGCCGAGGCGGCCAGGGCCAAGTTTCCCGACTGCACCGAGTTCACCGCCTGCAGCGCCGCCTGGGCCCGCTGTGGGGGGAGGGGGGAGGGGGGAGAGTTATGGCCGGCTACTCTCTCCCCAACTCCACCCCACCGCGCCCCAGGCCCGGCAACGCACCGCCTGGTTGGGTGAGCTGTCCGTCTTGAGCTCCTTGTGGTTGGAGAACTGGATGTAGATGGGCTGGCCGCGCAGCACAGGGGTCACGGACGTGTAGTAGTTCACCATGGTGTTGGCGGCCTCCTCTGTGTTCATCTCGATGAAAGCCTGGCAGGACAGGAGCGTGAGCCAGGCCCGGATTCCTGAGCCTTCCCAGGAAGGGCACTTGCCTGGCTATCAGCAGATACCTGATTTTTCCCTTTCAGCATCAGGAGATTGGTGACCTTCCCGAAGGGCAGCCCCAGAGAAATGACCTCGCCCTCGGTGACGTCACTGGGAAGCTTCCGGATGTGGATCACTCTGGAGGGAACACCTGCACTCCTGTTGTCACCCTTGAACTTCTTACTGTCGTTCCCATTTGCTGACGGAAAAGCGGTGTGTAAGGTATAAAGCACCGTCCACACTCGAAAAACCCTGTGCCCGGAACCAGCTTCCTCCGCGACTCCAGGAGGCCGCCAGCCGATGTCCCCCGCCCACCCGCAGCCAGGGGACCGGGGACTGCGCGCAGAGTTACCTGCAGAAGCCGAGTTGCTGCTCATGATAAAGGGTCCGTTAGTGACACAGGCAGAGAAGAGCTCGTCGGATCCCCGCTGAAAGAAACGGGGTGTGTGGAGCAGAGCAGAAGACCAGACGCCCTCCCCAACACCCGTGTCCACCTCTCCTGTGTGACCTGCTCTTGAGAAAAGACCGCACGCCAAACTGACCATTTCTCCCCCGCGATGTCCTCGCGATCCTAATCCCAAGACACACTGCTCCTCGACAAAGCAGGGGCGGGGGGCCCAACGCCTATGGCGCGCGTTCACGCGTCACGTCCACCCCACGCTCTGCAGGACCTTCCCGCGCACACAGGGCCTCGCGCCAATAGCCACACGGGGCTGAGCCCGGCCCGGCTGTCCTAGAGAGCTCGGCTGTAGCCCTGCCCACGTCAAGACCGTGGGACCGTCTTCGATGACCACGGGGCCGCTGGCAGACTCGAGGAACAAAGCCCCCTTGTCGCAACGCAGCCACCTGCTCAGCCACAGGGCCCTGGCCTATTTTCCAGGCGTCTAAGGAAACCTGAGCCTTGCTCTAGTCGCTGTCGGACGGAAATACTACCTGCTCTCCCTCCGTGCTGTGGGCGGCGCTGTGCAGTGAGGGGCGGGGACCCCGGCTCCCTGGGACTTGTGACCTGCCCCTCTCTCTTGCCACGTGCTGGGCTCCAAGTACTGGAGTCAACCCCCCAGCACCACGTGAGACCGACCCTGGGTCCAGACACCACGAGGCGTCCCTGCTGCCAGGTGAGGCCTGAGGGCAGAACCAGCCTACACAAGGTGAGGAACCGCAGGGGACCAGCACTCCTCAGTTGGGGGCCCCGCGGGCCCAAGGACCCAGCTCCGGCCGCACACTCCCGCCGCTCGAGGCTCACGGGCTTTAGGACCGCGCCACCAGGAACCACAAGTAACCCCTCAGATTCCCTGGATTCAAAACCCGCAGCCAGAGAGGGTCTCGGGGCCTCGGCTGCCCTGGCAGAAGGGGAAAGAGCAGCCCATCTGGGCCCCCGGGCCTCCCCCTTCTCCACGTGCTTCCTCCTCAAGGACACCGTATCTTCGCTCCTCTGCTGAGCTGCCTGCAAACATGAGCGCACAGCACCCGGTGCCCCAAACCCTCCAGAACCTCCCAGCCCTGCAGCTGATGACAGCGGCCGAAGGAAGCTAGAGGTTTACAAACTGCCCTTTGGGACAAGGACCGGGAACCGGCTGCCCCAGCTACTGGGACGGCTAATGTGGGCCTGTCCCCAAACCCAAACCCCTGGACAGGCAGGAACCCACACAGGTCCCCCACAGCCCAGAGCCCTGGAGCCCAGCATCCACAGATCCGAGGGAGGACCCGCGTGGCTCCACCTGAGGAGCCGCCGTGGCTCAGGAAGAGGACAGTCAGACTCCCTTCCAGGCTGAGGTCTGGCACGGTAAAGGGAAGCGTTAACCACCAGCCAGCTGCAGCCTATCACACCCCAAGCCTCCCGAGTCACGGAGGCCAAGAGAAAAGCCGGCAGGGACTCCAGGCAGGCCTGTCCACATCCTACCTGTCAGAGCCACAGGACAGCCCCTTACTGCCTCGGGACTCAGGGGCCCGGGCCCTGACCTGCCCCCATCTGCCGGCCACACAACCCTCACAAGGGCGTCTTGGCCCCTGCTGAGGACCAGCAATAGGTGGGACCGGGACTCCCATGAGCGGCTGCATCCGCGTCTCTGTGGGCATCGTGCTCCCTTGCCTGCTCCTCTGCTCCTCTCCCAGGACACAGACCCCCCCCCACACACACACACACAGCGCGGGGACACGCACGGACCCCCAGCTAAAGAGGCGCAGATGTTTCGCAGGGCAGAACCTCAGGCACCAGAACACCACAGGCCTTGTGACTGGGGCACAGCCGGGCCAGGCCCAGGGACCACCCAACTGCCTCCAGCAGTTCTTCCCACCCCACGCTCGGGGAGGCCGCTGGGCATCAGCCCTCAAGTCAACTACGCTTCGAGAGAAAGCAACCCTCAAGCATGTACTTGCTACTGGACACAGCGCGGGACAGCACACGGCAGCACAACCTTTCCTTCCCCCGAACACCAAGTATCCCTGACACCTGGACGCCACTCACTCCCCGCCTAGCCGCTTCTAAACCCAGGAAGAACCACACTGCCCTCCCAGTGGGCCGGGGGTGCAGGTTCAGGGGGGCTGTACTGGCAGGAAGCCCCTGCCCACACCCCCCAGGAGCTTCTGTCTGTGCAGGTGGGATTCTGGAAGCACAGGTCTCCTGGGAACAGGATGGCCAGAAGGAGACCGTTCCGACAACAGCCATGCTAGAGCTGTTCCGGCTGGAAAGCGGCTCCCACAGTAAGGGAAGGACAGTCTGCAACCCAGGCGTTTTCTGGGATCGTTACAACCCCCTCAGACGACGGTCCCTCTCCCCTCTCACCACCTGACAAACAGGTTTTATCTGCAGGATGATCAGGACAGGCAGCGTGTGAAGACAAGAATCCACTTGGGAAAAGTGAAACCCAGCCCAGGCACGGCTGCCGACTGACCAGAAACCAGCTGGCTGCCTGCTCAGGTCACTTGAGCCACCTGCAGGGAGCCCAGGAGCCATGGCCCGAGGAGACTCCCCCACCTCCCAGCACGGAGCCCAGGAGGTGACCAACTGACCGGCAGTGCTTACTGATCATCGGGCCCAGGGTTCCCCTGGAGGCCACATCCCTGCGCGTGCACATGCCTGGCCTGCAACCGGGAGGGAGAAGCACGGGGCCCCCCAACTTCCCGTGGAGACCACTCTGTGTTCCTTCGTCTACCTTTCTTGCCACTGGCGTTGAGAACTAACACCTTCCGCACAGAAGGGACACAGCGCTCTCGGTGTCCCTCAGCTCACAAACACCAGAATTTCTCAAAACAACTACCCAAACCACGACGCCATCAGAAGTAACCCCAAACTGCCCCAGAGCCCCCATACCCCCTCCAATCTCACCCCCCACTCCACAAAGGGCTTGGAGCGTAACCAGATCTTGACTTTTCCCACATCAAACCAAGGGCACTCAGAACTTTCTGGGGCAGACGCCCCCGTCAACCCCACTGGGCAGAGGACAGGGCCTGCAGCCTGGAAGCCTCGGGAGCACCGGAGTCAGTGGTGGCGCGGGCAGATGGGCCCAGGCCACGAGCGAGCACAAACTCAGGCTGAGCCGGAAGTACCTACCTTTGTACCAACTGCTATGTCTGGGACGATGCTGCAGAGAGAGAAAGAAGAAAGCTGTTAGCCAGGTGCACTGCCGGTGTCCCCACTGTCCCAGGGGTGGGGAAAGCCCACAGCCCCTGCCACTAGGGTGTCGGGAGTTCCCCATGGCCACCGGCGTGGCTCGCTGCTGACTGCACACCCCCACCCCCACTGGAACCCTTCAGGCAGGGAAGTGAGCCGTCGTCCAACTAATCTCAACTTGAAAAGGAGCCACCATTGTCTTCCAGCCCCCTCCCTCCCAGCAGGACCCCAGGCCCCGCCTCTGGACCTGTCCGAGGACAAAGCTGCCCCCTTCAAAAGCCCCAGGAGGGACCCTTGACGTTGTTACTGAGGTTCAAGTGCTGTTGTCTGCTTTCTAAACACTGGAAGCGCTTAGGAACATTTCTGAGCAGGGACGGGGCCACAGAAAAGGCAGCTCTCAGGCCCCAGGTCAGAGCTTTGGCTCCAAGGGGAAGACAGGGGACTCCACGTCCCACGCATGGAAGGTTCCCGGGAAGGTGGCAGCTCGGCTCCAGTGAACAGATAACACTAACACAGGTTACTTATCAACCTGGCTCCGCGTGACCGGACTTTCTCCCGCCTCGGGGGCTGGACGGAAGCAGGGCTACCTGAGGGTCCCCGCAGCCCCGTGCGCCTCAGCTGCGCGCCAGCTCCTAGAACAGCACGGCGAAACCCTCTCCAAGGGCTGGTGCGCGGCAACCGTGAACCAGCGAGGTCCTAAGTGACTCACGGAGCATCCGTCCAGAAAGGGAACTGAGTCAGCAACGCCCCCCACCGGGCCACCCGCCTCAGCACACGATGGCCCCCGTCACCTGGCCGAGGACAGGTGGTCCCAGACCCCGCGGCAGGCCCTGGGGCAGCCACGCGCACCCCCTCCCTGCACAAAGGCCAGCCTCCCTGTCCAGCTGGGAGCCCCTGGTTCCTGCCCTCCGGGAGGCAACTCCCAGGACCCAAACCCTGGGGTGTCGGGACCCCAAAGCACTGGCCTAGTCCTGCTGCCTGCAGCTGTGACCTGCTGTCTTGCCATCATTCCCCTCGAGGCAGGACCTTTGCCTCCTCACCGTTAAAAAAAAAGAACAAAAAACACCTCACACCCCGACAGCAACACGTTCTTAAAAACCCTAGTGAGCCAAGAAAAAACTTCCCAGAAAAACCGAAAGAATGAAAAGCATGCAGCTTCCCGGCCACTAACCCAGGGCGACTCGCGGCCTCCTAGTCCCCCGGGGGGGGGGGGGGGGGGGCGACGACGCTCCCACAGGAAGTGTTTCACGGAGGCCGGCCTTTCCTCACGCGGAATCTGAGCCCTGGCGGCCCGCCGAACCGGCACGCGGCCTCGGAGCGCCGTTTCCCGAGACTCCAGACCGCGACCCCGCCCGGGGAACACGTCCCCCCACCAGCTGGCTCGCTGGGGAGGGGGTCCCAGGGGGAGGTCCATCCCAGGCAACATGGAGGACGGACCGCGAGATCATGCCCACCACGCCGCAGCAATCTTTCTAAGGGGCTGGATTAGATTCCGCCCAAAACCTATCATTTCAGGCCCGAGGCACACGAGGCACGTGACCCTCCAGGCATTTTAACCAGCTCGCCCCGCCCCGAGGGCCAGACGGGGAGGAAGGAGGGCTCGAAGCCCACTATCAAACAAAGTTAAGCAGAATTCTTGGGAAGCCTCAAACTTTAATAGAAGTGGCACCTCCCCCTCGCCCACGGGGATACGACAAACGGTCCCCCGGACACGCGGGATGGAAGTCACACTTTGAAGCGAACTTCATTTTCCGCAGGTCCTGGCATTTCTCCCCCAAGACCAGAAACCTAACATCTGAGAACAGTTCTCGGCGCCGCGGGCAGGCCCGGTCTCCGCCGTCGGCTCCGGCTCGGGGAACCGCCGGCCCGGGGCGCCCCGCAGGCGGGAACAAAGGGGGGCGGACGGGCCCCTCCCCGGCCCCCGGCTCGGGCGCGCGGCCATCCTTTGTGGGTAGCCGGGGAGGGGCCGGGCGGCCGGCGGGGGCGGAGGAGGGCCCGCGCCCTTCCGGGCAGGAGGGCGGCGTCTCCGGGCCGCGCCTGGGCCCGCGGCGGGCTGGGGGGGGGGGGGGGGGAGCTGGAGGGGGGCGAGGGCAGAGTCCGCGCGGCGGGAAAGACCGCGCACGCGCAAAGCCCGACAGGGGCGCGAAGAGCTGCGCACGCAAGCGCGGGGGCTCGACGGGGAACGGGAAGGGCCACACGGGGCACGCGCAGCGGGGGGGTACGGGGAGCTGGAAGGCTCACACGGGGCGCGCGAACACTGGCGCGTGCGCGCGGGACATGGACGGGAAGCGGGAAGGGCCTCACGACTGCCGCGTGCGTTCGGGTTGAGGCGCGCGGAGGCCGGAAACGAGCAGGGCTCGAGGGCTTGGCCTGCACCACTCTTCTAAGCCCAGGGGGCACTGCCCGCCTGGCGCTTCCCTCCCCCCCCCCGCCGCCTCCGGCAGCCTGCCCCCCGCACGCACCCCAGGCTCAGGGAAGGGAGGGACCCCGGAGGCGCCCGCGAACTCGGGCGGAGGAGGAGCGACGCGCGGGCCACGGCCCCGAGGAGACCCGGGCGGCGGCGAGGGGAAAGCTGGATCGCCGGGAGGTCGTCGGAAACCGCGGAGAAGCAGTACTTACCCGTCCATTGCACACAGAGGAGACCCGCAGGGGACGGAGTGGAGGCGCCGGAATAGCAGGAACCGACCCAACGGCTCCGAGTTATAGACTCACAAAATGGCGGAGACGCCCGAACACGTCCCCCGCGCGCTCTGCCCATTGGCTCCCGCCACGGAGAGGGGGCGGGGCGGGCGCCGCGGGGCCCTGCCAGCGCCTCGCAATGGCTAGGAGGTGGCTCGAGGGGTGGAGCCAAGAGGGATGGCAGGCGACCATTGGAGAAGGCGGCCGTCCGTCGGGGCTCGAGACGGAAACGACCCGTGGAGACGGGGGGAGGGGAGAAAAGGCGGGATCACGTCACGGAGCTTGAGCCAGTAAGCTAGCTGCGCTCCTGCGTGGGGCTTTGCGGGAGAAGCCATCTTGAGAGTGGGTACGTGGCGAGTCCGGCCACGGGAAGCGTGCTTTCTACCAGGCTGCCGCCATCTTGCAAACGGGCAGCGGCCGTCCCTGGGCCTGAGGGTAGAGGGAGCTGTGTCGCCATCTTTGGGTCGGGCAGAGAACCTACGGGGCTCCATCTTGCTTTTGGGCACGTGGCCGAAAAGCCTGATTCAAAAGGAGACCTCATTTTTAGGTTAGCACGCGGGGAACTAGAGGCCGCTTAACGCGTCCCAGACTAGCTAGGACTCCGTGTCCACTGCTGACCTCCGAGCGTGCGGGCGTCCTTTGTTCACCCCCAGAGCAGCCAAGCCCGACCGCAGCCCTGTGCCCCGGCTGCAGGGATGGGGAAACTGAGGTCCGTGGAGCAAGGCGGCCCCTGCCCACCGGGGAACTGAGCCCCGGACGCACACAGCACAGTCTCGCTGTCATGGGGCATCCAGGCAGGGACGCATCTCCATCTCAGCAGCCAAAGAACATCCTAAACATTTTCCTGAGAGATGTTGGCAAGAGTTGTACATGGTTGTGCGTGACAGGGGTAACCCTTAGGTCAGCGCGGTGGGGGGCGCACGGGACCAGAGAGGGAAGCACTCAGGAGACCCTGCGCATGGTGGGCTTGGCGCAGTACTCGCCGCTGAGTTGATGCTCAGTAGGTGAAGGACACCGGTGTGACTGGTATCTGTGCATGCTGAGAAAGGGGCCTTCGGAGTGGCGGGTGACGAGGAGAGAGAGAGAGAGAGAGAGAGAGAGAGAGAGAGAGAGAGAGAGAGAATGAGAGAGAGAGAGAGAATGACATTCGTTGGGTCTGGCCAGCAAGCAGCAGTGCTGGGAGTCGGGGGACAGCGCCAGCTCCAGGGCCGCAGCCCACCCAACGCCAGTGCCAGAGAGCTGCCGCGCATTTCCACGGGGGCCTCCGTCCTCCCGCACGCAAGGCCATCTGTAGCCCCAGAATCGCTAATCAGGAATGTCCCGGTGGATTTAGGAGAATCTCTGACACATTCCCGTGGATTTGCTCGTCCGGAGCTGCCATTTGAGCTGTGCTCTGGGTACCGCAGAGCTAGCTGCTCATCTTCCTTCTCTCGGGAGGGGTGCCAAGGGTGGCCCCTCCTTGACGGCAGTGGGGAGGGAGGGAGACGCCGGAGTGTCACAGCCCAGGGGGAGAAGAGGGCAGCTGACGCTGCTGGAGTGTCTACACTGTCAGAATTGTGTTAAAACCCACTTCCAATCACAGCCCTCCCAGGGGTCCTGCCTTGCTCAGGGTGAAAGACCCAGCCCAGTCCAGCAGGCCCCACACGGCCGGCCACCTGTCTGGTTCTGGCCTAATTTACACAGGCCTCCAGTATTTGGCTCGTCCCTTCTGGAGACTCCTCCCTAAATGACACTACTCTCTCCTTCACACCCCTGCCCCAGGGCCTTTGCCAAGGCCCCTCATTAGAACAGCTTCCCCAATGTTTTCTTCTGGGAAGGTTGAGGGTAACATCCCTCATTTCCACAGTGCATTGGAGCTCCTTGAAGTAAATTAGAATTCATATTAGGTAGAAAATCCAGTGTTAGATAGAAAACACTGGCAAGGTGGCCAAGAGACCACCGAGGGAGGTGTCCGTGGCTGAGATGAGGCCCCCAGTGTCTCAGGCCAGCCCCTGAGTCCTGCTGATTGCTGGAAGGGGAGAGGGCACACGTGAAGGGGATGGGGGCAGGGGCTCCGATGAGAACCCACACTGATTACCACACTTGGACAATCCACAAGCGGGGAGGCCTACAACACACATGCATTCCCGACTCCAGAGGCCCCAGCGTGTATGAATTAGATGTTTCGTGACTGGGCCAGGGCCTCAGGGGAGGCTCTGGGGGTGCCCCAGCACGTATGTACGTAGGAGCAGGTCGGTCTCCTGTTTCTTTTACATTTGCTGCCCTTTATCCCATCCCAGCCTTGCCTGCCAGCTGCTTCCTCATTAATGATTTAGGGTGAGAGTGGGTGTGTGATCACCTTGTATCTGTTTGAGAGTTTTGAAAACATGATCTTCTCAGTGGCAGGAGCAAGGGAGGGAGAAGCCAGACAGGTGGAGGGGACTGGCCTCCCGGACCCCTGGGAGGGGGCCTGCTGGGGCCCCCTTCCTCATTTCAGATCAGATTGCGGGGGGGGGGGGGGGGGGGGGGGGGGGGAGGGCTGTTGATACGGTGCCTGTTTACTCTTTTGTCAAAATGAAAACACAGGACCAGGCCAGTCCCCCCTTGCCTCCCTGTGGGCTTTCCCCTGTGTTTCAAACGGAAATGGTTAATAGTTTTGGAATATTTGTTCATGTGTGTGTTTATTCATGCCTGGATTACAAAAACAGTAAGCTGGGGGGCAGGGCCGGGGTCGAGGGAGTGGGCTTGCAGGATTCACCCTGTCTCCATCCCGCATAGGCCTCCCAGCTTCTCTGACCCATTCTCTAGACGTCTGTTAGAGCTGGGACTGGAGGACCAATCCAACAGGCTGCCCCCAACCCCTCCAAGCTGGAGCCCCGCCCCTGCCCCAGCTGGGTGGCCTGGAGCCTGGCCTGGCCCACAGGGAGGTCGGACCACAGGGAGCTCGGAGGCAGGACTGAAACGGCTTACTCTGGCCTGATGATATTCACATCAGAGCGTGCCTCCTGCCCTGTGGTGGGGTCACGCTCCCCAGCCCCAAGGCTTCTTGCCCACCCTCCTCTTTAATTAGGGGAGGAACCGCAGGCCTCTTCCTCCCCTTCCCCTGCCAGGCCCTGCCCAGCCTCCAGCCCCTAGGGGAAACCCTGTCCCTGCAAGGTCCTTCCCCTGAATTGTCGCGGTCACCTCTCAAGGGTCGTCTCATCCCGGACCCCTCCCCCCTTCCCAGATGCAGCCTCCAGAGAAACCCTGCGTCTCCCCAGGGCCTGCCCTGAGCCGAAGCTGTCTCTTCACCCTAGGCAGCCTGACCATGCATTGGCCACCTCCCTGCACACTTCCCTGTTGTAACTTTTTAATCGTCCGCTAGGAAATACTTTCATTTCCTTTTCCCAACTAGAGGTGGAGTGAGCTGCCTGAGCCTCTCAGCCCGTAGGAGGACCCACCCCGCAGGAGGACCCACCCCGCCTGACCCAGGCCGCTCCACCTTGCTGCAGAGGGGTGGCCAGTGTGGCCAGTCCTCCAGAGGCTCAGGGAGGAGTTAGCCCCGGACTCAGTCGCCGCGCGCGCGTCCACCACTCGCCCTCGGCCCCACGACTCAACAGCAGCCCCAAAGCGGAAGGACCCAGCGTCGGCCGGGAGTGGTTAACGCAACGTGTGTCCACCGTGCACGTGCACGTCCGCAGATGACCGTGTCCATGGCGCACGCACCCGTTACCCAGGTGTGTCCGCCGCGCACGCGCACGTCCCTCGGCCGCCAGCAGGAGCGAGGCGCCCACCCCCGCCGCCCCGCGGACGGACCCCGAACGCACGACGCTCAGGGAGGGAACCAGACACGAGAGGCCACGCGAGGTGTGAGTCCGCCGGCGTGAAACGTCCAGAACAGGCCCATCCACGGACCGGAAGGGGGCGGGGGGAGGCAAGGGGATGAGGGGCAGGGGGCCTGTGTCCTGGTGATGAAATAAATATTCTCAGACTGGCTGTGGTGCTGGCTGCACAGCTCGTAAGGGCTGAGCGGTAAGGGCGTGAGTCGCGTCTAATAAAGATAAAGCCACTTGTAAGAACTCACTCCCACGAAGCTGGCAGTGCCATCCGCCGGCGAGGGCTGGGTGGGGAGCGCGCGAACGGCCGCCGGCGGAGGGGTGCGGTGCGGCCACTTTGGGAAAACAGCCTGGCGGCTTCTTACAAAGTTGCCTGTGGGCCTTCCCGGAAGGGCAGGTGCTCCCGCGTGCTCACCCAAGAGAGAGGCGTAGAGGTCGTTCCCAGAAGCGTTGACGACAGTCTCCATAGCGGCTCTTCGGAAATGGCGCCGGGACGCCGGAGGGACGCAGGCTGCTCGCCAGGCCTGGGACGGGTCGGGCCGCGGCGGGCGGTGGCGCTGCTTGACCTCCTGGTGTGTTACAGAACCGCCCCGGGACGCGGAGCCGCCAGGCTGTCCCAGGCATTTTGGGGAGCGGGCCTGTGATCGCAGGCGGGTGAAGTTCAGGCCGGGGTGTCACTCCCTGGCGACTGGGGCGCTCTGGGGGCTCCCGGGCTGAGCGGGGGGGGGGCGCTTGGGGGGGGGGGGCTCCCGGGCTGAGCAGGGGGGGCCGCTGGGGCCCTCGGGGGGCTCACAGGCTGAGCAGGGCGTAAAAGGCTTTGCGATGGGGACGCCGCTGTCTGTAAGTTATAGCTCCGTGGACATCCGACTTGGGAAGACTCTTGGTTGTCATTATTGGCGCGCGTGTGGCGTGCAGCGTGCTCACAAGGCCTGGCGTGCGGAGCTCTGAAGCGGCCGAGCCTCGCTCACCTCGCGGCATCCACACCTTACCTGGTCTCCTGCGTTCCGGTTCAGAGACCCCTTACCTGGCCCATATCATCGATTCGTTAACATCCACGTCCCGGGCGACAGCGCCATGGAACAAAGCACATTCGACACACGCGTCTTCTCCCAAAGGCACGTCACAGCCTTCCGGTGGTGGGGAACGCTCGGGGGGCCCGTTTAAAGCTGAATCACCCAGAAAACGCACCAACATGCCAAACACACGCACTGAATAAGCCTCCGAAAGGGCGCTTCTCTCTGAGCAGAGCTGAAACGAGAAGGCCGGGTGTTGCCGTCGGAGGCCCGGCGGTTTTGCCGGCCTGGGTGTGCCCGCGAGGGGCCACGACAGCGCCGGGGGGGGGGGGGGGGGGTCAGTTCAGGATACATTTGACAAATCCACAGAGAGATTTTACACATAAGTTTACAAACAAAGACAAATAAACGTTAGCGAGTAGGTGAATTGGTAAATCCAGACTCTATAGCAAGGATCTAGCAAAATTTGAATCTACGCCCCCGATAACGTGGCCGCTGGCCCCACGTGGCTAAGTTTACGTTACTCAGGAAGAAGCGAAACGAACGGTTTCGAGTCCACCACGCTCCCTGCCACCTGGCGGCTCCACAGTCTCAAGGTGAGGAGGCCGTGTCCGCGGTGGTGGAAAGTCCCCGCGCAGGGAGCTGAGGGACACCTGTTTGTGGCCGTTTCCTGTTGCTGTTCTGCTTTGCGGGACCAGGGGCCCACCTGCCCGCATCACCTGCCGGCTGCGTGTTCTCGGGCCTCCGCGCATGTGGCTGCGCTGGGTACAGGGGGTCAGCCCGCTGCTGGTAGATGGGTGTGCGGGCGCGCGCGCGCGCGCGCGTGTGTGTGTGTGTGTGTGTGTGTGTGTGTGTGTCGGGACCCGTGGAGAGGAAGAGCGGGCCCTGCGGGTGGACGGGGCTGAGGAGCAGCGCTGCTGGGAGTGTGTTAGGTGTCGTTCCAAAGGGGTGACTACAAGGAACAGCATCAGGGGCAGAGGGAACAGCAACCTTGGGCTGACAGTCTGAGGGACAGGGTAAGCGTGGTCTGGGCTGGACAGGGTTCGGGGTGGGCGGCCGCACAGCAAGGAGGGAAGCACGCAGACCCTAGCCAGCAAGACTCTGGGGTGCAGGCAGTGTGCCCCTGGCTGGGGGCGGGCGGCCGTCGGAGGTCATGTGCAGGGTGAGCCCGGAAAACGCCCAGCAGCACGGGGAATCGGTGGGAGGGGGGGTGTGTGTGGAGAAAGTGCAGCAAGCTGCCAGGGGCCGCTGACCTGTGATTCCTCATTCCGGGCGGTTTTCTCGGTAGTGGCTTTAGTGACGTAATTTATACACCATGATTCACCGACATATGTTGTACCACTCAGTGCTTTTTAGTACATTCACAGGGTCCTACAATTCCAGAACATTCCATCTCCCCAAAAGCAACCCCATCCGCATCCCCATCAGCCATCACCTCCACCCCCCCAGCCCCTCCCTTGGCCCCCACGAGCCCCCTTCCCGTCCGTGGATGAGCCTGTTCTGGACGTTTCACACACGTGGACTCACACCCCGTGTGCCCTCTCGTGTCTGGTTCCCTCCCTGAGTGTCATGTGTTCAGGGTGCATCCACGGGGCAGCGGGTGTGAGCGCCTCGCTCCTGCTCGTGGCCGAGGGGTGTGGACATGTCGTGTGTGTCCACTCACCCACTGAAGTGTCCACCCTTGGCTGCCACGGACGTGCGCCCCCGTCTCTCCCGCCTGGGCTCTGCACGTTCCCCGGGGGGGGCTGCAGCATAAACAAGCTGTTTCTGTCCCGGCTCTAGAGGCGTTAGGTATGAGATCACAGCACTGGCAGTCTCCTCCTTGTGTCCTCACAGGATCTTCCCTGGGTGTCCCTGTAAGGGTCAGGGTGACCCTCGTGACCTTGTCATAACTCGATCACCTGTGTAAAGACCCTGTGTCCCATCTGGTCCCCCCAGCATTCCTGTTTTGGGGGTGACTTTCTGCTCGGCCGCCCCGTCTGTGTTCCCACCACTGCAGTCAAAGGCCACTGTCCGTCCACGGATGCTCCACACCGTCTTTACTGTTGCGATCTCTCGGCCTCCCGTGTCCTCGTTCTGTCCCCGACCCCATCGGGACACCGCGTGAATCGGGTTCTCACTCTCCTTAGCCCCCACTGGGCTGAGACGCTTTCTCCACCTCTTCTCCGGTGGATGCCCCGGGCAGGCGGTCAGGAGGAGGACTGGACAGGCTTCCTGCAGGATGTCCCCTCCCCTCCCCCCGCCCCCGGGTTCGTCCCACGATGGCTCTGAGCGAAGTGTCTGGCTCATGCCGTCACACCTGGGGCCCCCGCTGCCCACGAGGTTCCTCACTGCTGGCGTTGACCTTGGTCTCCGGCCGGGTGTGCCGGTCGGGCTCCACACGGTCCTTGTGGGCAGGGGTTGCCGTGTGCAGCCCACGCAGAAGGGTAGGCCAGGGGCCTTTCTGTCAAGGTGTTGGCGGTGGAGACACAGGCCTCTGCCGGGCACTGGGCCTCAGGAAGGTGGACAACAGACACAGACTGAGGGCAGCACACATCGGCAGCTGTGACAGGCCCCCACAGGAAGTGGCTGCCGGAGACAGAAAGGCAGGAAGGGGAGGCCACATCTAGTCTGGGGGCTCAGGCCACGAGTGCACAGGAGGGAACCCCAAAGGCCTGCGTTGGGTTAGATCGTGGTCCCCAAGCAGTGTGTCCACATCCTGACCTCTGGCAGCCAGAAACGCAGCCGCATTTGCAAGTAGGGTCTCCACGGACGTGATACGTTGAAATGGGGTCATGGTGGAGCAGGGCGGCCCTGGTGCAATGGCTCATGTCCTTGTAAGAGGGAAATGCAGGCAGGGACGCAGGGAGAAGCTGTGTGACGACTGATGACGATGACGGGTGGGGGATGGGGGGAATGTGGCCATGAACCCCGGGGCACCAAGGTCTCCGGCAACACCAGGCAGACTCCCCCACGGCCTCCAGAAGGAGCCACCCCGCCAGGCCCCACGCAGGGGGAATACTTGAGTGTCGTTCTCTGGAAACCCGGACTGACTGTGGTCCTTGGTGACACGGCCACAGGAAACCTGTCTTGCCTGCGATCCTGCGGGGGCTGGGTGGGCGGAGTGACGGCTGTGAAGTGATGGGGCAGCTCGCTTCCGCGGTCCTGCAAAATTCATGAACAGGAAGATGTCTCGATTATGAGGAGGGAACGTGAGCCGGGCTGTAAGCGATCCCGTGGCCACCTGTTCACCTGCCACCTGCCTGTCCACAGGGTCACGGGCACGAGGGGACCGCAGCCCCCACCGCCCCCTCCCCAGTGAGGAGCCCCCAGACTCAGCCGTGTGGCAGACCCAGAAGAGCCCAACTGATGTCAGCTGGTCGGTGTTGGGGACGCCTGTGGGTGTCACCCTGGGAGCTCCTGGCCGGGAGGGGTGGATACCGCTCAGCCCCACGGTGCCCAAGACGCCCCCCCCCCCGCCCTGAGAACCACCTGCCCCCAGCGTCCTCTCCAGTCGTGCTCCCCAGAGGTTGGGCCTCCACATTTTGGGAGACATGGGAAGCCAGTTCTGGAAGGATCCAGGCACAGAGGACGCTGGGACTCCAGGACAGAAGGCAGACTAGCCTCAGGTTTCATAACAGGCACCATGTGAAACCCAGACTGCGAGGCTCTTGCTGGAGGCACCGCGGCATTAATAGTTTATGGTGGGAAACAGATACATGATCCCCGTGGGCAGCACCAGCTCCAGCGGCCTGAGGGCCACCTGCCCGGGCGAGGCCCCTGACAACCCACCCTGGGCCCGGGGCAAGGCCCGTCCGCGCGTTGGGCTGAACGCACTAGAAGGTGGCCAATGCAGAGGCCACCCCTTCTGGGCCTCGAGACACTGTGTCCCCTGCTATTGCCGTTTTGGTGGGCCAAGGTGTGGGGGCTGCGTGGGTGCTCAACCAGAGGGGTTTGGGTGAAGGCCTGTCACGCACCTGCAGGGGCTTCTGCTCCTGGCTCCTGGTGGCCGAGGGGGGGGCGCAGCCGCTGGCTCCAAATTCCTCAGCGGCTTTGATGCGTGTTTCTGCACAGCAGTTGGATGAATGACCAACAAGCACATGAAGACGCGCTCAGCCGTCAGGGAAATGCTAACTGAACCCACAGCGAGCTGGCGCCTCAGACCCTCAGACCCACGAGGGCAGATGACGAGTGTGGGCCAGGCTGTGGAGGCTGGAGCCCTCCTGGCGGGAAGTGAAACGCTGCGGCCACCGTGGAAAACAGTGGCTGTTCCTCCAGAGGTAAACCTGGAGTCACCAAACGCCCCAGACACAAAGGGCGTGAGAGTCCACGTGTGTGAAGCTTCCAGAACAGGCTCATCCACAGATGGGCAGGGGGCTGCTGGGGACGGCGGCTTCTTCTCGTTCCTGAGGCTTTTTGTCCATGTTTTTTCTTACTGAACTTAAAATGTATGCATGTCAAATTCTCACCGTGCACAGTTAGCCGCGTAGAAGAAAACGAGAAACCAGCCGTGACAGCCCCCAAGCCGGTGAGACCTGCCTTTAGCCTCAGAGGCCTTCCTGCCAGAACGGGTCCCGTGTCTGCTCGTCTCGAATGGGGGATGCGCGCGCACGCAGACACAGGCGTGCGTCTCACCTGCCCGTCCCGTGTACCGCGTGCGTGTTGATTCACACGCGTGATTGGGATCCCAGTCCGTGTGTGCTGCGCGCTGGCCAAACACGACTGCATACGGTTGAGGGTGGCCCATCGTCACCCCCAAGCGTTACAGGTCCGTGGGTTTCAAGTGGCCCTCCAGCCTTCTGTGCCCATGTTACCTGGACACATTAAAGCCCACCCGGGGGGGGGGGGGCGGTTAGCGTCCAACGTTGGCTCAGGTCATGATCTCACGGTTCCTGGGCTCAAGCCCCGCGTCGGGCTCCGTGCTGACAGCTCGGAGCCTGGAGCCTGCTTCGGATTCGGTGTCTCCCTCTCTCTCTGCCACTCGTCTACTTGCACTCTCTCTCTCTCTCTCTCAAAAATGAATAAACATCAAACAATTTTTTTAAATAAATAAATAAATAAATAAATAAATAAATAAATAAATAAATAAATAAAATAAAACCGACCTCAGCCCCCAGGCTCAGGTAGAAAATACTCAAACATCGGCCTGCCGCAGAGCAGGGGGTGCGCATCCTGGCAGTCAGCCTGGAGGTGACCGCTGCTGGTGTTTGCATGTTATCACATGGAGCAGGTTTTAAAAATTGTATTTTGTAGCTTTATTCTGTCTCGGCCAAAGTGGAACCCGTTTCTCCCTTCCCTTCATTTGGTTTCTGGATGATCCTAAAATTCCTCCTGAAACCATTTTTTTAAAGGGTATTATGGCAAAATGCACATATCATAACATGTATCCTTTTTACAATTTCCAAGTGCACAGCTCAGCGGCACTGAGCACACTCACGGTCCCGCAACCACCCCCACCATCTGTCTCCAGAACTTTCCATGTCCCCAAACTGGGGCTCTGGAAAAAACGCCATCTTTTTTTAAAATTATTTTTTAATGTTTCTTCATTAAAAAAAAATATTTTTAATGTTTATTTTTGAAAGAGAGAGAGAGCATGAGCAGGGGAGGGGCAGAGAGAGGGAAACACAGAATCCGAAACAGGCTCCAGGCTCTGAGCTGTCAGCACAGAGCCTGACATGGGGCTTGAACCCACAAACCGTGTGATCGGGACCTGAGCCAAAGTTGAATGCTTAGCCGACTGAGCCACCCAGGCGCCCCAATGTTTATTCATTTTCAGAGAGAGAGAAGAGAGAAGAGAGAGGGAGAGAGGGACAGAACGAGTGGGGGAGGGAGCAGAGAGAGGGGAAGACACAGAAGCCGAAGCAGGGTCCAGGCTCTGAGCTGTCAGCACAGAGCCGGACGTGGGGCTCGAACCCACGAACCACGAGATCATGACCTGAGCCGAAGTCGGATGCTTAACCGGCTCAGTTTAAGCTGAGCCAGCCAGGCGCCCCGGGGAAAACACCATCTTTATCTCGCACCGGTCATGGCTTCTGATGGTCGCACCTCTTCCTCCTGGTCTACCTGCCGCACGGGAGCCCGCCACCGCCCTCGTCCCGCTGGCGGGGCACCTCTTGCCCCGGCCCCTCACACTCACCGGCTGGCCTGGCTTCTCGTCACTTGCCGATGACTTACTAGCGGCCATAGGCCGCGGTCAGCCCTGAACCCAGGCGCTGCTCAGCACACACACGTTTCTGGCTGGCCCCGGCCCCACACTCGACAGGGGCCGTTACCCTCCCCAAGCACAGCTGGCCTGGGACCTGCCGCCTGTCCTGTCTGGTTCTGGGACCACCGGCCCCTCCCTTCAACCAGCCCAATGGCCGAGAGCCTTCCTGTCTGAACCACAAAGCTCAGCAAACAACAAGAAGAAAAGCCCAGAGGGACTGAGGTGACCGTCTTTCTTTCCCTAAAGTCCAATATCCTTTTTTTTCTTTAATGTTTATTTATTTTTGAGAGAGAGAGAGAGAGAGGGAGAGAGAGAGAGAGAGGGAGAGAGAGAGAGAGAGAGAGGATCCCAAGCAGGCTCCACACTGTCAGCGCAGAGCCCGACGTGGGGCTCCGACTCATGAACCCTGATCTACTAACCTGAGCTGAAGTTGGACGCGTAACTGACCGAGCCACCCAGGTGCCCCCGATGTCCTTGTTTTTTTCAAAAGCAAGCTACTTTTGTCTTGCCCCTCCCCCCAAGCTTCTCTGACCGCCAGGGCTTAACGTTCGCAGACATTCTCCTGGCGGAAAATTCTAAACTCAGGTGGGAAGAGCAGGCCTGGTTGGCTTCTTGTTTTCTTGGCGACTTCCTTTTTGCTGAAGATAAAATCGGTCCCAAGAATAAAAACGAACTTACTGAGATACTCGTGTTTATCTCCAAAGCACAGCCTCTGGCCTCCGGAATGTTCTTGTGTCATTTCCAGATATTGTGTGGGGTTCCGGCAGACAGCATGGACACAGCCGACAGAGAACAGGGCCAAGGCTTTAGAGACAGTCTGTGGTTATTTCTTCCTGGGAAACCTTGGTCTCTGGAACCTTCCATGGCGGTGCATCTACACCCCAGACCGCACAGAATTCAAACCGTGAGGGCCTCCCACCCAGACCCCGAGTCCCCCACAAGGCAGCACCACTGTGCCTGGACCTCAGCAGTGCCCCCGATGCTTTCTTATCAAGGACTTGCAGCAGGAGTGGAAGGGGGCCAGAAGGAGGGTTTGGGGCAGTTTTGATTGCTTTTTCGTTAATAATTTTCCTTGTTCCTCCCCCAGGACACCGAGAGGCTGCAGGGAGCCTGGGTGGGCCCTGGAGGCCCCGGGAGGGGAAACCGGCCCACATGCCTGGCATTCCTGCTCTGCTTCCACATTGTTTGTTTGTTTGTTTTAAATTACAGCCGGCAGGAGTTCCTTTCTCCTTTCAGATTCTGCTGGGACTTTTAGCAAGTTCTAGAACCACCCCTTGGCCAAGGCAGGGAACCTTCCAGCACCCTCCGGGCTACACCCCCCTCTCCCCACCCAGACACCCACACCGAGGATTATTTTTCCTTGGAGTGTGTGCATCTAGGCTGCACGTGCACCCTGGCCACGCAGAGCCCACGCCCAGTGTCTCTGGGCCTCCCCCGTCGGAACCGGAACCGCCACCCTGCGGGGAGGTGGGGGGTGGGGACGGCCCCGCCGAGGGAGGGCAGCAAAGAGCAGATTTCTGCCGCTTGGCCAGGCTGAGCTGCGGTGGACACCGAGCCTGGGTCCAGGGGAGGGGGCACGACCGTGGACGCCGGTGGACAGCGGCCAGCCTCCCTGGTGAGGAATCCCAGCTCACTGTGAGGTGCACACGCCAGGCCTGTCTTTCCACGAGGTCAGCTTTATTCGGTCATAAAGCAAGGTTAGTGTCATCGCGAGACGGGTTCGGGATCGGAACTCAGTGACATTTCACGACGCGTTGAACTTGGCTTCCTCGTGCACGGGCACACGAGGCCGGGCGGCCTGGGTCAGGTCGAGCTGGGTCAGCTTGGGCACAGGCTGCTTACTGGGTTCGAGCGGCGGAAAGTCTGTTTTGTTCAGAGGTCAGTCTGGACAGTCTGACAGTTTGTGCAAATCCTCCCCTTTAAGGGGATTTAATCAGACTTAGGCCTCGGCTGCTGGCGTCCCTGCCTGACGTGTGCCACCCCATCTTGATCTCCACGCAGGCCCTCGGGTTCCTGGCGGGATTCCACCGAGCCCGCAGCCCCGTGTCTGTGTCCCAGTGTGCAGTGAGTGATCTCCTCGGGGTGGGGGGGACAGCGGGCTGCTTCACTGCCCGGACCCTGACAGGGTGTCTATGCTAGGGGCACGGGGGGCACGCCTTGCAGAGCTCAGAGGTCAGGTCAGCTGGGAGCCCGCGACCTCAGGGGCGCTGGTGTGGGGCGGGGAAGGCCCCAGAGCCCCCCTGTGCGACCAGGCCTCCTTCTGGAAGGAAAAGTGGGGAGAACGAGGTAACATCTCAGGCCCCCGTGTGAGCCGGACGGTTTTTGCGATGAGATGGTTCTCGGGAAACTGGAGATGCGGGGCCAGGCTCAGGCGTGAAGTAGGTGCTGGGGGTCCCGCGGCGGCAGCCCGCCCAGCACAGAGCTGCATGCAGGGGTTCCGGCCAGTGAGCCACCAGCGCCTGGGGTGGGGGGGATGGAGAGTTGCTCGGAGCAGAATTCCTGTTTTCCTAAATTGAGGGTAAGTTCACATAATGTAGAATTATCCATTTTTAAGTGAACAATTCAGGGGCATTTGGTACATTGGTTATATTGTGCCACCATCACCCCTATCTAGTTCCAGCACATTCCATCACCCCAAAAGAAGCCCCCGTCTCATCAGCCATCATCTCCCCCCGCCCCCACGAGCCCCCTTCTCATCCGTGGATGAGCCTGTTCTGGACGTTTCACACACGCGGGCTCACACCCCGTGTGGCCTCTCGTGTCCGGGTCCCTCCCTGAGCGTCGTGTGTTCGGGTCCGTCACTCCTGCTCGCGGCTCAGTGATGTGCGCATGCACGGGGGACACGTTGGTCTGTGGACGTGCGCGTGTACTGTGGACACGTCGTGTGTGTCCCTCCACAAGTGGGCGGGCATCTTTGGCTGCTGGGAACAGTTGTGAGCGGGCATCGTGGGCACACTCGCGTGTGCAGTTTGCGACATGCACACACGGGCAGCGAGTCTCTGCCTGGCTGTCTTCCACGGCGGCCGCCCCGTTTTACCGTCTTCCCATCGCTGCGTGGACGAGGCGCGGACCCTGGGGTCGGACCCTGGCCTCGGTGCCTGGTGGACTCAGGCTGTCGCCAGGCACCGCGGACCACGTGGTGTGTTTTCATCATCCGAGAGCCGGGTGCACGGAGAGGGCTGGGAAGCTGGACAAGTTTGGGCAGCCCCACGCTGCGCTGCCGCCTTGGACTCCGTGGGCTAGTAAAACCTGCCCTGAGTGTTTGCCGCACCACTTTCTTGAGCGTGAGGTTCGTGTCCCCGCGAGGCAAGGCGAGGCGCCAGGGGCCATGACTGCTTGCTCGTCTGTAGTTGCACCTGGTGGCTTCTTTCCAGCGTTTTCTTCCTAAAGTGGGGGCATGGGGAGTGGGGGGAGGGGGAGGGCAGAGCAGGGATTCCCTCCCCCCTCCCCCCCCCCAGCCTGCAGGAGCCCAGGCAGCCTTTTACCCTCCCCTCCAGGCCTCATCACAACTCGGGAAACTGAGGCTCAGGCAGTCCCAGTCGGTCACTCCTCCCAGAGGTGGGGGATATGAAGCATCATCTGCCTGATCCTGGTTTCCAGCCACCTTCAGGGTCCGTCCGGGCACTGGCAACCCGTCTTGATCCCGTGGATTCCTGTGATGGTCTCACAGACAGTGGCCTGAGCTCTGCGGAGGCAAATGATGTCCACACACAGCCCACGGTGTTTACAGCAGCTTCATTCATAATTGGCCAAACTTGGGAGCAAGTGTGCTGCCCTTCCTTCAACAGGTGACAGATAGACCGTGGTCCATCCGGCACTAAGAACAAGCCATCGAGCCACGCAGAGCCACAGCGGAGCCTCAGACGCACAGCACTCGGTGACAGAAGCCAGGCTGAGGAGGCGACACACGGGGTGGTTCCAAGTCCAGGATGTTCTGGACAAGGCAGGACCACGGAGGCACGGCTGCCGGGGTGGGGGAGGGTGAATGGGGGGGAGCACAGGAATTTCGGGGCCGTGGGTCTACTCCGGACGACACCGTGGTGGTGGGCAGGTGTCCGTGACATTCGTCCGAACCCACGGGGTGTGCCGCACCAGGAGTGACCTCGTGTCCCCTGTGGACCGTGGTTCGTCACGTTCAGAGCTGGCTCACCCGTGTGACTAACGTACCAGACCAATGCACATTGCTAATGATGAAAAGACACCACGGCGAGGGAGACGGAGGGAACTCTATGCAGGTCCTGCTCAGTTTTTTGTAACCCTCAAACTGATTTTTTTAAAAAGCCTATTTTTTTTTTTTAAACAAGGATACTGAGAAGCAGGGCGTGGGTCCTTGTAAAGCGAGGTCTGGAAGTGACACCGCTGACAAAAACGAGCAGAGGGTCTGGACAGCTGTTTCTCCGAAGAAGCCATCCGGATGGCCACCAGACACATGAAAAGATGCTCAGCATCGCTCAGCATCAGGGAAACGCACGTCAGAACCACAGTGAGTCCCCACCTCCCGCAGTTCGGAGCGGCTGAAATCCACAGCTCAGGAAACACGAGTTGGCGAGGACGCGGAGAAAGGGGAACCCTCTTGCACTGCTGGTGGGAGTGCAAACCCGTGCAGCCGCTCTGGAGAACAGTGTGGAGGGTCCTGAGAGCACAAATACTGCCCTCGGGTCCAGCAATTGCACCACTAGGTACTTTCCCAGAGGGAGTGGAAGCTCTGGCGCGAAAGCATCTCTGCTCTTCTGCGCTCACGGGGGGGCTTCTCATAGCGGCCCAGACACCAGCGGCCCCTGCCCCGCGGCGGATGAGCGCGTGAAGACGTATCCGCACCTCACATCTTGTCTGTCCGCCCAACGGAGTCCCATCCAGCCTCAGAAAAGGCGATCGGGCCATTTGTGACGAGTGGCGGGGCCCGGAGGGCCTTGTGCTGAGGGGCCCAGCCGGACCGAAAACACCAGCACCGTAAGATCTTACTGCCACCTCAAGCTCACAGGAGCGGAGACGGCAAATGTGGCCTCCAGGGACTCGAGGGGGACAGGGAGAGTCATCAAAGCACAAACTTCCAGTTTACGAGGTAAGAAGGTTCTGGGGATCTAACGCACAGCCTGGCACACGTGGCGGTTGCTGAGAGAGGGTCCCATTCATTGCCGGGCATCCATCACTATTGATAACTTTCAGAACATCGTGTCGCCCAAAAAGCAACGCGTCCCAGCGCCTCCCCCGGCCGCCAGGAGCCCCCTTCCTGTCCGTGGATGAGCCTGCTCCGGACGCTTCACACACGTGGACTCACACCCCCGCGCGGCCTCTCGTGTCTGGTTGTTTCCGTGAGCGTCGCGCGGGGACATCCGCGGGGCGGCGGGGGCGGGCGCCTCGCTCCTGCGCGCGGGCCGAGGGATGTGCGCGTGCGCGGGGGACACGGTCGTCTGTGGACGTGCGCGTGCGCGGTGGGCACATTCCTCTATGGGCGTGCGCGTGCGCGGCGGACACGCCGGAGGGGCGTGGGCGTGCACAGGGGGCGCCTGGGTGTGGCCACCTCCTGCGTACCGCGAGCCCGCGTGTGCAGGTTTGTGCGGAGCTCGGTGTTCGGGGCTCTGATTCGCTTTCAGCCGGGACGGGGGGGGGGGGGGGGGGCGTTGCTGGGTCCCACGGGGAGTCCACGTTTGACCTTCCGAGGAAGGGCCGACCGGTTAACAGCCCAGCGAGGCCCCTCGTGGCGCGGCTGCCTCTCGGCTGCTCTCCGGAGGGGGGTGGGGACTGACGTGTCCTGCCGGTGACTTATTGATGAGCGCAGCTCGGTGGAGCCGGGAGAATTTTCCACGGTTCCCGGTTCCCGTTATAAATGGGGCTGGCGTGAGAGCACGGGCTGCAGGGCCGGCGCGGGGGGGGGGGTCCCCGGGCCCGGGACAAGGCCGCCCCACGCCGGCTGCCTCCTGTGGCATCTGCAGTCCCCGAGTGTGGTCAGGACCACCTTGCTCCCCAGCGGCCAGCCACGCGTGGCTCACGACCCTTTGAGGGGCTGGGATGGCCGCTACCGCCCTCGGGGCAAATGCGGGGGCTTCCGGCTGCCTTCGCGCCTGTGACCCCCACCACCCCACCCTTCCTTCCGGGGGTGCCCTGCAGTCTCGGCCCCCAAAGCGGGGGGGGGGGGGGGGGGAGCGTCTTCATTCCTGGGAAGGTGTGGCTGACCTCAGACCCCCACCCTCACGGGGCCAGGGATGGGGGGCCTGTGTCCCACCGGGTACCTCCTCAGTCGCGAGATGTATGCTCTCTGCCTCCTTAAAAGGTTTGTAAGAGCGCAGGCTGTCCCCTGACAACGTAGTGGTAATAACCAGAGAGGCCGTTCTCTTGGGCCCGACACTCTGGCCTCTGTCGGTGGGAGCCGGTGGGGACTCCGTTTCTCCAGCCGCACCGGCCCCTCCCTCCCCAAGTTCCCTCTTGCTCCCTGAGTCGGGGACCACTGCTCAGGCGCATTTTACAGGCAGGTAAACTGAGGCCCGGAGAGACCGCCCTTTCCCTTCTTCCCCTGGGCAGCAGAGGCACAAGAGGCCTCATCTAGGGGAAAGGAGTACAGGCAGATTGGGGTCCCCACCTTCCCCCAGACTCTAGGTGACAGCCACACGGTTGTTGGGGCCCCCGGGCCAGGGGCAGGCTGCCAAGGGGTGTTTCTGGAACCAGGGGCACCCAGGCCTCTGCTGCCCGACCATGGCTGTTGGGTGACCCTGGACGCGGCCCTGCCAGCCCCTGCTTGTTCCTTGAAGCCCTGGGGTGCGTCCCGCGGCCGGCACCGCCCCTCGGAGAGCCCAGGCGGGGGTCAGGAACCCCAGACAAGCTCCAGCCACACATTCTGTTTGCTGACTCCTACTTTAAGCTTCTTACACATACACATACCTTCTGTCCCTAAAAACAAAGCAACCAGAGGCCTTGGTTTCACCCTAATAAGGTGGCCTGGGACCCGGCAGCCGGCCGGCTCTGTGAGCTCCTGAGCCTCGGTTTCCCCCATCCGCCAACCCGGGTCAGGGCATCGCCTACCACCGTACGCAGGTGGTCATGCGAGGGCTCATGGGCAGGTGTCTGCGGGGAAGGGCAGGCGGGGGCCTGGTCGGCGCAGGGCTCTGGGGCGGGGGCCCGAGCTTGTGATATGCCATCTTCTCTGGAAGGTTCTGTGTCAAGTCAGATGCTGGTTCTGGACAGATGACCCTGGGCCGGCGGGCCACTCTGCGTCTCGCACCTTTCTGCACACTGTGAGCGCTTTTATTCTAAGACACATTTCACAGTCTGTCGGCTGCGGTCACGGTATCCCAGGGACACACGCACATGGAAAACTGTCCGGGGCTCAGACGCACCGATTCAAGACAGGGTCCAAGAACAGACAAAGAGGAAAGAAGCGAAGGGGAGAGCAGCAGCTCTGTGCGCCCAGGGACACGTCGGACGGAGTCCAGGCCCGTCCGTGGGCCTCTGCGTCTGCAGAGAGAAGCTGCAAATGTTAAACCTATCTTTTAATTGAGGTAAAATCCACGTAACATAGAATTAACCATTTTAAAGTGGCATCCACAAGGCTGTGCAGCCATCCTGTCTCTAGTTCCAGAACATTCCGTCTCCAAAGGAGACCCCGTCCCCATCACCCCCTCTCCCCTCCCCTAGCACCACGAGCCCCCTTCCCTTCCGTGGATGATCTGGACGTTTCACACACGTGGACTCACACCCCGTGTGGCCTCTCGTGTCTGGTTCCCTCCCTGAGTGTCATGTGTTCAGGGTCCGTCCCCAGGGTGGCGGGGGTGGGCGCCTCGCTGCTGTTCCTGCCAACATGCGCATGCGCGGTGGACACGTCTGTCCGCTGATGGACAGTTTGCTTCCAGCCCCTTCCCTGCTGTGAACGCCCATGTACACCCATTTTTGTGTCGACACCTATTTCTAGTTCTTTGGGGTTTGTACCTACAAGTAGGGTTCTGAGGCTCCAAATATTTGTGCCCAGAAAGCCTGGGCCGTGATTGCCAGCTGTGCTCGCCCGGCCCCTGCCAGCACCCGCTGTCCCGTGGGAAAATCTGAGAAGACCCGGAGGTGGACCCGGAGGCCCTGGGCAGGGGACACACGTCCTCTGAGAGCCCTGTGGGTGGCCAAGCTCGCATTCCGCACCATGTGGTCACACAAATGACTGACCAGCCGGAGTGGACAAGACATAAACAGAGACCTCCCCGTCCCCGGTCTTTTCCATCCGCCTCGGCAGGAAATGAGGTTTTGTAACTTCAAATGGAGAGCTGCATATGCCAACCCTGCAGATCTGCTCAGAAACACCCTAACGAGGGCCAAGGGATGCGTCTTCCAGAAACATCCCTCGCAGACATCTCCCCAAACCAGGGTCAGGAGCGCAGAGCTGGGGCTGCCGCACCAGGTGACCCTGAACACGTCAGGGTGCTTCGGGCAACATTCATCACTTTATCTGTGAGTGAAGCCAGGCTCATTCCCTCTGCCCTCCCGTGGAAAACCGGGAGCAACTTTGGCGGACTGTCTCCTCAACGATTCACGTTAACCTTCTGGCCTGTAAAATTTATTTCTAATTAAACGTGTAGTATTTTATTTGAAACAACTTGGTTTGTTCAAAGAAACCATTAGGGGAGTCAGAAGGCAAAGCGCAGACTGGGAGAAAATACCTGCAGCACACGTAACCCAAAAAAGGACTCCGGTCTAGAATATGTAAAGAAGGCTCACAGATCAATGACAAAACTCAAACAACCTAATTTAAGAAAACGGGCCAAAAATTTGAACTGGAAGTTCCTGAAGACAGACACCCAAATGACAATGAGCACGTACTTGATGGTCCGTACTGATGGACGCCCGGGTTTTCCTGGACACCTGCTACAACAAACACTGTAGGGTTTGTGGGGTTTGTCTCAAGGTATGTGTTCAATGCTTCGGGGCCTCCGAGTGGAAGTGTTGGGTCACGTGACAACTCATAACTTTTGAGGAAACTCCAGACTATTTCCCGTTGTCCCCACTTCACAGACGAGGGACCGCAGCTCACAGGAGCCGGGAGCCACGCAGCTGAGTCCAGACCTGGAACCTCAGGATCCCCTCCGTCATCTTGGTAACGCATTCCTCGTCCACGGGGGACTTGGCCTGCAGGCTGGTGATGTGGTCCCAACGAGGAACCTAAGTATGGGAGAAAAGTCCCCAGGACCCCTGGTCAGCCTGTGGAGCTCAAGGACACCCCCGAGCCACTCCGCTCCCAGCCAGGTCCTTCCTCCTGCAAAGAGCTCCCAGCGGGGAGACAGACCCTCATCCACAGCTGGACGGAGGTGAGATGGGGGGCTGCTGTGGACAACGGTCAGCAGGTCCTCAAAAAGCTCAACATGGACTCATCATATGGCCCAGTGACTCCACTCCTGAGTGTCCACCCCCAGGAAAGTGCACACACATCCCGGTAAACACTGGACATAGCGTTCACGGCAGCCAGAACGTGGGAATAATGCTAACGTCCATCAGGGGAAGGAAGGACACACGACGGGTCCGCTGCGCACGCGCACGTCCACAGATGACCGTGTCCACCGCGCACGCGCACGTCCCTCGGCCGCCAGCAGGAACAAGACGCCCACACCCGCCGCCCCGCGGACGGACCCCGAACACACGACGCTCAGGGAGGGAACCAGACACCAGAGGCCACACGTGAGGGATCCCATTTATCTGAGGTCCCTAAAATAAGCAAATTCATAGAGACAGCAAGTAAATACAGGTTACCTGGGGCTGAGGAGGGGGGTGACTGCTAATGGGAGCGGATTTCTTTTTGGAGTCAGAATGTTCTGGAAGTTGATAGAGGTGATGGTTGCACAACCTTGTGAATGTACGAGAAACCCCTGAATCGTACACTTTAAGAAGCCCAGCGGTCAGTTTTATGTGATGTGAATTTTGCCACGATGTTTAAAAGTGGGACAATGAAGGCGGCTGCCAGCGGCTGTCAGAGTGCGAGGGTGGGCGCTGCCCGCGGTCACGCACGGGGCCAGGCGGGCCCTTCTCAGGGGCTGGCCATGCTCTCCATTGTCATTGTGGCCGCTCCAGAAAGCAGGGGGGAGCCTCGGTGGAGAGGCATCGTCAGTGTCGTCAGTGTCACCGTGTCACAGCGTGATGGCTCCCCCACCCCCAGACAGGAGGGAGGGACAGAAGTCAGGCAGACTGCAGCACCCCCCACCCTCCACCCCTTCTCCACCTCCATTGCGTCATCCAGTAAACACTTATTTAGCACCTACTGTGCGGGCCTGGGCTGGTGCTCCATTGGGTGACCTCGCGTTAGGTCAGTGCAGAGGGAGGCCCGATCCTGAGGGTCTCACCTCTGGCAGCAGGGCAGCCTGAGACCTGAACCCAGCGACCCCTCCCCCTGCCCCTCCCCCCCGCTGGCACTCCACCAGCGGAGTGGGTCCTGCAGGTGGCCTCTCTCTGGGCCTGCGGGTCTTGGTCTGTGACCTGAGAGCCTGTCTCACTTACTCAGCCAGAAGGTACTGAGCAGCTACTACGTGATAAGTACCTCGGAGCCTCGAAGGGGGTGCGGGATCAAGTTGAAGGGGCATTTGGGGAAGTGTACTAGGCGGAGGGCACCGCGGGTACAAAGGGCCTGAGCCTCGAGTGCACCGGGCGTCCGGCAGGAGCAGCGAGGAGGCCCGTGTTGAGTGAAACAGAACGAGCGATGGGGAGAGAGGGAGCGGGCCGTGCAGGGTCCCGGGGGAGGCACCGCGGAGCCCCCGAGGGCCGCGGGCAGAGCTGGCACCTGCTCGAGCCGGTGCTCACCGGCGCCCTCTGGCGGCCGCGGGGAAACAGACCGTGAGCGGGGCTCAGGGGAGGGGGCTGGTCCCGGACCCGTGTGGGGTCCAGTGGGGCCGTGGGGGTACAGTGGGGGGGGGGGCTGGCTGGGGGGCCCCCTGGCCCTGCTCCACTCTGCCTCCCTCTTAACCCCACAGAACTCCGTCCAGTGAGCCCCTAGAATTCTCCGATGTTGCCAGAGGCTCTTTGCCACATGAACTCTCCAGGGAGAGCTCAGCAAATCCCCAGCAGGAAACCAATGCAGGAAATACAGTTCGCAGAGTCAGGACTGGGGACAGAATGATACATTCTCTTTGTCGTTTAAATTAAGACAAAAGAATGCGTGTGCGTGTCTGTGTGTGTGTGTAACTAAAACGACGCTGTGTTTTAACACACCGACTTTTCAATTTTGCGATATTTTTTCCAACTACTTCAGTGTTCTAGAAAAAATTAATTGAGGGGATTTCAAATACAGAGGAACATGTATAAAGGGCATGTTTTTTTCTGATATGGCTTGGTAAGTCTCTGTCCACCACCACTCCCCTCTTCGATATCTCCACCAGCCTAGGGGCATTTTGTGGGAGCGGGACCACCCTGACCCCTACCTGGGCCCTAAAGGGGCTCTGAAAATGCCTGCCAGTTAGAGCAGCAGGAACTTGAAGGAGGCAGTAGGCGGGTTTCCCTGGGGAGAGGGGAGAGCTGGTGCAGCAATGTTTATGTTGTGCCGCCCCCTGGTGGCAGTGTGCATTTGCTCTCGGCCTCAACGCAGGATAATTGGTCGTTAAGTCCCTGGTTGTCTGGTGAGGATCCATTTATTTACTTTGTCAATAGCGACAGGAGTGAAGAACCAACATTTTTCCAGCATTGACGGTATGCCAGGTGCCTGGTAACCCTCAAGATGTACCACTCCCGCCCCCCCCTCCCCCCGCGCCCCAGGCTGAGGGAAGAGAGGAGCCTCGCGCAGGATCACTGAAGGTTTCCTGGCAGAGCTGGGACTTGAACCTGCGGGCTCTCAACAGTGAAGGGAAACTGAAGTCCCAGTTTGGGTCCTGGAACCAGCTGAGCCTGAAGCCGGTGCTACTTTGACTTTCCAGTTATACAACCCGCTAAATTCTTGTTTCGTCAAAGCCTGTGACCTGAGTTGGCTTCATTTTCTCTTGTGACCCAAAGCTCCCAGGGCCTCTGCCCAAACCAGCTTCAGTAGCAACCCCAGCCACTGCTGGGCCGTCGTGTGACCTCTGGGAGTTATCTGACCTCTGATCTCTCGTGGCCTCAGGGGGTGTAGATGGGATTAAATGAGCTGTGGGCCTTCACCAAAGCCGCAGTGTCACCGATTGTAGGGCCCACCGACATTTTTGGCTCTAGAGACTCAGGGCTTTCCCATCACTTGGAAGGCCCATCTCGTGAGTGTTGGAAGAGTGTTCCCGTGGTGGTGTGGGTGGAGAGGGTTCTCACACAGCGTGGTCTGGGGGCCTTTCCACACGCACAAGTGTCACGGGCCAGAGATCGGCCCCCAACGATACCAGATCCCAATCGCAGGAAACTGCAAATGTTACCTTATTTAGAAGATATGTCTTGGGGCGCCTGGGTGGCTCGGTCGGTTAAGTGTCCGACTTCGGCTCAGGTCATGATCTCGCGGTCCGTGAGTTCGAGCCCCGCGTCGGGCTCTGTGCTGACCGCTCAGAGCTTGGAGCCTGCTTCGGATTCTGTGTCTCCCTCTCTCTTTCTGACCCTCCCCCATTCATGCTCTGTCTCTCTCTGTCTCAAAAATAAATAAATGTTAAAAAAAAAAAATTAAAAAAAAAAAAGAAGACATGTCTTTGCGGACGTGACCGGGGGGCCTTGAGGTGGGCACGTTTTCCTGGAGGACCCAGGCGGGTGCTGACTGGCGGTACAGGGAGGTCTGGCGCCCCCAGCCCGGTGATGGCGTCCGGCCTCCAGGGCTACGGGGACAGGTCCTGATGCCCCGCGCGTGGTGGCCTCAAGACACACACAGCAGCGCTCCAGGCAGCAGAGAGACGCCGGGAGCGGCACCCACCGGCCACGCGCCCGGCCACGGGCCACGCCAGCTCCACCGCCGGACGTCTGGCAGGCGCCGGAAACCCCCCGGACCCGCCCACGTCGCAGACCGGCGGAGACCCGGGTGGCCGCCCGCTCAGCGTGACCTCGCTTAGCGCAGCCAGTCGCACCGCGAAGGCCCTGCTTCCGTGGAAGGTCACGTTCCGCGGTTTGGGGGGGACGCGAATTTGGGGGGCCCTGTTTAACCCGTGAGAGCGGCCGCCTTCGCAGAGTGGGGAGCGGACACCCTCAGACGGGAGGCCTGCTTTTCACTGTGAACTGAGTCCTGCTGGAAAGACTCGGCCGGGCACAGGCTCAGGGGGTGTGACGCCCCCGTGGCCTTCAGCGCCGCGGGGACCGAGTCAGGTGTGGCTCCATAAAACCCAGGCCACCCTGGCGGGAGAACGGGGAATTGTCCAGGCGCGTGAGAACAGCAGATTTTAGTGGAAATGCCCTGATGTTTAAATTTGGCAAATTCTTTGAAATTCTTGTTTTTTTAAATGATTTTAATTATGTTTGAGAGAGAGAGAGAGAGAGAGAGAGGGAGAACGTAAGCGGGGGGAGGGGCAGAGAGAGCGGGAGACACAGAATCCGAAGCAGGCTCCGGGCTCCGAGCGGTCCGCACAGAGCCGGACGCGGGCCCGAACCCACAGACCTGAGGTCATGACCTGAGCCGAAGTCGGACGCTTAACTGAGCCACCCAGGCGCCCCGAAAGACTCTTAAGATTGTAAACCACTGATGGCCGCGTAAGAGAAGCCCGTGTTCTCAATCCAGCCCTCCGGCCGCCAGTGTGGACCCCAGGGGCGACGCATTCCTGCTCACTTCATTTCATCTGCCCATAAATCCTGTGAGCGAAGAGTTACCCCCCTTTTCTGACAGGGAAACCGAGGTTTGGACAGACAAAATGCCTGGTTAACTTATGGCAGCCCAGGGAGTAGCAGCAGGGGGTGAGGTTCGAGCCCAATCTCTGCCAACAGAGCCCACGCCCTAAACCCCACCTTAGGTCTTCTCAGGATGACCAGAATTCTGAGGTGGCCCAAGACCCCTGCCCCCAGTGACACACCCTGTGTAACTCCGTGAGTGTGGGTGGGATTTGGTAAAAGTGGGAGGCTTTTTCAGATGTAATTAAGGTCCCCGAATCAATTGACTTTTGAGTTCATCAAAAGGGAGATCCTGCCAGGTGGGCCTGACCTAATCAGGAGAGCCCTAGAAAGGCCAGAGTGAGGCGACCAGTCAGGTTGTGAACTGTCTGTGAAGGGGCCTTGGGACCAGCACGTGCGTGGGGTGGCCAGCAAGAAAACCGGGACCTCGGCCCAACGGGAGTAAGGAGATAGTTCCAGCAACAAAGGAGCTGGGAAGCAGGCCCTTCCCCAGTGGAGCCTTTGTCTGCACAGGCAGCCCCGTGGGGCCCTGAGCCGAGGCCCCCACACCCCGCGCTGGACTTCCGACCCCCGCAGACCCGGAGAAATGGGCGTTGTTGTAAGCAGCTAAGTGTGTGCTAATTCGTTACCAACTAACACAATCGACTTGATAACCAGTGTCTAGTTTTTACGTTTTGCACTGACGCATCCTGAGGGTCGGCGGTGAAATTTCCCGATGAGCCCCGTTCGTCCCTCCTGCCCCCGCTCACTGCTGTGCTCACTTGTGCGTGCGGCCCCAGGCCCGTCTTCAAGACGCGGGTGCCCTCCGCTCTGGCGACAGTACTTTCTCCGGGTCCTGGGCGAGCAGGGAGCTCCGCCCCTTTTCTCCTGCTCGCGCAAACCGCGGTGCCTTCGCGCCCAAGGGCTGCACGACGTGGCGGCCCCACGTGCCCCGCGGCTGGGGCCTGGCGGCTCCGCAGTCCCCTGTGCTGCCTCGGGGCAGGGGCGTTTGAAGCGCCTGCACCCGGGGTGCCCTCTCCGAGGTCTCGCGGGGGAACCAGGAGGTGGCCAGAGTTAGCAAATAAAAGGACAAGGCATCCAGTAAGTTTTAACTTTGGGTAAACGAGGAGCGATTTTCAAAAGCACAAGTATGTCCCCAATACGGCACGGGGCACACTTCAAGTATGCCATTCGCCGTTGGCCTGAAATGCAAATTTAGCCGAGCGTCCTGAATTTTAGCTCAGCCGGGCGGCCACCCCCGCCAACAGAGCCCTGGCTTCACTTGTGTGAGCGAGGGGCCCCTGCACCCCACCCCCCACACCGGGCTGGTCACGGCTGCAGGAGCCCGCCCCCCTGCCCCCACTCCTGGGTGAGCCCGCCCCCCGCACCCCACCCCCGCTGAGCCCACCCCCTGCCCCCTTCCCTGTTGAGCTCCCCCGCCCCCCCGTCCTCCCCCCATGGATGAGCCCGCCCCCTGCCCCCCCCCCAGCTGCTGGAGCCCGCCCCCTCCCCCCCCTCCCCCACCCACTGAATGGCCAGCGCTGGGAGCAGCTGGAGTCTGAGCCACCACCTGCTGGGACGGTTGTTGCAGAGCAAACCTGGGGGATCCGCGTCCGCACCGCGCGCGCAAGCTGGAGTGGATTATGTAAGAGCGGCTCCCGACTCCCCCCCCCCCCCCCCCAGGCAGCTCAGAAGCCGGCTGGAGGGAGCAGCACGTTTTAGTTGGAAACGTGGTTTGTATTCCAGCCTTTCTAAGGGCCCCCCTTCCGGGATCATAATACACGTGGGAGAACGTCTGTCCCCTTGCACGAGAGAACGAGGGGCCGCCAGGGACGCCTGCGGTGAGGTCGCCTCCCAGACAGACCCTCCCGCTTTGGGGTCCCACCGAGACTCAGGAGACCTGGCAGGGGACCGAATTCCCTCCCCGCCTCCTGAGGGGTCGGCGGTGGATGAAGAATGAAACACAGGTGAGTCACAGACGCAGGACGTCCCGCCCACACCCACGCCACCCAGAGTCTCGGAGGACGCGGCTCGCCGTCCGGTATTTCTAGTTATTTTAAGCTGGCAAGTTGTGGGCTCCTCTGGGTGGTTCCCAAGGGCCTCCGTGTGCTTTCAAGAGACTGAACACTTTTCCTTTAGCTTTTTAAAGATCTTGGCAAAATGCACATAACACAAAATGTATCACTCTAACCCTTTCCGAGCACACAGCTCAGTGGCATCAAGCACACTCACGCTGTCCTGCACCCGCCCCCCCCCACCCGCCTCCAGAACTTTCCATCTCCCCAGACTGAGACTGTCTCCATGAAGCAAGGGACTCCCTGCCCCCTCCCCCACCCGGCTCCCACCATCTACTCTGTCTCTGTGACGGGACTCCTCTGGGGACCCCCGTGAGGGGGGTCATGCAGGACGTGTCCTTCTGTGTCTGGCTCCTGTCACTGCGCACAGTGACCTCCGGGTCCCTCCACGCGGTGGCAGGTGGGAGGACGTCCTTCCTTCCTGGGGCTGGGTCACATTCCAGCGTGGGGATGGACACATTGTGTTTGTCCTTCATCCACGGAGGGACCCTGGGCTGCTCCCCTTTCGCTGTTGTGACTCGTGCCTCCGTGACCTCGGTGGTGCCAGTATCTCTTCAAGTCCCTGGTTCCCGTTCTCTTGGGGACAGACCCAGACGTGGAACCTCCGGGTCACATGGCTGTTGTGTGTTTAACTTCTTGAGGAACTCGTGTTCATTTTGTCGATCAGGCTGAACACACAAGGTCTGCTTCCCCGCCCACATTGCAGGCCCCCCAGGTGGCCCTGGTCACCCAGGCAGGGGGCGGGCGGGTGGGGACACGGCCATCATGCACCCGTGGAACATTCAAGTCTCTGCTCCACCTGGTGGCCCTTGGCTGGGGGAGCGGGACGCGGGTCTCCTGCGTGGGCACTGTCCCAGGGTCGGCATCGAGGGCCGACATCGCCTCTCGAATGGAGTGGCCCCAGGGGCTGCAGACACTGTGTCCTGGAGGGTCCCCTGTCCCCGACTGAGCCCCCGTGGGGACAAACGTGGCCCAAGGGAGCCGGCAGGTTGCAGAGGAGTCTCCCGCTGTGCCCAGACCCTGGTCTGGATGGCAGGGTGGGGGGGCCCCACCCCCAGGCAGCGGGGCCACAGGCAGACCCACGCTGGGGAAGCCGTTTCTGAACCTTCCTCGCGGCACCCACCGGACAGAGCAGGATTCAAGGGCAGAGCAAGTATGCGGGGGGACAGACGGACCGCGTTGGGGGAGGACATCACTCCCTGCAGTGGCTCTCTCTGTGTTTTGCGGGAACCTTCACAGGCCACGGTGCTGGGGGCATTATGGGGGTCAAAGGACAGTCTACTGAGACCAGAGAGCTGGTCCCACCATGGGCGGGGGCCCTCTGACCTAGAGGACTCATGAATGTACCCCTCCATGACATGACCTGTGTGCAGAGAAGCACGGCCGGGCCAGGGGGGTTACAGGAGGGCCCAGGCCATAGGGGAGCCCAGCCCTCCCCACCTCAGCTGGGTGCCTTGTGCACGGCCTGTGCAACAGTCCCAGGAGGCCCTGAGCAGAGGCCAGGGAAGGTTAACCGGGACAGGGGACAAGGAGACTCTGTGTGGTGGGCAGCATAAGGTCCCCAAAGACGTCCCCGTTCCTGGTCCTCAGACCTGCAGACCTGTCGCCTTGCGTGGCAGAGAGGACCTTTGTCAAGGCCGCCGAGGAGGGGGTGACTCTGGGTGCCCTGGGGACCCAGCATCCTCACGAGAGGGAGGCAGAGAGCCCGGCGACCCTGTGCTGCGAGGATGAGGAGGGGCCGCGGGCCCAGGATGCGGCGCCTCTGGAAGCTGGAAAAGTGGGGAGACGGGTCCCCGGGGTCCCGGGGGAACCGGCCCTGCCCATTCCCAGGTGTTAGGACTTCTGAGCCCAGAGCCATCGAACCAGTCGTTCGGGCAGCGCCCCCACGCTAGAGGTCCCGACTCGGGGAGGGTGGTGGCAGGCCCGTTGGCACCAGGTGGCTGAGCCGGCAGGAGACGGCGAGCCCCTGAGGTGCCTCCCTGAAGGGTGGGTGGGGCCCGCACTCTGACGCAGGACAGACTGTAGGAATCCCGGCCCAGGCCCTGCTTGTGGACACAGACCTCGCCTCCTCCCTCGGACTGGGGCCCTGCCTCCTCCCTCGGCCTGTCTCTGCTCTACCCTGAAGAGCCCCTCCCAGCCCACCCCAGGCCCCCACGGCCCCACCCCCGCCCAGCTATTTCAGGCTTTTGCCTCCTGGGCTGGCGGGGGCGGCCGCAGGATTTCTGGAACTGGCCGCCTCGGTTTTCCCTGCAGCGGCCAAGGAGAGGGGGAGCGGGAGGGGCCTGGAGGCTGAGGCCGGCCATCCCTGTGCATGGAGGGGAAACCGAGGCACAGGAGCTCTGGGGACCCCCAAGGCCACCCCAAGGATGGCTGCAGAACCAGGGTTTGGGTCCAGCGTCCACACCTTGCCCAGAATGATCTCGTCTCTCAGGTGGGAGGATAGAATGCACACAGGGCCCAACCAGTGACCCCTCCAACCTCCCCGGACACCAGGGATGCTGTTGGAGGGCCACATGGGGGACCCACTGGCCTCGCCCACTGGACAGGCACTGACGCTGTCACTGCTGGGCCGCGGCAGGGGGGCACAGAGCACGTGGGTCCCCTTCAGCCCTCTTCTCTGCCGGGGGCGGGGGGGCTAACCCCACAGGGCTGTAATTCAGAGATTTGCTGGGTGTGCCACGCGGGGGTGGGGTTGGGGGACAACACAGAGGCCCTCAGACTGGGTGCTCCTCCCTCAGACCTGCGGCTCCCCCAGGGACCAGCCCCACCGCCCTCAGACTAGCAGGGACAATCACATCTGGACCTGGGGGTGGGGGGCGGCTGGTCTCCTCCCACTTGGGGCCCAGAGTGTTTGGCAAAGTCTTAGAAGCAGAATCGAGAGACCTCCCGTTCCATCCCCAGCAGGACACACAGAAAACACAACAATGTCTCCAGGAAGATAAGAACAGGAAAGAGAACCATCAGGGCTGACAATGCATCCGGCCTCGGGGTTGTTGGCCCTGATCTGTGGTTCTGGGGGGGGTGGGTTGGGAGGGGGGGGGTGGGGAGTTTAAACAGGCACCTGTTTCCTAAGGGAAGCGGGGCTCCGGATGGGCCCGCAGAACCCCCAGGGCAGGCCCGGGGCGCCCGGCTCAGCCCTTGCCCTCGTCGGCGTTGGCGTAGATACGGGCTTCCCAGCACCTGGCCTTGGCATTGGTGTGGCGGGTGACCCGTGTGGCCTCAAGGACCTGCAGGAGAGGCACAGAGTCCCCGTCAGGGTCCTGACCCCTGGACGCCGTCCCCCACGGCCAGCTCGCAGGAGAGATCTAGAACAGGAGGGAAGCAGGCCATCCCCTCCTCCGATTTAGACCCCCTACCCCTGGTAACAGTGTCAAGGAGCGTGGGAGGTCACCCTGAGACCCACGGCAGGTGCACTGCCGGCTCTGGCATTTTGGACCCAGTTCATAAACGAATCCACAAGGGCAGTAGAGCGGCCGCTCTCACGCACTGTCCCGTGAGCCTCCTTCTGTGTCTGGCCCAGACCCTCACTCCCCGGCTGCGGACCTCTCCCACGGTCTGTACCCACGGCAAGCCCCCCCCACCCCGAGCGGCTCCCAGCAGAACCCACTCAGGCAGGCTCGGGCCGCACCGCCACGAGAAAGGCACCTGACGGCCCCGAGGCCGCGGCGGAGGGCCCAGGGGCACGCTCACCTCTGAGTTGATGTGGTCGGAGGCGCTGAGGCTGGCATACTGTGGGAAACGAAGACACGTGAGCCCCGGGGCCTGGGACTCCACGCCCGGCCCCCTGGGCCCCCACTTGGGGTGGAGGGGAGGGAGCGCCTTGGCCACCGCGGCCCCCCAGACTCGAAGCTGTGCGCAGCCTGCCTCCCCTGCGCTGCCCCCTCCGTGAAGCCTCGAGGCTCTCTCTGCAAACTCGTCACAAGGGAGACGGGCCCCGTCCCAGGGCTCAGAGGGGGCTGTTCTTACGACCACGCGCATTTTACAGAGGAGGGGACTGAGGGTCAGAGAGGATTTGCCCAGCATGACGGGCCAGCAAGTGGCAGGATCGGACTTGAGCCGGGTCACTGGGCTCCCACGCGGTTCCCCGAGCCGCCAGAGCAGGCGGTGAGGCTAGACGCGGCGTGGTTCCCCCTGGTGGCCCAGAGCCCCCCCCCCCCCCCCCGCCCCGTCCAGGGAGGAGACGGCCTCAGGGGGACCACTGCGGGGGGCGGAGTCGGGTCTGGGCTGAGTCCCCGTGTGGGAGCAGCACCGCCTGACCCTGGCCATGGCGACTCGAGCTTTCTCTGAAGAGCGTGTGGCAAGACGGACGTGGCTCTGAGACGGTACAGGCGTGGCCCGCAGAGCCCCGTGCACGTCACCCGCACATGCTGCGCAGTGGTGACGGTATGACGGTGCTCATCAACGGTCACTGTCGTCCTCGAAGCAGAGCCCGTCCGTCAGACTGACTCAGGGGGACGCCCTCATGGTGGGGACCCTGCTCGGGGGCCTCCGACAGACAAAGGGACACGCGCTGCGCGCTCCCGCGGGGAAGAGGCAGAGGCACGGCCACCCACAGGCAGTGAGGGCGTCGGGCTTCAACCCAGGTCCTACCCGCGTCTCGCTCTGCCCTCCTGTGGCCCTAACGGGCTCCGGACTCACCCGCGGCTCCTTCCTTTTCTTCTGCGTGGGAGCACCCGCCACGCCTGACAGGTGGATGGGGGTGAAGAAGTGGGACTCAGACACGGAGTAGCTGCCCGTGACGCCTGCGCGGGGAGAGGGGGGTGTCAGGAGGGTCCCCGGGACCCTCGACCAGACCCCAGCCCGGGAGGCTCCGAGTCTCTGCCCGCGAGGAAACGGGAGAACGGACGGACAGACGGGCAAAGCACGGGCCGTCGGGGGGACGAACTGGGCAGCAGCGGACGGCGGGGGACACGACACCCTCAACCCTTCGCACCCCTGACACGGCAGAGTTGACGTCCGCCTCCGGAATCCGCAGCTCAGGTACAGAGACCGGCCGCCGGAGCCCCCCAGGTGTTCCCAGCCCCTCCGCCCCCCCCCCTCACCGGAAGCCGCGGAGGAGCTCCTGGAGCCGTCGGGCTCGTCGTCGTCGGTGGCGTCGGCATTGGGCGGCGGGGAGAAGACCTCAGGAAAGAGGGCCTGCCTCCGCTCCTCGGCCACCTCCCGCTCGCGCTGCAGGACGCTCTCCACCTCCTTCTCCAGCAGTTCGGACGACTGGGACCTCTGCAGCGTCGACGCCAGGATCCCCGCGCCCTCCCAGCCTGGGACGCGGGGGGCCGCGGCCTGCAGGGGCCCGTCTGGGACCCTGAACCGCAGGGGCCGCAGGCAGAAATGCTCCTGTCGGATGACCCCTCTCTTGGCCGGCGGGGGCCCCTCGCGGGGCTTGGGGCACTGCGGCTTTGCGCCTGCCGGTTTTCCAGAGGATTCCGAGAGACGCCACGGAGAGCCTGTGGCCTGTGGAGAGCCCACAGCCTCGGCCTCGGCCGCAGAGAGACCCCCAGGCCTGCCGGACGCGTGGAGGGCTGGGCACGCCAGCCGGGGGCTCCCGGGGCGCAGGTGCGGCTGGAGGGCGTCGGCCGGGATGCCGCGGTCCTCCTTCCTCACCGCGGGAGCAGGGCAGGCCGGCCCGTCTTCCCGGGCCAGGCCGAGGATGGAGTCTGAGCTGAGGGCTTTCCTGAGTCCCGGCTGGGGACCCAGGGCCGCCCCGGCAGGCGTGGACGGCTCGCCCAGCTTCAGGCCCTCCCGCCGGTGGTCCTCCTCCCGCTGGGTCTCCTGCACCAAATCCCGCTGCACGTAGAGTGACGGGCGCCCCCTGTCCCGCCGCGGGGCCGAGGCCAGGCCGACCTTGGTCAGCAGTGGCCTGGTGGGTATCTCTACCATCTCCTGCTGGCTGGCCGCCTGCCGTAGGCCTCTCTGCTTTCGCAGGTCTGCCTCCCGCTCCTGGGCCCGCCGGATCTCCCGCTCGATGGGCGTCTCCCCGGGGGGCTCCGGGGACCCCACTCGGGACCGGGAGCCACGGCCGCCCACAGCCCGGGCACCAGGGGCAGCGGGGAGGCCGCCGGCGCCCCCCTTCTCTCCCGAGACCGCGTCCCTCCCCTGGGGCTTCGGGGGGACGGCACACCCGCTGGCCGGGGGCAGCCCGCCCGAGGCCGTGGAGGCCTGACCCACGGCAGGCGGGGCGCACGCAGGGGCCGCCCTAGCTGGAAGGTTCTGGGCGGCCGCTGCACCGGCCTGCTCCAGACTCAAGAACTGCCGTCTGGCCGCCAGGAAGTTGATCTGCTCCCTGTCGACCGCGTGCTCCTCCGGGGGCCCAGACTGAGCCTGGCCGGGGCTCCCGGGGTCCCCGTGGGCAGGCCTGCCCTGGAGCGTGGCCGCCGTGCTGCCCTTCCTGAGTGCCTGGCCCTGGATGACTGCCTGGTGCTCCCGTTCCAGGCTCCGTGGCCGCGTGGGCTGGGCGTCCCTCGGGTGCCGACGGCAGGCCTTCGCCTCCTCTTTGTCGTCACCCTCCCGGCCGAGCCTCCACGGGGCTGGCCGGTCCAGGAGGGCACATGGGCTCCGGGACGCCTTCGGCCCGGCTGCATTCGGCCCGGCCTCTCGGTCAGCAGGCAGGGCCCGTGGCTTGTTCTGGTCCCAGCCGCTGGCCGCAGGCCCCACGTCCACCAGCTCAAACGTGTGGCCGGTGCCCTCCTCCAGGCCCAGGCCACCCACACGGGGCGAGTGAGGGATGCCGAAGATGGGGTATCTGGTCACTCGGTCCATGGCCTGGGGGACTCAGCTGCCCACGGCTCCGGGCGCAGGTGCTCCGGGCTCACTGGGGGAGGAGAAGGGAACAACGGCCAACACGTCAGGGACCGGGACACAGCCCCCGGCCGCTCTCTTGGGGACAGGTGCGATTTCCTTTCCCTCGAAGGCCAAAGTCCTGGCCAAAGGGCCTCTATGATCACTTCGGGGATGGACGCGTGACCCAGCCTGCCAATGACGTGAAATTCTGGTCCTGAGACCTTGCGATTACCCTGGAAAATCGGAGCCCTCCGCCCCCCGGGCTTGTTACCCAGCAAACGGCTGGGGGCCGCACGTGTGCCCTCACGGACACAGCCTGCTTGAGGGCAGCACTGACGCCAACAGGCGTCCTTAAAAAATGCTGTGTGAACTCCTGGATCCAGCCGCACCTGTGGCTCACTCCCGTACTGACTCTCTCAACAGCTTGCCCCGTGAGCGTCTGACATGTTCTGGTGCCCCTGCCCGTTCGTCTCCCGGACTCCTGCTACTGCCCTCTCCCACCCAGCTCACGTGGCCAGACCCAAGGCCATCCCCAGGCAGCCTCCCTGGGCCCCCGTGTGCACGAGCGCACCTGCCTGTCTCCCAGGGTGCAACACATTCTGAGGTTCCTCTTGTAAGATTTCTTTCATCAGCGGGCCTGCCCCTCACTAAGGGATGTCAAGTGGGGAAACTAAGGCTCAGAGAGGGAGGATGGCTGGCAGGGACTCCGGTCTCCTGGTTCCCTCCCCTATACCTGCCTAGAGGGACACTTGGTCCCATCCCGGACAGTCCCCTGCCTCGGTGCCATAAAGCTAGGACGGGCTAGGGAACGCCTTGGACCTTGTCCTGCGGGGCCAGGTGAGGCCACGGAGCCTCTGGCCACACCCTGATCCAGTGCCCCAGGGGGCCCTGGCACCTCTCCAAGCCTCGGGGTTCTGCTGAGCACAGCTCTGGGAACCCCCTCCTATGAAGGCACGCACCTGCTCTCCAGGGCCTCCGTCTGACCTCCGCACAAAACCCAGACTTCGCAGGGGTCCCTACCCCAAACCTGACCCTCTTCCTCCTCCTCCCGCAGCTTCCTCTGCATTTGTGCTGCTGCACAGCCTTCCTAGCTGCAGCCCACAAGACACCTCCTCCAGGGAGCCCCCCACCCCCACCCCCAGATTGCCCCTGCTCTTGGAGCCTGTTGTCCGGGCATCTCCCGCTGCTTGGCCCAGCACCCAGTTTAGGCTTCACCTTTTTACGGCTGAGGAAAGGAACTGGCCGTTCCCAGGTCTTCAAGCAGCCCTTGTCCTTTTCCCATCTCCCAGTTCTATCAGAACCTGCCGCGTTGGGGCCACCTTGCTGGTGAAAGCTGCCCTTCTAAAGAGGAAAACGCAGCCCCGCCCTGAGCTGGAGAGGTGGGGTCAGGCAACATAAAGTCGACCATGGGAACCATGTTCTAACTAACGTGTACTAAGCAGGCGTCCGTATGTATCCAATACTGAGACTATAATTAGAAAGGCAACAGGTAAAGACAAGCAAGCCTGGGTAGTAAATCCCAGCCCGCGGGCCACGCCACTGCCCGGGACCACACAGCCCCCGGGGAGATGCCCTCCCGAAAGTCACGAGGTGGCTACGTCCTTGAGTCTCGTCTTCTGCCCCTGGAAGCCCTCAGCCCAGGAGCCTCTCTTCCCGGAGGGCCCAGATGAGCACCCCCTCCTGCAGCCAGAGCGCAGTATACAGCAGGGAGGTGATAAAGAGTGGCAAGTTTTCTGCAAACGCTGCTCGTTCCGGGCGCCCAGGACCTGGAGGTCAGGGTCACTTCTGCCACAGACCTGGCTGTGCCTCCAGGCCCCCCCTCCGGCGCCAGCCCGGTGCTGACCCTGAGGGCTGGGCGGGCCTGTCCCCACCACGCCCTGGAGCTCCCCGGGAAGGGGGGGGAGGCAGGTGTGCGCGAACGGCGATGAAGGAGTGTTTGCCGAGTGGGCAGGTGGACGAACACCCAGCAGGATTTATAGGCCACTTAGGACATTAACCCCGGGGAGGCGGTGGGGGGACCTGCCCAGAGGCTGTCAGTGGGCCTGGGTGGGGGCCCTGCTTCCTCCTTGGCCCATTCCTCTTGGGTGAGTCACGGAGGCCAGTGGGCGGGGCTCAGGCTGGGTCTTGGGCTCAAGGCCCCGGGGCCCCGCCGGCCGGTACCTCCGGCCTCAGTGTCCACACCCGGACCGGAGGTAGAGTCCGCGGGACTTGGGTCCACCCTGGAAGTCTGCCATGTAGCCAGTATACAGTAGGCACCAGATACATGCTCTCACGGTGGCTGCTAATAGTCTTTAAATGCTGGCTGGACCCACCACTGCTCTCGGGGTGACCCCGGGGCAGGCGTCCTCTCTTGTGGCACCTCAGTGTCCCCGTCTGCAAGCCGGGCCGATGAGGCCCCCACATGGGGCCCGAAGGGGTAGAGCCCAGGGGGTCAGCCTTTTCGGCGCCTCGGAGGCTCCGCACGAATGAGGGGTGTAGCGATCACAGAGCCTCCCGTGTCTCCCGTGGCCCCTCGCACACAGCGCCCCACAGCAGCGTCTCATTTGCTCCTCGTAAGAGCCCGCGGCGAGGGGGCCGTTCTTGTCCCCAGTCAACAGCAGAGGGAACCGAGGCCCAGAGAGGGCAGGCTGTTCACCCGAGACCACACAGCCGGGCCGCAGAGCAGCAGGTCCCGAGGCCGGAGCCTGCATTCCCAGGCAGCCGCCTCCTCTCCCAGGAAGCCCCCCTCCCCCATTGCCCCTCCCAGCCCCACCCCGTATCACGTGGATACCAGACTGAAACTGGGTTTATGGCCCCTGGTGCCACACATCTGCTTCCTTGGCACTGGCCTCCTGCCCTCGGGCAAAGGCCCGTTGGAAGAGCTAAGGCTCAGAGCAAGGTCACCCAGCAAGGAGGGTCCTCCCGGGGCCCTGGCTGGGCAGACGCCCCAACACCTTGAGACACCCAGACTCCGCCCCAGCCGCACGGGTTCCCAGCCAGCCCCCTCACAGGGCCACCCCCCATACCCCCACATGCCCCCACCAGACCCTGAACCCCAGCTGGGCCCGGGGCGGGGTGGGGGGGGACTGAGGCACCTCCCTCCCTGCGCCCCGCGGATCCCACAGGTGAGCACAGGCTACGGACTGACGCGTGAACGCCCGTCCCAGACACAAAGCCCAGTCTACACGGGACCCCCACCCTGCCCCCACGCCGGGTCCCGACTCACATGCTGCCCCTGGGCCCTCGCAGCCTCTGGGCCTGGCTCTGGTGCTGTCGACAGGACAGAGACCGGAATCCCGATGCCCTGCCCACGGGTTGCCAGGGGACAGGGCCCCGCCTGGGGAAGCAGGGGCACCCCCTCCCCCCCGGCCCCACCCGGGCCCGGGAAACAAAGTCCAGAGGAGGAGGGAGAAAGACGATACCCAGGCAGGGAGGACGGCCGGCGCCACGCCCACTGCCTGCCGGCCCCCGGCCCCCAGGCCTCCAGCCCCGCGGAGCCGGGACTCACTGGAAAGCACCTTCCAGCTGCTCTCAGGCCCTCCGGCACCCCAGAGAGGGGGCACCACGCCCAGAGTCACGCAGTAGGTCCTGGGCCAGCCCCCACCCCATGCTCCAGGCTCAGAACACCCTTTGGGGCTCCTACCCCAGAGAGCCCCTTTCTGGGGCTCACCCAGCCTGCTAGCCTCTGCGGGGGGTTTCGCTGGGCCGGGGTTCAGATTCCACTTAGCCTCTCTGAGCCTGTCCCCTCCTCTGAAATGGGCATACGTCACAGAGCAGGGAGGATGCCCCGGCCATTTCTACATGAAGGACCCAGAGTGCCGGAAAACATTGGCAGGGTGGGCAAGGCCCAGGCCCCCCTGACGGATGGGGGCCCCAAGGCTCAGCATGGGCAGCGGGGCCTGCCGGGCGCTCAGTCATCCAGCCTGATTCTCGGCCAAGGTGCAAGGAACTTGCCGGGGCCGCGGGACCCCGGCGTCTCTGTGGGCCTGGACCTATCGGCCTGGCGGTCAGTCTACAGGGCAGGGACACAGTGGACGGGGCTTTAATCCCCTGCTCTGGGGGGTCTGTCCTGACTGCCTCTCGCCTGGCTGTAGGGACCACCGGGTTCTTCCGATCCTGCCTAAGGGAGGAGGGTCAGTGTGGGACTCGAACCTGAGTCCCCCCCCCCACCATCGTATGCTGCTCATACTGGGCAAGTGAGGCCCAAAAAGGGCAGAGACTGGATCACCCAGCATGTTGGGGCACTGGAGACAAGGACCCAACTGCCCTGCTCCCAGACTGAGGAGGCCTCCCACTCAGAGTTCATAAAGCCCATTGTATAGATAGGCAAACTGAGGCCCAGGGGAGGCAGCAACTTCCAAGTTCGCCTAGTGAGACAGAAGTGCGGGGTGGCAGCCTCTGTAAACACGTCCCACCGTCCCCCTGCCCCGCTCCCGGGGACCAGTTTCTCTGCAGAGCTTGGGGGCCCAGCACGGGCCATAGAACCAGAGGACTCCACAGTTAGCAGGAAGCAAGTCCTGCCACCACCGGCTGCCCCCTTACCTCCAGGCCTTACCTGCCAGGTGCCGCTCACGTGGGTGCAGGTGCGGTGGGCACTGGGCACCGGGGTGAGCCCAAGGGAGCCCGGGGCTGCGGTGCAGAAGCCTGCTCCCTCCTTCCGGCCTCCTTTTATGGCCCGGCTGCCCTGGTGGGGCCACGCCCACCTGGCCACACCCTCCCCCCCCCCCCCTCCTGCCCTGTGAAAGCCAAGGACGCCAGGGCCTGGGGCTGTTCACACTGTTTATTTGCTTCTCTGGGAAAGTCAAGAACAACAAGGCCTTGTCACACATCAAAAGCAGAGGGGCACTTCAGCGGAGGCTCACAGCTCGAGGACTCAAGGAGGAAGAGGGGGTCCCACGGCCACTGCCCAGGGTCACCTCGCAGGGGGCCTCTCCCCCTGCCACCAAGGGGCAGAGCTGAGTCGGGGTCCGGGCTGCGACCAGAGGCGACCCTTGCGCCCGCCCCGGGCACCGGGTGGGAGGCCCCTAGGGGAGGAGCTGAGACGGGGCCTCACAGCCCACAGCCCACACGGGAGGGTCTGCGAGCGTGTGCACGAACGCGCCTCTGGGGCGAGCGTGGCTGCAACTGGGGAGATGTGTGTGCACATCCAGGTGTCGGCTGCCCCCAGGAGCGCAACCCCTGTCCCCGCCCCCCTCCCGGCGGGAAGGGGACAGGCTCGCATCGGGCGGGGCGGCAGATGGGGGTCTCCTGCGGAGGAAGCCCCCCCCCCCGCGCCCCAGGCTTCGTGCTCCCCACCACTGCCGGAAATGTGCCAAGCCCGCTGGAGTGGCAGTGGCCTGATCTCTGGGGTATGGTTGGAGGGGCCCAGCACCCTGGTCCAAGCAGGTCCCGGGCAGCCCCCCAGGGTCCCCAAATTAGCACCAGGAGGAAGAAGGGCCCAGTGGGAGTGGGAGCTCAGGACAAGAAGCGGCTCGCGTGGCCCTGGGCCCCGTGGCAGGGGGACAGCGCAGGGGTCCCGGACCCATCCCCCACGGGGGCGTGTCCCTGGGGCTCTCCCTTCCCAGGCTCCAGCATGCCGCCCCTCTCACCCCCGGCCACCCCAGAGAGAGCCTGGGGGGAGGGGCACACCAGGCTGGGGGTATCCAGAGAGCGGGGCCTGGCTTCTTTCCAGGACCCTGAACCTGACCTCCGACCCAGACTCCCCAAAGAAGCATGGCCTCACCCCAATGGCCTGGGTACGGACGCCACAGCTTCGGCCGGGAAACCCCATTTCCAGGGGCTAAGCGGGGACAGAGCGGGCCCCCAGGAGCCCTAACCCGGCAGGACGTCCCCTCGGGGACCTCATTGGAGGCGGCAGGAAGGCACAGGCAGGAGGCCCAGAGGGCGGCTGGCCAACGGCCGCGGCTGCACCGAAACCCCGGCCGTGTCGTGGGGGGGGGGGGGGGGCGGGGGAGGGGGGTGCCCTTCGCGTCGGGAAACGTGGGTCCGTCCGTGTCGCTCTCCTACCAGGCGCAGGTGCACGGCTCAGTGGCTCAGGGGTGTCGGGGGTGGCGATGGGGTGGGGGACCCCCGTCCCTCTCTTTCCATTGAAAGAACCTTCGGCGGGACCATGTGACAGCCGCGTGTCCGGGGCCCGTGACTGTGGGTGGAGGGCGGGCAGGCGCCGGGCCGGGCGGTGGGTGACTGTGGGTGGAGGGCGGGGCGGGGGCGGGGGCCGGGGGGCTCACATGATAGAGCAGCATTTACAACGCTGCTTCTTCGTGTCCAGGTCCTGGGGGTCGCTGGCGGGGGCCTCGGGCCCCACCTGGTTCTCCTCCCGGGAGGCGCCGGCCGCGGGGGGCTCGGCCGCGCTGCCGTTGGGCGGGGCGGGCTCCTTGAGCTCCGCGGCGTCCTCGATGACCACCAGCTCGGCCGTGATGGTGCCCTGCAGCCCCAGCACCTTCTGGCTCTCGGCCTCGTCCTCCACGTTCTGGTAGCCCATGAAGATCATGGTGACCGGGGGCTCCTGGCCGGGCTGGATGCCCGGCGGGCCCGACGTGGCCTCTCCCGGCTGGGCCTGCACGCCGGTGATCTCCCGCCTGGACGGGGTGCTCTGCGCCGCCTCCTTGGACGCCCCCCGGGCCTCCGCCGCCCCCGCCACGGACCCCGCCTCGCTCAGCGTGACCTCGTCGGCCTTGTGGATGAGCTCCTCTACCTCGGAGGAGCTCAGCGGGTGGATCCCGTTCTCCGCGGTGCCGTCCACAGCGTGGACCACTGGCAGGGGTGGGAGAGACAGACAGACAGACGGAGAGTAAGCTGGCTCTCTCTGGGAGGAGGGGAGGCCTGGCAGGGCTGTGGGCCGCCCCCCAGGGTAAAAAGGAATGCGAAACCGGACCACGCATTTAAAACCAACGGGCATCGAAAGCTCCCTGTGGCCGTCCGTGCCCCCCCTCAAACTGGCGCACAGACGAAAATGTACAGGCACAGAAGCACCTGTTGGAGACCAGGAAAGACTGGAATCCAGCGGACGGGGCCTCTGTCTGCTTGCATCCTGCAGTGTTTCCCGGCGACTGGGTCCCACGCCGCTTCAGACCATGGACGTGGCCAGCCCTTGGTCACACAGCCGGCCGGGGCTGGACCCGACCGGTCTAAGTGGTCTAAGTGTGTTTCCCTCCCATGAGGAGTTTCAGGGACCGTGACTTCCTTCCTTGGGTCCCTGTGGTTGACCCTGAGTTAAAGTTTAGTCTGGTCACTCCCTCTCCTGACCACCCTGGACTCCGTCGCTCGCTGAGGAAGAAGACTGACCCCTCTAGATACCCCAGCCTCGTGTGTACCCCCCCCCCCGCCCATGTCTGAAAGGAAGACACCTGAGTGCATACAATCTCCCTAAAGGCGTTCTCCAGATCTCCCCAGCTCCACACTGGTGTCTCTGATCTGGGCTGGAGTCCCCAAGGTCAGGGAGCAGTCCCCGAGGGCAGGGAGGGGTCCCGCCACACCATGGCGCCAGCCCAGCAGACTCCTGGAAACACAGCTGCCCTTCCTCAGTGTGTGTGTGTGGGGGGGGGGGGGACACACCCTAGGGACTTGCCTCCTCCGGGGTCAAGGGTCAGGGCTCCAGTTCCCGGTTTCTGGCCAGAAGGAAAGCGCTCTCTACTTTCGGTTTCCAAATCCGGGGGACGGGTGTCCACACCTCAAGGCCTTGCGGCGACTCTGGGCTGGAGGCCCGGAGGGTGGGGCGTGCCCTGGTTGCACGGGATCCAGCCGAGTATTTCCCACTGGCCACTGCCCCCGAGACAGGAATCCGAGCCCTTGGCCGCCAAGGAAATGGATCACCTTCCCATTGCTAAGCAACCAGAGTCCAGTCTGGCGGGTCCAGAGTCCCCCAGGCTGGGCCAGGCTGTGCTCAGGGAGGACCTTCTGGGAGCCCAGGCATCAGGCACTGCCTCTGCCCTCAGCCCTGCGAGGTCACTCTTGTCCAGGAGCCAAGGCAGCTGGGACGTGCCCAGGGCCACACAGCTGGGGAGGGCTGGAACGGGAACTCTGCCCACCCAGGTCTACGTTCCAAACCACGACAGAGCTGGGCTGCGAGTGGGCCCCTTTCACAGCCACAGAGACCGAACAGCCTCTAAGATCATGAGGCTCTGGGAATCGACACAGCGAGACATCATCTCACCACCGACACGATGGCTCCAGAAATAACGATAGTAACTTGAAGAGGGACAATAACAAGTGTTGCCGAAGACGTGGGGAGCTGGGGACCCTTGTGCATGGCTAGTGGGAGGGGGAGATGGGGCGCCTGGGGGCTCTGTCGGTTGAGCGTCTGACTTCAACTCGGGTCATGATCTCACGGTTTGTGGGTTTGAGCCCCGCATCAGGCTCTGTGCTGATGGCTCAGAGCCTGGAGCCTGCTTCAGATTCTGTGTCTCCCTCTCTCTCTCTCTGCCCCTCCCTGGCTCATGCTCTGTCTCTCTCTCTCTCTCTCTCCCTCAAAAATAAATAAACATAAAAAAAAGAAAACACCCAGCAGTTCCTCCAAAGGTAAAACACAGAGTCCCCATGTGACCCAGAAATTCCATGCCTTGGTATCACCCAAGAGAAATGAAAACATGTGCGCCTACAAAACCTTGTATAGCGTCCTAAAACCCAAAAGAAGGAAACATCCCAGACAGCCATCAACGATGACTGGATAAACAAAATGTGGTCCTCCCAAACAACGGAATATTATTCAGCCCATAAAATATGAACGCGGACGGACCCTGAACACACGGCGCTCAGGGAGGGAACCAGACACAAACGGCCACTTGTGTGTGATTCCACTTGTGTGATTCTACGTGTGCGAAACGTCCAGAACAGGCTCAGCCACAGACAGGAAGGGGGTTACGTGGATGCCACGGTGGGCATGGGGGGTGATGGGGCTTCTGCTTTGGAGAACGAAAATGTTCCGGAATTAGAGCACATAACATGGCAAACGAACCAAAACCCACCGAACCATGTGCTGAATTGTGTGGGTGTCCTGGACCCTTCCACTCCATACACCACGTCTGGGCACAGACCCCACTGTGGACTTACTGACGGACTCTGGGCCGGGCGGTATAATTTTATCCCCGACTCAGGCGGCCAGCTCCATGGACTCCACGGCACGAGGAAAGCAAATGGTTTGCCTTAATTTTGAATACAACTTTTTAATGTCTTCTCAACGCGTATTTTGTTTACTGAAGTGATCCGTCTCCTTTCTCCTACCATTGTAGTAAATGCCGCCCGAAATTTCCCCTCCCTGGGGTTATTTATATACTATCCCCCACAGGCCATGCCAAAAATGAGCAAAAGTTTAAATGCCAAAATATTTATGAAATTGCTGTCTAAACACGGACGGATAACACAGTTTAAAAGAAAGTTTTTTCTTGGGCCGCCTGGCCGGCTCAGTCAGTTGAGCGCCAACCTCAGCTCAAGTCATGATCTCACAGTTTGTGAGTTCGAGCCCCGCGTCGGGCTCTGTGCCTGGAGCCTGCTTTGGATTCTGTGTCTCTCTCTCTGCCCCCCCACCCCCGCCCCGCTCATGCGTGTGCGCACGTGTGCTCTCTCTCTCTGAAACATAAACATTTTAATAAATAAAGTGGTTTTTTTTTTACCTAAAAACAAAAAGAGTGAATTTTATGGCTTATGACTTACAGAGAGAGAGAGAGGGAGAGACAGACAGGCGTGTTGGGACTTTTGACCAAGGCTGCTGCTCATCAGGCTTCCTGCTGGAGTCTCTCACACCCTGTTTCCCTCCCGGCCGCCAGAGGGAACTCCCAAAACCAAACCAGATCTCGGCACCTTGGCCCCTGCTCGCCCCTCCCGCCAACGCTTCACCTGACGCCTCCCTCCACTCTGCACCAGCCCCACAGGCTCCTTTCAGTTCCTCCAGCTCAGCAAATGCCATCCCGCCACAGGGCCTTTGCACATGCTGTGGCCTCCGTGAGGCACACTGTTGTTTCCTTGTGCACCTGCTGTGCGTCCAGTGAGGCCCTGCTCACTTCCTCTGAGGGGCCTCCCCTGGCCCCTCCCCGCCCCCGCTAGACGCTGCATCTCAGGGGGTCTTGTCATCTTTATCTCAACAATAATCATCTAAATTTATTCGTGAGCTCCAGACTGAAGGGCTGGGCCCACGGGCCAAGGGGCTCTGCTAGGACAGAGCCGCGTCCCTCTGTGATTCGATTCCCAGAGCCCAGCCTAGGACCCAGCCCTCAGCCAAGCTTCCGGTCAGGTTCCTGGAGTGAACAAAGACAGGGCTGCAGGCCCAGTACTGAACGGCCTCTAAGTCAACAGTGGGCTGTGGGGGGTGAGACCGTTCCCCGAGCAGCACCCACGTCAACTCAGGTGGGCTGCGGAAGGGGGTGGGGTGGGGGCCTGGGGTGGGGGACGGGGGCCGCATACCTTTGGTCTCGTCTTCGTACACCTTGATGCCCTGAGGGAGCGGCTCCCGAGGGAGCAAGGTGGTGCTGGACAGCACCCGGGTCTCCCCCGTCACCTTGTCCTTCTCCACCGTGATCTCGACCGAGTACATGGCTGGCACGGGAGGCACGGGTTACCCAAGGCCACCTGCCCACGTGCCCCCCGCCGGCTGCAGCCAAGCCAGGGAGGGGAGCCGGCAGCGCAGAGCCAAGCAGTGGGGACGCCCTCCACGCAGCGCCCCCCAGCTCCTCGTCTGCCCCCAGCTCCCCGGCACCACACGGGCGCCAGCCTGAGGTCCTTTGCTCGGCATTCGAAGCCCAAACTCGCATCCCACCCCACGTGGAAAGCCTTACACTGCTTCTGCTTCCTCAGAGCCAGCGGGAGGCCATGCCTTGGCCACGGTCACAGCCAAGGTCTGAACTTGGGTTGGCAGGCCTGCGTTCCCAGCTGGATCTCCGCCCTGTCCTGGACCCCCCACCCCCGCCTCGGTGGTCAGCATGTCTGTGCGTCCGTACTTCGGTCAACTATCGAACTGATCGTCAGCTCTTTCACTATGAAGAATGGAAAATTCCCTCTTGAAATAAATGAGCGTCATTACCCGTTAGAGCCATAATTCAACAGCCAAAATCCCGCCCCCACTGTACAGAAATCACCACCACAAAGACCACATGGGGAGCCTGGGTCCTAGCAGTGACCCCCGGGTGCTGACCATGGCCCCCAGGACCTCGCCCTGAATCCCAGTATCCCACCTTCCCCTCAGGGTCCCCGAGGAGCCCCCAAATCACCATGTCCAAGACTCCCTCCAATCTGCCCCTATAAGCTGCAATTCCCTCCTCCTCTGCCTCTCTCACCCCCCACATCTGTCCATTTGCAAATCTAGTGGGTGCTGCCTTGGGAACAGTTGGAATCTCAACCCACATCTCAACCTCTCCGTGTCCCCTGACCAGGTCAGCTCCCCATCTCCCCCCACCGCTCTGGGACCCACTGAAGGCCTCTCCTGCCCTCTCACTGGCCTCCAGGCGCCGCCCACGGTCTGTTCTCCCCACTGCCACCAGAGGGCGCCAGTGAGCACTGGGTGGTACAGGTCCCTCCTCCCCCCACAGCCCTCCAGGGCTCCCCTGTGCTGTCCCAGGGTTAAGGCCTGAGTCCTCCCACACCCACGGGACCCAGCATGACTTGGCCTGCGCTCACCTCCTTCCTCTCTCCCCCCTAGCTCATTCTGCTCTAATCAACTCAGGCCTCCTGGTTATTCCTTCCCCAGGGCAGGTACAAATCCAGTCCCCGGGCCTTTGCATGTGCTGTGACCTCCACCTGAAACACCTATCTCCCTATGCCTTGCTCCTTCACTTCTTTTGGGTCCTTGCTCAAATGTCACCTACTAAGTTTGGCCTCCCCTGAGCCCTCTGATTAAATGTGCCCCCTCCAGCTCCACCTGCTGCCTTATTTTCTCCATAAGTTAACTGCATAGACATTGCCCTTATCAGAATGTCAGCCCCACCCCCCACCCCGGGTTGTGCCCCTCACACCTTGCACACAGCAGGTGCTCAATAAGCACTTGCCAAATGACTGAACGAATGCCATTTAATCCACACCCCTGCACCACCTAACACCCTCATCTCCAGACACACAGTTGCATGGGTTGTGCACTACACAAGGTCATTGGTTAAGGGACAGGGTGGAGCTGGTCTGACTGGCACAGAGGTCCTGAAGACACCTCCTCCCTGGCAAATGCTACCCTCTGTCCCCTGCCTCCTGGGGCAAAACTGCCTGACCCTGCACGAGACCCCGGGCCTCCCCTGTCACCGTCCAAGGTGTCCTGGCCACCCTGCCCCCAATATGGTCTTCACCTCCCTCTGTGGTTTCCTGCATCCACAACTCACCCCAATACCAGCGGCAGCAATAAGGCTTTGCCAGCTGTGACCACCCGTCACTGCTCCCGGGTTGGGTCCCTGACCCTGGGCCTGCAGTCAGTATAATCCCGCTGCCCAACAGGCGGAGACAGGGAGTCACCTTGTGGCAGAGCGAGAACCTGAACCCCAACTCTGTGTGATGCTTAGCGCTAACCCTGTCTCTCTCGGCTTCCCAGAAGCGCAGAAATGCCTGAGTCCCAGCTTGGTCACCTCCAGGAGCGGTGCGCTCGCTCCCTATCCTGAGGCAGCCTGAGGACAGCAGAGGAGGGAGGCTCTGCAGTGAGCACGTGCGGGCGTGTGCGGGGGGGGGGGGGGGCCTGTGCGCCGCCCACAGGCAGGGAGGGGGCAGCAAGGTTAGGGAGGACGCCGTGGGGAGCACTGGGTTAGAGAGCGGCCATGCGAGGGGCCCCACCTTCTCAGGGAAGCTGGGCCAGCGCGTGACCAGGGTGCCAAAGCAGGGGGGCGGCCGGGCCCCACCCCAGGCTCAGGGGTGGGCCTCGGTCCGGCTGCCACCCCCATAACCACAGCTCCTGCTGAGGGCGCGTCTGCGTCTGCCCTGGCCCCTGCCTCTCCAGGCCCCCTGGGCCCGGCGCTCAGCCCAGGGACACAGCTGGGTGCAGGGGGCGAGGCAGGGGGCCGACCCACCTGCTTTCATCATGGTGGAGCCTTCGACCGTCCTCACAGGGGTGTTGGAGACTCCTTTCTCTGTTCAGGGAGTGAAGGGTAGAGACAGAGATGGGGGTCAGAGGAGGGACGGTCGCACAGACCCCCGGACACCCCTCCAGATACACCCAGACACCTCCAGCTGTCTCGACACCTCCCCACATGCTCACATACCCTCAGACACCCAGACACCCCCCAGACAACCCCCTGCAGATGCCCCCAGACACTCGGCCACCCCCCAGATACCCAGACATACCTGGACACCCCCAGGCACCCCCTGGACACCCCCAGACGCCTGGGCACCCCACCCAGGCAGCCAGATAACCCCCAGACATGTAGACACTGCCCAGACATCCAGACACTCCCCTCCACACGTGTGCACGTCCAGAACCCCCTAAACACACACCAGCCCCCAGTCTGCTTCCATCTCTCAGCTCAGATGATTTTCACAAAATCCCTGAGAGCCCTGGGTGGATTTTTTTTTTTTACTTATTCATTTTTAATTCCACAGTAAGACACTCCCCTGAATAATTAACATGCAACAAATCAGGCCGAAGACACTGGCCACCACCTCCAGTCCCGGCTGGTGGGCCTCCTTCCACGCTCCCACATGCGGATACTAGTTCAATATGTGCTTTAAAAATATAATTTATATTAAATAGTTTTAATACGGTTAATACTTTGTTATATTTAACAATCATATTTGCAATTAAATCTACATTTAAGCACCATCCATATTTGTGAAATACTGGCAGATGTATATTATTTATCTGTAATCGTTTTGGAGGAAGGGAGTAAGATAGATCCCACATCTCAAACTTTTGGCTTTTTGTCTCTGTTTCCTGAATGGCAGACTTTCACCTGTGGGCGGGGAACCTTGTCCTTTAAAACAGCGCCCCGTCCCCCGGACTTGCTGAGACGCTGATTTCTTGCCCCCACAGATCCCACTGTATAGACGTGAAAACCGAGGCCCGCCCGCCCGCCGGCACCGGAGCAAGTGGACGTGGCCAGAGGCGGGGCTCCACAGAAGCGACAACCACCGGCCTCCGTCGGCAACGCCAGCCACCAGCCGTCACATTCCAGGCACCCTCCCCAAGCCCACCACCCGCCTCCGGCCACCAGAGGGCGCTCGGGCCCCGCCCCTCCCCGGAGCCTACCTTTGGGCGTGCCCACCGGGGCCTGCAAGAAAGAAGGGACAGAGGTCAGGGCTGGGGCGCGCCTTCCCGCTGGGAGCAGTGGGGGGGGGGACCCCGCAGAGGGCTCGGCTTCGCAGCTGGTGACCCCATCACAGGTGCGGTCTCCTCCGGAAGGGACCCCCCCACCCCTGCCCTAGCCTGTGACAGCCAGATAATGTCCCGCCCTGCTCAGAAGCCACCGGTGGCTCTCTGTTGCTCCCCAAACGAAGACGAAACCCTTCTCGATGACCCCCAGGGTCTCGGGTCCACAGATTCCCTGCCCGCAGGCCTCTCCTCCCCCACCCCCCATGTCTGGCCAGCCTCCCTGTTCCTTGAACACATTCCTGTCCCAGGGCCTTTGTATGTGACGTCCCTGCACTCTAGATTTCTGCCTGGCTGGTTTCTCACTCTGCACCCCGACCACATCGTGTCACTGTCCCTCGAGGTACCGTGTCACGTACCCAACCAGTGTCTCAGTCTCCAGGACGCGGGCATCACGACAACAAGGTCTATACACAGTCAACCTCGGTGCAAGGTCCCTCTCGTCTCGAGCCCAAGTCCGAAGAACTCCCGTTCCATTTCAAAACCCACCTCCTCCAGGAAGTCTGTCTAGGGTTCCCATGCATCAAATGCCTCCTCAGGGACTCCGCAGGACCCTGGGCTGACCCATCGCGGCCTGACCACCCTCCTCCCGCTCTCCTGGCGTGATTCGGCGAGGCCAGGCCCCAGGCCACATCCCGCTGGTCTGCCCCAGGCCAGGCCCCGGAAAGCAGTGAGCAGGGGACAGCTGACAGAGGAGCATGTGGAGAAGGGCCCAGACACACGGCAGGGATGCCGGCCTTCAAGACGCCCCCAGGGCCCCTGCCCCAAGGCAAGGTGCCGTCACAGCTAGGACACGAGGGGGGAACACGTGTCCCAGGGCTCCTGAATCCTACAGCAGCAAAGGTGCCTGGGAGATCTTGAATCTGTGCTAACACACGGCGTCCATGAGCTCTGGGTCCAGAGTTCCAGGGTCTGGTTTCGTCAGACCCCAGAAACATGGCCAAGTCCGGTAAAGACCACCTCCTAGCAGTGTGGCCTCAACCTGTCCGGGTCCCGGAGCTTCTCTTCCACCCGAGGGGGGCGCTGTTCCCACCGGGATGGGCCCACGGACAGGCGACGGCGGTGGCAGACTCGGCAAAAGCAGGGGTGACAAGTGGGGGTTTCGTCGAGAGCTGCCCCTGCGCCAGGTCTCGTGCAAAGTGCCCGCGGTCCCTCCTGACACCCCAGCACGTGGGGGCGCTTAAGGGGGGTGGGGGAAACTGAGGCGCACAGCGGGAAGTGGCTCCGAAGTCTGAGAAGGGGCGGTGTCTCACCCTGGGGCTGGCCCTGGTGGGCGCCCCAGGCGCATCATCACCTCCTCACCTGCCGAGAATCGAGCGCCACCTCCGTCTTCTCGTCCTTGGCTGGGCTCGGGGCTGCGGCGCCCTCTCCAGCAGCAGTGGTGAGCGGGCCCGCGTTCTCCAGCACCTCAATCTCCTTCTGGAGCCTGGGGAGGGCGGGGGGGGGGGCGGTGAGCGCCAGCGCCACCGTGGGCTCCCTGACTCGATGCCCCCCACCTGCTGGGAGCCATTTGCATCCTTCCCTCTCGCAACCGGGGAAACCGAGGCGGGCAGCCGGGTCGGGCTGGCCCGTCCCTGGCACCTTCACTGCCTCCGGGTACTTGTCTGTTGGTTTGTAACCAAGTCTCCTGTTTTCCGTTCACACGCATTTATGTTTACAGGAAGCTTTCTCTCTCTGGGGGAACTGGAAAACCCACATCACCTTCCAAATACTGCAAAGTAACGAGCACACGGCCCCGTGAGAACAAAACAGCGCCGGCCGGGGCTTGGGGCCGTGGCCCCTGATGAAGCAAGCCTAGCCCTAGGTGGACAGGCTGGCCACAGTTAGGGTCAGCCTGGAGGGCTTCCTGAGGGAGGCGTCCAGGCAGAGCCACCTGAGGAGGGGGAAGAAAGCCAAGGGCCCCCAAAGCACTTGACTCGTGCGGGACACACGGCAGGGCTCAAGCGAGACCCCCTCCCCCGTGAAGTCTCCTGAACTGGCCCGTGTGCCCCGCCCCGCCCAGGGCTGCACCCAGCAGGGTGGGATGTAGAAGCCCACCTCGTCCAGCCCCCAGTGGCCAACAATCCCCAGCAAGTTTCTGCCCTCTGCCCGGCAGTCCTGTCCCGCCTGAGTCCCGCCTCCATTCGAGCCCCCTGCTCTGGCCCCGGGGAATAGGCTTGGGCGGCGGAACAGGATCCCAGGTCTTCGTGGTGGGCGGGCCGAGCTGTGGGGCCCGGGCAGGCCCCACGCCTCTTGGACCTTCTCTGGCCAAGTGGACGCTTGGAATCTTGGCCGTCACTTCCCTCCACCGTGACCCTGCCGCCCTGGAGCTGAGCCTCTGCCTGCCCGGAAACCCCAGGCCTTTTGTCCCGGCCCGGGGCGGGGGAGGGGGGGGTGGCGGGGAGGGGGTCACTTTCCCTGGGCCCGCCCCGCCCCCCCACCCCAGGCTTCCTGCGGGCCCAGCTGCCTGGGCGTCTGTGGCCGGCACCAGCACCAAGCCAGGGAAGGCTCACCGGCGGGGCTGGCGCCAGGAAACCCCCAGGGAGGCCGCTGCGGGCAACTCCCATCCTTCAGGATCCGCCCCGACGGTCACCCTCACACACCTGCACCGCCGGGCGCTGGAGGGAGCAGGGGGTCGCGCCAGGCAGCCCCCTGCCCCCTCAGGCCCAGCTCAGAGGCCCGCACACCATCCATCAAAGCCGCGCCTGGACCGCACCCCACCCACCTGGAGATGGACCCCTCCAGCAGCCGCGCCCTCTGCTCGTCCTCCCGCATCTGTCTCCGCATGTCCTCGTCCCCCTGTGATGCTGAGGACGTCTCCCCCAGCAGCCAGCGCTCCCGCAACGCCTTGGACTGGGGTTGATAGGGACCCGGGTCAGAGTCAGGGTGCGGTCAGCTCTGCCTTCCCACTCCCCCAGCCCCTGTCAGGGGCAAGGCCCAGGTCCTGGGGCCCCGCCCCCCCCCCACCAGCCGAGGCCCAGGTCCTGGGGCCCGGCCCCCCCCCACCAGCCGAGGCCCGGGTCCTGGGGCCCGGCCCCCCCCCCACCAGCCGAGGCCCGGGTCCTGGGTCCCTGCCTCCCCCCCACCAGCCGAGGCCCGGGTCCTGGGGCCCGGCCCCCCCCCCACCAGCCGAGGCCCGGGTCCTGGGGCCCTGCCGCCCCCCACCAGCCGAGGCCCAGGTCCTGGGGCCCGGCCACCCCCCACCAGCCGAGGCCCGGGTCCTGGGGCCCGGCCACCCCCACCAGCCGAGGCCCGGGTCCTGGGGCCCTGCCTCCCCCCCACCAGCAGAGGCCCGGGTCCTGGGGCCCGCCCCCTCCCCCCACCAGCCGAGACCCGGGTCCTGGGGCCCTGCCCCCCCCACCAGCCGAGGCCCGGGTCCTGGGGCCCGGCCCCCCCACCACCAGCCGAGGCCCGGGTCCTGGGGCCCGGCCACCCCCACCAGCCGAGGCCCGGGTCCTGGGGCCCGCCTCCCCCCCACCAGCCGAGGCCCGGGTCCTGGGGCCCTGCCTCCCCCCCACCAGCCGAGGCCCAGGTCCCAGAGGCTCTGCCTCCCCCCAGACGAGGCCCAGGTCCTGGGGCCCGCCTCCCCCCCACCAGACAAGGCCCAGGTCCCAGAGGCTCTGCCTCCCCCCAGACGAGGCCCAGGTCCTGGGGCCCGCCTCCCCCCCACCAGACAAGGCCCAGGTCCCAGAGGCTCTGCCTCCCCCCAGACGAGGCCCAGGTCCTGGGGCCCGCCTCCCCCCCACCAGACAAGGCCCAGGTCCCAGAGGCTCTGCCTCCCCCCAGATGAGGCCCAGGTCCTGGGGCCCGGCCCCCCCCCCCACCAGCCGAGGCCCGGGTCCTGGGGCCCGGCCCCCCCCCCCAACCAGACAAGGCCCGGGTCCTGGGGCCCGGCCCCCCCCCACCAGCCGAGGCCCGGGTCCTGGGGCCCTGCCTCCCCCCCACCAGCCGAGGCCCGGGTCCTGGGGCCCGGCCCCCCCACCACCAGCCGAGGCCCGGGTCCTGGGGCCCTGCCTCCCCCCCACCAGCCGAGGCCCGGGTCCTGGGGCCCTGCCCCCCCCCACCAGCCGAGGCCCAGGTCCTGGGGCCCGCCTCCCCCCCCACCAGACAAGGCCCAGGTCCTGGGGCCCGGCCACCCCCCACCAGCCGAGGCCCGGGTCCTGGGGCCCGCCTCCCCCACCACCAGCCGAGGCCCGGGTCCCAGAGGCTCTGCCTCCCCCCAGCCGAGGCCCAGGTCCCCGGCCGGGCCGCACGCTCAGGACCTTCAGGTGCTGTAGCTGCCGACGGTCGTCCTCCAGCTGCCGACGCTTGCTCTCCATCTCCGCCTGCCACCTCCGCTTCTCCTGACGGGGATGCACACGACGGGTCAGGACTAGGTGGGGGCCACACAGACCCCACCAAACCCACCGGACGCTTTGCCCACACAGATCCTGCTTTACCGTGAACGGCACCTACTTGGCCGATCGGATCCCTGCCTGTCCTCCCCAGCCTATGCCCCGGTCTGACCCCCCAACCTGACCCCCCCGGTCTGAGCCCCCAGCCTGAACCCCCCCCACCTGTCCCCCCATCTCCAGTAGAAGGCTCCACTAGGAGGCCACGTTCTGAGAACTGAGGGGACCCCTTCATGTCCATTTTGCGGGGAGGCACTCAGGGTTCCCGCGGGACGCCCTGGTTCTGAGTCCCAAGGGCCCCGGGCTGGGTGTGGAGACCCCGACCCCCATCCACACCGTCAGAGGGGCAGGGGACTCACTGCAATGGCCTGGAGCCGCTCCTGCTGGGATGTGGTTTCTGCCGCCAGGACCCTGGGGGAAGAGAACGCACAAGGTCGAGGTGGGGCCCACCCCAGCCTGCTTTCAACAGATCTGGTCAGAACCCAGCCCTGTGCCTTCCAGCTTCATGGGACCCTTCCCTGCCCCCCTCAGAGGCAGCTCTGTCCTGTCCTGAGCCTCATCCCGCAAAGCTTCCTGCCCCCCTCAGAGCAGGGCCCAGGGACAGGAGGGCGGGGCTCTGCCTAGAGACTGGGGAAGGGTTTGGGGAGGAGCTGGGTCGTGAAGAATGTGCAGGAAAAGGCGTGCAGCCCCTCGCCCAGACTCGGAGACGGAAAAGGCGTGCAGCCCCTCGCCCGCCTACCCGGCAAGCACCTGCCATCCAGCGCCGGGAGGGACACACGGAGGGTGAAGGACCCCGGCCCCCCTCCCAACCCTCGGACTTGCTATCCTGGGGGTTCCCCTGGAGTCTCCTGGGAGCCCCAGTGCTCAGAAAGGGCTCTCAGCCCCCTGGGGAACAGGAGGCCAAGAAGCAGCAAACCCAGATTTCAGCCCCAGACGCCCTTTCTCATCCACGGGATGTTTCCGGGAAGCCACCCAGAACTGGCACGTAGCGGGCGCTGGATAAACGTCCGTGTGGCCAGGTGCAGCTGAAGGGACAGGCTTCCTGCTTCCGTGGGGGGAGGCAAGAGGCCTAGGACTAGATGGGGACCTGGTTCTTGCCCTTCCCTCCCCACTGCTCCCCCAAACCCTCCACACATGGTGGGAAACAGCAGAACCTGGCCTCTCCTTTCTATGGCCTCTCGCAGGGCCCCTGGAAGCTGCACACAGTAGGTGCTCAGTGAAATGGCTGCACATAATAGGGTCTCAGTAGTTGTATACAGTAGGTGCTCAGTAAGATGCCGGCACACAGTAGGTGCTCAGTGAAATGGCTGCACATAGTAGGTGCTCAGTAGTTGTATACAGTAGGTGCTCAGTAAGATGCCTGCACACAGTAGGTGCTCAGTGAAATGGCTGCACATAGTAGGTGCTCAGTAGTTGCACACAGCAGGTGCTCAATGAAATGTCTGCACCTGAGCTGTCGTCCGTGACGGGCCTGAGGATAAAGTCTGGCCTCCAGGGCCTCTGTGACAAGGCGAGGCAGGGAGAGGAGGCAGGGTCTTGAGCTCCAGCGTGGACCCCCCGCCTCCCGGTTCTCTGCCCAAATCCCCAGCGATCCCAGGGCCGCTCTGGCCTCACCAGTCTCACGGGGTCAGGGCTGGCAGGCACGGGGGGGGGGGGTGGTTCTGGGCAGTGGGACCCGGATCCTCTTACAAGACCCTCATCTGCACAGGGACGAAGTCACAGACCGTCCTCCAGGTCTGCTTTCGCCCCGACCAGCCCTCAGCCGTGGGCCAGGAGCCACCCCGGGGCCTCCAAAGACCCTCCACAGACCCGCCAACCCCTCTGGGCCTTGGCTCCCCATCTGCACAAACAGTGGGTACAGACGCCCGAGCTCCTGTTGGGTGCCCCCCGCCCCGCCCGCTGCCATTCAGAAAGGAGACAGAGGCACAGTCACACGGGGTGTTGGGTGAGGTCCACCCCTGGGACCGAGGCTTCACCCACACCCAGGCGGCTGCTCCCGGGGAGATCTATCCTGAACTGCAGTGCCCCACCACACACCCCACTCAGGCTCAGGTTCCTGGCCTTGCTGAGACCCGGGAAGGCATCTGGTTCTCACGCCCCGGCGGGTGACCCCACCCAGCTCTTCCCTTCCTGGCGGGTGGCACCTGGCCCCTTTGTGCCTCCCAGGGACCCGACAACACCAGCCGCACCCTCTGTGGCTTCCCCCTCTCCTTCCTCAGGGAGGCCGGGTTCAGCTGGGTGAAGTTCAGGAAAGGCTCGATCCAGCAACCTAGCTCGGAGGCCCTCCCTGAAGGGCCTGATCAGCTACGTTTCTGGGTCTGCCGCACCGCTCCGCGTGCCCCACGGAGGCCCGCCCTCCGCTTCTCGCAAAGCTCACGTTTCCCATCTCCGGCCTCGACCACAGCCTGTCACCTGCCTGCCCCCCGAAGGCCCCCTCTCCACCCACAACAGAGGCAGAACCACTCATTCTCCTGCCCTTGTATGTCCCTGGCTCCCATCGCCCCGTGAAGGAAGTCCCAGTGTAGCCCAGCCCTCTCCAGCTCCCCGCCCTCACCTCCCTGGTTCTCCCTCCTGCTTACTCCGTGCCCCAGACCCTTCCGCTCCACCTCAAGCGCTCCAAGCTCCTGATCCTGCCTGCTGTTCACTCCGCCTGGTGCACTCCTCCCACCGCTGGCAAGTGAAGCCCAGAGAGAGCAAGTCACTTGCCCACAGTCACACAGCCGGGAAGCACAGAGCTCCGGGCCACCCCACAGGCCTACCCTTTCCCAGCTGCCACGCGGCCTCCAGGGACCCACCAGGAAGACGGTGCAGCTGGGCGAGGGGCATATAGCCCCCGAGACCCCAGCGCGCACAGGGCCCCGCAGGGCAGAGGCAGCAGCGGCCTAATGCTGGGTCCGCACCCCAGCAGGCAGGCGGCCATTCAGGCCGGACACAGGGACACGGGGACGCTCTGTGGCCAGCCTGCCAGGCTGGAGACAACAAGGCAGGCAGTGTCCTCGCTGGGCGGCATGTCCCTGCCGGCTGAACCAGGTCAGGGGAAGGTCAGGCGGGCCCACTGTGGAGAGGCACACAGGCCCCGGGGAGACAATATCCATCCCTCCCTTCATCGTCCCTGTCGCAGCTTAGAGGGCACAGCCTTGCGTGCCCCCCTCGGCGCCCCTCCCCACGCCTCAGGGCGCCAAAGCCGCCCCGCCCCGGGCGCCGCCCCCCCCCTGGTGGGGCCCGCGGGAGGCGGTCGCCCGGGCAACCGCACCGTCCCCATGGCAACGCGGAGGCCGGCACGCGGGGGCTGGGCCTGGGCCGGCGCGGAGCATCTCCCGCCCCCAAGCCGGGCCTGGGGGGCTAAGGGGTTTCCCGCCCTGGGCCTCAGGGGCCGCCGGGGAGGGTGCGATGCGGGGAGGTAAGGGGTCCGCCCTGCCCCGCTGCTGGGGGTGCCCCCCTTCTGGTGTCAGGGGCCGCAGCCCAGGGAAGGGGATTGTACCCCGAAGGCTCTGGACCTGCCCCTGGAGCCAGGGAGACCGAGGTAAGCCAGACAATGCATCACAAACCGAAGGACAAAGTCTGACCGCAGAATCCTAATCAAACGGCCACGACGTAGGGACACCGGTCCCAGCGCTCCCCATCTTCCCCCCGCAGGGCTCAGCCCCATTTCCCAGGATGGGAAACTGAGGCTCGGGAGCCGGTGAGCATGTACAGGGCATTTGGGAAGCACCCTCCTGACGACGCTGAGAGGCAGGTGGAGTGATTCGGCCTGTTTCCTCAGTGGGCCAACTGACGCTCGATCCAGACAGGCGGGCTCCTGAGCGCTCCCCGAGCACAGGGCCTCCCTGAGGCCTGGCCAGGCCGCACAGGTGGGGGTGGGGGTGGGGGGACAATGGGACGGCGGGGACGCTCCTCAGGACCCAGCGAGGGACACAGAGGCCAGATGTCAGCAGATGCTGGGCAGAGAATCGAGCTTGGGCCAAAACACACGGTCGGGTTTGGACAGGTGAGAGCTGTCCCCGCCGGCCGTGTGGCCCAGGGCTGGTCACTCCCGTCTCTGGGCCTCCACTGGCTCTGCTGGGCAATGGGCCACAGCAGCTGCTGGTGGAGGGACAGACCCTCCTCCCGGAGGCCCACCCTCAGCACAGGCAGACTCCTGTCCTCGCCTGATTATTTTTACAGTGCTTGGAGCAAATTCTGGGCTCGAGCCCCGATGTGGGCGGCTCAGGACTCGAGAGGGTGTGGGCTGAGAGCGAATGAGATAATCCTGGCTTCAGGAGATGAGCTAATGAGGCCCAAACCCAAACGAGCCGGGCCCTGCAGAGGCCTCGGCTTTGGGAGGCGTTTATATTTTAAAGGCACCAGAGAGGTTACGCAACCTGCCCAAGGTCACCCAGCGGGCAGGATGAGCTGGGTCTGAGGCGGGAGGGGGTCACACACCGGTCCTTCCAGGCCCATGCCAGGCAGCTCCAGTGGAATGAGGGGTCCTGGCCCAGGCAGGCACGGAGCCCAACACCGGCAACATTCCTGTGCTAACTGAAAGGAAACAGCCGTGGCCGTGGCCACGGGTGCAGGGAAGGAGAGCGGAGTCTGGCTGAGGAAGGGGCTAAGGAAGGGAGCCCTGTGGCCCGTCCCCCCACTGGGGTGGCTGGAATGGGGGGGAGTCCTAATCTCACTGCTGGTTCCCAACTCCCTTGTGGGGCCTTTGTCCCCCTCCAGCCCCCAGAACCTTCCTCCCTGTGAGGCCCTGCACAGCCTGGTCACAAGGCTCAGCGTCTTAGCTGGTGTTCAAGCCCCCACCCTTCACCAGCTCCCTGCCTCCCCCTTTCCTTGCTCCAAGCTCAGAGCACATGCAGCTGCCTCTTCCAGGAAGCCTTCCTGATCTTGTCCCTTCATCAGGAAGGAATTCTCTTCCTCTGAGACCGTCGGCACAGGGGACAACTACAGTCTTCGGTGAGGTGAACAGCCCGTGAGGCATGGCCGGGTTTTCCGGAAAGCTCAAGGCAGAGGCATCACCCCCACAGTGGAAACTGGGATCACAGCAGGCCACAGATCCAGAGGCACAGTTGTTGCCTATTAACCTGGGGGGAGGGGAGGGGGGTGGACCCTGCCCTGGGCCCCCACGGGGGAAGGGCAGTGGGGCATGAATGGCACCCAGAGGCCTTCTCCAGCTTAGGGCAAGCTGGGCCTCGATCCAGAGGCAGAGACCAGCCCCAAAGAGCTGTGGTCCCTCCCCACCCCTCCCTCGGATCCAGCCACAACCCCCAAACATTCCAGGCATGCTCCCACCTCAGGACCTTTGCACTGGCCGTGTCCTCTATCTGCCGAGCTCTCTCCCAGGACTCACTGGCTCCCTCAACGTCACCTCCTCACGTAGGCCTCCCCTGTACCCCCAACCCCTCACCAGCTCGCCACCAAGCAGCACCCTCATCATTTGTTTATTTCCCCACAAGGACAGGGTCTCTTTCTGTCCATAACATGTCCCCAGCCCCCAGTGAACAGCAGGGTTCAATGAACGTTCACCGGGCCAGCGAATCAGTTAGAGTCTTTACCTTTTCAGAGGTGGCTCGCACCCAAGGGTCCCTCCCCTGTCACATTCCCACCACCCTGAGGACCACTGTCCTGTGACCATCTCTCTTGGAAGAAACTCAGTGTCACATCAGACATTTATCTAAAACAGGCTCCCCGCCTCCAACAGAGGACAAGTAATAGGCCCAAGGTCACCCAACCACCTCAGAAGTGACTATAGAAATTAATGCGTAAAACAACCCAGTGTTGGGCGCCTGGAGGGCTCAGTCGGTTGAGCATCCAACTTCCGCTCAGGTCATGATCTCATGGTTTGTGGGTTCGAGCCCCGCGTCAGGCTCTGTGCTGACAGCTCAGTGTCTCCCTCTCTGCCCCTCCACGGCTCGCGCTCTGTCTCTTTCTCTCTCTCAAAAATAATAAACAAACATGAAAAAAAATTTTAATAAAAAATAAAATAAATTTAAAAACCAACCCAGTGTCCATTGATGGATAAACAGATAGAACACGTCCACCACACTCAGGAAGGTCCCTCGGCCGCGAGCAGGAGCAAGGCGCCCACCCCTGCCGCCCCGCGGACGGACCCCGAACACACAACGCTCAGGGAGGGAACCTGACACGAGAGGCCACGCAGGGTCTGAGTCCGCGTGGGTGAAACGTCCAGAACGGGCTCATCCACGGACGGGAAGGGGGCTCGTGGGGGTTGGGGGTTGGGGCGTGACTGGGGATGGGGATAGGGTTGCTTTTGGGCTGATGGAATGTTCTGGAACTAGAAAGAGGTGGTGATCAAACAACTACGTGGACATACTGAAAACCACTGAATTGCATCCTCCTGACAGGTGGATTCTGTGGTGTGTGGGTTGCATCTCACGGAAGCCGGTAGAAAACACACACGTGTGGAGCGGAAACAGCTGGGCTGGTGCCAGGGCCCCACCCGCCCCATGGGCGGTGGCGGATCCCGCGGGCCCCACCCGGGACTCTCGGGGTCAGGAGCATCTGACTACAAACCGACTGGCAGCGCCTTCTCACCGTGACAGAAGTTACCAGGAGGGACCCTGCCCGTCACTCGGCCTTCAGAGCCCAACACTGCTGCCCCCGACACCCACGGTCTGCTCACCGGGCTGGGCTCCCAGGCCCGGCCCGAGCCTCCACTACCCTTTTGTCCTTGCAGTGACTCCCCCTACTCTGATTCTCACCTGTCTTTCCCACTCGGCCTGGGCTGGGCTCCCCTCCAAATTCCCAGCCTGACCCGGACTGTCCCAGTGATAGGCTCAGGGGGTCCCTGAATTCCTGCTTTATACCCTTGAGAGCAGACAGACGCCCCAGGGGCGCCTGGGCGGCTCAGTCGGTTAAGCGTCCGACTCTTGATCTCGGCTCAGGTCGTGATCTCATGGTTTGCAGGACGAGCCCCGCGTCGGGCTTGTGCTGACAGTGCGGAGCCTGCTGGGGATTCTGTCTCTCCTTCTCTCTGCCCCTCCCCTGCTTGTGCCCACCTGCGCGCTCTCTCAAAATAAATAAATAAGCGTAAAAAAGTTGTTTGAAAACAAGACAGACCCCCAGGCCAACTCCACACACCGTAGACCCTGAGACCCGCCCTCAGCCATCGGCGCCACATGGAGACCCTGTGCAGTGTGGCCAAGGCGCCCGCCCTGCCCATCCAGGGGTCTGAAGTCAGGTCTCTGGCACCCAGTCACGGGGTCCCCCCTCCCCCCAGCTCTGCCGCCCAGACACGGGGTCCCCCCATTCCCCCCCTCACACGGTGACTGTCCACACTGAGCCCTGACCTGGTCCTCGGCTTCCAGATCCTCTTTCTATGCCTAGGTCAAAACCTCACTCCTCTCCTGCTTGGACACCGTCGGTCCGTGGCTGCCCGTGGCTCCCCTGCTGGGTGCCCCAAGCCTGGCAGGACCTAGCCCCGAGAGCACAAAGCAAACAGCACTGCTTTCCGCTGAGGCTTTCTTTTCCCACCTCCAGGCCTTTGCACAGGCCAGCCCCCCAGCAGGCAGGCCCTCTGCCCACCTAGGTACACCTCTAAATCTCTCTCCTAGAGAAGGTCCGTGATGGGATGGAGCGGGGCCCTATCCCTACACAAGGCTCCGCGGGTGGGCAGGGAGTGTTACCTAAATCAACGGATCACAGGTGGATGGAAAGAAACGGGTTCCCAGACTTGGAAAAAGGGGGCATGATTTTTTTAAAGAACGTCAACCCACTTCCCAGAATGAAAGTCTGAGACCCTTGAAGATGGCAGAACTCCCCCCAGAAATACTTACAGCATCGCCCCCGCCTCTAGCCACACCCCTCCTGGGAGGGGGCGGGGAGGCACAGGGCAGGTGGTCCTAGACGCAGGGGTGAGAAGTTAATGTCAGGATACCTAGCCCCCCCCCCCCCCCCGCCCAGTCCATGGGACACAGGAAGGTACAAAGACCCCACCACCACCCCCCCCAACCCTGGCAGCTGAAAGGACCCAGGAGCAAATCCCGGTGATGTGGCCTCAGATATATCAGGTCACCTCTCTGAGCCTCAGTTTCCCCACCTTGCAGGGCTTCGTAAGCATCAAGCACATCCACACGGACAAAAAGCCCCATGCACAGCAAGGACTTACTAAACGTTACCCGCCTTCCCAAGTTCCTGCCACCACCGCTGGTACCGTCCCTTCAAGGGGACACTCTGTCCCTTCAAGGGGACACTCACTGTTTCAAGGAACCCCCCTGCTTTCAGAAGGAAATGTCACCCCGTGGCCAAGACCGAAAACCAGACACCGCTCACGCAAACATCAGAGTAAAAACACTAAAAAATAGATACGACGAGAATAAAAGCCGGTGATTACGTTCAATTATCACTAGACGCTGCTGCCTTTTAACTGGTTCGGCTCTCGTTAAACGGGGAGATTAGCAAGTGTGAGAGAGGCGTTAAGGACCCATTTTGCACCCGGTTGAGACCTTCTCCTGGGAAAAAGGCCCGAGCCTGAGGCCGGGGAAGGAATCTACTGCGGCCCCGTCTGAGCCCATTCACCGGACTTAGGCTGCTCAGAGCTGCATAGCCTGGTGCCCTGGGCCAGGGGCCACGCGGCCAGCGCCACCTCCACCCCCAAGGACAGGTATCCCACCCAGCTCCGTCGCTCCTCCTGTGCCCCACCCGTCAGCGGGGCCCCCATCCTGCTCCCGGCCTCCCTGGAGGTAGTTACTCAAGGATTTTGGTTAAACCCTTAAGTTGTTAAGTTGACACAAACTAACTTAACCATTAATTTAATCCTTAAATTAACAAAATTGTGATAAATCCTTCAACTCATATTTCACCTCTCCAGCAGCGCCGTGAGCCACGACCATCTCTTCTGACTCGGACGGCAAAGCCCGTGGAGGAGGAAAGGGCAGCTGCCTCGGGCCCCTGGAATGGGACCTCAAGCTGGGCCACCAGGGCCGGGCGCTCCAGCAGGACAGGGCAGGATGGGGCCGCTCCCCACCCGCCCAGCCACCCAAGCCGGGGGCACAGACGCTTTCTCTCACGGCCACTCAGGCCCGTGAACGCCAAGCCGGTCCCACGTCTGCCCCCAGAAAACCCAGCGATCTACCCAACGTGGGGCCCGAGGCAGCATGTCTGATCCACGGGCAAAAGGCACTGGGGCAGGGCCGCAAGCACTCAGGGGCCCTCCTCCTGCTGTGTGACTCTGAGGCAGCGGCTGCCCCTCTCTGGGCCTCAGTAGCACCTCAGCCCGGAACGAAAGGGACAGCAGGAAATGAAACAGGGTCCAACCAGAATATCCGCTCATGGGCGGGCCTTTCCCTTGGTTTTCACCCCTCATCCCCCGAGGCAGCCCCCTCCCCACAGCCACACTCTGCTCAGGGTCTGCTGTCTGGAGGCCCAGAGGCTCCCCTCGGGCCTGGGGAGCAGAGCAGATAAACAAGTCGGGGAACCTAATGCGGGCAGACACATCCGGGCCCTGGCTCCCCTGAGCCCCTGGCTGGGCTCCCGGGGGCCGGGTGGGGGAGCAGGCCGGGCCTTTGTCTGGGTTTTCCAAAGCAGAGGACATCGGGTGTCCCTTCCTGGGGAGGGCGGGCTGCAGCGGCCCCCACCCAGCCGGGGGTGTGGCAGGTCACGGGTGAATCCCTGGAGGAGAGTTGTCGGCTCAGAAAACACACCCAGTGGGAAGGGCAGGGGCTGCTGGGCGGCGACGGGGGGGGGGGGCGCGGGCTGGGGGGGCCTCCCTCTCCGGGCCTCTGCCCAGAGGTGGGGGGGGGACCTGGCCCCAAGCAAGACAGCTGCTGGCCTTGGCACACAGTGCGGGGGCTGCCAGGACCCGGACACCACTTCTCATCTCCTGGCCATGTCAGCACACCCCACAACCTCAGTGCCCACCTGTGGGAGTGGGGCCTGGGGGTTACCCTGACGCCAGCAGAGAGGGGACTCTGTCTGAAACGACTGTGCACGCTCATCCAGCACCTTGTGCGAGAACCCTCTGCTGCTGTGGGCAGTTCCTCGCCCAGCCCCCGGGGACCCAGGCTGCCCCCCCCCCCCCCCGGGGACCGAGGCTGCCCACCCCCCCGGGGGGGACCCAGGCTGCCTGTCCCGCTTGCACCTTTAGCCTATGGTGCAAGTGGCCAGGCCTCTTCCTTGGCTACACCATTTGGGGTCCCATCTTGGGGACGCCTTCCCTGGGAAGGGATCAGACCCAAGCTCGCCTGCCGGAAAGCACCTGGACCTCCAGGCTCACACACGTCCCAGACCAGGAAGGCTGCAGAGAGGCCCCCTCCCTCCCTCCCTCCCTCCCTCCTTCCCGCGGTAGTCAGGACAGTATCTGCTGGCGGGACCCCCGCCCCAGCAGGCGCTCCTGACAGTGCTGTGGCCCTTGGGGAGGGCAGCCAGACAGAGGGAGGACTGGTGCGTCCAGGGCACAGGGAGCGAGTGCTCAGGTTGGAGGCGGGCGGGGGGGGGGGGGCGGGGGGAGGCTGAAGGCCAGTGCAATGCAATGGGGAGGGGGTCCGTCCATCACCCCGCGGCTCCCGCTCTGGAGCCCACAGGTGGCCGAGGGTCGAGGCTAGCCCGGGGACGCGGGCGGGGCTCGGGAAGAGACGCGGGCCTCCCCCTCCCCAGCGCCCCAGGCTGCGCCCCCACCGGCCGCTGCCGCCCCAGTCCCCACATGAGCCCGTGGGTCGCCGCCGGGGGTCGGGGATGGGGGAGGCCTCAGGGCGGACGCGGCCCAAGTGCTTCTCCGGCAGAGCCGGGAGGCCCGGGAGGCCCGGGAGCCCCTCGCCGCCGCCTTCCTCTCCGCGCGGGGGCCGCGACGCGCCCCACGGAGGGACGGGAGATGGGGGGGAGGCCTCGCCCCTCCCTCGCCCCCCTCCCCCGGGCCCCCGAGCCTTCCACCCCCGGCCCGAGCGCGCCTACTCACTCCATCTCCACGCCGAGGTCCGGGTGGGTCCGCGATGCTGGGCGGGGGCGGGCGCCGGGCGGGCGCGGGGGCGGGGGGCTCGGGGTGGGGGGCGGCGGCGGGCCGGGGAGCGGTGGGGGGAGGCCTGGCGGGCTAAGGCCTGGCGGCCGGGGCTGCGCGGCGCGGGGGCGGCGGCACCGGCTCGGGCATCGCCCCGCGCGCGGCTGTTTATTGTCCGGGCGGCGGCGGCGGCGGCGGCGGGCGCGGGGGGTGGGCTGGGCGCGCGCGTCGCCGCCGCCGCTGCCGCCGCCGCGCGTCTTGCGCTCGCTCCCCGCGCGCTCCCTCCCGGCTCCCGGCGCCGCGCCCCCTGCCGGCCGCCGCCCGCAGCCGCCGCGCCCCCCTGTAGCCCGGCGCACTGGGCCCCCCGCCCCGGTCCCCGCCCCCAGCCTGGCGCCCTGGGACCCCGCCGTGCCCCCCCCCACCCGCCGCCAGCCTGGCGCACGGCCCCCCCACCCCCGCCGCGGTCCCCGCCCCCAGCCTGGCGCCCTGGGACCCCGCCGTGCCCCCCCACCCCGCCCCCAGCCTGGCGCACGGGGGGGGGGGTGCGGTCCCCCCCGCCGCGGTCTCCGTCCCCTCCTCAGCGCCCTGGGCCCCCAGCCGCCCCCCACCCCCACCCCGCGCCCTGCATTCCGTGTCCCCCGGCGGCCGCCTCTCCGGGCCTGCACAGACAGGGTCGCCCCTGCCCGAGCCCGGTCTGGAGGGCGGTGACGTGGATGGGGACACGCAACCCGAGAGAAGGAGGAGTGGGACCCGGGGAGGGGGTGTCCTGGAGGCTGCTACGAGGAGCTGACGTCTCTGCCGCAGCCCGAAGGGCCGCGAGAGGCCGGTTGTGGGACGTCTTAAAGAGGAGCCGCCAGGTGTAGGGCACGTGAGAGCGCGAGTACTGGCGCAAAGGCAGCCAGACCTGGCCGAGGAGGGTAACAGCTGCGCGCTTCCCCAGCGCTGGGCCTGGTCCTGTGGCTGGAGGACAGTCGGTACGTTTAATCAGCCCCGCACCGCCCCCCCCCCCCCCCCTTAGCCACACTGCAGGCCCAGGCGGCCAGAGTGAAGGAAGGGGCCGGTCAGAGACCACACGGAATGCAGGCTTTGTCCTGGGGGCACTGGGGAGCCATAGCAGAGTTTAGAGCAGGAGAGGATTCAGCCTGTTTTACTTATTTTTGTGAAGGCCTTTCCTGCTGCCAGGAGGGGATTAAGGACAGCAAAGAGAGGGGGCTTGGAGGCTGGACGGATTCTGAAAGGGGAGCCAACAAGATTGCCACCAGATGGGACGTGGGATGACAAGTACTGGGGTCCCCCTGTCTTCTGGGGACCCCCTGGAAGGACACGATGACACAGACAGGGTTGGAGAGATGACAAGGGTGACATCGGGTGGGGTTCAGTGTGAGGCCCGGCCTGGGCTAGTGGTGGGGAGGCCTGGACAGGAGGATGTGGGGAGCAGGTGCAGGTGGCCCAAAGAAGCAGCTAGATGCCCCGCTGTCTCCTTGGTCCCCCGTAGTTTGTCTTGAGTCCTTCATGATGCCAGTGTCACCAGGTGGGCCCCACAGACTGGGAGTGAGGCAGGACCTGTGCCCACCAACGTGCAGACCATGGCCCCAACTTACCAGGCTCTCACGAGAACACTAGCCCCTGACCCTGAACATGTAGTGGGGTCTGGAGTGGGGGGAAGTCGGTTCTTCCCTCCACTCAGCAGGGGCTCAATGAAGGGGTGGGTGTGTGCGTGTAGAAAGAAACAACCTTGAATGAGCTCTGAATGGGGAGGGACATCGACACCTTTCCTTTTGTGGGTCTTTGCCTCTCTCTCTTTACAACGGACGTGCATCTGCTTAGCATTAAACCAGTGAGATAAAATAGCAAGCCTAGAGCAAAGAAAACAGTCCCGAGAAGCCCGGGAGCCCTGGGGTTGAGTGCCAGCTCAGCTCCGCGTATCCTGTGTGCCCTTGGGTCCGTTTCTTAACCTCTCTGGGCCTTATTTCCCCCGTCCTAGGACCGCTGGGAGGGTTGATGGAGCGAATATACACGATGCCTTGGAACAGCATTGTTCCCACTCAGGCACATGCCCACTCAGGGCTTGGCACTTTTTCCGTAAAGGGCCAGGTAGTAAGCACTTTTCAGCATTGCAGGCCGATCTGTGTCGCAAGGACTGGACTCTGCCATGGCAGCGGGAGAGCGGCCAGAGGCAGCACACAGGTGCACCCGTGGGGCCGTGTGCCAATAAAACTTTGTTTATGTAACAGGTGCTCGGCCGGTCTGACCCTGCGCTAGGGGCTCGGCAAAAGCGGGCCGTGCGTGCGTTCACCGCTACCCCTCTGCCTCTGTGTCCGCCACGCCCCCAAACATTTCTTGAGCCCCTGATGCTGTTAGGTGCCAGAGTTGCAGAAGCCTTGTCCTCGGAGAGGGGGCGCTTTTTGTCTACTACGTAAATGATGCAAGCTTTGAGGCTCGCGTTTTGTTCAGGGACCGGAGGGAAAGGAGAGCGTACGGATGGAGAGGGGCAGGTGACAAGCCATTCCTGTCCCTCGCCAGCCCTAAACGTCCCAGGGTGCCCGCCTCCCTCAGATCGAAAGCAAAGTCCTCCCTGAGGCTCTCGGGGTCCCCAACAGAGACCCCGACATCCCCAGACCGCTTCCAGGGGGCCAGCCCGGAGGTGGTGCCACAGGAGACAGGGAGATGAGGCAGAGACGGTGGGTGGGCATCCCCGGTGGCACATGTGGCAGGCGATGGCCGGGAGGTGGGCAGGGCGGGGTGTGCCGTGGGCCAGAGCTGCGCGTTCTCCCCAAGAGGCGGCCGCATCACCCACCCCCCTCCTCTCCGCTCGGCACCCTGCAGCCCCCATCCCAGTCCGGGGCATGGTTACTGGACCCTCGGGCCACACCTCCCCCGGCCACTTGCACCCACCGTGTCCCTGATGGCACTCCTTCCCCCTGCTTGTCCTGGGCGTGCCCCCCCCCACCCCACCAGGGCTCTGCCCAGCAGCCCCTGTCCTGAGCTCCTGCCCGCCCCCCGCCCCATCCCCACCCCCGGACGTCCTCTGAGGCCCTGGGACTTCAGGACTCTCTCATGCCGGGCTCTGTGCCGGCCCCCAGAGCCCACCCATCCCCTGTCACTGAGTCAGAGACGCCCTCACCTTCCCCAGCCATGACCCTAGCTTGGGCCTTGTGTCCTGTCACCCCCCCGCCTCCCAGCCCCGGAGCCTCCCAGGTCTCCCTGCTTACTCTGTGGACGCCACTGTCCCCATCAGACGCCTGCTGTGGCTCCCCAGGACCCGGCAGCCTAATCCCGGGTCCAGCTGAGCCCTGCCAAGCCCGGCCCTCCCTTCACCTCCCCCACCCGCATCCCAACATCCCTTGTTTGCACCCTCTGTGCCCACCTCCAGGAGGACCTTCCCCACTTGTCCACTGTTACTGGGTCTCCAGGCTTCCCTGTTTTAAAGCCCTACCCCCTTCCCCGTCCTTCTCTGGCCACTGTCTTACCACCTAGTGTTTCTGGCAGACGACATCATCTGCTCGGTCCACCGGGCACACACTGGCCTGTCTTCCCTGCTGCTGTGTCCCCGGTGCTCAGTAAACAGCCGTGGGATGAGTGGCTTCCTGCCTCCTGCCGGGCACTGTGACCACCGCCCCGCCCCGTGGGGAGGATGGCAGGCACTACTGCAGCTGGCCGGTGGGCACCCAGCCCCTCGCTGACCCTTCGCTGGGCATCTCGAGATGCCCCAGGGTCACCTGTGCCCCAGGCGTGGGGGGGCGGGGGGCAGCTCTGGCCAGGCTGCTTTCCCCAGTGCCCTCCCCAGATGGAAATCTGGAGCCATGAAGGCAGACGAGGCGGGCAGAGGTGGTGGGGCTTGGGGCCTCAAGCCTCGGTTTACCCACTGGAGGCAGGGCTCGCTCAAGGATCCCCCCGTACGAGGCGCCCACCCCGCACCCCTTCTCTGCCAGGCCTTTAGGCGCGGGGCCAGGGAGGGTCCGCGCGAGGCAGGCACGTGCGTCGCAGCCCCACGCTCGCCAGGGCCGAGTCCTGAGAGGCGCTGCGGGGACGCGGGGTGTCGTTGGGCCTGGCGGCGGGCGCACCATCCGTGTCAAGAAATCAGACGCGGCTTCCTTGGAATGCTCGTTCAACTGAGTGAGGGAAGCAAAAGCGTCGTCGAGGGATGCCTGCCGGCCTGGGCCCTTCTAAGTGCTGCTACCGTCCCGCTAACCGCCGAGGCCCCGGCACAGGCGGGCCAGCTGGGCTCCCCGGGCCCCGACGCCGCGCCCGCCGTCTTCTGGGAAGATTGTGAGCTTTTCTCCCGTTTCCCGTGGCTCCAGACACACCCCCACCGCCTCTCCTGGCCGCGAGAACCTCTCCTACCACCCTGCTGCCGCCGAAAGGGGCTGTGCGCCTCCTGAGCCGGCCTCCACACCCTGGCCCGGGCTGAGGGGTGAACGCACCCTCAGGGTGCACCCTCAGGGCTGGGCACCCTCAGGGCTGGGGCCGCCGGACCTGGGTAGACTGGGCCTGCTCGTGGGACGGCCCTGGGAGCTCCAGCTTCCGAAGGTTAGGGAGACGGGAGCATTCGAGGTCTGACAGAGCCACCGGCTCTGGCCGCGTGGGCCCTGGGTCCCCTCTGCACGTCATCAGAATCCACGTGCACCCCCGGGGAGGCTGGGTTCTCGGCACCCGATCCAAGCTCGCTCAGGAGAAGAAATCCATCTGACCGTGAGTTAATCTCCTCGACGTACAAAGAGCTCCAACAGATCCGTGACGAAAGTAAGCGTTCAGTAAAGGGAGCTGTCATTATCATCACCATCATTGTCACCATCGTCATGGCTGAGCCTGCTCTGACCAGGAAAGCCACCCAAATTTTCTGCGGGAAGACCCTTCAAGGACTGAAGTCCAGAGCTGTGGTGTCGGACCCTGTGCTGGGCAGCCCAGACAAGTCAGGCTCCCCTCTCTGGGCCTCAGTTTGGGAAACGGAAACACTGACCCCTGACCCGCTCCTCGGGGCTTTGGGAAGCTCGCTTGTTTGACCAGGAAGGACGGTTATTTGTTTCATAATCTTTCACCGGATGGGAAGGAAACAGGCCTAGCTGTCAGCAGAGGCAACAGGGGCCGGCCTGAGGCCGCAGCCCTGACCCCCTACTTCCCTCGCTGTGTGACCTTGGCCAAGGCACTTGCCCTCTCTGCGTATCGGTCTCTCCATCGGTCACGGGGGTACAAACAATGCCGACCACCTCAGGTTGTAGGACCGAACGGGACCCCTGCAGCTTTGGGCCATGCCCTCCCCCCCCAGCGCCTCAGGAGGAGTGTGGCCAGGGGGACTGACTGAGGTCTGGGGCAGCCCCAGAGCAGACAGGGCCCCACGTGGCCCCTCACGGAAACGGCCACCGCAGGGCTCTGGGTGGCCACATGGGGTCTGACGCTGGCAGAAACAACCGTGACTCTGACCTTGTGGTTTCTTCCCGCGGTTCTCCCGGCCGGGCTGGTTCTCCGGCTGGTCTGACGGGTCACCACGGACACGGACACGGTGGCTTAGCGAGACATTCACTTAGTACCTGATCAGTGGGCCTCACGGGGCTCAAACCCAGATGGGCCGGGGGCCTCCTCCAGGCCAGCTGGTTCCCCCTCACCCCACTGCTTTCGCGGCTCTGGACCTTGTCTGTGAAATGGGGTGATGACACACATGGACCGGGGGGCGCTAAGTGCGGCCCCAAAGACGTCCCTGTCCTGGTCCCGGGACCAGGCACCTGTCGTATCACCAGGCGGGGGTGACCTGGGGGCTCGGGGGGCCCGGTGTCCTCACGAGGTCCTCACGAGAGGGAGGCAGAGAGCCGGGCGGACCCCGTGCTGCTCTGGAAGCTGGAAAGGGGGGAGACGGGGCTCCCTGGGGCCCTGGGGGGAGCAGCCCTGCCCCCGCCTGGGTGTCAGGACTTCTGAGCCCAGAGCTGTCAGAACCGGCGTGTGGTGACGGGTCCCAGCGGCCCCGGGAGGTCACACAGACATGCAGGGCAAGTTCGAGTCTGGGCAGCAGCTGGGGGTGCGGTCACAGGCTCCCGACTCGCAGGGACCCTGAGAGGTGGTACCATAGGGGGCGCAAGACGGTGCCCCACTGAGACGTCTTCGTGGCGTCCCGGGAGCTGGGTGAGGACACTTCCCAGCCGTGCTGCTGCGGCCGCGCACCATGGGGAGGCTGGGTGAGCGGCCGGGGCCTAAGGGAGGGGTGGGGATGGGCTGTGGGTCTGGGGGCTCCAGCCTTAGCGCCCTGTCCCCACACCCCCCAAAACGGAAACCTCAGCCCCCTCGGTGTGGGCCCACAGCCCGTGACACCGGAACCTGCCCGCCGGCCTCCAGCATCACATGGCCTCACCCTACTGCCCTGTGATGGCCAGCTGGACGGCCACCACCCCGGCTCCTCGAGGTGGCCTGGCCGGCAGAGTGGGAGGGGCACCTGGGGCGGGGGCCCTCGGTCACTGCCACACTCCTATCTCCAGCTCCTGCCAGAGGCTGTATACAGTAGGCACTCGGTAAGTGCAACAAAGGCAGCAACCGTCTCAGGGCTTTCCGGGGAACTCGCAGCCCTGAGGTCGGTGCCGGAGTTGCAGAGGGGGAGCAGGTGGCAATGGGGCCAGACCCCGTCCGGCTGGAGAGGCGGCCCCACACGCCCAGGAGGCAGCTGGGGGCACGATGCCTGTCGGCCGGGTCCTGGCCGCTGCAGGAAGCTCCCTGCACATGCTCCGTGGGCAGATGCTGGATAAACCGAGGCACGGGGCGGTAAGTGGCCTCTGGGGTCACCTCCGGGCCCTGCAGAGCCAGGCTTCGCCCCAGGCGGGCAGTTCCTAGAGCCGCGCTCGTCCCCTCGCCGCCCTGCGTCCTGGCCTCCCGGACGGCTGGGACCGTCAACGGCCCGAGGCCTCCCAGAGGCGCCAGCACCGAACTGGGCGTTGCTGGTGTGGCCTGGCCGACCTCCCACCACAGGCCACAGCCAGGTTCCCCCTTTCCGGGCCGTGTCCCGCAGAGCTCTGAGGGAGCCACCAGCCGGTGACAGCCATGGGGCCCCAGGCGAACGAGCTGGGCCGCCTGCTGCTGGCAGTGTCTGTGGCCCTCACGCTGCCTACGGGGCCCCCAGGTAAGAGCCCCCGACCCCGTGCAGCTACTCAGCCCTCGGGGTCGCTGCCCCTCTCGGCCTCAGCTGGGACTGGGGGCCGGGGTGGAGGCCCAGGCCCAGGGTTTTCTGGAGTCCAGGCTCCCTCCCGGCACGCTCGAGGACCTCGTCCGGGTGCCTCGCCTCCACCCGACCCCCACCCCGGCAGGTGCCGGAGCCGCTCGCATCACCCCTCTGTCCCGCCCCTCCTGCAGGCTCCCGGGGAGCCCGGATCATCGGGGGCCACGAGGTGAAGCCCCACTCCCGGCCCTACATGGTGTCTGTGGCCTTCGAGGGCCAGCACCACTGCGGAGGCTTCCTGCTCTGCTCCCGCTGGGTGGTCTCCGCGGCCCATTGCTTCAGCCACAGGTGAGCCCACCCCGGGGGCCGCCCCCGCCGCTGCCACTCGGGCCCCAGGCCCCCGGCTCCGGACGGCAAGGGGGGGCTCGGTGAGAAGGGCGTGTGAGAGCGACGTCGTGGCCACAGCCGGGGTTGCAGCCCTGGGTCCGCTCCGGGTTTCCTGTTGAATAACCACGGCGTTGCCACGGAAAATATTGGGGGTGATGTTGTAACTGAGGGGGGGGGGGCTGTACGAAGCGTAGGCAGTATCGCCCGTGTTCTAAGTACCTCGTGATAATATGTATTAACGTCAATAGCGCGCCTATCTAGGTGAAGGCTGTAATTGAGGGGGGAACGGAAATCAACGTAATTATGGTCGTGGGGCCGCACCCCGTTCTGCAGACGGGGACACCGAGACCCCAGGCTCGCTCTCAGTTGCCCCTCCCCCTGCAGGGACTCCCGAATGGGCCTGGTGGTGCTGGGGGCTCACGTCCTGCACAGCTCGGAGCCCACACGACAGGTGCTGGGCATCTCCACCGTCGTCAGGCACCCGGACTACCAGCCCACCACCCACGCCAACGACATCTGTCTGCTGCAGGTGAGCCTTGGGGGGCACCGGACGCGGGTCTGGCCCGTCCCTGGCCACCCCCACGTTTTAAAAACAGCTGTAAGGTCCTGTGAGCACCCGAGTCAGATTATGTCCCGCCTCTGCCCTCTGTGCCTCCCACATGGCCCCCTCGGTGCCCCCTGGGGGCAGACTGAGCCATCAGTGTTGCCCCCATGCCCCCTACGCCCGGGCCTTTGCACTGGCTGCGTCCCCTCCAGGGCGCCGTTCCCCCAGACACCGCATGGCTTTGTCCCTCAACCCTTCCCAGTCTTCCCTCAAATGTCCCCTCCTCTGGGGCCTCCCTCGAGAAGCCCCTGTCACCTGCCCTCCCCCGGCCCCCCCATCTCCCCATCCCGTCCCTCTGTCCCAACTTCCTCGTGTCCCCCACAGCTGAAACCATTTGCTTCTTCACCAACGTTCACTGCTTCCTCCTCCAGACTTGGAGCGCAGGAATTTTAATCTCCTTATGGCCGTTTGTAGCGCACGGCAGGCCCCGATGCTCACGCCGAAAGGGGAAACGCGTGAGACTCTAGGACACCAGATGCTCTAGTCGCTGCCCCCCAGGCCCTTTGGGGGGTTTCCGGGCAGGAAGTGGCTCCTTCCCTCCCCGCCCACACAGGTGCGTCCTTTCTGAGCGCCCCCCCCACCCCTGCCTGCCTGGGGGTCGCCCCCCCCGCAGGACGCTCAGGTGCCCCGAATTCAATTCCAGGGGCCCCCAGGGCCTCCGTTTTCAAGGGAAAACACCTCAGGCCTGCTGTCCAAATGTGGTAAAAAGTCAAAACAGAGATGCTCAGCGTAACAGAAATAGGTTCCTGGGAACGAGAGGGTTGGGGGCGGGGGCTGTTCTCCAAGCAAAATGAAAAGGGGGCAGCGAGTATCCGCGGCCAAAGCTGGCATGTGGGTTTTGCTCATCTGTGAAACCCCAAAACCTGGAGCCCACAGCTCTGGTCACCCGTCCCGTTATGCAGCTGGGGAAACTGAGGCTGGGGTACGGTCAGGATATGGCCACGGTTAGGGAGTGAGTACCAAAACCAGGGGCCTGAGTCATTCATCCCATAAATGCTGACTGAGAGCCCACCAGCTGTTTTGGGCCCTGGACATCCCAGGGCCGGTCCCCTTAGAGCTTCCGGTCCAACTCGGTGGCAGCTGGGTAAATCGGCCTTGGCAGGGGCACATGGAACCCGGAGGAGGCTCCTGTCCTATCCTGGGAGTCTAGGAAGGCTCCCTGGAGGAGGTGGCATCTAAGCTGAGACCTGAAGGCTGGATAGGGAGGGTGTTCCGGCGGGGGCCGGGGGGGGGAGTGGGGGTGGGGTGCTGGGGACCAGGGAATGACAGTAAATTCATTCTGGGTAGAGGGGAGGGCTGAATGGTGAGCCAGGACGTATTGTCCCAGGAACAATGGGGAGCCATGGGAGAGCTTGCGAGCAGGGGAGATGCTGGTTGGAAGGACACCGCTGGCAGCTGGGGAGGCCAGCGTCCTGGTCTGAACGGGTGAGGCCTGATGGGCAGGCCCGCGTGGCAGCAAGAGGCTTTCCTGAGCCTCACGGCAGCGGCTGCTGACGTCTCGCCATGAGGCCACAAAGAGCCAGGGCGTCATGATGGGTAAACTGAGGCAGGAGCACTGATGGGTGGTTGGGGGTAAACCCAAACTCAGCGGTCTCTCTGCAGCTCAACGGCTCTGCCATCCTGGGTCCTGCGGTGGGGCTGCTGAGGCTGCCACGGAGAGACGCCACGCCACTCAGGGCGGGGGCACGCTGCCGGGTGGCTGGCTGGGGCTCTGTGTCCGATTTCGAGGACCTGCCACCCGGGCTGATGGAGGCCGAAGTCCGCGTGCTGGGCCTGGACGTCTGCAACAGCTCCTGGAAGGGCCAGCTGAGCCCTGCCATGCTCTGCACCCACAGTGGGGACCGCCGGAGGCGTGGCTTCTGCTCGGTGAGACACTGGGTCCCCACCCTACCTTCCTGCAATATGGGCAAACCGAGGCCCACAGACAGGGTTAGAGAAGGCAGAGGCTTGGGAACTAAGTCCTTAAGTTCACCTTTGACCAGACGAAGCCTCACTGAGACCCTGGAAGGACAAAGACTTTTCCGAGGTCACAGGGCTGTCATGTACAGCTGTGCAGATCGCGCATCGCACAAAGGGCTACAGATTTGTGTATTTATAAGCAGCGTTCAGTAGGGGGCAGTAACAGATCTCCGTCAAGGAGTTCCTGCTCCGGAGACCCTGCGTGGACTCTGGGCAACCCTGGCCCTGGTGCCGAGGGAGAAACAACCTGGAGGGTTTTTTTGTTCCTGGCAAGAGAGTGATTCAAAACAGATTCTGGAGTCCAACCGCATGGGTCCAAATCCAGACTGCGACACTTCCCAGGTGTGTGGCCTTGGAAAAGTCACCTCACTTTTCTGGACCTTTCTTTACCTGTAAAACTGCCACACTAATAGTACCTACTTCCTAGGGTCAGAGGTGATTTCAGATTACAGTTAGGCTGATACAACTGGGAAGGGGAGAGGAGGGGAGGAAGCGGGAATTTTAGGGTGAGTATTCAGGAAGGCTTCTCAGAGGAGAGCACCTTTTGAGCTGAGACTGGAAGGAGGCTTGAGGAGATCTGAGGGAAGGCATGCCAGGCAGAGACAGCCATCACAGGGCTGCCATGTACAGCTGTGCAAGTTGTGTACTGCACAAAGTACTGCAGACTTGTATATTTATACCAGCAGGGTCCAATGGGGGCAGTAACAGGTCTCAGGGATATGGAAAAGCCCAGAGGCCAGACCAAGCTTGGTTTGCTTCAGGAACAGCCCAGAAGGCTGGTGGGGCAGGAACCTAGGGAAAGGAGTGCAGACAGATGGGTGGGGGCTAGGTGCTCAAGTCCCTTGAAGGCTGTAAGTTTAGTTTTTGCTGGAGGAGCGCTAGGAAGCCTTGGAAGGGTTTCGAGGCAGGGAGGCCAGGGAAAGAGGCCCAGAGATGGACCCCTGACCTTGCCTTTCCCTCCACCCCCAGGCGGACTCTGGGGGACCCCTGGTGTGCAGGAACCGGGCACACGGTCTGGTCTCCTTCTCTGGACTCTGGTGCGGCGACCCTAAGACCCCTGATGTGTACACGCAGGTGTCTGCCTTCGTAAGCTGGATACAGGATGTGGTTCGAAGGCCCAAACGGGCCCCAGCCCAGTCCCCTGCCCGGGACCGCTGGGTTCCTGCAGGAGTTGCCTGAACCACAACAGCACGGGGTACACAAATGAGGTGGTAAATGATTCAGATAGCTCCTGCCTGGAAATTCCATGGCTGGGGCAGGGCATCCGTGGGCCCCCCAAACTCCAGGAAGCCTGGTGTATCCGTGGGGTGGAGGGTGGGTGGGGTAGAGAGGGCATCGGTTCCAAATGCAAAGGGCCAAAATGACCAAATAAAATGTTAACTGAATAACCAGACACGATGGTTCACCTCCAGGGCCCATCCACGATCCTTCGAGTTGCTGTCTCAGCGAGGCCAAGGGTCTGGCCCGGCCACAGCCTCCCTGACACCGTGAGCTGCTTGCTCAGAGGCTTCATCTGGTCCTCTGGCTTCGGGACCCAGGCCCCTCCCCGCCCTTCTCACCACCGGCCCTTCTGGATTTACTGACCCCCACCCGACAGCCTGCACTCAGGACAGACTCTTGGCCTTTGCCCAAGCAGTGGCCCAGCCTAGCACATCTCCCCCTCGGCCTCCAGCTAACCACACCCAGGCATAGATGGGGAAACCAATGGGGATGGGGGGGGGGGTCTCCTGGTCCTCTGTGTAGAGTCTCAGGCTGGCCTGGCCCCACGTGAAGTCTGTTATTCACTGAAGAAAGTGCTGGCATATGGCCACGTCTGGGTAAGTCCCAGCTGGTGTTATGGTCGTCGTATTATTTTTAACGGTGTTATGGCGACCATCACACCTCCAGCCCTTCCAGGCCAGGCCTCTGTTTCTGGAGCCTAAACCCGCTGGCTTCTCCGGAGTGCCCTAAGCCATCTTGACTGCCTCGTCTGTCTCCTGCCCTACGAAGGCTTCCTTTCTCCCCCCGGCCTCACCCTGCACCTCACCTACCTCAGCCCTCTCCCTGACTGCTGCCCACTGCCCAGAGGTGGACACTGAGGCCCAGAGACAGAAGGTATCTCCCCCAGACGCTCCCAGAGCCCCCCACTCACCACCCTCACAGCACCCTAGGCTTCCGACTGGGTGCAAGCACTAGCAAAAGGAGACTGCACAGAGGCTCAGAGAGAGGCAAACCAAGGCTCGGACACTCCAAAGTGGCTTTTTATAGTCTTTATTTCTTTGGTGAGGCAGGACCCCAGGGTGCGGAGGTGGCCTCAAGGGCACTTTTCTGGGTGTCACAGGTAAGGCACTTCCGGGGGGCCAGGAGAGGACGAAAACAACTGGCCCCTGCACGGCTCACTGCAAACTCGGGGAGGTGGGCTCCTGCCTGTTGGGCCCCCCATGTCCGGTCTGAGCCTCTGCCACATGCAGACACGGGGAGGTGACACTGAGCAAACAGAAGGCAGCGACCCTGCCCAGAGCCAGCATCTGGCAGGTGTCAAAACTCTCGGCCGGCTGGTGGTTGAGGTGGGTCCACCTGGAAACTGGGCTTAGAGGCTTGGCCAAGGCAAGTCTCATGGGACCGAGGGGTCCCAGTCTGGACCTTCCCTTCGGATGGAGCAGCAGGGACGAGGGGTGCCGCTAAGACACACAGCTCTAGGAGGCAGGGTGTGCAGTCGGCCTTGGCACACAAACCCCACGGTGGGTGAGCAGGGGCTCTTTGTGGGCCCCACTGGGTCCCGCCCAAAGTGCACTGGGCACCACGACACACAGTGCTCTCTTCTGGCCTCTCCCACCCTGGGAGACACACTGGGCTCTTCTCAGGAGCCACCACAGGACGTCCTGGGGAAATGGAAATGGAGGCACTGAGAAGGTAGGGCCTGGAGTCCTTGAGCTGCTTGTGGACAGTGGCTGCTTCCTTGGCCTACCTGGGGCCTGGGAGGTTCTGCGGCTCATTTATACACATCCGGGCTGTGGACCCCTTCGTTACTCCCAGTCTGCGGTCTAGAAGGCGGGGGTGCCTCTTCATTAATTGCTGGCAGGCAATCCCCAGCCCTCTCCGTGGTGACCATAATTTAAGCTAACCCCTAGAGCAGAAGCATGGGGTCCTCCTGCCTGGAGTGGGAGCCCCACCTACCAGCCCCACTCCCAGGCCCCCTTCCCCCAATCCTTCCAAGGTATTGTCAGGGGGCTCCAGGGCTCCTCCTAAGTGGTCCCGGCCCAGGCTCTGGGGAGTGTCCCTGGGACATAAATTAGACTCGGCTGTGGCAATAAATAAAACGGGGAGGCCTTGAACGCCAGGCCCAAGCCGGCCCCACGGGCTCACACGAAGTTCTCCTCCTCTGACTCCGACTCCGCATCCGACGGCTCAGGGGTGCCTGAAGAGCGGGAGGGACGAAAAGAAAAGTGGGGGCGCGGAGAGGGGCGGGAGGTTGGGCCCCACCGCTGCTCCCCGCTCCGCGCCACACCTGCACAGCTGCCCGGGTGGCGCACGCCGATGGAGCGGCCCAGGAAGCAGGTGGCCTGACGGAGGTGACACGAGGACATGTAGGTGACGTTGTTGTTGCCGCAGAGCTCCTGGCCGGGGCTGGAGGGCGCGGGACAGGGCGCCGCGCGACACACCACGCAGTGGGCGCTGCCGGTCTGGTCCACCACGCACGACTGCGGGCGCGGGCACATCACGTGCGCGCACGACTCTGCGAGCGGGGAGCCAGGACCGGTCAGGGGCGGGGGCCAGCCCGCCGCAGGTTCCACCCGCAGGCCCCGCCCCCGGCCGCGCCGGAAGCCACACCCCTTCCGCGCGCCCCGCCCACTCTCGTTCCACACCCAGGCCCCGCCCCTCTGGTTGCACCCGCAAGCCCCTCCCTGAGTCACGCACCCCAATCTCGCACCCCATGTGAGCCTCCCTTCCCGAAACCCCACCCCGCTTTTCCTCTTTCCGACCGACCCCGGCAGAAGACCCAATCCGGCGGCGCTGTCCCTTCGCTAGGCCCCTCCCTCAGAGCGCCGCCAGGCCCCGCCCCCCGCAGGCCCCGCCCCCACCCCGCCCTCACGTACTGCGGCAGCGTCCTGGGTACATGACGCGCAGGTCCGGGTGGCCGCGGCAGCGCGCGGCGCGCAGCTCGCACTCGTCGCGGTAGGTGGCGCCGTCGGAGCCGCAGACCTGCAGGCGCGCCGGGAGCCCAGCGCAGTCGGGCGCGCACTCGCAGCGCGGGCGGCCCCCCTGCATGCGGCACGTCTTGCCGGGGCCGCACTCCACGCCCTCGCACGAATCTGCGGACACAGGGCACGCGCGCGTGGTGGTGGTGGTGGCGGTGGCGGTGGCGGTGGTGGAGAGGTGCGTGGCCGAGGCCGGGCGTCCTCGGAGCCCACGGCACCCCGTCCCTGCTCCGACGCCGGAGGCCGGGCGGGAGTCCGGGAACCCCGGAGAGGACGACTGGTTCAGAGTCTGGGTGCGGGATCCGTTGGGGACGAGATCAGCCACGGTCCCGGTGGACCGGGAGTCGAGGCTGCGCCTGGGCTTGGGGTTCTGTCTGGAGTTGGGGCTCGGAACGGGCGGGAGTGGGTTGTTTCCGCTCGGTTCTGGGGGTCCAGGAACGAGCTTCCAGTACCCAGTCCCGGTGTCGCTCCGCAGCTGGGCCACCCGCTGGGGCTGGCGTCCGTTCCCTGATTTACGCGCGGTTATGGGAAGGCCGGCGCGGGGCCCGGCTGCGTCATCAGAGGGGGGCCCCACCCCGTCCAGGAGCGGGCCTGGGGAGGACCGGCCGCGTCTGTTCCCCGGGCCTGCCAGGACCAACCCAGAGGAGCCGTCGGGGAGGGTGGGGCGTTGGCACCTGGCCTGAGGCTCATTTTCTGGGGAGGGGGCTTCCCACATCCCGAGCCCAGTGAGCCCAGGGGATACCCCTCCCCGCCAGCCCTATTTCTCAGGCAGGGAAACAGGTCTGGCCAGGGCAAGTCTCTCCCTGGGGTCTTCCCTCCCCCCCCCCCCCCCCCAGACCTATTACTGCGCTGCTCCTCTCACAGGCCCTCCCAGGCTGCTTGCGGTCTCTCAACCACCCCTAGGAGGTGATGACACTTCATTAGCATTTTACAGAAGGGGGAAATCGAGGCCCTGTCACAGCTGTGAGTGGAGGAGAGCCAGGGGCCCCTCAGCATGAGAATTCCAGGCCAGGCCCCAGATGGAACCCCCCACCTCTGTTGCTTGTGGACCTGGAGGGCAGACTTGAGCTCTTGAGTTCAGCCTCAGTTTCCCTGTGTGGAAGTGAGGCTGACTGGGGTACCCACCTTACAGGCGGAGCATGAGCATAAAATGAGCTGGTGCACTGGTGCCCCCAACCAGGCAGAGGCAGGGCATGTGGGCCGCACCTGGGCACCTCCCACACTGCCTGCCCACACACACATCTGGAAACGCTCCCCCTGGGTGGCTTCACAAGCAGAAAGGAAGTGGGAGAACTGAGTTCCCTTCCCCAAGGCCAGATGAGATGTGGTGGTGGGGGGGGGGGGGTGATCTGAACCTTCTCATGCCCAGGCCAGGCACTTTTTGAAGTCTGTCCTCCCCCTGCCAGAACCCAGAGTAGGTTCTGGAGGGAGCCAGCCAGGGCACATGGCAGTGAGTCCAAGACCACCCAGCCAGGCTGAGCGGGGATTAATCACATCCCAGTGGCCAGCTGGGCTCTGGGCTTGGCCCTCAGCTCCAGCCTCCTCCCTGCTCCCCTGCCCTGACCCCACCCACTAGGGCCTGATCCCATACTTTCTCCATCTGGCAAACTCCTAATCACACTCCAACACCCTGGTCCTAATGCCCACTTCCTTCAAGCCATGCCTCACACTACCTCTGGGCCCTTGCAGGTTCAGCCCCGGCCAGAGAGGCCTGGGAGGATCCCCAACCCCTTCTCCAGAGCACAGAGTATGTCTTGGCTTATTCACTCAATCATTCTGCCTTCAAAGAGCTCCTAGGCTGAAGAAAGAGGCGGCATTTCTCAGAACACGATCCAGAAGGGACACGCTTATGAGACATGCATCTGTGGCCCCACCACAGATCGCTGGAATCTGGGGTGATGGGAAGATCAAGTGTTTGGGAGCACTGCCTGTGGAGTCACAAACCCCAGTGGCCAGTTAGGAAAATCCATCTTCCTAGGACTTGGGTGTGAGTCGGGTCTACCAGGTGGGGTGCAGCTGGGAAAGGCCAACCAGGCAGAGGGCTCAGCACGGGCAAGGGCCTAGCGGCTAGAAACCAAGCTGGGGAGTCCTCCAAGCTTCTTCCTGAATCCTCACCAGAGGGAGGCTGAGGCCTGGAACCTCAGGTCCCCTGTCTCTCTCCGAGCCCCGGGTCCCCCCACAAACACCCTTCCTAACAGCCATACCCCCAAGGTGGGGAGCTCATTCGCAGCTGCCCCACCTGCTGCACGGTGACCCTGACCCGTGGCTGATGCCCAGGAGCTCACCTTTGCAGGGGAGGCAGTGGACAAGGCCCAAGAAGCCCAGAAGGCTGATCTTGTTCCCCGGGTGAGTGAAGTTGGACCAGGCGGTGTCAATGTTGCTGGTGGCACAACACTCGGCTTGGCTCACGTCAGTCTGCAGCACCAGACTGCAGGTGGCCTCTCGGCCCTGCTGGAGCCAGCAGACGCCGCCTGTGGACAAGGGGGACAGCGACCACTGGACCAGAGGTGCCCTCCTATGCCGCTCCCAACGCCCAGGCCTTCCACCCAGCTCCCCACCCACGGGGGATGCATACAGTTGGTGCTCGGTGATTACACAGGGGATGATTTTGCTCCCAACTTGGGAAGGAGGGGCAGAGACCTGCACAGGTGCTCCCATCCCAGCTCCGCTCTCGATCCCTCTGGGATTCTTCCTCCTCTCTGAGCCTTACCCCCACACACAACCCTCACTCTTGGTGGGAAGCTCTTCCTACCCCACCCCCGACCTTGCTCCAGGCCCCCAGGCCCCCCAGCCCAGGCCTGGCGTCCTGCCCAACCAGTCAAACACTCAGAGCTCAACATGCCGGGGTCAGTGGGCCCTGGAGCCCCCTCTCCGCCTCTGCCCTCTGTCTAGACAGGGCCCGAGGGCACGCAGAGCCCCCCTCGCCCAGCAGCCCCCCCTTGCCTGGCCCGCCTCTTACTCACTCCAACTTGGGAACATTCTCCTTGCATGAGCTCACATCTCCCTGGGGACACGGCCTTCGGGGAGGGGGCTCAGCTCTCCCCTTCATGCGGGGCTGGGGTGGGGCTGCCGGGTGGGGTCGGAAGGCAGATAGCCCTCAATCCCTTCACCCTTAAATGGGGGCGGGAATGGCCCCGGCCCCCATCCCCGGGAACTTGCTGGTTCCTTCCAGGGGGCAGCTCTGGGAACTCAGCACTCTGGCACCCGTCTTCTAAAAGGAGAAACTGAGGCCAGCGGTGGGGATATTCCTTGCCTGGCATCCCCTAACAAGTAGCAGGTACGGGACTCCAATGGCCCGTCTGCCTAAGCCAAAGCTGGGGAGGATCTGACACTTCCGGTGGAGGTCCTGGGGCCTGCCACCCCCCCCCCCCCAACCCACTCCCGCCTCTCTGGGGCTTCAGGACATAGATGGTTCCGGTTCGAATCCTGACTTGGCCACCGACGGGCTGTGTGACTGCGCCTCAGCTCCCCCATCCGGAAAATGGGCGTGAGAGTACACACATTAATGGGCTATCACATGAATTCAAAGAGGCGAGAGGTAGACACTAAGCGCTCAATAAGTGTCAGCCGTCATCGAGACGACCACTCTTGACAATTGTGAAAGGGAGTCACGTCTGCTCTGCTGACCTCCTGGTGACCCTCCTTCAGGCCCTTTGGGGCTGGGGGAGGGGAGCCCCAAGCCCTCCCGGACTGAACCTGAGGAGGCCGCCCGATCAGCGGCTAGCACGGCCGCCGTGCCCCCAACGTCTCCCCCAAGGCCCGCATTCCGGGCAGGCCCACGTGGGTGGCCCACCCCGCCCGCCCCTTCCGGCCGCCCCACTCACCGGGCGCGGGGTCCCCCGAGCCCACGGAGCCCACGAAGCCCACGGCCCAAGCCAGGGCCCCCCAGGGCAGTGGCCACAGTGGCCCCGGCGTCCCGGGACGCATGGCGGACGCAGAGACGGCGGCGGCCCCCGCGTCGGAGGCGCGGGCGGGCGGGCGGCTGGGAGGGCGGCGGCACCGACTTCCCAGCGCGCCGCGGCCGGGCGCTCCCTATAAAGGTCCCGCTGGCTGCGGGCGGGGCCGGGCCGGGGCGGGGCGCGGGGCCGGGGCGCGCACGGTGTGTGCAGGGGCTGGGCCTGGCCACCCCGAGGGCAGCTGCGCGGGGGGGTGGGGGGGGCAGGAGTGCGACCCGGGAGCCCGAGAACTCGCCCGGGAAGGTGTCCCCGTGGCCGGGGCGAGAGGGCCAGCCTGGCCCCTGGTGTGAGCTCCGGGGCTCACCGCGCGTTTGGGGAGGTGGGGTCTTCGGCCGGAGGGCTGTGGCTGAGCTCGCTGGGGACCCACGGGGAGCCGGCCTACGGTTCCTTGTCAGCCGCGTCGTGGCTTGCTTGCGGTCGCTCGCTCACGTGGCGCCCCCAGACTCATCCCCGCCCCGGTGCGCCCACACACTTCCGGAGACCTGAGTCCCGGCAACGCCCACTCGCACCCCGGGGGCCCCCACCTGGCCGCTGCAGCCCGTGGGCACAGCTGGGCGTGAGCAAGTGCGGGTGGGCGAGGGCCGGGCGGCAGCAGAGGCGGAGGGGCGCAAGGGCGACAGCGGGAGACCCAGAGCCACCAACGGTCCCTCCCGGCGTCGTGGACAGCAGCGATCCTACCGCACGACTGCCACAGTGTGCCGGGCGCGCCCGCCCCCCAGACCCCTGCAAACGGTCCTCCCGGGCCGCATCAAAGAGAACTCACTGGCTAGGGTTTTCTCCTCTCCCCAGGTTCAGTGCTGTGTCTGCAGCCCCTGGCCACCTGGAATCCCAGACTTTCCAGTTTGTGACAGTGACCTCAGACATCAGCGTGGCCCTGGAAAGTAGTGACCACTGGGGCCTTAGTGCAGTGGACACTCTTCCTGTTTGGGAGCCCCCCCCCCCAAATTGTCAGGGCATCCTCCAAAGGCTCGGGGGTCCTGTACAGCCCCTCTCTGAGTTTCCAAGAAATAATTCTTGACGATCTCCTCATGGCAGGGCTTGTTCAAGGTGCTGGGTTCCCGAGTGACCAAGGAACGCTCTGTCTTGTCATCACCAAGCCCATGGCTTGCAGGGGCCGCGGAAATGAAATACCTACATGGACAAATTAATATATGACTTCAAAGAGGGGAAATGCTTTCGGGAAAATAAAAACGCTTGCGAGCAGTATGGTGTATCGTGGGGGGGGGGGGTGCCTCGTCACCCCCCCCATTCCCGCATCTCCCCCCACTCCTTCCCCAGGTATGGAACCCAAAGATCCCTCAGCCACACAGCAGACGCCTTCCGTGTACACGAGATCTGTCAGCAGCATACACCACGCCTAGACCTCTGCCCCATCTCAGCTGCTCAGCCTGACCCATGTGCCCCCACCCGTGGCCAAGGGCCACGTCCCTGCCCAGTGGCACTGAGGGAGGACACCCAGCTTCTTGGCCTGTCCTTGGCCTCTGAGTATGTGAGGGGATTCTCCCCCGGTTGGGGATGGGGCGGGGATGGGACCCTATGTCCTCACCAGGGGTGTGCAAGAGCTGGACATTGTGGCCTTGGCCGAGGGCTGACCCTGCTGTGGCTCAGCCGCCCCAGCCTGGGTTTGTGCAAACCAAAGGGTCATTGTTGGCCTGGCGTGGGTTCGAAACTGAGACCAGTTGCCAGCACCCTCCTGCCTCCCATCCTGGCCTATCTCTCCTCCGACCCAGAGGCCATGTGCTGGGTGACCTTAAGCAAGACACTGGCCCTCTCTGGGGAGCCCTCCCCCCCCCTTTTTGGTCTCTCCTTTTCATGCCCTCCTGTCCACCCTGAACTGGTCTCAGCCTCATCCCCTGCAGCCCGCTTCCTACCTTGGCTGTCCACCATAAGGCTCCTCCCCCAGCTCAGACATCCACCATGACTCCCCGTGGCCCCAGGCTTCACTCCTCCAGACCCCACAGAAAACAGGCGATGACAATCCAAAGTGATCAGGACTGTGATGGAGGATGCTCTACCCAGTGCAGACCGGGGAGGCCCAGGCAGACTTCCCAGAGGAGGAGGACATTTAAATCGCATTGGACTGAACAATGGTGAGGAAGGGGGTGTGGGGACAGACGTGATAGGATGTTTGTGCTACAGGTCAGAGAAAACCCACCTCAAAGGTTTGGATCAGGGAAACGGTCCGGGCTTCGCAGGTGGGCCCAGTGGAATCAGAGGATCGTCAAAAGCGGAGACCACTTCCCTCTGTGGTCACAGTGATGTACGTGACCTGCCATTGCTGTCTGTGAAGGCAGAGGAAGGGGCCTTGAGCCAGTGCATAGCCTCTAGAAGTTGGAAAATCAAGGAACAGACCCTCCCCCCACCCCGAGACTCCAGAAGGAACACAGCTCTACCAACACCTCGATTTTGGTTCAGGGGTGGACTTCTGACCCCCAGAACTGGAAGAGAAGAATGTGTCTTGTTTCAAGCCACCACGTTCGTGGCAGTTCCTTAGAGCAGCAACGGGCAACGAGTGCTACAGACCGGGTTTGGTGCCACCGTGAGAGGGTCCCCTTTGGCTGGAGACAAACGAGAGTGATCACAAATATGAAGGCAGGCGGCGGTATAGACGCCCCCAGGAGCAGGAGGGTGACCCTGGGGCCTGGAACGAGAAGGGGCCTTCTGGGGGAAGGAGGATGTGCCGCCTTGGCTAGGCCACGTGTGTGGCCATTTTCTCTCTGTGCCCATTTTCTCACCTGTAAAATGGGCACAGATCCCAGGCCTGCAGCTTCTAGGAAGGACGCCAGGGACCGTGCCTGGTGCACAGCAGGGGCACGACATGTGTGCCCCGGTTCTTATTAACCAGCAGACAACTGTTTGCCCAGGGAAGATGCGTGACGAGTCTTCTCTGCCACTCACCACAATGCTGTGAGACAGGCATCCGTTTTACAGAGGGGGTATTCAAAGCTGGAGGAGGGAAAGTGACTTTCCGGCAGTCACAAAGCCCCACAGTGTGGGGACAGTACCAGAGAAGCAAGATCCCAGGCCCCACGTGCTGAACTGTGGGGCAGGTCCCTCCCCATTCTGGATCGGACATGGGGGGCCAGCCCCCAGGTTGCGGCTGGCATCCCGTTCTGGTTCCAGCACTGGATTTTCCTTTGAGAAATCACCTCCTGTGCTTCCAGTCCAAATGACCCCAGGAATGGACACCAACCCAGGCTCAAACAATTAGAATCATCTGACATTCAGCAAGCCGGGAGGAGTAAGCTCTGAGATTTTTTTCTGGGATCCAGAGACACCAACTTCCTGCCTGAGCTAGATGGGTGTGAGCCTAGAGCTGCAGGTGGCTCCTACCAATGGCCAGGGAGAGGCCAATCCAGTGGGATGCTGAGCCAAGAGGGGGCAGCAGAAATTCCCTGTGCCGCTATTGGGAGTCCTGGATCCAGCTGCACCTGAACTCCTCCACCCCAATAAGACGAAGTCCATTTAAGCTGAGTTTCTGTCGCTCGTAGTGGACAAAACCAGCTTTCAATAAGCCCATTTACATTTTATTCAAGTGGAGCCTTTAGGACCCAGAGCAGTGGGTCTGCAGGGGCTATAGGAATCACACACACCCTGAAGTGCAGACCTTTGCCTCCAGGATATGGGTCTTAGCTTGGTCCAGAACGGTCAGGGTCGCCCCCGCCTCCCCTCCCCTCCCCCCCCTCCCCCCCCCCCAGCTCCCACCTTCCTCAAGCCGGACGAAGGCTTGTGATGGACTCCACACTCACTCAATGTCCACAGCCCTTGCACTAGGACCTGAAAACTTCAAGGCCTTGTGGGTTCTCCGATAGGGTATGTGATGTTGATAACCAAGGCAGCACCTGAAGACTCGGGGGTGGTGGATGCTACGGGAGAACTCTGGTCAGAGCTGGGCTTCATGACGCCTTCATCGGATGTGCCCTCCCCTCTCAAACGCCACCGTGGCTCCCCATGGCCCCTGGACGAAGTCCAGGCTTCTCAGCCTGGGTTCCAGCCCCTTCCTGCTCAATCCATGCAATCCCCGCTGCAACTCTTCCACGCCATCCCCAAGCGCCCCCACCGCACCCCCGTCCCCGCAAAGTGACCAGATCTTGGGCAGGGAGCCGGCAGTATGATTTGTAACCAAAGGTAGGGCCCGCCCTCCTCTTGCTAGCCATTGGTTTAGGCGTGACCATGTGACCCAGATCTGGCCAATGGTAGGAGAGACAACCTGCCAGGGCGGGGACTGGAAGACGGCGCGGCCGAGCGTGTGTGCACGTGACCCGTGAGAGCTTGATGGATTCGGTTCCCGTTTGCTGCTCTAACAGATGACCGCGATTCTAGCTGCACAAACCCGACGCCTCGCGGTGCTGGGGGTCAGGGGTCTGAGGCGGGTCTCAGCGGCCAAAATCAGATGTGTCCGGGGGTCGCAGCGCTCGCCGCTGTCCGGCCGGTGGCCTCTGCGTCCTCGCCCCCAGGGCGCGCCCTCTATCCTGCAGCATTCTCGCCCCCAGGGCACGTCCTCACCACCCGGCACAGGGGCGACCTGGGCACGTCCTTGTCCTGTCATCCACCTTGGCCCGTCGTCTGTTTGCTCAGGTGTCCAGCGTTCTGGGGTTGGGCCTGTGAACGGGAGGAGAAAGCACCAGAACTCGCTTGCCCTGATCCAGGCCTATGCCGTGTGTAAGGTCACGGCCAAAAATGTCCCATGTGGGAGAACTGACAACCACAGGACGCGGAACGAGACCAAACCACGGAGATGAGCAGCCAGCTTGGATGAGGCTGCGGATTAGCCCTGACTTTGTGTCTTTGGTAAATGTGCCTTCGGTTCAGGTAAGCAAGTAGCTTGCTTTTGGAGATACACCTGCGTGTGTATGAATAAAATGAAAAATATAAATAAAAAGTACAAGCCAACAAACACGAATAAAAAGGGAAGGGATGCCTGGGTGGCTCAGTCGGTTGAGTGTCTGACTGTTGATTTCTGCTCAGGTGGTGATCCCAGGGTCATGAGATGGAGCCCAGAGTCAGGCTGAGTGTGGAGCCTGCTTGGGATTCATTGTCTCTCTCTCTCTCTCTTTCTCTCTCAAATAAAAATTTTAAAATGGGGGAGAAAAGACATAACTCAAAATACACAAATAAAATTTTTAAAAGACAAAAACTGCATACTCAGACGGTGGCATATTCACACCTGTAGGAATACTGGCTGGTGGGCCAGTGGCCCTACCCGCTTGGTGCCTCGGTCTCTTGCCTGAAACATGGGAACTCGCTTTCTCCAACCCCGAAGTCCCCGAAGGCTCCTCCCTGAGGCTTGATTTGAACTAAGCAGGTGAATACATGAGGGCACACCTGCCCCCTGGCCCAGGACAAGCCACTTAATGCCACCAGCTCTCTGGTGGTTGAATGTGGCTCCAATCGGAATCTCCATGGCTTGGTCCCTCCTGAGAACGAACCAAGACCGTTCTAACTCTCATCTGGAAAAATAAATGAGAAAGAAAAGAGGTTCAAACATGGTCACTTGCCCCAAATCAAGATCCAAACACACTACAAAGCCACAAGAAAAGGAACAGGGTGAACCTGGGAGAGGATTGGGGGGGGGGGCCCTGCCCTTGTACAGGCTCCACCTCCTGAAATCTCCCCACACAGAGGACAAAGCTACTGTGTCCCTGGGTGACAGGCGAGGAAACCTAGCAAGAGCAGAAGTCACCCGCCCAAGGCGGAGACTCAAGGGTGCACGGTATCGGGGCAACTTCCCCTCTGCCCCTGAGGCCCCTGGCTCAGCGTGGCGGCGGCCGCGGCGGAAGGAAAGGGTGCTCCTGGCAAAGGGGAAGGCACGTGAAAGGTCTAGCAACTAGAGAGAGCTGGGAGACTATAATCACAGCCGCCACTTGCAGAGGCAGCCTCCCCGGGAGGTGGGAGGCAGACCCACTTTACAGATGAAAGACTGAGTCTTGGAGGGGCTGTTGGTCCTTGTCTTGCAGTGTCTAGGGGGAAGCACAACCGTGTTGTGGGAAGTCTGAGGAGGGAGGCATGGCCCTGTCCTGGGGGGTATGTGTAGGGCCCAGGTGCCGCCTACCTCCTCAACCCACTTTCAGAGCCTTTCTCGGGAAGTGCTGGGCAACCCTCAAGTTGTGTTTCACTGTGCCTGGCAATCAGAGTGCCCTCCCAGGTCTGTCCCAGCAGCAGCAACAGCAGCAAGGTAGCCACAGGGCTGGAAGTGGGTACCTGAGGGCCCCAGAACTGCAGAGACACCGGGTCATTTGCAGACACGGCCTGAGTGCTTGCATTCCAATGCCACAGTCCCAGGGTAGCCAGCAGGCAAGAGCCCACGCAGAGGGCACAGAGACCCAATGGCCTGTGCCTGAGTCCTGGCCCTGCCGCATGACCATGTTTGAGCCCTCAGTCTCCCCAACTATAAAATGGGGGTCTTCATTTTCCTCACATCATGGTGCTTGCACGAAGATTAAACTTCCGGCCCAGCACATACTTAGCCCTTAGATTTATAGTACACAAACCCTGCCTGGGCCTGGCACGCAGCAGGCACTCACTAATTATTCGTTTATTCAAGAATCTATGGGGCATCTACTATATGCTGAGTACTGGCCTCATGTATTGGGAGACGCCGTTGATAACTCCTGGATTTGGGGATAGCTGTAGGAGAAGGAAAAAGGGTGCCAGGCAGCGGGGTGCAGTATGGGATGGGGCTCCCTCAGGGAGGGACTGGAAACAGAAGCAAGGAAACAGAAGGGACAGTGGGAAGGGCGTGCCCAGCAGAGGGCATGACCAGACAGGGGTCGCGAGGTGGGATGCAGCTTGGCCCACCCAAGGGGACCAGCGAGGACCAAGGAAGTGCCGTGTGTGCCCATGTGTGCTCCCAGCCTCATCCAATCCCCAAACCCGGGAGGTGGGTTCTGCCATTTGCACAGAGGAGTTAAGTGACCTACCCGGGGTCACACAGCCAGCATGACTTGGTGGGATTTGAACACAGGCCTGATGGTTGTAAGGCCTCTTGCTCAATACCTCATAAACTTCTACAGGATGAATGAATGAATGAATGAATGAATGAATGAATGAATGAATGAATGAATGAATGTTGGTGGTATGAAATGAGCTAGGGGCTGGGCTTGAGTGGCCTGAAATGAACTGCCCTCCCTGGATCTGGGGTTTCCTGGATTCCCAGTGATGGGACCTGCATACTCTCTAGTGGCCAGACCAGGAATGGCTTGGAATCACCCCTGAACCTTGAGGGGGACAAGACTGACTGTCAGAGAAGTCCCTGTCCCTACCCTGACATTCAAGATCCTTTGTACACGGGCTCCAATTTTTAATGCCTTGACAGTCTGGTTCCTGTGCCCCCTTTTGCGGGAGGCCCAACTCCAACCTACTCCTATTCATTCCTCAAAGCCCTGGCTCAAATGCCCCCTCCCCTAGGAAACCCTGTCTGTCTCCCCAGGCAGAGCCAGTACGGCCTTAGGGACCCATCCTCTGGCTCAGCCTCACGGGGCTGGGGTGCCTGCGTCCAGCTCTGTCTCCCTGAGCCACCGAGCCACTTTCATTGCCTGTTGCGTTGCGTTCCGTGTTATGTCCTTGTACCACCCATCACAAAGTGTGGCACGTGGCAGGTGACCCATGAACGTTCTGTTGAGTAGATGAGGGAAATAAGTTCATGACTGGGCTGGAATTAACCTCAGAAATGTTCCGGGCCTGTGCCAGGTGATAGTGCAGTTTTTGCTGATTAATTTTTTGGAGAGGGGAGTGGTTAGGTTCTCTTTGCTCTCAAAAACAAGGCCACACCCCGCAGGCCTTGCACTGTCTTATCCCGTGGGTCACACTGAGGCACAGAGGGCAGTCCTCCTTCGACCCAGGAACGGGGCTCCCTGCGTTTATTCAACGTGTTCATGGAATACCTGTGTACCAGGCGCTATTAGGAGTCCAGCTGGGAACAAGATATAAACACCCCTTCCACTGTGGAGCCGACTCTATGTTTCGTCAGGCGGGAATAAGTGCCATTGAGAAGGGCAAAGGCTTGAGAAAAGGAGAAAGCAAGCCACGCAGGTGTCTGGGGTGCACCCGGCGGGGGCACAGCAAGTGCAAAGGCCCGGAGGTGAGAGTGCGCCCGGTGCCCAGAAACCAGTGAGGACGGCGGGGGGACAGAAAGGCGGCACTTGGGATAGAAGACCCGACGAGGGAAGTGGAAGCCTGGCCTCTTTCGGAGAAGAGGAGGGGCTCGACCCCACCCCGCGCAGGCCGCTCCCCTCGGCCTCCTCGGAGCCGGGCCTCGCCCCCAGCCACACCCCCGCTCCCTGCTCCGGGTTGCCAAGGAGACTCGGCCCCGCCCCTCCCAGCCCCGCCTTCGGGCTTCCAGGCCCGGCTCCGTCCCCTTACTCGGAGCCCTGCGAGAGAGGCGCCCGCACTGAGTTTGTCCCTCCGCGACCACCGTCGCCCGGGCAGGCGCCTGCCGCGCGCGCCGCCCGCCTCGCTCCCGCGCGCTCCTCCACCCCACGCCGTGCGTGCCTTGCGTGCCTTGCGTGAGCGTGCGCGGGCGCGTCGGCCGGCAAGGGAGCAGCAAACGGCCGGCGGCGGGCGGCGGGCGCCGCGCGGGGGGCGGGCGGCGCGGAGGAGGCGGCAGTGGCCATGGCCGAGGCGTCGCCGCAGCCCGGACGGTACTTCTGCCACTGCTGCTCGGTCGAGATCGTGCCGCGCCTGCCGGTGAGGCGCGGGCCGGGGCGGCGGGCGGGGGCTCTCTCTCCCTTGGCCTGAAGCGAGCTGGCCCCGCCGGGGAAACTGAGGCCCGGGTGGCGTTGGCCCGGGTCGCTGCGGAGGGCCCGGAGGCGGGGCCCACCCCCGGGGAAGCAGCGGGACCGATGATCCCAGATGCGCGGCGGGGAGGCCGCTCGGTCCCCGACGGGGAAACTGAGGCCCGCAGAGGCCGCGTGACCTGCGCTCGGCGCCCCGCCCCGGAGGAGGGAGGTGGGGGGAATCGGACCCCGGGAGGTGTCTCCGGGGGCCGTTCCCGGAGCGCGTGGTCGGCGCTGCGGGCGCCTGGCTGCGGGCCGCCCCGCCGAGCGCTCCCGCCTGCTTTCCCGATGTCGAGACGGGACGGCTGTGTACCTGGCCCGGGCCTGACAGCCCCGGGCAGACTTTCGTGACCTGAGCCTGCGCTTTTGTGCTTCCCCGGAGTGGGGGTTGGGGGGCGGGTTTAGGCCCGCCTGTGGCCAGGTGTTGCCTTCTCCTTTAGGCCAGCGTTTCCCAAACCGTGTGGTGCGGCAGGGGACTGCTTGTTCAACGTACAGTGTTTCAGGCTCCTCGCCCCGGAGGTTCCTAGTTAGCAGGTCTAGGATGGGGCCCGTGTTCCCCTGCTCCAGGCCCACAGGGAAAGCGGGGGTCTGGTTCGACCCTTTCCTATTTTACAGGTGGGAAAAATGAAGCCAGGGGAAGCGCAGGCCAGCTGTGGCCCTGACATCCTGACAGTTGCCCCTGGGCCAGCTCCCACGGAGCAGGAAGAGGGAGGTGTGGGATGGTGGAGGCCCTGCAGGTGGTGAGGATTTATTGAGCACTTTCTAGGTGCTCCTAGTACTTTATCTCTGGCCCGCATGCTCCCCACAGTCGCCTGGGTGGTGGGTGGTGGGTGGAGGCTGTTCTCGTCTCAAAGCCAGACTCAGTCCTGCCTTTGCCAGCAGTGGGGACCCCTGGGAGGAGGGGGCCAGGGGAAGGAGTCTATGGGCATCATCCCAGCCACAGAGGAAGGAAGTGGGCTCAAGTCAGGTTGGGAGCAGAGAGCAATGCCTGGGCCCAGAAGGCGAGAAAAGGTAGGGAGGTGCGGCTTCCAGAAGCGAGGGAGGAGGGAGAAATAAAACGAAACCTCAGCTGTGAGCACCCGCTGGGGGAGCCGACACTTGCCTCACTCTAGCCTCCCGGAAGTCCTGCTTCTGCCTTTTCTGGCTTTCTGCAGCCCCAGCTCCGTTCTCGACCGTGACCACGGCAGGAGGCGGCTGGGGGCCTGACAGCTCACCGGCCTGAGTTAGTTGCCTGCAGCCCCTTGCGGCTGGTATGAGCCCAGGACAGGCCCTGGGACCCAGGCTTTCCCCAGAGCAGCCTGCCCGGAGCCGAGGGGGACCTGGGGCTGGGCGGTCTGCATAGCCAGCTGTTCTGGGCCTCTCTTCCTGGGGCCAGCACAGGGCCTGGGGCCTGGCCAGGTGTGCCCGCTTCCTGGCCGTGTGGCCTTGGACCCGGAGCACCCTGATCTCTTGCAGCTGTCACCGGGCTGGGGAGGACCTGCCTCAGCACAAGAATCCGGTGGTGACAAGGTATCGTTGACCTCTGCCCTCAGAGTTTATAGGCTGGTCAGGGAGCCAGTGTTGAATAAGTGATTGGCAAATATTTAGTTAGGAATGCTGGCAAATTCCGTAAAATTAGCAAATGGCAGTAAGGTACTCGTGTGCCTGTCTGTGGGTTTGAAGGGTTCCATGAGGCCCGGTAGACAGGGTGACTGTTTACCAGTAAGGGGCACACCTGCTGTTTCGGGATGGGGAGGGTTGGCCCTCGACCTGGTAGCGGTGGCAGGTCCCAGCCAGCACGCAGCACGTTCTGTTCACAGGAGGTAGCCCTGACTTTGGCCTGCTCTAGGGCGTCGGGGCTGGGGTTTGTGCAGTTCTTACTTTTGATTTTTGCCACCATCGTGGTACCTCCGTAGGCGCTGAGATAGTGCCGGCTCTCAGGTGCTTCTCGGCAGGGTCGGGCTGAGGCCACACCCAGCTGTGCCTCTTATCACCAGCGTGGCTCTGGGTGAGGTGCTCGACCTCCCTGGACCTCCGTTTCTTCGCCTGCAAGATGGGCTTGACGAGATAACCCGTGCCCACTCGGTGGGAGCACACGTGTAGGGGGGACCCCAGTGCCTGGCTCCCAGGACGGGGAATGGCTGGCAGCCTAGCCGGAGCAGGGCATGTGGGAGCAGGAACCAGACAGGCCGGCTGGCTTGAGGGCCTCCGAGCCTGGCACACAAGCCCAGACTCGAACCCGCCCAGGAAACGGCAGCTCTTGGGATGAGGCGGACGTGCGGGGTTGTGGAGACGCAGCGTCCACGGGCCGCCACCTGGTGTGCTTGGCACCCTGGGGTCCGCCAGGAGGTGCAGGGTCCCACCAGGGGGGCCGAGCGGGTGGCAGTCCGGGGTTGTATCCACCCCTGTGCCACGGCCCTGAGCGCCTCGCCGCAGGCGGTGCCTCCGATGGCCCTCTTCGGGCCGCCTTCTCGTTGCTGGCGACCGCTTTCCTTCTCAGGGACGGCCTGAGTGTGTGACCGGGCGGGACCCGGACCCGGAGGGCGCTGGGGGGAGGAAGCCAGCCTGTGGTCAGCGCCCAGCGGCGGTGGGTGTCTGCCCTCGCTCTCTTTATGCCTCAGTCTACATGTCCTCTGTCCTTGCCCCTCGAGGGGCCTCGAGGAGTCCTGGCCCCTGATGCTTAGCAGAATAAGTGGAGTCCTTCCCATGGGGCACCCTGTGGCCTCGGGCGGGTCCCTCTGGCCACCTGACAGCTCTGTGTGCCCACGTGCCGGATGCTGTGTGTCGTGCCGGGTCCTGCCCTGTGACCAGCCGTCTGTTCACCGCTGCAGAAATCCGGGTGCTCCGACGTGTGGGCTGCCCCTCTGGGGGACACAGACCCCATCCTGCAACTCCACACAGCGGGTGCTGCAGAGAGGGCTGGCATTTGCTCAGGGTCTGAAGTCAGCGGGGCAGGAAGTGAGCTGAGCCCCCAAAAGGTGGCTGGATGCTGGGCGGAGCCACATCCTAGGGCACCCCAGGCCTCTGAGTCACGTGGCACTGTGGGGAGGCTGAAGTGAGGTGGGGCTCCCAGCACAGTGGGCACACATGTCGTGTCACACGGGGTCCCGGTCCCTAGCAGTGGTGTCAGAAGCACCCTGGCAAGATCAAGGAAGCTTGTAACATCTGCTGGGCTCTGTGTGTAAGCATCACTGGCTCCCAGTGGGCCTCACACGCGGCCAGATCCCGGCGTGGCTCTGCACCCTGGCATCCAGCGGTGTGCGTGATGCTCACGGGCGCTTGGGGGACAGGTGGGGTCAATGTGGGGTGTGGTGGCAGCAGGGTGGGCCTTCCGTGGGCCCTGGGCACCTGTCTGCCCAGTGGCAGCTGAGGAGGGCTATGTAGAGCAGCCAGTGCATTCCCGCGGTCCGTGGGCTGGTGGGGCACAGGCTGGGAGCACCGGCAGCAGGGGCCTGGGTGTCCCATCACGTCTGTGTCTGGGGCTGAGTCCATGTTCCTTCAACGCAGCGCTACGCTTGGGTTCTGCCTCTCCTGGAGGGGCCTTGAGGGGCCGGGGCCCACGGAGGCCGAGGTCACTGTACAGCAGGCGATCCCGTGGGGCCAGCCACCTCTCTCCCCCCCGCCCGAGTTTCCCTGATTTAATCACGCTTGCCTGGCTGTGGTGTGAAGGAGTGCCTGAGTGAAGAGTGGCGCCTGTCCCCCAGGGCTGCCCTGGCTGACCCTGGGAGACCTGGGCAGGCTACTCCCTGGTCTGAGCCCCCGGGTCCGCCTCGTCACCGAGGAGGGGCTGAATTGCACCTCTTAGGCACGGCATAGAGACCGAGCACAGAGAGCGAGCGCTCAGTGAATTTCGCGTCTGTCTCTCCTGTCGTTGGTGTTCTGGCCACCGCCGTTGCTGATGATGCTGGGGTGGTCCCCTTCATTCCCTCTCCTCCTCCTAGGGGGAGAGGTAACTGATTCACGGTGAGGAGCCATCAGAGACAGGCGCTCACAAGTTAGGGCCAGCGAGCGCCGGCTGACCCCCACCTGGGAAGTGGGGCTGTCACCACCTGGACCTGGGCTCTGCCCTGTGGGTGGCAGACATCCATCCCAGCGTCTCCTCGCTTGGATGCAGATGGCCGTTACTGGCTAGTCTGATTTAACAGGAACCGGTGGGGTGTGCCCGTGGAGGAGGAGAGCACTGGGGCACCCCCAGATCTGGTCCCTTCCCTGCTGCATACAAGCAGAAGCTGCAGCCCACTCCTGAAATGCCAGGTGTCAGGTGGCCCATGGTCAGGCCGATCTGGACTTAGCGTGGGGCTCGCATGGGGATGGAGAGTGTGGAGGCAGGGCCCTGACCGCAGCCAGCTGTTGAGCCATAGCCCTCTGGTCCTCAGTGGCTGCTGGATTTCAGAGCCCTAGGGTTGAGGCCATCCTCCGTTTACAGGTGGGGAGACCGAGGCTTGCAGCCAGGATGTGACGTTTGAGCAGAGACCCGACTTCCAAGAGGGGGCAAGCCAGGTAGCTATCTGGGGGAGAATGCTCCGGCAGAGGGGATGGCGTGCAGGCCCTGAGAAGAGAGGGCAGGTGGCGGTGGCCTGGATGGGGCAGGGAAGCGGGAGTGGCGGGCCAGCTTGTTCTGAGCCCACCGCAGGGGAGGAGAGCGCAGAGCAGGTAGTTCGATGAGGTTCTTGTGCGCCGCGTGGGATGGGGCTCCAAGGTGACGCTCAGAAATGGCACCCGGCCTTGGTCGCAGAAGAGGTTGCCTGTTTCTAGCAGGTCAGGCTGAGGCTGAGGCTGAGGCCGCCTGGCTCACCGGTCCTGCCCTGGCTCTTCCAGGCTTGCCCAGGGGAGCGTGGAGACTGGGGGCGGGCGGCGTGCTCAGAGGAGAGGAGGGGGAGGGACAGCTTCTCACCCAGGCCCCCCCACCCCCATCCTGGCTGGAGAGGGCGGGCGCGCTTCTGATTCCCGTCTCCCCCGTAGGGCAGGTGTGGTGGCGGCGGGCTCCACCAGGGCCCAGAGAGAGCCTGGACCTTGCCGCCGGCCCCGAGCCGAGGGGAGCCCCGAGCAGACGCCTGCTGTCGTCTGTGACATGGCCACGCTAAGGGCTTGATTGCCAGCGTCCTAACCGAGGCCGTCGCAGCCACCTGCAGCCACACTGGCCCGTGTCCGCGGCCCTCTCTCCCCTGGGGGCTGCACCAGGCCGTGAGAGCCCTGGCCCGTCCACAGAGCTTCACGCGGCCGTCTTCCACTGCAGCCAACAGTCCGAGGGTTGGTCGTTCACTGTGGAGCCGAGCTGCCCGTTGCCCCCTGTGTCCCCACTTGGGAGGGCAGGGGTCACTGTCCTCGCTGTGCCTTCTGACGGCTCTGTTGAGATACAACTCACCTGTTCACAGTGTGCATGTCAGTGTTTTCCATACGCTCGGAGCCCTGCACCCACCACTGCTATCTCCTTCCAGAACATTCCCTCACCCTAAAAGGAAGCCCTGTCCCCGTTAGCATTCACCCTCACTCCCCCTCCCCTCCCCCGGCCCCCACGAACCCCCTTCCGTCCGTGGACGAGCGTGTTCCGGACGTTTCACACACGTGGACTCACACCCCGTGGGGCCTCTCGTGTCGGGTTCCCTCCCTGAGTGTCGTGCGTTCAGGGTTGGTCCGCGGGGCAGCGGGGGTGGGCACTTCGCCCCTTCTCGCGGCCGAGGGATGTGTGCCTGTGCGGTGGACACGGTCGTCTGTGCGCGTGCGCGGGGGACGTGGTCATGTGTGGGCGTGCGGGTGGGGGTTGCGTGGACGTGAGTGTTCGTGTCTCTCGGGTGTGGACCCGGCAGTGGGGTCGCGGGGTCGTGTGGTGACCCTGGGGTTGACCTGACGAGGAACTGACCGCGGGCCTGTCTTCCAGACAGACCGCCCCGCTTCTCATCCCCACCGCCAGCCGGGGGTTCCGGTTCCTCCACTTCCGCTGACGCTTAGCCTAGCCGGCTGAGTGTCGCGGTCCCGGCGGCCGGCCGGGAGGTGGTGTCTCACGGGTTTCGGTTTGCGTTTGCTCGTTGCCTGACGGTGTCGAGCGGCTCTCTGCTGGTTTGTCGCCCTTTGTGTGTCTTTGGAGAACTGTTTTAATTCTTTGGTCATTTTTTAGCCGGGTTGTTTGTGTTTTTGGCATTGAAGCGTTAGAGCTCTGTATTCTGGATCTCAGCTCCTATGGCGGGTGCAGTTCCTTCCTGTCCTCCCCAGTCGGCTCAGACAGTGTGTTCTTTGACCCCACCCCCCCTTTGCTTTTGGTGGCGGGGTGGGGGGGGGACGTGGCGCGTGCTGTGGTGGCACCCACTGCCCTGGTGGAGGTGCCTGGCACTCCCGCTGGGTGTCCACAGGGAGGCCCGTGCCCGCTGAGCCACCGGTGCCTGTGGCTCACGTGGGGCCATTGGCGGCCCCCTCCTTGACAGAGTCTGCATCCCCTCTGTGTCTCCCACTCGGCACGCGGGGACAGTGCTTCCAAAACGTCACCTTAGGTAGAAGCACAGCTTGCACTCACGTCTGTGTCTTCCTGTCTGGGTGGCTTTTGGACACTCGTGCGAGCCCCCAACCCACATGTTTGGTTTTGGTGTTTCCATGCCTTGCGGCCCCTGGGGCCCGTCCTCCACTCGGGACATTACACCTCCCCCATCTGACTGGCGGGCCTGGCTGGGGCGGGAGTGGCTGGGCTTGGAGGGGGCATGGCCAATGGGGGTGGGGTCACACTGCAGCCTGGGGTCACAGGCCCTGCGCTGGGATTGCAGGAATGTTCCAGAGATGCCGCCACGGGACACCCGCGGGCGGGTCCCTTTGCTCAGGTGGCGCTTCCAGTCCTCAGCGGCCGCCTTCCTGGGAGCTGAGCTACTGAGGCCTCGATAGTCCTGTGACCCCACAGTCCCTCCTGCAACCTTCTCAGGAGCTCGGGGCGGGTGCCTTTATATGCAAAAGGAGAGTCTCTCACGGAATGTTCTCACGTCTCACGTCTGCACAAGTCGGGAACTGCTAGGTGGGCCCGCATCAGCTGGCCCGTTTGGTACAGGCTTCTTCAGAGCCTTCAACAGCTGGTGTGGCTGAGTGGAGGCCTTGAAGCTCGGAAAGTTTTGTCACCCTGAGGAGCGTGGGCTGATGGACTTTGGCACGGCAGGAGCTCACCTGGGGGCTCAGGCCTCGCCTGCACGAGGGGCAGGTCGAGGTGGCTGCGGTCATCACCACACAGAGGTGGTGGCCTCGGATGAAGGGCGCCCGCCTCTCAGACATCTCAGAGACCCGGCAGGTCTGTGCCCAATCGGACTCTGGGCCTGAGCAGTTTCACCGATGTGCCTGGAGCCGCTCGCTGTGGCATGAGGTGGGGGTGTCCGGTGACCCCACAGGCACGGCTGACACAGCATGGGGGCCGGGACCCCCGAGATCGCACTCACCCGCCCTCTCCTCCGCAGGATTACACCTGCCCCAGATGCGAGTCTGGTTTTATTGAGGAGCTTCCCGAAGAGACCAGGTAACCCGGCCCAGGTGCACGCTGGCAGCGCCCAGGCCCCTTGGGGTGGGCGGGGCTGTGGGCGGGCAGAGCCTGGACAGGCCGCGGCGGGCAGGGGTGAGAGGTGGAGAGGGCTTCCCTCTCTCCTGACTCAGGACACCCCATCCTCCCAGGAGTACAGAGAATGGTTCCGCCCCCTCCACAGCCCCCACGGACCAGAGCAGGCCACCGTTTGAGGTGAGTTGGGCCCCAGATTGCCCTCCCCTCCCCATGTGGACCGGTCCTCCCACCTGACCCTTGACCACTGGGACCTGTCCTTCCTCGTTTCTCCCACACATGCCAAGGCTCCCCTGCTGTATCCTCAACCCTCAGAGCCCCAAGCCTGGGACGGGGCCCCGTGGCACACGGAGGAGACTTGGGGTCCAGGCAAGGGGCTGGGTCAGGTAGGACCCAGGTGGCCGCTCAGGGCTCCTGTGCCGCCCCCCCCCCGCCCCCCCCACGGTCCCATGGCCCTCCTCCCCACAGAAGGTCCTCGGGGCCCTGCCCTCCCCCCGCCCCATGGTCACATTGCCCTCCCCCTCACAGAACGCGGACCAGCACCTGTTCACACTGCCACAGGGCTACGGGCAGTTTGCTTTCGGCATCTTTGACGACAGCTTCGAGATCCCCACGTTCCCCCCTGGGGTGCAGGCCGACGAGGGCAGGGACCCTGAGAGCCGTCGGGAGAGAGAGCAGCACTCCCGGCACCGGTATGGCGCCCGGCAGCCTCGCGCCCGCCTCACTGCACGACGGGCCACCGGCCGGCACGAAGGCGTCCCCACGCTGGAAGGGTGAGGGCGCTTGGGGGCAGCCAGCGGGTGGGACGCTCCCGAGAGTCTTGCAGCCTGCCCCACCCTGACTTAGGTGGCCTGACCGTCTGCCCCTCCAGAAGGTTCTGTGGTTACAGAGGGGCGGATGCTAGCTCTGGGGCTGACCTGTGGGCGGGGCACTTCCCCTGTGCGTCCAGGCAGAGCCCCCCGTGCTGAAGAGCTGTGGAGGGGGGCCCCTACAGTGTGGCCCGGGGGGCCTCTCGTCCACTCAGTGCCTTCCATCCTTCTGGAGGGGTGTCTGTCCCCCGACTCCCTCACCCCCATCTGTTCAGACATGGCCGATTCACATTTGGGTCCTTGTCTCCCAGGGCGGCAGGCAAGTGGGGTGGGTTTGGGGCCCCCCTGCTCCACCACAAAGCCCCGAGCTCCCTCCGTGTCGGCGTCGGCGTCGGCACCGGCACCAGGAACGGCTTCTCTGTAACCTGAGGCTTGTTCAGAGGACTTGGGGTGAAAAGGAAACATTTTTCTGAGGGCCCCACTCCCAGAGAACATAGGGTCCTCCAGCATCTTCGTAGATGCAACCAGGCTGTGCACAGAAGTGCCTGTGTCACAGGGAGCCCCGACGCTCTCTGCTCTGTTCCGTTCCAGCCCAGGACACAGCCTGGGCTGCCCTGACCCCCCAGGTGTCTCGTGTTCGTGAGCTGCCCTGTAGCAGCCCCTCGCCCCCAGGCTCGGACACGGGCGTCGCCGTGACCTCAGCCGGACGTTGCGGAGCGTCTGCAAACAGCAGGGCTGGGGATCCCCACCCCCCAGGTTGTAAAATGGGGAGCAGGTGTGGTCACGAGTTAACGGGCACGGTCCAGGCCCCTGGGAAAGCTGGCCCGAAAATCTGCAAGGGAGACACTTTTCTCCGCCTGTCTTGTGTTTGATTGCTTGCGAATCTTGCTGGTTGAAAACGCAACCTTTAAAACACCGTGAAGCTCAAAGCCGGACACGTGTGTCCTCTGCTGCCTCCCCTGGGGGTGCCCAGCCTTGGAGGGCGCTGACCACAGGCCGGGCCCCGCTCTGTTCCAGGATCATCCAGCAGCTGGTCAATGGCATCATCACTCCTGCCAGCATCCCCAGCCTGGGCCTGGGCCCCTGGTGAGTAGGTGGGCGGGTCCCCTTGCGCCCTGCCCAGCCCCTCTGCCACTTGAACCCCAGACCTCTCTGCCCAGGGGTGTCCTGCACTCAAACCCGATGGACTACGCCTGGGGGGCCAACGGCCTGGATGCCATCATCACGCAGGTACAGGGTGGCCTCCCCGAGGTGGGCACCAGGGTGTCACCATCTTCTAGGGACCAGGATGTCCCTGGTGTGGATGCCCTGCTCCCCATAACTCCCATCCTGAGGCCGGGGGGCCCCGTGTGGACCTGCGCGTTCTCCTGAGCTGTCCCTGGGGATGGGGTGTTCACCATGACCTTGGTGGCCCTTGTGCGGTAGGAATGCTGCCAACTTTGTGGCCTTTTCGCTGGTGAACTGGTGGTGAACGTGGCCACAGCCAGGCCCAGCCCTTTGGTTCTAGCGGGTGAGAGGACTTAGGGTGGGACCCTCGGCGCTGGGAGGGGCCTCCCTGGCTGCAGGGTGACCCCGACAGGATGAGCAGAAGAGTGGACAGGCGTGGGGGGCAAGGGGGCTCAGCCTTGGCGGAGGGGGGGTCCGGGGCCCCAGAAAAACACAGCCTTGGTGCTTTTGCAGGTAACCCGGCCTTGCATTTCAGAGCCCCGCGGGGCGAGGGGCCGCGCCTGCCTGCCGAGCTCCTGGCACTCTGGCCTCTTGTCTTTCAGCTCCTCAATCAGTTTGAAAACACGGGCCCCCCCCCAGCAGACAAAGAGAAGATCCAGGCCCTCCCCACCGTCCCCGTCACCGAGGAACACGTAGGTGAGTGGCTCGCCCCCTCCCGGGGACACCTGGGGTGGGGGGTTCCCCGGTCTCCGCCGTCACAGGCTCCCTGCCCTGCAGGCTCCGGGCTGGAGTGTCCCGTGTGCAAGGACGACTACGGGCTGGGAGAGCGCGTGCGGCAGCTGCCCTGCAGTCACCTCTTCCACGACGGCTGCATCGTTCCCTGGCTGCAGCAGGTGAGCCGGCCCCTGCCCACCCCCAGGCCGAACCCTGGCCCCTGCCCCCGCCCCCGCCGCAGGCTCGGCCCCTCACCACACACACCCCCTCCCCCCCCCCCCGCTGTCCCCACACAGCACGACAGCTGCCCCGTGTGCCGGAAGAGCCTCACCGGACAGAACACGGCCACCAACCCCCCGGGCCTGAGCGGCGTGAGCTTCTCGTCCTCGTCGTCCTCGTCATCCTCGAGCTCGCCGAGCAACGAAAACCCAGCGGGCAACTCGTGAGCGCGCCGGCCGGCCTCCAGAGAGGGCACAGGACCTGGGCCTTGCCAGGCCCGGCGGGGCGGGGCGGGACAGGGGGCGGCGCGGCGGGGCTGGAGCCTGGAGGTACCCCCGCCTGCCTCCGCCCCCGCACCACCCCCGCGCCCGCCACCGCCACCGCCACCGCCACCGCCGGCCGAGCCTCGAGGACCGCAGCCCCCCCGCCGGGCCGGAGCAGGCTCAGCCCTCCCCGCGGAGTGTGTCGCGCAGGAGCCTGGGCACGCGTCGACCCCCCCACCCGTTTGTCTCTAACCTCACCCCTACACATTCGACGGCGGAAAGGTTTTTATAATTTTAAATTATTACTGCTTTGAAATAAATGGACGTTTAGCTCACGTGCGGCCTGCATGATCTGTGGAGAGAGCGGGTGGAGCCGCTAGGCCGTGGTCTCCGCGACGCCTGGACGGGTCGCCAGCCCCCAACCCAGGCGCCGGGAGCTCGGGACCACAGGATGACCAGCAAAACGAGAACAAAACTGCTCCGACAGACATTTTTTAAAGGAAAAAATACGTGTATCTTGAAAGCTATTTAAAAATACACCTACTTAGAGAAGCAGGTAGTTCGGGGTCTTCCTTCCGCGTCGGCGCCAGGGGCGGGCCGAGCTTCTCCGGCGTTGGCGGGCTCCGTGGCCGCAGAACCCGGGGACCCCGGGACCCCGGGACCCGGGGCGGGCGGCAGCTTCACGGTGTTGCAGAAGGTGAGCTGAGGCGGGGCCTGTCGGCAGCGCCACCCCGCCCCCTGCCCGCTGGGAGCCTGACTGCGTGTGTGTTTGTGTGGCCGCGGGGGGCGGGCGGGGACCAGGGGCCTTGACCCCAGTGAGCGTCTGGGCTGCACACACCCCCACCCCAGGGACTGTCCCCTTCCCGCAGCAGAATATCCCATCTCGCTCGGGCCGGCTGCAGAGCTGGGTTTGGACCTGGGCTCTGAGCTCCGCCCCCTTTGCTTCCGTTGGTGCTGGGCTGGGCGGGGAGGGCTCAGGGGTGCCCGGCGGGCAGCAGGCACAGCCTCCCCGGGACCCTGAGCTCCTGAAGGACACTGGCATGAAGCCCCCTTGGCCCACCCGTGGCCCCTCCTCATCCTCAGGGCCAGCAGCTCGGGGTCTGCCTGTCTCTCTGCCTCCCTCTCGAGAGGACCTCGTGAGGACACTGCCCCCCCCCCCCCGAAAGGGGGCCTTGAAAGGTCCCCTCTGCCACATGGGTGACACATCTGCAGGTCCCAGGACCAGAATGGGGACCTGTGACCCAGGCATATCCACGTTGCCCTCTCTCTCTTGGCCCTCAGACCTCCTCCCTGCCTCGGACACCGGTGGGTTCCCACCTCAGAGCCTCTGCCCAGGCCGGGTCCGGCCCGGAGTGCCCTTCCCAGACCTTCCGGTGAGCACACGGCCACATCCTTCAGTCTCCGTCCCGGGTGGTGAGTGGGGCCTCCGTGCCCTCCCAGCCTGTGAACGGACACCTGCAGCCTGTGCTCAGCTGAGCGTCCACCTCCCCGCAGACTCAGACAGGAGCCCCCTGGGAGTCAGGCTGCATCTGTGGGGGTCGTGCAGTGTCCCCAGCCCGGCACACTGCGGACACACCGTTATCGCTTGTGGAACAGAGGAGTGACCAGACGTGCTTTGCCAGGGCCTGGGCTTCCCCAGCCCCTGGCCGTGCAGCTCGGGCATCTTGTGGGATCTCTGTCCAGCTGCTCCTCGTGGCCCCTGGGAACCTCAGGAGACCAGGACGGGCAGGAAGTGGGTGGACAGGTGGTGCCGCTGTGTCCGGCCACCGCGCCTCGGGGACCCCTGCCCATCCAGCGCCAGGAACATGGGCCGACCGCGGTGACGCCAGCGGAGCGAGGCGTAGGTGTTATAGCCGTTCTCCTCGATGCGCTCCTGGAACCTGCAGTGGGCGGTGTAGACCCGCTTCGGGGGGTCGGGTGTGTGAGGCAGGCCACCGGATACCTGCGCGCCCACCGGACACCCCGCCCCGCCCCGGACGCCCCGTCCCCCACGGGACACCCCGCCTGTCCCCCAGACACTGGTCCCCGCACTGGACACCCACCCGCCCCCGACCACCACATACACTGTGCACTCACCGACCCGTAGAGACGGCCCCCGCGGTTCATGGCCACGTAGAAGCCGGTGTGCACAGCCTTGAGGGCCACGACGCCCACACGGATGGAGCGGATCTCAATGATGCCTGGGGGCAGGGGGCAGTCAGGGCCCACGGTCCGCCATCTACTCACCTGTGCACTCTCGCTCGTTCGTTCTTTCATTCGTTCGTTCAGGTGACATTCACCAAGCACCTACTGTGTGCTTGGCCCTGTGATGGGCATGGTGACACACGGGACCACACAGGCCCTGCAGGAGCACCCCAAAGATGTGGGGGTGACCAAGGGGCAGGAAGGACACTCGAGCCAATGTGAAGGCTCAAGACAGGATCAGTCCTGCCAAGCGGGGGGAAGTCAGCGGGGCAGGAGGGCACTGAGTTAGGTCAAGGGTGAGAAAACCAAGCCAGAGGAGGCAGGGGATGGCCTGGGCAAGCCGTGGTGTCAGAACAAGTGACGGGTGTGATGGGCGTAGACCCCCCAGTTGGCCTCCAGAGGGGAGGCATGGTCCAGGCGAAGGCCTGGAGGCGGGACACGGGGTGTCTACAGATTACCGTGCTCAACTCCGTGAGCACAGCACGGATGCTGCTGGAGCGCCGTGCCCCACCAAGCCCACGTATCAACCCCAGGTGGGAGGTGCCTGCTGAGTCTCCTTCCTAGAGAGGGAAACTGAGCCTGGGAAGTGGCAGAGCCAGCTTTGGGCCTGACTTGCAGATGGGTGACCCTGGGTGACTCTGTCCCACTCTGAGCTGCTCAGTGAAGTAGAACTGTGGGATGAGCAGCCACCCACAGCCTCAACCTTCCCCCCCCCCCCCCCCATGTACTGGGGCCTAATCTGGAGTCAAGGCCTTGCCCTCTGGTCTTCAGTCTGGACTTGGATGCCCGAGGTGATGGGGAGCTCACTCTGTTGCATGGGGCCTTTGTTCCTCCTATTTCCTCTGTCAGAAAGGAAAGTGGTCCTTGCCCTGCTGACTTCCTCCCACTTGGCAGGACCAGGGCGAGCCTTCACGCTGGCTCAAGTGTCCTTCCTGCCCCCTCGGTGACCCCCACATCTTTGGGGTGCTCCCGCAGGGCCTGTGTGGTCCTGAGTGTCACCATGCCAGCTCCTTCGCCCTATATGAAAGCCAACCCAAGCCCACCTCCATGGAGAAGCCCCAGACCTCTCAGATAAAGCTGCCACCCAGTCATCTCCTGGACGTCACTCTGTTTTCATTTTCTTTGCACCCTTTGTGGCCTCCTGTGAAATTACCACATTAGCTGTTCATTTGTTTTACTGCTTTACTCTGCTGTGGGAGCCCCATGAAGGTGGCTGTCCTGGTCACTGCTACGTCCCCCGTGCCCAAGGCAGCCTACAATAGGTGCCCAATTAGGAACCACAGAATTAATGAAGGAGAGAAGAGCTCCAAGGACCCCCCCACCCCCACCCTGTGGAGCCATCAGCCATGTCACTGCCCCTGCTGTCCAGATGGGGAAGGTGCAGCTCAGACAGAAACAGCGACTGTCCCAAGTCGCCTGGCAGATCCAGGCCCCACACCCATCTTGAGGCCACCCTGCCTGCCTGTGCCCACCGCTGAGCAACTGGCCCAGCCAGTCCCCCTGTCATCGCCCTTGTCCGGTGAACCTAATGAGAGCCCTGGGAGCCCGATGAAAGCAGCTGGAGGGGCAGGGGGTGATTATCTGCCCTAATGGTGGTGATTCAGGCAGTGGCCAGTGATCAGCCACCGCCCCCCACGCCCCACCCTGTTCCCTGACCTGGGCCTCAGAGCTCTCCGGAGACTGGGACAGGACCGGGGGCCACTGACTGTCCCCAGCTGTCCCAGGCTCTAGCTTCTCTTTGGGCCCATGTCCCCTCTTGCCTCATACATCCCACCAACACTGAGTGCCTGCTGTTTGCTGGGCAGGACATCTTGACAAGGTTATGGGCATGAAGGAGCCCCAGCGACACCCCTGCCCCCACCCCAGCAGTGTGTCCCAGGGCTGCTCATTTTCCCTCTCTGTGCCTCAGTTTCCTCATCTACCAAAAGGATGCCTAGGAAGAAATAGAGGGGTCCCTAACTCAGGCAGATCCTGAGTTTGGATTTGCAGTGTGGGAAGTCCAGAGTCCAGACCCCAGCTCTGCCTCCACTTCATGATGTAACTGGGCCCCCCGGGGGCTCTTCCAGGAGCAGAGTTGCCCTTCTGTAGATGGCCCCAGTGACCCCAGCCTCGACTATTCTGCAAAGACCTTTCTGTGCTGCGGAGCCAGGCCCAGAGCCAGGAGCTTCCTCGGTGACCTTTACTTTAACTGTCCAACCCTTCCACCGTGTGGGCTGGGCCCATTTCACAGTTGAGAATACTGAGGTCCCCGACGGGAAGCGACTTGGCCAACAGCACACACACAGCCAGAGGAGCCTCTGGGACGCTCCCACGCGCGCAGGAGGGCCCGGCTCATCCTTACTATCATGTTGCCCTTGTTGGTACTGCCGGCCTGTCTGCCTTGGACCCCCTCCCCGGACTCACTGTCAGCTCCGTGACGCCAGCGGGTGCCCTGCACGCGGCCGCTGGGGTCCACTCGCAGGAAGAAGTGGGTGGAGGAGAAGAGGCGCCTCCAGCGCACGTCGCCCTCCAGGTGTGGGTAGCTGCGCGGTCTCCGCGGGCTGTTTGGGGTCCCCGCGGCGCCGGACGCCCGCGCCAGCAGCAGCCACACCAGGCTCAGCCACAGGCGGCCGCGCATGTCCCCGCGCCCGGCTCGCCGCCCTCTCCTGTCTCCCCGCGCGTCCGCGGCCGGGCCATCGCCGGGACGGGGGCGGGGCGCCCGGAGGGGCCGGCCCATGCGGGCCAATAGGGAGCCTCGGGGGCGGGAGCCGCTCCACAGGGGGCGGGGCGGGGCCGGGGGCGGGGCCGCAATCAATGAGCCAACCAATGGAGAGGCTGGGGCTGGCCAATGGGGCGTCGTGGGGGGGCGGGGCAAACGCTGCAGGGGCGGGGCAACGAAGCGGCTGGGGCGGGACCAGGACGCGGGGCGGGGCCCACTCGGGAAAACATTCCTGCCTCCGCGCGTGTTTGTCCTGCGGGATGGGGAGGGCAGCAGTGCGTGTTCCTGAGTCACCGGGTTAGCCTGCAGGGGCTGCGGGGGCGTGGGTGTGAGAGAGGCGAGCCCGTGGAGACGCAGAGGGAGACAGCTACGGGAGAGACAAAGACGAAGATGGAGAGACAGAGACTCTGAGACACACGAGGAAAGGCGGCTAAGAGACACAGAGACAGAGAGAGATAGAGAGATCTGAGAGATACCGGGAGAAATGGAGCAGCTCAGGGGTCAGAGACTGGGTGGGAAGTTCTGGCCTGCGTGTCCGTGCCAGCCAGGTCCCTGCACTGGGCATGCCCAGGTGGGATTTGTCTGCCCTCCAGACTGAACTCCCTGAGAGGCTCAGGGGCAGGGTCTTCACTGAGGGGTGGGCACGGGGAGGCATGTAGGTAGGGGAGCAAGTGAACGCCTGGGAATGCTGTGCTACAGGTGTTGGAGCAGGGGGGTGGATGGGGTGCTGGGGGCGGGAAGGTGGCTGACGGCGGATGGACACATGAGCACATCTGTGGCCGGCTGACAGGGGCATGGGTGATGACTGAGGCCAGCACCCTGTGCCCAGCGTTCAGAGCTGCATGTCCGAGGTGGGAATGGCGTGGCTCCGTTTACAGCCACACCTGCTCATCATTCACAGACACACCCAGGGCCCACTGGGAGGCACCCTGTGCCCTGGATCCTGAGAATAGCACAGTGAACCTTCACAGACTCAGAGCCAAGAGATGTCATTGACAGATGGGGAAACCGAGGCTGAGTGGGTCAGCAGCTTCCCCAAAGCCCCACACAGGACACATCCCAGGGCTCCAGTCCCTGTCCGTCTGCTGCCATAGACCCAGTCCTGCAGCCAGAGCCCCAGGTGGCACCTTTAAATAGCACCCGGTGACAAGCCTGACCTGATGGCGTGTTGGAGGGGTAACCGGTCTGGCCAGAAGCTGGGATGCCTTCCTTGTGGCTCTGGGGATTCCCTGATCTCTCTTCCTGGCTCCAGGAGGGCCATGCGTGGTGTGTGCCCCCTTCCATCTGGGAGAGGATGTCCCCCACACTCAGAGCCCTGAGGCCAGTGCCTGAGGGACCCTGCATGCTTGTATCGGGTCCCCAAGCCTCGGTGTCTCTGGAAAATGGGCCGGGCAGGGAAGGCTGGAAGGACGGAATGAGGGAATCCGTGACCTCGCTGGGCAGAGGGTGCAACACACAAACTTGGAATAGCATCCTGATTCCCACCAGGCAACACTCAGTCTTCCCTTCCTGGAGTTTCCCCACCCTGCCCCCCAGGAGGACAGTCTTCGGGCTCTGCGTGACAGGGGTGGGACCCACGCCCAGGAAGCTGTCCTGCCCCAGGCGTTGTTGCAGGTTAATAACAGCTTCATTGAAATATATAGTTCAGGGGGCGCCTGGGGGGCTCAGGTCAATGATCTCTGCGGTCTGTGAGTTCGAGTCCTGTGTCGAGCTCTGTGCTGACAGCTCAGAGCCTGGAGCCTGCTTCACATTCTGTGTCTCCCTCTCTGTCTGCCCTTCCCCTACTCATGCTCTCTCTCTCTCTCTCTCTCTCTCTCTCTCTCTGTCAAAAATAAATAAACGTTAAAAAAAATTGAAATATAATTCACACATCACACAATTCCCTCATGTAAGTACACAACTCTGTTTTCAGTACACAGTTGTCAGCCATCACCTAGAATCTCTATCTAGTTCCAGAATATTCCATCAGCCTAGAAAGAAACATGGACCCATTAGTATTCACCTCAAGTCCCTCCCCTAACAGCCCCCGCCCCCACGAGCCCCCCTCGTGTCCCTGGATGAGCCTGTTCTGGACGCTTCACACACGTGGACTCACACCCCGTGTGGCCTCTCGTGTCGGGTTCCCTCCCTGAGTGTCGTGTGTTCGGGGTCCGTCCGCGGGGCGGCGGGTGTGGGCGTCTTGTTCCTGCTGGCGGCCGAGGGACGTGCGCGTGCGCGGTGGACACATGGTATGTATCATCCATCTATTGACGGATACTTGGTTGTTTCTACCTTTAAAAAAAATTTTTTTTAATGTTTATTTATTTTTGAGAGAGAGAGAGACAGACAGAGTGTGAGTGGGGAAGGGGCATTAAAGAGAGAGGGAGACACAGAATCCAAAGCTGACTCCAGGCTCTGAGCTGTCAGCACAGATCCCGACGCGGGGCTCGAAGTCACAAACTGTGAGATCATGACCTGAGCCAGAGTCGGAGGCTTAACCAACTGAGCCATCTAGGTGCCCCTAAAAAAAGTGTTTAATGTGTTTATTTATTTTTGAGCGAGAGAGACAGAGTGTGAGCGGGGGAGGAGCAGAGAGAGAGGGAGACATGGAATCCTAAGCAGGCTAGAGCCTGCCGCGGGGCTCGAACTCATGAACCGTGAGATCATGACCTGAGCCGAAGTCCGGTGCTTAATGCACCGAGCCACCCAGGGCTGTTTCTACCTTTTGGCCGCTGCGAATTATGTTGCCGTGGACGTGGGTGTACAGGTTTGTGTGTGGCCTTGCTTTCATTTCTTTCGTGTATATGTGTAGTGCGATTGCTGGGTCACATACTAATTCTGTGTTCAGTGTGTTGAGGAACTTCTAGACCGTTGTCCACAACGGCTGCCCCGTCTTACGCCCCAGCAGCCGTGCCTGAGGGTTCTGATTTCCCCACACCCTCCCGACGCTGGTGATTGTCCGTTGTTTTGACTACCGGCACCTTCGTGGGGCAGAGTGATGTCTCACTGCGGTTTTTTGAAAGACTTCAAACCTACAGAAAAGTTGTAAGGACAGTGCAGTGAGCACCCTGTTCCTGTATTCTCCAATTCTATGTATTCTTTTTGCTCTCCATCAGCAGGAGGGCACGCACCCTGTAGCATATATGCACAAGGGAATTTTTAAAAAATTTTTTGACATTTACTTATTTTTGAGAAACAGAGTGAGATGAAGCGTGAGTGGGGGAGGGGCAGAGGGAGAAGGAGACACAGAACCCGAAGCAGGCTTCAGGCTCTGAGCAAGCGGTCAGCACAGAGCCCGACGCGGGGCTCGAACCCACGAACCGTGAGCTCATGACCCGAGCCGAAGTCGGACGCTCAACCGACTGAGCCACCCAGGCGCCCCCAGGAATTCTATGTCCCAGGAACAGCACAGTGTGGATGAATTTCAGACATAATGTTGTGTAGAAGTAGCCTGACACAAGGAGGTCCATTTATGTCACAGTCTGCAACGGGGCCAAAGCAGCCACGGTGTGAGGCATCAGGATGTGGGTGCCACTCTTGGGGCAGCTATGGGACCGTGAGGGGGCTTCAGGGGCGGGGCATGTTTCGGAATACCCATGTGTCCGGTTGGTGGAAACTGAGCTATATTCTTGACCTGTGCACTGTTGACATTATGCCTCCACACACACACACGTAATCTTTTTACGTAAGTGGGTATTCGAGAATAAGCCACAGGGATGGTACCAGTTCACCTCTAAACATGTGGATGTATCTCCCGAAGGCAAGGTCCTCTGTCATAACCAAACTGCAATTTAATCCACCATCCATGCTCAGATGGCCCCTGTTGTCCCCACAATGTCCTTCAATAGTTTTTTTTTTTTTTTCCCTGATCACAAACTCAGGATAGTCTCTGATCCGCTGATTAACGGTCCCCCAAGATATATCCATATTCTCATCCCAGGAGCCTGTGAATTTTACCTCATTTGGAAAAAGAGTCTTGGCAGATACAATTAAGATTTTCAGATGAAGAAATCATCCCAGTGGGCCCTAAATACAGTCACAAGTGTCCTTATAAGAGAAGCAGAAGAGGGAGATTTGACATAGACACAGAGGAGGCCACGTGACCACGGAGGCAGAGACTGGAGGGGCTCAGTCACAGGCCAAGGGACGTGTGGAGCCCCCAGAAGCTGGAGGAGGTGGGAAGGACCCTCCCCTGGAGCCTCCAGTGGGGGCACAGCCCTGCCACACTTTTATTTCAGCTCACAGATACTGACGTTGCCCGTCTGGTCTGCAGAAATGTGAGAGAATAACTTTCTGTTGTTGAAGGTACACGCAGCCCTAGGGGGCTGATACCATCTCCTCCCATCTAGAGATCCTGGCCTTTCTCCACCTTTCTCAACATGGACACAACCCAGGCTCATCTGAATGTCTCATGGCACGAATCTGACCAAACATTTTGGGTCAGAACCCGACATAAGCAAACAGCTTCTGAAACACGCTGTTGCCCAAATTCCAACCTCTGACGCTGTGTTCCCCGTTTAATTACATCTGCCTCCACCTGTCCTGTGTGTTATTCATATTTTTCTTACTTAAGTTTTACAAGGAAACTTGATGTCACCATCAGGAGTGGAAAACCAGAACCACACACAGACATGATGACGATAAGCCATAAAAAGAAACACTGAGGAGACGACCATGTGACAAATTCTCAGACCGATAGGATCACAGCCAGAGAGCTGAGGTAGGAGTCAGATGTAGGCAGCACTCAGGGAGACCTCCTGTGCCTGAGTGGGAGCAGAAAGAACTTTCTCACTGCTAAGTTCCAGGACCCTGGTTCCAGGGGAATATGCTTTAGGGCATCTGATGCCCCGTTGCATATAAGAGACGACCAAGGCGTCAGAAAGGCACACCGATTCCAAAGTCTAGGCTTCCAGCACAGGTTCCTGGCTCTGCCAGACTGAGGGAGTCCGAGGGGGGTGTATCTAGGTCTTGGGGAGACCAGGTCATACTGATTCAGCCCCTCAGGGCCAGGAAGGCCATCCCAGGAGTGAGTCAGATCTGAGGTCGAGGCCCTTGGGGCATCTTGGAGTGGGTTGGGGCAGGTTTGAGAGGACGCTGCTGTCTGCTGAAAACATTCCCAGCCGGTGGAATCATACTGCACAGGCCCGCGTGGGCAGCTGCGTCTGGAATGTGCTTTCAAGAGGCCGCCAGGCCGAGGAGGCTGGCCCTTCTAGAGCACAGGTCCAGCTTCCACTCTGGGCTAATGGGATAACCAAGTCTGAGAGCCCAAGGGCAGGTGGCAGCTTGAGCTGAAGCCCCAAAGGCCCACTGGCCTGGCCCCTTGAGAACTCCTCCAGCTTTGTCTTAGCTTCTTCTTCCTAACCCCCTCTCTGCTCAAGTTTCTCCAGGTATCCACACCTGACTCTGCCTCAGGGCCTTTGCACTTGCGGTGAACTCTGCCTGGAACACAGTTACCCCAGATATTCTTAGTTTCATCCTTCCATGCCAGCTGGTGCTCCTCTCCCCCCCGCCTCAGTTTCCCAAGTGCCTTCCTGGTCTGATTCTGAAGCTCTGGCTCTGACTACTCCCGAGTGAGACCACCCTGAAGATCAGGACTGGGAACTTTCAGGCTCCGGGCTCATTCCATTTTTCATCAAATCAGTTTAGTAGGTTGGTCTGCTTTTCACGCCCTGCTCTGCTCCTGTCCTTGGGACTGGAGGGAGTGGACGAGGGAGACGTCCTGGAAACGACGTCCCAGCTGCCCCTGGTCTGGGGCTGGGAGTCAGACAGACCTCTGTCTTCACTGCGGTCTCCCTAACGTTGGGGCAACTTGCTCGACCTCTCCCAGCCTCAACTTCCTCCGCAATAAACTGGGGCTAGTCATAGTTGCCGCTCCAAAGTCGAAGTTGGAGCAATGAAGATCGCAGACAGGAATCTCTAAATTGCAGAACGCTGTCTTAACTATTTGGCGACCATTCCTTTAGGAAAAAAAAAGAAAGAAGAAGAAGAAGAAGAACAACAACAACAACAACAATCCGGCTTCCCGGTCCTCCCGAAGACGGCTTAGAGTCACCCCGGGTTACCCAAGCAACGGCTCTGTCCCGCCCCTCCCTGGCAGGAGGAAGAGCCAATTAGAGGGCTTTATCGGCGCATGCGTCGGAGACTCCCGGGCCCCGCTGCTCCCTGGGAATCGTGGTTCCGGCTGCCTCCTCTCGCCGCGAGGTCCCTTCACAGCCGCCGTAGGCGGTGGAACTACAACTCCCGGCAGGCGCAGGCGGCGCAGGCGCGGTGTGGGCGGTGCGACCAGCGCGGGCGGCGCGGCGGTCGGCGTGCGGAATGTCGGCGTTTCGCTGGGGCCGCGGCGCGTCCGGTCTCCGGAGGGCCCTGTGGCCTGCGGGCCCCCCCGGCCCCCTGGCCGAGGAAGGTAACGCGGGGGAGACCCGAGGGTGACGCCATGGCCGCTGCCACTGCCTCCTCTCCCCACGGCCGTGACCTTCGGCTTTTAGGTCCCCGGGATCCAGCTACCCCCCACCTTTGCTCCTTGCCCAGTGTGGTTCTGTGGAACCCATTGACTGGACCCCGCTTTCACTCGCCCTTAGGCCACTCCCCCGATGGGGATCGGCACAGCACTTTGACGCTTGACTCTTGGTCAGGAGTCCCCTGACCCCTTCTTTGCGACTTAGGGCCCTTGACCTTTGAACTCTCACAGCACCTTTAGTTGGAGGAACCCTTTATGTTGATCCCACGCCCAAATTTCTTTTCTGTAAGGTCCCCTTCACCTTTGACCTCTTGGGTTCTTTCCAACGTGAGGCCCATGACCACTGACGGTTTGCAATGAATTTGGAGCTCTTTTGCCCCAGGATCCTGCGATTTCTGTCCACACGAGGCCCTCCCAGCCCCCCAGGCCGCGGGCCTCCTTCTGCCTCCCTCAGCCTCTCTCTTTCGCCCACAGGGGCCCTCAGTGGTGTCTGGGGCCGCAGAAGGAGCTTGTCCGCCAGCCCTTGTGAGCAAGACCGCCGGAAGGACTGGGGCCACGCGGAGCTGCTGGAGGGTGAGCCCAGACCCCCCCAAGGCTTGAAGGCTTGGAGCCTGAAGCCCCTCCTCTCTGTCCCCCCGCCCCTCCCAGCCACGGGCACTCTGCTGGGGGGTTACCTCCCCGTTTCCTCACAGTGACACCACGAGAAGGGCTGCATTCTGCAAAGCAGGGTAACTGAATGGTTCCCCTGCCCTCAGTGTCCTCATGCGGATGGTGACAGGAAGCTTGTGCTGTACACGAGGGCTGTTGTTTCCCCTTCCCCGAACCCCGCAGGCGCTCCTACTCTCCTGGTGAGCCCCAACGTGGTAGCTGGAGAGGCTGGCCCAAGGCTGCACGAACTGCTCCTGCAGAGTCAGGATTCGAATCCTGAACTGACACACGTGCCCTGGCTCGGCTGTCTGGGCTCGGGCGCCCGAGGGGTCCAGTTGGGGTCCTGCCGTCTTCACAGCGTAGGACGGCCGGCCCAGTCCCGGCACCGCCACAGGGAGGTGGGGGCATGTGTGTTCCCTCACTGGAGCCCCCCAGACCATGGCCACTGCTTCCTGCTTCCCCCCCCCCGCCCCGTGTCTCCAGTGTGTCTAAGAAGGAAAAGTTTGTTTCAGGAAATTCTGAACATAGAGAAGTAGAGTACCGTCGTCCTCAACAGCAACCTTCTTTCGTTTCTTACTCACTACCTAATTGTCTTAAAGCCCGAGTATCCTGTGTTCAATGGAGGAAGGTTCTGGAAGTCTGAATCACATTACATCACTCTCCAGCCTAAAAACCCGCCAACTCTGTCCTCTAGCATAGGATAAGCTAATACCCCCCCCCCCCCCCCCCCCCAGTCACAGGTCCATGTGGCCTTTGCCTGCCTTGTCATCCAAAGGCACCGTTGCCACCGCGGGGAGAAAAGCTGTGCGCACAGCCACGTCATGTCGGCCTCACCTCCTCGACAGACACGGGTACCCCACATGCACGCCCCACGTGTCGGCTCCTACAGGGGCCAAGGCCTCCCTGCCTCTTCAGTTTACTCCAGCAAGTCTCTGTTGGACCGAGGCCGGCGGGTGAGGCTGGACTGCGTGGGTGCCGTTGGTCCTCAGTAGTATTTGCACAGTTACCTAAGAACTAAACTCCACCCGTAACCCCCAAATCCCAGTCCCTTGTGGACACGTGCAGAGCAGCAAATACTGGAGCTGCCCGATGTCCCCGTCCCCAGCTGGGGTTGAAGCAGGTGACACACTGGCCTCTTGTTTTAGCACATATTGTAAACAAGTGTCCTTCTCAAGGTATGTGTAGTGCCACGTTTCTGCATTTTGGGGGCTGTCTGTTGCTGATTTTGCTGCTTAACGTGGTCCCCAAGCATAGGGCCAAGGTGTTTTCTACCGGCCTAAGTTCGAGAAGGCTGTGATGTGCCTTTTGGAGAAAATACACATTTTCGTTTTTATTTTTTTAATGTTTACTTAATTGATTTGAGAGAGAGAGAGAGAGGGAGACACAGAATCCCAGCTAGGCTCCACACCAACAGTGTAGAACCCAGCACAGGGCTCGAACTCACACACTGTGAGCTCATGAGCTGAGCCGACATCAAGCGTCAGTGGCTTAACCGACTGAGCCATCCAGCCGCCCAGAAATAGGTGTTTGCTTACAGTTGCGGTGCTGTTGGCTGCGGGCTCAACGTTAGTGAATGAACAACGTATGCGAAATAAGGCATCTTAAACAGAGGGACACTGAAGAAGGTTACGTGTTGATCTGTTGGGGACTCCCGTGATCTGTGAAGCCGTTGTGACGCAGGGCTAGCCATGGCACCTGACTCTGCAGGAAACTCCGGTCATACCGATCATAGCGATCAGGAGTAGAGTGTGCAGAGGCCCTGAGGCCATTGTGGCCGCAGCCTGGGGGGAGTGGGGGGAGGCGAGGGCAGGACCCCTGGGGCACCCGGATGGACTTTGAGGCAGCGCCACACCTCTGAGGGTGTGCTGACAGGCTGGGTGTGGAGGCTTGGACGATCTTAAGGGTTTTTTGGCTGAGGGCCTGCAAGGACCACGCCGTCAGTGACAGTGACAGCCAGTGACGATGACACGGAGGGGCAGGTTTGGGGAAGTGGAGTCAGGCTGTCGCAGAGGTGCTGAATGAGTGGGTAGGGTGTATGCGCCTGAAAATTGGGGGACATACATAGTACTGAGACCTCGAGGGGTGCCTGGGGGGCTCAGTCGGTTAAGCATCCAACTTGGGCTAAGGTCATCATCTTGTGGTTCACGGGTTCGAGTCCACATCGGGCTCCGTGCTGACAGCTCGGAGCCTGGAGCCTGCTTCCGATTCTGTGTCTCCCTCTCTCTCTGCCCCTCCCCCGTTCATGCTCTCTCTCAAAAATAAATAATCGTTTTAAAAAAAAAAAAAAGAACCAAGGCCCCGAGAGTTGGCGAAGCCAGCCACCCCCCAAAACCGCAGGTCTGAAGAGGTTGTTGCTCGCACGGGGGTCCCCCTGACGCCCTCGCCCTTCGCCCCCACAGTGCTCGAGGCCCGGGTGCGGCAGCTGCAGGCCGCGCGTGTGTCGGAGGTGACCGAGAGGAGGCCCCGCCCGGCCCGACTCCCAGAAGCGGGCGGCTTCCAGCCACGCAGGAAGGCCCAGAAGGGGGGCGAGGGCACCGCCCCGGGGCTCGGCGGCCACTGGGCGCAGAAGCTGGACCAGGAGAAGTGGGCGATGCAGAGGCGCAAGCAGCGGCTGCAGGCGAAGCTGCAGGTGCGGGTCCAGCAGCTGGCCTGTGAGCACAGGCTGCGGATGGTGCCCCAGCTGCTGAGCGCCCCGCTGGCCGAGCGCCTGCTGCGCTGGGAGCAGGAGACCCCCCGGAGCCCCTGGGAGGAGCAGCTGGCGCGGCTGCTGCGGGAGGCGCCGCGGAGGCTGAGCTGCGAGGCGGAGCGGGCCCACGAGGCGGGGGGCGCCCCCGCGCGGCTGGAGACCCAGCAGCAGAGGCTCCTGGCCTTCCTGGAGTGCTGCCTGCTCTCGGGCCACCTGCCCCTCGCCCACCACGTGCTGGTCACCTGCCACGGCAAGTGGCGGCAGCGGCGGGTGCTCACGCTGGCCGCGTACAACACCGTCATGCTCGGCTGGGCTCGCAAGGTGAGCGGCGGCCCCGGGGGGGGGGGGTGTCTGCGGGGTCCGCCGGGCCCCACCCGGGAGCGCCTGGTCCGAACCCGGGGCTCTGAGCCCCGGAGGCCGAGTCCTGTGCTTGTTACCGTCCCGATGGTTCTCGTGGCTTGTCAACCATAAGTCCCACGTGGCCCTCAACGGACATTTCCCAAAACAGCCAAAAGAGAAGGAGGGAGTCCTGCTGAACGTTTCAGTCCCTTTCCTTCTGGACGCCTCGACCGGGGCCTCTGTGCCTGACTGGTGTGAGGGGCGCTTTGGCCTCCGGGGGAGTTTCCAGGTCCTTCTCGGGACAGCGACTTCGCTGCTTTAGGTGGGGCTTCCTCGGGTGGGGGGTTAGCTCAGGGCGTCTCGATGCGGGCATTCGTTCGTGGCCGTGGGGTTCCCTGCGGGGTCCGCGCTGGCCATGCCCCGTGTCTCTCCCAAGTGTTTTTAATTTCCCCGCGGCGGCGGCCCGGGCTGCTTGTTCAAGAGTGTTCTTCACGTGGCCTCGCAGGGGCGCAGCTCCGAGCCCCCTCCCTGTGCTCAGGCCCGAGGCAGAGACCGTCGCGTGGGGACCGAGGCGCCGGCTGTGAGCGTGGGCTTGTGGCCGACACCGCCGGGCCTCACGCGAGGACAGGACAGCAGGCCCAGGGGCCACCATCGCTTTACGTCTGCGTCGGCCCCTGGCGTGGAGATGCCCGGTCCCCACAGGCGGCAGTCACGTTCGTCTTCGTCACTGGGACGCACTAGCTTCAGGGAGTTAGTGAAGGCAAGAAGGTCGTTTTCTTCCCCCCAAGGTCACAGGGCCCTGTTACGGCGGGACATTTCTGCCATTGGCGCGGGCGCCAGCTTCCTGCATTTGCGGCGATGACCAAAACCTGGGTGGCTTAAAGTGACAGTTATTTTTTTCCAGTCCCAGGTCAAAGCGGGCGGGGCCACTGCCTTCCTGCCTCTTCCAGCTCCCGGAGCCCCTGTGGCCCTGGGCCTGTGGCCGTGTCCCCAGGCGTCTCCAGGTGTCCCGCATCTGCCCTGTCCTCACACTCCTCACGCGGCTTCATCTGAACTCATTCCGTTAGCAAAGATCCCTCAGGGGCCCGTGTTATGAGGTCCCGGGTAGGTGGGGGTTTGGGGGCATTGCCAACCCCGTCCCAGGCCCCTCCTGCGTCGTGCGTGGACTGCACAGGCATCCTGGGCTCCGGAAGTCATGGTTTCCGGGCGGCCTGCGCATGCGGGATGGGGCTTGGCTGTTACCCAGAGCCCAGCCTGAGTCCTGTGGCGGCCGCTTGCTCACCGTGTGGCCCACACCTCCCACTTCTCTCTGAGCTTCGGTGTCCCCACGTGTAAGGCAGAGGGGCCTGATTTAGAGCCTCGGCCACCGAGTCCGCGTGCGCGCGTGTGTCTCTGTAAAGCGTAAAGGTGAGACGGCACGTGGGGTTTAGACACGCTTCCTGTAGACCAGCGCTGTCCGGCGGGGGTCCCTGCCCCGTTGGCACGTTCACCTGCTCCGGCTGCGTGTGACCCCCGAGCATTTGCAGAGCTGAAGGTTTAAACGTGGTGGCTACGTGTGGCCGCTGACGGCCAGTAGGGCGGCCTGGGCGAGGTCCTTGAGACAAGCGCCTGAAAACCCGGTTGCCGGCACCGCGGTCCCTGGCGTGGCGGCACGCCTTGGATGAAGGCAGCAGGAGCTGGGGGCGGGGGTGGGGGGTGCTAGGAGCCTTGTTTTCTCCAGCGGGTCTGCAGCGGCACAGACCTCCAGCGGTCCGGGAAGCAGCTGCAAGAGGACGTAGCACGTACAGCAGAACCTGGACCGCGAGGAAGCTGTTCCGCGAGACAGGCAGACGTTCCTGATACATTCTCACTTGGTGAGCGAGCGAGGTCTTGCAGTTCACCTAGAACATGACGCCGAGCGTCATGTGGTCGCAGCTGAGCCAGTGGTTCTCTGCGGGGGTGGGTGATCATCGCCCACGCTGGGATGCTCAGTCTCGTTGGCAGAACTCAGTGAGTTTTCAGAACGTTGGCGCTCGTGTATTTTTGTCCCCTCAACGCACCTGCGGACAGCCCTTTGCTTTTCCATCCAAGAGCGAGCTCGGGAACGCTTTGCTTCGTTCTAGGTCTGGCCGCCTGCAGATAGGGACCTTGTCCTCTGCTGCCTCGCTGCCAGTTACGTTAAGTATGGCACATGACAAAAGTTTATTAATCATGTGCTGTAGTCGGCATCAGCGGCAGCGTATACAGTGACCGCCACGCAGAAAAAGGTTGAGGAGAAAGGCGGTAAGAAGGAGATGATTCTGGTGGAAGTCGAAGGAAATCATTGGAGACTATGAACGAGGTATGCAGGGGCTGAAATTGCAAGATTTTGTAGGAAGTCTACGTCTGTGCCTCGCCTGCAGAGGAGGAGGAAAAGGCGGAGGAATCCCTCACTTCAAACGAGATTAGGGAGATGTGTGAAGTGTGGGAAACTGCAAAACTGTGTAGCAAAGCACCGCCCGAATAAGGCTGTAGCAATGTGAGCAACGGGTCTGTTTAACGACAACGCGATGTCCCGTTTTTGCGAAACCCTCAAGAGGAGGCAAAGCAAGCATCACCGGGTAGGTTCCCTGTTAAAGCCTCAGGAAAAGAAGAAGATTGCACTGAGCCGATAGATAGCAGCGATTCCCTTAGTGATAGTGACAGTTGTCCTGCACAGTCACCCTCCTCTCTCTCGTCTCCCTCGCTCCAGCCACGGAGGTTCTCAAAGGTAAGTGCAGGTTAATGTGTCTTTCTTTACACCGTGAATTATATTATTTTCTATTATCTTACAGTATCGTAATCATTTTTACATGAATGTGTTTGGATTGTGTGTTGCCATTATTTCTCATGGGGAAATCGCTTTGACATACAAGTACTTTGGATTACAAACATGTTTCTGGAACGACTTATGCTCGCAAACAAGGTTTCCTGTACTTGGAAATGAACGGAGGCCTGAACGCGGCGTGCCTCCAGCTGGGGGGTGTCGGAGGGAGGTTGACAGCCACGGCGCCTGTGTGAGAGAGGCCGCACTCAAACCAGGGACAGGACTAGCACTTGCGGAAATGGGGAAGAGGTGGGCTAACCCTGGAGCAGGCGGGTGGAAGACAGCACACGGACGCAGAGAACACTGAAGAGCCTCTTGTAGCGGCTGGAATAGTGCATGTTCATGTCCACGGTATCAGCACCTCTCCCGTCGGGAACCCAGCCCCCACCCGGTCCCGCCGTGGTGTCACCGAGCGCCTGCGCTGCGCTTGGCCGGCAAGCCTCTTCCTAATTTGCTGGCTGGAGAGCAAGGTCTCAAGGGACGGGCTGGCCACCCCAGGACCCTCACCCCAACTTGGTCTCCCCAGGGCTCCTTCAGAGAGTTGGTTTACGTGTTCTTCATGGTGAAAGATGCCGGCCTCACCCCAGACCTCTTGTCCTACGCAGCTGCGCTCCAGTGCATGGGACGGCTGGACCAGGACGCCAGGACCGTCCAAAGGTGGGTGGGCATCGGGCCCTTGCTGGGGCCCGGGCCGCCCAGATGGCCCCCGTGGCCGCCTGGCGCTGAGACCTGCAGGGTGTTGGGGGCTGCCCATCCCTTAGGCACCGTGCGCCCCCACAGGTGTCTGGACCAGATGGCCCAGGATGGGCTGCGGCTGCAGGACCTCTTCTCCAGCGTGCCACTATGCCAGGAGGAGCAGGCCGCGCTCCTGCAGGCAGTGCACAAGGCCCAGCCCACCTTCAGCCCTCCTCTGCAGCCCCAGCCCGAGCCCCAGGTCAACACCTCACCCCTGCTCAGGGAGATCTACGCCAAGGTGAGAGGGCCCTGACACCCACGGGGCCGGGGGGGGGGGGGGCGTGCCCTGTTGGGGATGAGCCGGAACCACCCTGTCCTTGTGGAGTCTCCTCGGCCCCTCCTTTAATTTCTCTCGGAGCCACCCTCGTCCCAGGGATGCCCTCCCTGCTCTTCAGAGGCCAGATGAACCAGACTTGGCAAGTCCCAGTCCCCACCGGGGCCCTGACCCTAAAGATTAAAGCTGGAAGGTGCCACAGCCTCGCCGTTGGGTTCCCACCCAGAGGCTCAGCGGCGGGCAGAGCACAGGCGTCATACCAGAGCTGGGTGTAGACAGCCCGAGCTTTGGCCGGCCTCAAGCAGCAGGTGGGCAGTGTGGCCGGGGCTCTGTCTGCTGTGCGGTCATTAGAAGACCTGCTTTGTGTGGGCCTGTGTGTGATTCTCAGCGTGCTGGGTTTTGCGGTTTTCAATTTCTCTTTTTGGATGGGTCACACATTTGCACAGTTTCCAGTTTAAACACGAGCTCACCGCCCAGAGACCTGAGCTGTGTCTCCCCAGGTAGTTCCCACCCCCACCCAGTGAGGCCGGGCAAATGCTGGGTGGCTGTCACGTGCTCTTTGGCACCTTGCTTCCTTCCATCCTCTCGGAGGGATGATTTTCCAGGGACTCGGAGAAGCAGATGTGGTTCTGCGGGTGGGGGTCCTGGACGTGCAGGCCGGACAGCTCCTCTCGTCGGCCTTGTGTGTAGGAGAGTCCAGCCTGTGGGGGCCTGACCTCCTGCTTGCCCCCCCCCACACACACGGGAAGGCCCCGTGTCATACTGTCCCCCCCCACAGGAGGGCCCCGTGTCATACTGTCCCCACCCCGCAGGAGGGCCCCGTGTCATACCCCAAGCTGCACCTGCCTCTGTGGAAGCTGCAGACCCTCTTCCAGCAGCAGCTGCGTGTGGAGATGGCCACCACCGTCACTGTGCAGTCGGTGGAGAAGGCCCAGCTGCTCACCAAGGAGGTCCTGGACGCGGTGAGAAGCTCGGCTGAATCGCAGCCCCCTGGGGTCGGGCGGGCGGTGGGGCCGGGGCAGCCCGTGGGTCGCCCACCGCCGCGAGGAGAGTGCGCGGTGGGCCACGTGGCTCGGGAGGACCCCTCCTCCGGGGTCTCCCCACCCCCCCCACTCCCCCCGCCTCCGGAGGCGGTGACTCCTGTGTCCGCCCCGCCCCCGCAGCGGAGGACCCTGAAGCAGCTGCGCACCGCGTGGGTGGAGGCGCTGTGCGCGGGGCTGCGGGACGTGAAGGCCAGTGAGGCCCGCGCCGCCCGCTCCGGCCGCCCCACGCTCTTCCCGTACCTGTGTCTGCTCACCGAGCGGGAGCTCGCCAGGCTGCTGCTGCAGGTGGGGCGTCGGCGGGCTTGGGGGGGGTGGGGGGGGTGGCGGCGCTGGCCGGGCTCTGCTCACCTCACTGTGCCGCCCCCAGACCCTGCAGGTGCTGCCGCCGCAGGGAGAGTCCCTCCTCTCCCTGGCGCAGCAGCTGGGCCTGCGCGTCTTCAACCGGCACGCGGTGCAGAAGAAGCAGCTCAGCCAGGTGCAGGCGCTGCAGCAACGCTACTACCAGTACCTGCACCTGCTGGCCTCGGACACCCAGGCGAGGCCCGTGGGGGGGCGGGGCTGGGACACCCAGGCGAGGCCCGTGGGGGAGGGGGGCCTCGGACACCCAGGTGAAGGGGGGGGGCTCAGACACCCAGGTGAGGACCGTGGGGGGGCGGGGCTCGGACACCCAGGTGAGGCCTGTGGGGGGCTCAGACACCCAGGTGAGGCCCGTGGGGGGGGGGCCTGGGACACCCAGGTGAGGCCCGTGGGGGGCTCGGACACCCAGGTGAGGCCCGTGGGGGGGGGGCCTGGGACACCCAGGTGAGGCCCGGGGCAGTGGGGGGGGCGCAGGGCTGGGCTCAGACCCCCAGCCCCTGACCCACTCCCCCGCCCCCAGGTGGCGGTGCCCTGCCTGCCGCGGCAGTACTGGGAGACGCTGGGGGCGCCCGAGGCCCCCCATGAGCAGCCCTGGCCCTTGCCTGTGCTGGTGCAGCTGGGCAAGCGTCTGGCGGAGATGCTGGTGGAGGTGGTGCGAATGCCCGGCAGCCTGGCCGCCCCCCAGGGCTCCTGCTCGCTCATCCCGGTGCTCTACCACGTGTACTCCTTCCGCAGCTTCCGCCAGGTGGGGCCTGCGCGAGGCGGGGGGCTCCGGGTGCCGTGGGGACCCCGGGGCCGTGGCCGGGTCCTGTGGAAATCCTGCTGGGGTCCTACGCCCGGTCCCGGGGCTGGAGGGGGCCCTCTGCCCGCCGTGCGTCCTTCGGGGCGATCGACGCCTCTGCCGGTCTTTGCCCGCCTCGCCCCCAGATCGGGATCCTGAAGCCACACCCGGCCTTCACGCAGCTGCTGGCGACCGCAGCGGAGCACACGCTGACCTTTGAGGCGGCCGAGGTGCCCATGCTGTGCCCGCCACTGCCCTGGACGTCACCGCACACGGGCGCCTTCCTGCTGAGTCCCACTAAGCTCGTGCGCTCTGTGGAGGGCACCACGCAGCACCAGCGCCTGCTGGACAGCTGCCCGCCCGCCGAGCTGCACGGCGCCCTGGACGCCCTCACCCAGCTGGGCAACTGCGCCTGGCGCGTCAACGGCCGCGTGCTGGACCTGGTGCTGGAGCTCTTCGCCGCCAAGGGCTGCCCCCGCCTGGGTGTGCCGGCCCCGCCCTCCGAGGCGCCCCGGCCGCCCGAGGGCCGCCTGCCGCCGGACGCCTCGCCTGCCCAGAAGGCCGAGCTGCGGCGGGAGCTGGCCCGCTGCCTCAAAGTGGCCCGGGAGATGCACAGCCTGCGGTCGGACGCGCTATACCGCCTCTCGCTGGCGCAGCACCTGCGTCACCGCGTCTTCTGGCTGCCCCACAACATGGACTTCCGCGGCCGCACCTACCCCTGCCCGCCCCACTTCAACCACCTGGGCAGCGACCTGGCGCGCGCCCTGCTGGAGTTCGCCCAGGGCCGCCCGCTCGGCCCCCGCGGCCTCGACTGGCTCAAGGTCCACCTGGTCAACCTGACCGGGCTCAAGAAGCGGGAGCCGCTGCAGGCGCGCCTGGTTTTCGCCGACGAGGTGATGGAGGACATTCTGGACTCTGCCGACCGGCCCATGACGGTAGGAGCGGGGTCTTCCCCTCCCCCCACCTCCCCCACCTGTTCCCTGCACCCGCTACCCCCTCCCCTCCCTTGGCACGCTCCTGGCGGCGGTCCTCCTTCGGGGTTTCCCTTGGCCCCGGTTCCTCGGCGGCTCTGCGGCCCTTCCCTCCAGGGTTAGCTCTTCTTCCAGACCTTTCCCCGTCCCGCTCCTGCTCGCTCGGGGCTGTTCCCGGGTGTCCCTCCCTGCCCATCGCTCCCGTCACACCCCCCCCCCCGCCGCTGTTCCGGGGGGCTCTGTCCCGGCCTCATGCTGCCCTCCCTCAGGGCCGCAAGTGGTGGATGGAGGTGGAGGAGCCCTGGCAGGCCCTGGCCTGCTGCATGGAGATCGCTCGGGCCGTGCGCGCTCCCAACCCCGCTGCCTATATTTCTCACTTCCCGGTCCACCAGGTGAGCTGGCGGGGACCCTGTCTCGGGATGTGCCTGGCTCAGCGGGGCGCGGCTGGAGGCGTGCGAGGTTCCGTAGAAGTGTGGGCATCTAGTGCACATCCCGCTGTGTTTGACTGGTGTCCCCCTCGTGGAGGCCGGCCCCCGTGGGAGCAGCTGGCCCTGCGGGGCGACCTCCTACGGCGGTGGTACGGGCGGCACACTGGGGCGCCCCGGAGTGCTGGCTCGATCCCCAGGGTTGCCCCTCCCCCCCGCCCCTGTCGGCCCCAGGACGGCTCCTGTAACGGGCTGCAGCACTATGCCGCTCTCGGCCGCGACAGCATCGGGGCCGCCTCCGTCAACCTGCTGCCCTCGGACGTGCCGCAGGACGTGTACAGCGGAGTGGCCGCGCAGGTGGGCACCGCGGTCCCCGCCTGCTCGTGCCCAGGGCCCGCGTGGGGTCTCCGTCCTGGGGACACCTGGATTTGCAGGTCGCGTGGCCCCAGTCACCTGTGACGGGAGCAGGCAGTCAGGGTGGGCTTCCCCAGGGAGGTGTCAGAAGAGGGAACCGTGGGGTCCTCGGGAAGAGAAGGGGCTGCCGGGCAGGGCGGGAGGCAGAAGGTCTACGCACCCGCCCGCTGACCCCGAACGCCTGCGCAGGTGGAGGTGTTCCGCAGTCAGGACGCCAAGCGGGGCGTGCGGGTCGCCCAGGTGCTCGAGGGGTTCATCAGCCGCAAGGTGGTGAAGCAGACGGTGATGACTGTGGTGTACGGGGTCACCCGCTACGGGGGTCGCCTGCAGATCGAGAGGCGCCTGCGGGAGCTCAGCGACTTCCCCCAGGTGCGCAGCCTGGCGGGCGCTTGGCCCCGCGGCAGTGTCGAGGTTTCCCCCGGCCCCGGCCCGCCCCCTGCCCTGAACGGCCAGCTGCTGGACAGCAAGCAGTCCTGGGGGTGGGGCTTGCCCCCCCCCGACCCCCCAGCCTCAGGGGCTCCCGTGTCTCTCTCCGAAAGAAAGATGGGGCCGGGCTTCTGGGTTCCCAGAGGGTGCCGTGAGGTCGTTTTCCTGGGGGGAGGTGGGTGGGTGATCGCCCACCCTGTGCCCCCGCCGACCGCTGCCCCGCACCCCCTCCAGGAGTTCGTGTGGGAGGCGTCTCACTACCTGGTGCGCCAGGTGTTCAACAGTCTCCAGGAGATGTTCTCGGGCACGCGGGCCATCCAGGTGTGTCCTCGCCCCCTCCCCGGGCCCACCGGGCTGTCCCTGACGAGCGGGGCCCTGCCCTGAGCCCGTGCCCTGTGTCCACAGCACTGGCTGACTGAGAGCGCCCGGCTCATTGCCCACGCGGGCTCAGCTGTGGAGTGGGTCACGCCCCTGGGCATCCCCATCATCCAGCCCTACCACCGGGACTCCAAGGTCATGGTAGGTGCGGCCCCACCCCCACCACCCCCGCCCCGTGTCCCTGTCCGGGCGGGACTCCTGACCCTCCCCACCCCGCTCCTGCAGATCAGCGGCGGGATCCAGAGCCTCACCTTCAGCCACAGTGGGGATACCAGCCAGTGAGTGCCGGTGGGGGTGCTGGGCTGGGGGCTGCCCCCGGGTCAGACCAGGCTAGAGGCGGCTGAGTCCTCCCCCTCCCCAGGAGGCCCAACACACTGAAGCAGAAGAATGGCTTCCCCCCCAACTTCATCCACTCTCTGGACTCTTCACACATGATGCTCACAGCCCTGCACTGCTACAGGTGGGCCCCACGTCTGCAGCTTGCCTCGTGGGCCGGGCGTGCTCAGACTGTGTCTGTTAGCGATCTGTGTGCACACCCTCTTCTGGGTGTTGGGGACACAGTGGGGACCTACAGAGTGGGGAAGGCAGGCGGTGAGGCCGGGTCAGACAGGGTCAGGGGACCAGGACCGAGGCCTACAGGAGGCGAGGACCCTAGTCACATGGGTCGTGGGACCCGGTGCCCAGAAAAGGACTACACGTAAGCACACGCAAAGGCCCCGAGGCGGCGAGGTGTGTGTGAGGGGGAAGCAGCTGGCTGGGCCGGTGGGGAAGGTGTCACTGCTCCGAGTGAGAAGTGCCTGTGGTTCCATCCAAGGGAGTGCCGGCAGCACACTGTTCTGACGGGTTCGTGGGCCTTGTAGGGGGAAGCGTCTGGGTTTCTGTTCTGAGCTCTGCAGAGGCACCCAAGCATGGCCATAGGGCAGGTGTGTGGATAGTTGGGTTAGGAAGGAGCCGGCGTTCAGAGACAGGTTGCCATTTGTGCCTGCCTCCTGCGGGTGGCACAGGACCCCTGGGACAGAGCCCTGTAGTGATGGGTGGGGGGACAGTATCGGCTGCGGCAACTGGGGATGGCGGGGGGGTGTGGGCAGTGACATGGGACAGAGTTTTCTTACTAAGAGGAGAACCGTTTCCCGGTATTAACAAGACTGGCAAACAGTCAGTGGCTGGGACACGGGGGGTCAGGAGGTGTGAAGAGGGTGTGAGGCGGGACCATGAACAGGTGAGCTGACCGGTGGGGAGCCGGGTCCCACCGCGGGTGGGGGGGCTTGAGGTGAGGATGGGAAGGAGCAGAGGGGGGAGTGGCCCTGGAGGGGCAGCCCCCCTCACGGGAGACCCCGACTGCCACCGCAGGAAAGGCCTGACCTTTGTCTCCGTGCACGACTGCTTCTGGACCCACGCAGCTGACGTGGAGGTCATGAACCAGGTGCTGCCCGCCCTGCGCCCACACCTGGCCCCCCCTCAGAGGGCAGCGGGTCCCCTTGACCCCACGCCCTTGCCCCGTAGCACCAGGCACCGGCAGCCTCAGTCCAGCCGTCAGTTCCCGGGTTGGGGCGGGACCTGGGAAGCTCCGCCCTCCCCTGCCCCCGCCCCTCAGGCCCCTGTTCTCCCTCCCGACGACCCCCCTGCCCCCAGGTATGCCGGGAGCAGTTTGTCCGCCTGCACAGCCAGCCCATCCTGCACAACCTGTCCAGGTTCCTGATGAAGCGATTCTGCTCTGGCTCCAGGTTTAGCGCCCCTTCCCCCAGTGCGGCCGGGACCACCCCTCCCTGCCCCACTGGGCCTCACGCCCACCCTGCCCTCGGCCTCAGGTCCCCACAGCACTTGAAGGGCATGCGGACTGGCAAGCTCCAGGACACGCTGAAGTCGGTGCCTAAGACAGGTAGGGCCCGACACCCTGAGCGTTCCCTGAGGGCGGGGGCGCGGGAGGTGTCGCCCAGGGCCCCGCCCCGAGGTCTCCGCTGGGCCCTCTGCTCCACAGGGGCCTTCGACCTGAAGCAGGTGAAGCACTCCACTTACTTCTTCAGCTGACGCCGCGCCGCCGCCCGCCCTGTACCATAGTGTAAATAAAGCTGTTGCCACCCATGGGGTCGAGCGTCTCCCGCCGGTCTCGGGGCACCCGAGCAGCTGGGCCCCGGCACCAAGCAGTCAGAGGCCGGCAGGCTGGACGCCAATGCTGTCGTTTATTGCGCGGAATGGGGGTGTGGGGGTTAGGGGCGTGGAGCGCGGTGGGGGTGCTGCTGCCTCGGCCCGTCGGTACATTCATCACGGCGGCCCGGCCTCACCTCCGACCCCCGCGCCCGGGCGCAGCCAGGACTGCCCGCCCCTGGGCGCCGGAGGGGGCGGGGTGTGCCCGCTCCGGGGGGAGGTCACCGCGGGCCGCGCGCGCGAGCGCGGACAGGGTCGGGGAGGGGGGAGGGGGGGGCCGGGCCGGTTATTGCGTGAGCGCGATGGGGGCAGCGGGAAGCCGGCGGGCCAAGTATTGCACTTAAAAAACAGAATCCTCATCGGACGGGCCACCTACGAGGGTGGGGGCGGGCAGGACTCCACGGCCATCTCCTTTCGGCCACGGGGCCGTCCCCGTCCCCGCTTCACAGTTGGGGGAACTGAGGCACCGAGGTGAAGGGGGGCCCCCTCGCACGCACTCAGGCGAGGCCGCCGCCGGGGGCAAGGACGATGTGGGTGGGCGCAGGGCGATGAAGGGCACGGCGGGGGCTCGGAGGGGGCTGCCGCGCCGCCCCGGCCCGCCCGTCCGACTACAACTACCTAGGACTCCTCTATGGCTTCTGGGGCGGGCGGCCGACGACGGCCGGGGCAGCGCGCGATGGCATGGCTTTGGTGTGGATGACGGCCCCGCCCCCGGCCCGCCTGGGCCCGCGGGGCGGCACGGCGAAGGTCACAAGTTGGACGAGAGGCGCGAGCGCGCGGAGTCCAGGGGGTCGAGGCCGCCGGCGGCGCCGGGCGAGGCCGAGTCCCTGCGGTCCGGGCTGGGCGCGGCGGCTCGGGTGGCGGGCGCCGGCCCCAAGCGCGGCGTGGAGCTGCTGGCCGGACGCGCGGAGGCCGCGGGGCCCGGGCCGGGCGCGCCGTGGGGCAGCGACGGCTGCGAGGCCGACAGCGGGCGCGAGGCGCGGCTCAGGCGGCGCGCGGGCAGCGCGGGTCCGGCGCGGGGTGCGGCGGGGGAGCCGGGCGCGCCGCCGTAGGGCGAGGTCCGAGGCGCCCGGGGGCTGGCGGGCGCGCCCGGGGGACTGGCGGCGGGCGCGGGTCCCGGCGAGGCGGCGGCTGCGGCGGCGGAGGGCGCGGGCCCGGGCCCCGGGGGCGGGCGGCGCACGAGGCGTGGCGAGCCGAGGGCCAGCGGCCCCACGAGCGGGCGCGCCACCTGCGGGCAGAAACTCATGGCCACGGCCTGCTGCAGCGTGGCGATGGCCGAGGTGACCTGCGGCGGCGGCGGCGGCGGGAAGAGGCCCACGCGCTGGCCCAGCTCTGCCTGCTGCACCATCTCGCGGTCGTATTTGACGATCTCTTGGATGATGGCGTTCTCCTGGTTGTTGAACACGCCCGAGTTGAGATCGTGTTGGACCTTGTGCAGCAGGATGGAGTTCTTCTTGCCTGGGGGCGGGGCAGGGGCGTCAGCGGGCTGCAGCCCTGGGGCGTGTGCATCCGCGGCGCGCGCCTCCCGCAGTGGGTCCGCAGGTACTGGGCACCTGTTCTGTCCATCCAGGGCGCACACCGCTGCGTGCACTGCGTCAGGCTGTCAGCGCCTACTCGGCACAGCCAGTGTGCACCACGCCCCCGCTCGTACCTACCTACCTGCTGTAGCTGACACGCACCGGGCGCCTTTTGCACATCTTAGGCCAGAATCTGAGCGCCCGCTGTGCACGACAGGCATGTATGGAGCACCTGCTGTATAGAGCAAGCGCACGGAGAGCGTGCAGCGTAGAGCAGCAGGCAGGTGTCGGACACCTACGACATATAGCTGGCACACTCGTCAAGAAACCGTTGCGTACAAGTAAGCACTCTACACAGCAAGCGTGCACGGAGCCCCTCCTGCCTACAGCGAATAGGTACCAAGTGTCATCTGTGTGTAGTGTAGCCAGCAAAACTGAGCACCTACTGTGTACAATAAGCACGCATGACCTGCTGCTGTATGTAACAGGCAGGTATGGAGTACCTACTGTATACAGTATTAAGTACTTGTGCGTAGCAAGCACATTAGAGCACCTACTGCATAGGCAAAGCAGGCATGAGACCTACTGTATACCTCCAGCATGCCCGGGGCACTTCTTGCATACAGGAGACACGTATTGCACACCCACAGTGTACAGCAAGCACTTAAAATGCCTGCTGTGTACACAAAGCAGGTATGAGACACCGTAGCGAGCATGCAATGTACCTCCTACACACAGTGATCCGTGTATTGAGTACCTGCAGTATACAGCAACACACCGAGAACACTCGCCTGTACGCAGCCCGGGTGCTAAGTGCGCACCGTGTGGAGCAAGCGTATGTCGAGAGCCTACTGTGTATCGCAAACACCTCTAAGCACCTGCCACTCACGGATATGCTGAGCACCTATGTATAGAGCACACTGTTGAGTGCCTGTTGTATGCAAACATGAATTGAATGCTTTCTGTATGCTGGGAAGTCTTTCCTCTAACACCGCTGCATTCCACCCAGTCCTTTCCCACTTGTCTTCACTTCCAAAAATAGCACCAGGGGCCACCACCTCTCTGACTCGCGTGTCTAGTCAGCAGCAAGTGCTGAGGGCCCCACCTCCCGACCGTTGCCGAGGTTACCCTCTGGCTCTCCCTACACCCGAGGCCAGGCCGCCATCTCTCTCCTGTATGCTACCCTCTCCTGCCCGGAATCATCCATGGCTCCCTACTGCTCCCAGTCCAAACTCCCATCTGCAGCCCAGTAGGTCCCGTGTACCTGGTCCCTGCCTGCCTCCCCGACCTCCCAGCTTCTCCAGCTCCCTGGGCTCCAGGCCTCCTTCCCCCCCCCCCCCAGGCCTTTCTTTGCACATGCTGTGTTCACTCCTAGAATGTACTTTGTCCCTTTCTACCTGGCAACAGCTACTCAGCCTGGCCTCTACTCAGCATCGCGCAGAAGCCCTGCCACCCCCACCCCCTCCTCTGTGACATAAGCCCGAGGGTGGCCTCCGAGCCAGCCTCTTGGGCCAGCGTCCACACCTCCTGGCACGCTGCAGGTGCCACACAAATCTCTGCCAAGTGAGCAGAAGTTGTGCACAACTGGAAACACTCTGCACTTGCTCTTTCCTGGGGAACCAGGACTATGTTTGGCCAAGGGACAAAGCAGGTCAGAGAGTCTGGTCTGGGGACTACAAGGGGACTTGCGGTCAGCTGGGACACACCACCTTATCTCGCCGGATGCCCCGCCGCCCCGCCCCGCCCCGCCCCGCCAAGAGCAGCCCCCTCACCGATGCGGTCCAGGCGGTCGATGGCGACAGTCTCGAAGGCCCGCCGCATCATGGGGTACTCCTCCAGCACCTCGTTGAAGTGGTCCACGCTCAGCGAGTAGAGGCGGCAGTAGGTGTCGGCGCGCACGCTGGCCGTGCGCCGGCCCCGCGTCAGCAGGCAGATCTCTGCACGCACGCGGCCGAGGGAGACGACCTCAGCTTCCGGGCCACACCTGCCGGCCCCCATCCCGCCACCCCCCCCCCCCAGGGTCGCACAGCCGCTGGGCTGTCCCGCCTCCTCCCCTCTGCTAGTAGGGCCCTTCCGCAGGTCCTTCCTGATGCCCACGGCATCACCCCTGCAGGCTCCCCACCTGCCCCACCCCCAGGAAGGGGGTCCAGCTCTCACCAGCCCCTGGTCCCCGGCTCACCCCCAAAATAGGAGCCATCAGAGAGCTTCATCTCCTTGTTGCCCTTGGTGAGCACGCTGACCACACCGTGCTGGATGAAGTACATCTTCTTGCCGATGGTGCCTTCTCGGATGATGTAGTCACCGGGCTGGAAGACCTCGAATTTGAGTTTGGTCAGCATGGCCGTGACAAAGTTGGGGTCGGCGTTGGCAAACAGTGGCATTGAGGCCACCAGCTTCCGGCAGTTGAAGTTGACGATCTCCTGTAGGGGCAGGAAGCAGGGGGTGACACAGGGCGCAGGTTTTTGTTTTCGTCTTGCCCTCCCTTAGGGGCTGCCTCTCCTGCAGACCCGCAGTTTCTTCATCTATGAAAGGAGTTTTAATTTTTTTTTTAACGTTTATTTATTTCTGAGACAGAGAGAGACAGAGCATGAACAGGGGAGGGGCAGAGAGAGAGAGGGAGACACAGAATCCGAAGCAGGCTCCAGGCTCTGAGCCATCAGCCCAGAGCCCGACGCGGGGCTTGAACTCACGGACCGCGAGATCGTGACCTGAGGTGAAGTCGGACGCTTAACCGACTGAACCACCCAGGCGCCCCATGAAAGGAGTTTCAAATACTCGGGCTGAAAGCCGGCGTCTTACTTACAGGGCAGACATCGAAGGGTTTTGCCGCCAGGGGCAAGAGCAAGAAAAAAATGTGCAGTGACACCCTGCCATTTACCGCTGTATTAGCAATGCTGGCCAGTGCAATTAGACAAGAAAAAGGCAATCGGAGACATGAGAACTGGGAAAGAAAGAGTGACACTAAATCTCTTTACTATCTCTTTTAATATGACGGACCTGGAAGATCCAAAAGACTCCATGTACGACTACAACATTAAGAGTCAAAATAGCAAGCGATTAGAAAAATCAACATAAAAACCCAAGAACTGTAAAATGAATCAGTGGTGGCAGAGACCAGGGTGATGGTCACCCCCGGCAAGGAACCTCTGAGAGGGGTGGAAATGTTCCACATTCAATCCAAGCAGTGTCGCTCTCATCCGTCCAGTGTGCCCTCACGACGTGGGCACTTTTTCTGTAAGATACATTTCAATAAAAAGGGAAGCTTAACCTTAAAAGGAAACTCAATAGCTTTTACGTATACAAACAAAAACCACTCGGAAGAAGACACAACACATGGGAAGACCCCGTTGACACCAGCACAGAGAGCAAAGTAAACAGCACGGCACGAGGTCAAGAAATGTCCGGACCTGTATGAGGGGAGCTTGGAGAGCCCCCCGAAAGGCACGGGGGGAGGCTGAACACACGGTTATTAGGCAGAGCTCGTCACCGTCACGAGGATGAAAGACGACCGTTCTCCCTATTCATCCACACACGTAACAGTGCTCCCAAAGAAAACACCATCAGGTTTGCTTGTTAATTACTGAAGCTACGCAAGGCCGTTCGGAACAAATGAGCAAAAATCGCAGGGAAGCCTGCTGGTGCCGAAGAGCAGAAGGGGCGACTGACCCCCCAGCACACTGAAACACGCTGTGCAGCCTCCAGACTCCGTGTGGGCTTGGCACACAGAGCAGGCGGGCCGGCGGGAGACACCGGGAGGCCAGAAACGTGCCCAAGCACGACGCAGCGAGTTGAGGGTTGCCCCACAACTTCCGAGGCCAAACCAGACGTCTCAGCCCGAGAGCAGAAGGTGAACCCGCATCCCGTCCCCACGGGATAGTCCAGGATGAGCCCAACAAGCAGAACTACAGAAGTGCTATAAGGAAGTGTGGGTGAACCCCCACAGTTGGGTGGCACAGCAAGCATGTACTGTGCACCTGCTGTTGACAGGAGCCAGGTATTGGGGCCTACTATGTCGGCACGTATGTACTGTGCAGCTACTGTATACAGAGAGTAGGTATTCAACACCTACTCTGTGCAGCAATTAGGTACCGAGTACCTAGTGTGTGGAGGAAGCACACAGAGCGCCTGCTGTGTACAGAAGATAGACACTGACCACTGCACACCCACTCTGTGCAGCAGGCACACACTTAACACCTGCTGTGTACAGCAAGCACTCATAGAGCATGAAAATCCCGCATGGCAAAACACACACACAGACACACACACACTCAATAAGCAAAGTTAAAAGCCACTGGGGTGCAGATTTGCATCACATGAAGTCCTCCACACATAAAGGATTTGTAAGATGACAAAAGGATAAAAAATTCTGTAGAAATACAAACGCAACCTATGGCCGGTTCACAGAAGGAGAAACACAAAACAGCCTCTCATCACATAAAGAGCCCAGACGCCCCTCTCACGTGTGCATTTGGGGCTGGGTGCCTCACGGCGCTGCTGGCTGCCCAGAGGGACTGGACCCTCCCCTCACCCCTCGGCCCCGTCCCAAATTCATGAGCAAAACTCCAGAGGTGCATGCCAGAAACTCAGGGGAAAGAGGAGGGCGGACCCTGGGGCCTCGGTGCCTGGAGGCCCCCACAGCCGGAAGGGTCCAGTGAAGGCAGCTGAGAGCGGTGGCCACGCCTTGGTTTTGCGTCGAGGAAGGAAATGGGAGATGTGGCAGGAGGAAGTCAGGACGGGAGCCAGAGATTGTCTGGACATACGTGTTTCTGTAAGTGTGACTTTGGAACCGTGTGAGCAAATAGTGATCAAACACGGCTTGCCAGGAGCTGGGGGGTGGCATGGGGAGTGACGACCAGCCGCCAGCGGTGTCCTGGGGTTCAAGGGTGCTGTGGGTTAGACGAGGGTAATGCCGCACAATTCTAAATACACTAAGAGCTACTGCGTTGTGGGGCGCCTGGCCGGCTCAGTGGGTAGAGCATGCGACTCTTGATCTCATGGTTTGTGGGTTCGAGCCCCACATGGGCTCTCTTGCTGTCAGCGCAGAGCCCGCTTCAGATCCTCTGTCCCCCCCTCTGCCCCGCCCCTGCTCACACTCTCTCTCACAAATAAACATTAAAAAAAGAGAGAGAGAGAGGGGTGGGGGGGACACAGGGAAGGAGGCCATGTAATGGCAGAGGCAGGGATCGGGGAGAGGTGTCCACAAGCCGAGGGACACCGAGGACTCCCACCAGGAGCCGGGAGAGGCAGGAAGGACCCCCCTCCCGGAGCCCCTGGAGGGGGCGTGGCCCCGCCACACCTGGATCTCGGATTTCTAGGCTCCAGAATGCGAAAGAACACATCTCTGGGGTGTGAAGCCGCCCAGCTGGCGGGAACTGATTACAGCTGCCCCAGGAACCTCGCCAGAGGTCACACGGGCTGTCCTGGCAGAGCCGGCGCCCAAAGCCGGTGCTCGGCAGGGCTCCTGTGCTTAGCAAAGCCCGACCACCACCCTGGGCTCGCCAGGTCCGGGCCGCCTCCCCTCTGTCCAGCTCGGACCCCAGACGGGGTAAAGGGAATCAGGCAGTGGCTGTGGGGGACCCAGGACTTCTGCAGAAGCGGGGTCTGGGGCGCCGAGGGGCATCGTGGGGGTGCAGCACGTGGAGACTCACAGAGGGGCACCTGCTGAGGGTCAGAGCCTGAGGACACGTCTGGCTGCAGCCGGGCAGGGCCAGCCCCGCCCCCCCCCCCCCCCCCCCCCCCCCCCCCGCTCAACCCCAGGAAGGAGCGCCTGGCAGCAGGGACAGCCCCGTGGCCCCGCCTCACCTCCCGCAGGGGCCCGTTGAGCTCTCCCAGGATGCTGTCCTCGTCGAACATCTTGCCCTGGTAGCGGTGCTCGTAGTAGTCGTGGATCTTCTGGCGGAAGTCGGCGGGCAGCTTGTGGAAGGACATGTACTGCTCCACCTGCTTGTACTGTGTGAGTGGGGGGAGGGGGACCCGGGTCAGCGGCTGCCACCTCCGGGGGCCCCTGCTGCAGCCCAGACACGCCTGCCAGCTTCAACAACGGCAACACGAGGTGCCCAGTTAAATCTGAGTTTCAAATAAACAGCAAAAATATTTAACGGTACCCGTGCAATATTTGGTGCTTATGCGAAGGTAAGTTACTCTTTGTGTCCTGGATTTTATCTGGGAACCCCCCCCTGAGAAGTGGGGGGACAGCTTGGCTCTAGGCCCTCACAGTGGGCTGGGCCAGACTCCCCAGGTCCCCCAGGATGCCGGAGCCCATCCCAGAGGCTCCCGAATCGGTCAGTGGCCCTGCCTCCCCTCCCCAGAGAGCTTTCCAGAAACCACCGGCTCAGCCCCTCCTGAGCAGGGCGGGGCTGTGGGCACTAGACGGGTGCCAGGCCCTGCTGTCCCCAGGATGGTGCTCCCAGGGTGCCCCCAGCCCCGTTTCCGCCCCGGCTCCACCCGGACACAGCTGCCCTGAGCTCAGCGGAACCCGTGATGCCAGGCGGGTGGCAGCACCAGCTCATGTTTGGGTGTGAGACCCGTGGCTTCCGGACAGCCGGGGCGCCTGGCACCAGGCCCAGCTGACCCGGCCGACCCAGCCGGCACTGCTGTGGGGCTGGCGGGGGGGGGGCGCTCGCAGCTGCCCAGCCAGGACCGGCCACTAGGCAGCAGTGCAGGACGGACGGGGCTGTGTCCCGGAGAGCCGAGCACACCTCGGCATTGAAGGGGGACACTGAGGCAGGGTGGAGCTCGAGGCAGAACTCGAGAAAGGGCCAGCACTCGGGGCCTCTGCCCACTCCCCTTGGTCCCCGGAGGGGGCCCTGGCGCCACCCTCCCAGAGGGGGGCTGCCCCCGCCCAGAGGCCAGGTCCGAGGGGCCAGACATCCTTTTGCTCCTCCCCCAGGAGCCTCCTCCGTGGGTTCAGTCACCCAGCACGTCCTCAAGCGACCCCAGGATTCCTGGACCCCTCTCTGTGCTTCCCTGCTCTAGCCTCGCCCACGCTGGCCCAGAGACCCCTGGAGTGATGAGCCCCGCCTCCTAGGCAGCCCCCAGGGGCTCCCTGATGCGCCATGGACTGGCCTAGCTCCGTTGGGACCTCCCCCCCCCACCGCAGCTCCCACCCTATTCTCAGCTTGTGTCCCCCTCAACCCTTCCCACCATGTCTCCCACCCAGGCTCCGGACCGCCCTCCTCCTAAAGGACCCTGAGCTTCCTCACTGTCTTGGGGACCTTCTAACTCCTCCTAATCGCAGTCACGGACCCCTCTAGGGTCCTCAGCTCCCACATTCCCTGCCGGCCCCTGTCCTAGGCACGACACAGGGAGCTGGGGCACAGCAGGGTGGGCCCCCCAGACCTCCAGACTCTGCCTGCCCTCAGACCTTCTCCTGGTACTGGCGCCGAGAGGAGTCCAGCGACTGGATGAGGGCGGTGGCGTGGCCGATGAACATGGCGTAGCACGTGGCGCCCACGATCATGCTCAGCATGGTCAGCCAGATGTCGGTCATGCTCTCGGGGGCCTGCCGCCCGTACCCGATGCACAGCATGTGGCTCATGGCCTTGAAGAGCGCGAAGGAGTAGAGCTCGCTCCACGAGTGGTTCTGCAAAGCCACGAGGGGCAGGTGGGCCTGCGGTCGCCACCCCGGGGAGTCCCTTGACCTCACGGGCCCCACCCGCCCATCCTGCCATCTAGGCCCACGTCCGGCCCCGAGACTCGCCCTTGTTAATGGTCAGCGTCTCAGCCAGGAATCCACACGGGTGCTTGCGCCCTCCCTCGGCGGGTTCTTATCTCTTCCGGCCCAAGATACTGCTTTCCCACTTCAGGGTTAGGGTACCACAAGCCCTCTTCGACATAGTGTATGTAAGTAAACAGTGGACACAGAGGAAACGTTGGTGACATTATGTGTGGGGCCAGAAGCTGTCCTAGGCACTCTGGCCAACAAGCCGCCTCTCAGCGGCTGGGGTCTGAAGGTCTCAAAGTCACCAGAGCACCCAGGCGGTCACTGGGGTGGGCGGGGTCCGGGGACCGCGCGCCACGGTGGGCCGGACGCTCACCACCATGCCGTTGATGGAGACCCAGCAGTTCCGCGGGAAGTCCTGCAGCATGGGCACCAGGAACTGCAGGCAGCCGTCCCAGTGACACAGCAGCAGCATCATGCTGATGAGGTTGCAGATGCGCATCACCGCGCTCGCCAGGTCATAGGTCATGTGGAAGATCTGCGGGCGGGGCGCGGCGTGAGGGTCCCCCGCCCGCCGCCTCTCACCCACCAGGGCAGTGGGAGGAAGACGCCCCCGGGCCCGGACCCCCAGCCCCTGAGACCTGCGACGGGCGTCCCCGCCTCACCGCAAGCTCTAACCCCACCCCCCAGCCCGTTGCGCTCCGGGTTGACGAGAGCGCGTGGCCCAGGTCCCCTCCCACCCCGTCCCCACCTGCTGCCCCCCCCCCCCCCCGCCCCGAGCCTTGCCGCGGCCCCAGAAACTGGGGGCGATATTGGCGGCAGCAGGCTGGAGGACAGTCCAGAAGCGGCTCACTCGGGGCAGAGGGGGCGTGACCTCGCTCCTCTGGGCCTGTTTTCGCTGCCGCCAGTGGGGGCGAGGGGCGGGATCCCCCTTTTACAGGGCAGAATGAAGGGGGGGGCGCGAATGCGTGGAGGGCCCCGCCTTCGGCCCCCATGACCCTGCCCCTGCCCCTCGCAGCCCCTCCCCGAGCCTCCCCTGCCCGCACCCGCCCGCAGCACCTGCCCGCGGGCCCGGCGCTCACCTCCTCCCACTGGTGGATGTAGCGGATGAGGCGCGACAGACGCAGCAGCCGCAGGAGGCTGAGGATCTTGGTGAAGCGCACGATGCGCAGCGCGCGCGCCGTCTTGTAGACCTCGGAGTCGATGCCCTTCTCCACGATGAGGAAGATGTAGTCCACGGGGATGGAAGACACGAAGTCCACCACGAACCACGTGCGCAGGTACTTCTTCTTGATCTTCTCGGGGTCCAGGATGATCTCCGTGTTGTCCTCGATCACGATGCCCGTGCGGAAGTTCAGCACCAGGTCCATGAGGAAGAACGTGTCCGAGACCACGTTGAACACGATCCACGGGGCGGTGGTCTCATCCTTGAAGAAGGTGATGCCCACAGGTATGATGATGAGGTTTCCCACCATGAAGAGCAACATGGTGAAGTCCCAGTAGAACCTGGGGGCGAAGCGTGGGCCGTCACGCCGCCAGGCCTTGGCCCACGCGGCACGCAGCTGCGGGGCACGCTGTCCCCACCGCGGTGCGCGCAAGCACACACACGCCTTCGAGGGCCAGCCCGGATCTCGCCCCCTCCAAGCTAAGACTTGGGCCTCGAATCACAGTGTGTACCCCAACTCCAGGAAGCCCTCCCTCCCCCTGATGACCCCCACTGCCCGCTGGGCCCCCACAGCCTGGGTTCCTCTAGCCGGCCCACGACCTTCCCTCCTTAAAGAAACTGGAGAGGGGCGCGTGAGTGGCTCAGTCGGTGGAGCTTCCCACTTGGGCTTAGGTCACCATCTCCCAGTTCGTGAGTTCAGGCCCCCCATCAATTTGTGTGCTGACAGCTCAGAGCCTGGAGCCTGCTTGGGATTCTGTGTCTCCGTCTCTCTCTGCCCCTCCCCTGCTTGTGTGCTGTCTCTCTCTCTCAAAAATAAATATTTTTTTAATTAAAAAAAAAAAAAAAAGCAGGAGACCTGGCAGAGCCCAAAAGGTGCCCCCCAAATTGGTTAAAACTTGCCCATGACCAAAAAAGTTCAATGTGCAAGACACAGGGTCAGTGTCCACACAACTATTCCGTATGAGAAAGAAAAGGGGGGACAAGCAAGGAGGAGCTGGGGTGGCAGGGAGTAGGGGGCTTTGGAGGAAGGGGCGGTGGGCAGGCAAGGGGGGCAGGCACAGTGGGGCACAACAGGGCCTGGGGTGCGGGATGGGGGCGGGGCATGCAGGGCGCACACTGTCCTGAGTAGCAGGGCTTCGAGGGAGGCACCGGAAGGGGTTCCTGGCCCAACTTCCATCGCAGGCAGCACCCCGGGGGGCGGGAGGCAGGGGGAAAGAGGCCTAGGCCCCCCAGGCTGGAGGTGGGTGGCTGGGAGAGGCTGAGAGAGGACATTTCGTGGGACAAATTCTCCGGAAAAAGTGCTGACTGGCGGATTCCACTCCCAAGTCCCTGAGGCCGATTCCACACTCCACCTGGGAAGCACGTTCAGGGAAAGGCCTGTCCACTCAAGGGACATCTGCTGGTGGCTGGGCTTGGTGTTCTGAACAAAGCGTGAGGACATACAGGTTCAGAAGGGCCACGTGGACAGATGCCCAGCACAGCAGCGATCGAGAACATGCAAATCAAAACTACTCCAAGGAAAAACTGTTCTGTTAGGTCCTCAAAAGTCCAGACAGTAGCGGGGCGCCTGGGTGGCTCAGTCGGTTGAGTGTCTGACTCTTGCTTTTGGCTCAGGTCATGATCTTACGGCTCATGAGACCGAGCCTCTAGTCGGGCTCTGCCCTAACATCGAGGAGCCTGCCTGGGACTCTCTCTGTTCCCACCCTCCCCGCCCCTGCTCTCGCTCTGTCTCTCAAAATAAATAAATAAGCTTAAAAAAAAAAAATAGAATCATGGTCTTACCCATCAGTTCCACTCCTAGGTGTGAACCCCATGAACTGAAAACAGGCACCTAAGGATAACTGCGCATGCGTGTTCGCAGGAACAGGATTCACAAAAGCCAAAGGTGGAAACTTCGGTGGGGGAGCAGATTCACACAACGTGGCCACCGCTCACGCGCACGCCCCTCAGGTGCATCCACCACGCAGGCGCACATCCACGGATGAGTGTGTCCACCGCGCACGCGCACGTCCACAGACGACCGTGTTCCCCGCGCACGCGCACATCCCTCGGCCGCGAGCAGGAGCGAGGCGCCCCCCCCCTCCCCCCCCCCCCGCGGACGGACTCTGAACACGCGACGCTCAGGGAGGGAACGCCACACAACAGACCGCGTGGGCTGTGAGTCCGCGTGTGTGAAACGTCCAGAACAGGCTCATCCACGGACAGAACGGGGGCTCGTAGGGGTTGGGGAGTTTTAGGGAAGATGAGAAAGTTCTGGATATGGATGGTGGTGATGGCTGCACAACATTGTGAATGTACTTAATGCCGTTCAATTGTATACTTTTAAATGACTAAATGCCAAATTTTATGTCACATAAAAGAAAAAAAGAACTCTGAGGCTATGGGTTGGGGGTCTCCATGATGAGCGGGTGCCCCAGATCTGGGGTCTGGGTCCACACATCCTGTCTAGATCCAGGTAGAGGAGAGTCTCGAATTTTGAACAAAGTCGCTTATTTGAAATTGCTCTTACTGAGTACTGCAGAGAGAGACCCCCACCCCTGGATCGCGTCAGCCCTGTGAGCTCTCTCCAGGTCGTCACTCTCCCAGACAGGTTTGTGCAGGGCTCTGCCGTGGGCCCAGTGCCCTCCCCGGCACGGTGGGGGTCCCCACATCCACTTAGAGAAAGCTCTGTCACCTGTGGGCGGGACAGGCCCCAGAGGCCCCTAAAGGCTGCGGCTCCCTGGATCCTCCTGCTGGCTGGCCAGCTGGAGGGGCAGAGGAGGGGTCCACGGGCCGCAGCGTTAGCGTTCGCCCAAATTAGCACAAATAAGTAAAAAGCCATAAGACCCAGGGGTGCCCGGGTGGCTCAGTCGGTTGAGCCTCCAACTCTTGATTTCGGCTCAGGTTATGGTCCTGGGGTCCTGGGACTGGGCCCCGCTTTGGGCCCCATGCTCAGCGAGGAGCCTGCTTAAGATTCTCTCTCCTCTCTCTCTGCCCCTGCCTGGCTGAAATACATGTGCTCATTCTCTCAAAATAAGTAAACTTAAAAAACAAAAAAAAACAAAAAAAACTTGAAGCAAAGCCGAAGGCTGCAGACTGGCTTGGCCACAGTGAGCTCTGTGTTTTGGGAGCTCCTTTCTGGGCAGCGCCGCGGGGAGCGGCAGTTAGCCCCGTGTGTGCCGGCTGGCCCAGGCCCTCCACTTCGGGGAAGTGATCCCAAGGAAACTGTCCAAGAGGAAGAGAGAAAAATTAAAAAGCAATTTGTACCAAGATGTTCACAGTAGCTCAGTCTTCGAGAGCCAAAGGCTGGAAGGCACCCAACGTCTAACACCTCGGTGGCAGCGGCCAGACCCGGGCTGACACCCAGTTCTCTGGGCTGTTGGTGGGTGCGGCCGTGCGCCAGTCCCACAGCCCCTGGGACCCCCACTCTTCTCTCCATCGGGGAGAAAGGGGCTGGGGAGTGGCAGCCTGTGAGGGCCCTCCGGGAGCCTGTCCCACCCACACCTGGAGCGGGAGCCTCCTCTCGGTGGTGGTCGTGAGGCCCCGGCTGGGCTGTGATGGGAGGGCCTGGGGATGGGGACAAAGACCTAAAGACCTTGAGAGCTAAAAGGACTGAGTGTCCTGGGGGTGAGTATTAAGGGCGAAATCGAATGGCTGTTAAAAATTCAGGACCTTTCTTTGCCTGAATCTAGGCAAGGTGTGGGGCGCGGGATGAGGGGCCCCACCTGCCTGCTGCCCCTGCCCCCCCCTCCCTCCCAGCGCTTCCACTGTAGTCCCACCCCTCACCCTCTCTGAGCTGAGGCCTGCCCTGCCCCCTCCCCCACTTCCGGCACACGCCTGGGGCAGAGCAAGAGGGAAAGAATAACTGAGAAGGCCAGAGGACCTAGAGACCATGGGTGGGGGGCGGTTAGAAACCACCAGGGGGAGTCTAGAAACAATCTAAATGGCCAGAGTGCAAGGTGGCTTCACAGGTGACTCTTCACAGACATTCTCTCCCTTTGTTCCTGGGATGAGGGTAGGAGCAAGCATCACACTTCCCCACCGACAGACCAGAGAGGTGGCCCCGCCAGGGAGTGGGGGCAAAGGACCGAGATCCAGGCCTGGTGCCCTCAGGACCTGTCCTCTGTCTGCTGCCCGCCTGTTTAGGGCTAGGGCTAACCTTCCTCCTGCAGGCCTGGAGCCCTGTCCACGGCCCCTGGTCCCCGGGGAGCGATCCCTGGTCCTGTCGCTCTATCCGGGCTGTCTTCCCAGGTTGGATGGTGTCCCCTGGGCTAATGAGGAGTCAGACCACAGAGGACAGAGCGCTGGACAGGGGCTCTGAAGCAGCTCTGGGGCAGAGTGACCCAATCCCCAGGTCCATCACTAGGGTGCCCCACCTGCTCCAACCAGGACGCCCCAAAAGGGGCCCGAGGCCCTGACCCCTGTCCTCACCAGCCCCCTGGTCCCCTGGAAGGGGACAGGAGGAGGAAGAGGGCCCTGCACACACCCACCAAGGGGGACCTAAGGACTGGGGCAGAGGATCTGGTCAGGGGACAGAGGAACCCCGGTCTTCCCCCAAGCCCCTCCCCTTCCCCTCCCCTGACCTCCCTCCTGGGCCGCACAGCCTGGGACTAACCATTCTCCTCTGAGCCTCAGTGCCTCATCTGCCCAATCCTGGCAGCCCTCCCTCACTGGGCCACCCCAGCAGGACTGGGGCCCAGGGACTACAAGGGCCTCCCCAGGCAGCCAGCAGAGGCCTGGCTCACGGTTAGCTTTCAGCTACCCAGGGCCTTCAATGACCGTAATTAAATCCCATATTTTAAAATCTTCCCTAACATGGCTCAGTCGGTTAAGCATCCCACTATATATATATATTTGTTAATATATATATATATTTGTTAATGTTTATTTTTTGAGAGAGACACAGCATGAGCAGGGGGAAGGGAAGAGAGAGAGAGAGGGAGTCACAGAATCCGAAGCAGGCTCCAGACTGAGCTGTCAGCACAGAGCCCGACGTGGGGCCCGAACCCACGAACCCTGAGATCATGACCTGAGCCAAAGTCAGACGCTTAACCGACTGAGCCACCCAAGCGCCCCTAAGCGTCTGACTCTTGATTTTGGCTCAGGTCATGATCTCACGGTTTGTCAGATGGAGCCCCACATGGGGCTGACAGCTTGGAGCCTGCTTGGGATTTGTTCTCTCTCTGCACCTCCCTGCTCACACGGTCTCTCTGTCTCTCTCTCAAAATAAATAAATAAGCATTAAAAGAAAAAAATCTTCCCTGACAAATAACAGTGAGGCCCCAGAGGGGCCCCTGCTTCTGTGGGAGCACCCGGATCCCTCGGTTCTGTCTCCAGCACAGCCCCGGGAGGGCAGCGGCCTTCTTGGCTGAGTGACACAGGCTCAGCCCCAGGGACACTGGGATGATGCAGGGTCTCCCAGGGAGCTCGGGGCTCGACAGCCATGACCCCCAGCCCCCAGGCCCAGGACGTCTCGGCTCCAGTGCCCTGCCGCTGGGAGAAGGTCCTGGAGCCCTGTCCCAGATGCACCCACGTGCACCCACAGGGGCACGGGACTTCAGCTGGGGCCCCCACCCTGAACGGCAAGTGCTGAGGGACAGAACCCAGGTGCAGAGACTTCCAGGCCAGATAAGGGCTGTTGAACCAAGGCAGCCCGCCACCCCCCACCCCACCGCAGGATCCCAGCACTAAGAACCTGGCAGGAAGCAGTCCAGGAATTACAAATCAGGCAAATCTGAGGGGATTAGGGCCAGGGCGGGCAGGAGCCCTCCCTTATGGAGTTTCAAATCCGAGTCGAGTGTCAGGGATTAGGAAAGGAAGACACCTCCCGGAAAGATCAGCGGATTCCTGGGTGAGCCCGGGCCTGGGCAGGCTGTGGGGGCAGGGTGTGTGCCAGGCTGGGAGGACAGTTGGCGACCACACAGACCCAGCTCTCCCTCAGAGCCCCAGGCTGGGTGGGGGAGACAGACATTCTACACCAACAGATAAGTGAGTGGGATGCTTCAGAGTGGGTGGGGAGGGCTTCTCAGAGGGCATGGCACTTGGGCAGACAATGGAGAAGTTGCTGCTTGACAGAGTTCAGGGGACCCTGCGCCTCACACAGAGGAGGCAGCAAGTGCAAAGGTCCTGTGGCTGCACTTCCCCTCTCAGGGCTGGCCAGGTGGCCTGGTGCTGGAGTAGGCACGAAAGGAAATGGCTGAGGGCAGGAGCTGGGTTCTGCAGGCCCTTGGGAGGCCGTAAGTGAGAGGGAAAGACGGGCAAATGTACCTTGAGAGGCCCGTGCTGGCAGTGGGGAGGTTAGGAAGGGGGCAGGAGGGAGATGGAATGGCCTGTAGTGGCTGGATTTGGGGCCGGCTTCTTGACGGGGAAAAGTGAAGCAGGGTCTGGTCTGAGGAGGCCCAGTCCCCATGATGTTGGAGCAAGGGGGTTGGAGACATGAGGGTTTTAAAGCAGGGACCAGAAATTCCAAATTCTGGTAGGAGTCCCCTGGAGAGAGGAGGGGGACCTCGGCCACAGATGGCCTCTCACCCTTCATATGGATCATGGAGCTTCCTTCCTTCCACCAGGTGGGCCCTGGGCCTCAACCCTCACCTGGGGAAGTGGATTTGTCCCCTGTCCCCGCCCCACGTGCCTCCGTGCTGGGTCTGGAGCCAGGGAAACCCTTGTCTCACCCCTGCCCCCGCCCCCCCCTCCCCGGATAATGCAGGATTTATTCCCGTGAGTTAATGCGGGGATTTGCAGACAGTGCTCCCACACTGATCTCCCTCGGAACCGCCAGGCCATCTGGGGTAGGAGACAGGGGCCTCCAGTCCCATCCGGTTCTTCAGACCAGCCCCTCCACCGGCCCAGTCCCCCGGGGACCCCAGAGGACGTGACACAGACACAGGTCAGCGTCCACTGGTCCCGGCTTTGTCTAAATGCCTCTGAGGGGCAGGAAAGGACTCCTCTCTTCCCCTCACACGGGGCCTCCCCGCGGTAGACAACTGGGGATCATTGCAGGAAAGTCAGCAGCAGCGGCAGAGACTCAGATCAGACCTCGGAGGCACTTACAGACAGGAGCAAGTTGAAAGCCACTCGCCCAAACTTTCAGACCTGCCCGGGCCCCCGGGCCCCGGGACTGCCTCAGTTACCAGAGTGACAACCACATGAGGAGGCGGTGGGGGAGAACAACCCAGAATGAGTGATGGTCGTCTCTGCAGGTCCCAGCCGGGCCCCACAGGGGCCACCCTTGCTGGGGTCCCCCTGCCCACCCACTGTTCCCCCATGAGCTTCACACACGTGGGGCCTGTTGCCCTCCAGAATCAGTGCTGGTCCAGGTGAAAGGAACGGGAATTAACTGTACTTATTTTCTCGTGTTTTTGGAGGGGAGGGGACTCCGTGAGGTGCCGGCTGTGACTGTGGCCCTCCACACCGGCCCCGTGGCTGCCCCCCTGCCTCGCACTCTTGTTCTGACACCTGTTCCCATTCGGGCACGGACCTCAGGGTGCCCAGAAGGAACACCAAGCCTCCCAAGCCCAAACTATTCCCTCTGTCCCTTGGACCTGTTTCTCCGCCTGCTCCCCCTCTCCCCCCACCCCTGCCCCCTGCGAGCCCCTCTGGAACAGGTCCCCGGGCTTCTCTGTCCTGGCCCTGGTGCCTCCCACATGCCCGGTTTCCACGCGGAGAAACAGCCTCAGAAGGGGTTGGGCTGGTCCATCGCAGCCCAGGGATGGGCACCACGGAGCGCCTGTGTGAGCTCAGCGAGCTCGCAAACACCTGAGACCCCAGACGTGACAGGGACCTCACGGGCCCTCAGGCCCACGGCAGGCACTGAGGGGCAGGCAGGCCGGCAACATGAAGTGGAAATGGCCGCGTCGGGGTGGGCCGGCAGCGCGTCCGTGAGACAAGGCGGCAGTGGGTCAGAGCTGGGGTGCGGGCAGGGGTGGGGAAGGGGACAGCGTGTGCCAAGGCTGGTCGTTCCAGGGAAGCAGGGGGAGGGGCCGGAATGGCATAGAAAGTCACACACCCCTGTTTGCTCACACCACCGCCTCTCACGTTTGGGGAAACCAAGGCGGGAGGCCCAGGGAGGACGCGAGCCCAGCCGCAGGCAGCACGGGGCCCTCTGCAGACGGCTGCCTGCTGGCCTTTCCCCCGGACGCTCCCTCCTCCCGGACACCTTCCTCTGTCCACTCCCACGTGTCAAGAGCTCCCCCTCCTCGAGGCCTCCACAAGCACCCCACGCCCTGGAAGGTGTATGCCCGCTTGCGCACGAGGCGGTGCCAGGGCGGCTCCGGTTCCACGGACACCCGTCGTCCCGTTCTCCGTGCCAGGTGGGGGCCGGGCCGATGGGCCCGGGAAGGGCTTCACAGGCAAGCAACAGCGAGAGCTCAGGGAAGTGGAGACACCCTGGTCTTGGGCAGGCGTGGGGGCTGGCGTGGGAGCCTGCACCTCAGAATCTCTTTCCGCTTGAGAGCCTGCACAGTGTGTGGACGCAGGCACCGTCAGGTCAGATTTCAAGGGGGCAAGTGTGGAAAAGCCGACCCAGAAAGGCTCCTCCGCCTTTTGCTCCGTGAGCAGTTGCACAAAAACTCACACACGCATAGAAGCATAGCAATGATCTGCAGCCCGCCTTCGGGTACCCCGATATCTCGAACAGTCTCCAGCAAGCCTTTTCCTTGCCGTGTCTTCCCGATGGGACGCGGCCAGAGGCTGGGCTACCAGCCTGCCCAGGTGCGAACCCCCAATTTGCCCCGATTCTTTGTGTAGCTTTGGGCAGGTGACTTAACTTCTCTGTGCCCTTCCCACTTTACAGCTGACACGACTGAATCAGTATTAGTAAGGTGCTGCCATGGCACCTGGGCCGCCCAGGGAGCCTCAGGAAGCTTGGGGTCTGTGTCCATACTGAATCAGCCCTCCACTAAGACATGGGGGGCTGTAGAGGCCCCACGGCATCCCAGATTGGAAATATCCTGTTTTCAATTTGACAGTGTCTCCCCTAGTCCCCATCCCCCTGCTTGCTCAACCCTATTTTACAGCTTATCTGCCCAGCCCAGACCACGTGGCCTGCCCAGATCCTCACAGGTGACCACGCTCCAAGTGGCACAAGCACCGGGAAGCCCAGCTCCTCCCCCTGGCATCCCCTCCCCCCAGGCTGTAAGCCGCCCCTTCTGCAGCCAAGAGGAAGCCCAGGGTCCCCCACCGCTGGCAGTGGGCAGGTGGTTGGTGGGGGGGGGGGGGAGGTTGGCTGCAGGCAGACGTGCTGGAGAAGACCCAGGGCAATGGCTACTTTCTGCAGGCACCTTCCCCTGCCCCCCCCCCCCACATGTCCCTGATGTCCCTTCCCAGCCAGCTGGCCAGGTCGCTGGAACGTGAGCAGAAACACTGACCCAAGTTCTCCCAGCCTGGACCACCTGCACGGAATGGGGAGCCCCTGTGCAGGTCAGGACCATCCAGATGCACCTCATTCGGACACCCCAGGTCCCCCCACCCGTGGCCTCTCCCAGAACTCAAGCCATTGGTCAAGGGTGTCTTCACCCCCCAGGGAAGGTCTGAAGAGTAGGCAGGTGGAATCCCAGTCTCTGTCCCTGACTTGTGTGCCCCTGGGGCCTCAGTTTCCTCAGCTGTCAAGCACTGGAGCTGCGGAAGGGTCAGAACAGGGGAGAATCCCACAGCCCCCTTTCCCAGCTCCGGACATCCGGGAGCAAGCGCGGAACAAGTTCCCGGGTGGGGGCGAGGGGCTCAGGCTCCGGGCAGGACCCAGAGCTTGATGAAACCCACGGTTCCGAGAGCGCCGTGGGCCGCTGTCCGTGGTGCTGAAGCCGCGCCCGCCCTGGGATTCGGCCCCGTGGAGACCCTCTGCGTGCCAAGTCACACCTCCCTGACGGCCACTTAACTTCACACACACACACACACACACACACACACACACACACACACACACCCCTGGGGACCCGCCTGCCCCCTAGATCGCTCGGCCCACGCCCCCTGCAGTCACATGCTCCCCATCACACACACAGCCTGCAGTGATATGCACGCTTCACGCTTGCAGGCCACAGGGCGCGCACCCAGGAATGAGAACCACAAACATACTCAGCCGTGACCCTGCGCTGGGCCTTGCTCTGAGCCTTTGCACCTATCAACCGCCTGAACACAGACAACGTCTACACACCCACTGACACATGGGCACGCCACCCAGTGGCTCCGGCTGCTGCGGCTCAGAGAACACAGCCTGGGGACCCCAGCACGCTCAGCGCCCTCTCCTCGCGCAATACCCAGGCCTGCGGACCGGAACGCGCCTCCCTGAGCTGTGGGGCGCAGGTGGAGACCTTGGGAGCGAGCCACGTTCGCTTAACCCCTTCTCCGCCGGCCTCTCCCAGGCACGTCCTTCCCGGGCGCCCTTCCTTCCTCCTTCCTTCCGCTCTGCCGCCTCCCCTGCGCCCACGTTCCCCTCTATTCGTCCTCTCCGCCCCTCCGCGCTCAGACCCTGGTCCTGCGGCTCATGACGCGCGCCCATCCCGCAGGGATGGGGATGTCAGGGCGCGTGGGAGGGGGCGCTCAGGGGTCACCGCGGGAGCCTGCGCGCGCTTCCCAGAGCCCCCCCACCCCCACCCCTGCCCCAGGGCGGAGCCTCGCGCGCCCAGGCCATCACGGGGCGGGTCTCGGACGCGCCCGAGGTCACCGAGGGGCCCCGAGGTCACCCACGGGGCGCGCAGCCCCGCCCTCCCCGAGGTGCTCCAAGGACGGCGCCCCCCTCGGCGCCCGCCGGGGCCACACCTGAAGTCGCTGTACGGGTGGATGATCCAGGCCCCCGCCGACTTGACGCGCTCCTGCTCGCGCTCCACGGCCTTCTGGCTGCCGAACATCCGCAGCGAGAACTTGTTGACGCCGGGCTGCAGGAGCGCGCCGAACTGCCGCTGCATGAAGCTGGCCTGGCTGCCGCGCGGCTCCCCCGCGGGGCCCGCCTCCTCGCTGCCCGCCTCATCCGCCGGCCCCGGCCCCGCGCCCGCCCCGCGGCACGAGAACGACACCTTGGACCCCCGCGCCGGGCCCTCGGGTGCCGCGGGGCTGCACTGCGGCTCGCCGCGCCCGCACTCGCCGTTCGGGCTGCCCTTGGCGGTGCTCGCCGCGCCCGGGGTGCCCGGGCGGCCGCACGAGCTGTCGCGGCTGCGGAGCCGGGCCCGCGGGCCGCTCTCGTCCGTCGCCTCCGGGGGCGCCGCCTCGGCCCGGCCCGGCTGCTGGGGGGGCGCAGGCCCGGGGCCCGGGGGGGGCGCGGGCGGCGGCGGCGGCGGCGGTTGCTGCTGGGGGGGCGCGGGCGGCGGCGGCGGCGGCGGCCCCGACGCGGGGGTCGCGCCCGGGCTCTCCCCGGGCCGCCCGCCGCCCCCGCGCGCGTCCATGGCGAGGCGGCGCCGGGCAGTGCGGAGCGGAGCCGCCGCCGCCGCCGCCGGCCCGAGCCCGAGGGAGGGGGGGGAGGCGGGGCCTGGGCTGGGGCGGGGCCGCGGGGGCGGGGCCCCGGGGAGGGGCAGGGGCAGGGGCGGGTTGGGGGCCCCGCCTCTGCCCGCGCCCCCTCCCGGCGTGCCGCGCCCAGACCCCCGCGCCAGGGAAACTGAGGCCGCGGGGTCGGTGACCGCCCAAGGGCACGCCGCCTGAGGCCTTGGAGACCTGCTCAGGCCTCGTTCCAGAAAGGGAAACTGAGGCCCGCGAGGCGGAAGGACACGTCCAAGGTCACTGAGCCCAGCCCCGGGGACCAGAGCCTCCTCCGCGCTCCACCTTCGCAAGGGATCTTCCCCGCGCGCAGGGTTCACCCGCCTGGATGCCACAGCCAGGCGCAGGGAAGCGAGACCGCCCCCGTGCCAGCCTCCTTCCTTTCTGTAAGTGAGAATTTCCGTAATAAGAAGGATGTTTTTAAAGGCCAGAAGGGCCTTGGCTTTGTAATTCGAGGGCCCTGGAAAGACCCGTGGGAGTGTGTTGTGTGCCGAGGGGCAAAATGGGGTCCATGCGGCCAGTCTCCAGGTCTTTCTCGCCTCCTGCGTGTGAAGAAAACTGTGGCCAACAGGAAGAGCCACCCATTGGTGTTGGCACCTACCCCCTAAAATCCAATGGAGGGCTGGGATCTCCTGTAAGGCTGGTGGGTCCCAGGATCATAGAGGGGAACTCAGAGTCCCTGCCCACTTCCCACTGATGCCCACATGGGAGTCCCACCCGACTGCCCCATTTCTCTGCCTCTTGGGCCCAGCCCCCACCTCTGGGGGGACACCTGAGGCTCTGTGCCGGGACCAGGAGCCAGGTTGGGGACTTACTTGGTGTTAAGTGACATGGGAGCACAGGCCCTAGCCCCTGGTCCCTAGCCCCTAGGCCCTCGTCCCTAGCTGGGCTCAACCAGAGTGGGGGAGAGGCGTCCTGAGAGGCAGGTGATGGAGGGAGACAGAGAGGAGAAGGCACGTCCTGGCCTCCGGGAGCCTCCAGCCTTCATAGCACTGTTCCGTGGGCACATCCGCCTGCTGGGATGTTGGGTCCATGAGAGCAGAGATGTAACTGTCCCTGAACAGGGTGGGTGCTCAGTGGTGATTGAGAGAGGGACTGAGCCGGGCCATCTTGAGCCCCCACCAGGCTGCCTCGAGCCCCGGGGACCCCGGTGCTTCCATGAGGCAGGCCTGGCCTCCCTGGGGTCACTGCCATCTTGCCTGTGGCCAGACCTACAGCCAGGCGGGTGGGCGGGCAGGGCTGCTCTCTGTCCTGAGGTGGTGGCGAGAAGATGGGCAGTAGGGTTGGCAGTGCCAGGCTGCGGCCCGCCCCGGGCAGATGTGTGCTCCAGTTGAAGGGGGATCTTTTATGCTCACCCTGGGAGCATGTCAGTCTGGGCAGGCCGCCAGAGCCCCAGGGCTTGTGGCTGAGAGCAGGAGGGAGGCGGACTGTGGCCCAGCCTGAGGACCCACCAGGCCTGGGGGTGGGAGAGGCAGGCCTGGACCTGGGAGTCGCCGGGGGGGGGGGGGTGTCCCGGCCCTTCCTGAGCCTTGGGGACCCTGTCCACAGGTCCCAACAACTCCCCTTCCTCCCACAGACTCCACCCTGGGCCAGATGGCTACCAGCGTGCGTCTCCCAACCCTGTCACCACCTGCCCAGGACAGAGTGTTCTTTGCATTCATTCAATTCATTGATTCAACAAATCTTCATTAAGCACTTGATCAGGGGCTGGAATTCAGAACTGATTCTCACAGGCCAACAGTTAAGCAGAGGGGACAGTCAACACAGTAAACATTACGTTTCATAGATAATTAGAAGGTGGCCAGTGCCACGCAACTCAGGCCAGGAAAGGGAGGAAAAAGGTGCCAGGGGGGTGGGGGGCGGGGGCGGCGATGTCCAGAGGCTTTCCTGAGGGAAAACCAGAAGGAAGAGAGGGCTGGTATCACGTGGACATTTGCGGGAAGAGTGTCTGAAAGGTGGCAAGGCCTGTGCAAAAAAGCCCTGAGGTGGGATGGTGCCTGGCTTGTGGGAGAAGAAGGGATATCAAGGACCCAGGGGGTGGGTGAAGATGATGAGGACGCTGAGACAGCAGTGGGTGAGGCAGGTCTGTTGCCTGAAACTGCTCTGGACTCCCCAGTGCCTTTGGAAGGAAACCCCAATCCCTCCGCACCATCCAGTTAGCCCCCCATCCTTCCTCACCATTCCTGGACTCTACGGACAGTGCCTCTGCTGCGCTGAGCCCTGGCACCGTCCCTCCTTCGGTGCTACCCCCGGCACGGGCTCTGGGGGCACCTTCGGACCTCCACTCAGAAGCCTGCTCCCTCTCTAGCTGGGGCAAGTCCAGGCTGGAGGCCCTGAAGCCCAGACAGTCTGGGCACCCTCCCTCTGAGTGAAAAATAATTTAAGAACAAGAAGACAAAACGAGGCCAGAGCTTTGGCAGGCCCCAGACCAGTGACTGTCCCGGAGTTTAAGCCTCAGGGGCTGCCGGACTCAAAGAATACTGAGATGTCTGATCAGACATGGGTGGCAGGACGGTTGGCTTAGGAAAGAGAGGGTGATGTGCCCCAGGTCTTAGAGCCACACATGCAAACACCATTGTGCTCTGGGGGTCCCGCCCAGAGTGGCAAGTGACCTCAGCTTCATGGTGTCTGCAGTGAGGATGTCCTCAGTTCTGCTAACCTAGGACTCAGCAGGGTTTTCCTTTCCTCACAGAGATCACTCTCCCTGGTGGATGGGGCGGGACAGCCAGACCTGATGACCCCCAGCACTTCTGTCCTACTTCGTTCCAGCTCTGTCTTCTGCTGCTGGGCAAGACCCCCAATCCCTCCCTTGCTGCCAACCGGTGTGAGACCTTGGGGTGCCCGCACCTTGGGGTGCCCTGGGTGGGGTGTCCCAGGGAGAGGATGCACAGCCCCCTCTGTGGGCCCAGAGATGCCCGTGGGGCACTTCCAAAGAGCACCGGCAACGTGCCGTTTCATCTAATGGACACCCCAGCCCTCTGCCCTTCTGCCCTCCCAGATTGGGACCCCGAGACACCAGTTCCTGAGCCTCCTAGCACTTGCCAAATATGAACCCATGGACTCTTGAGACTTGGCTGCTGTCACTTCTTCATCCCACTCTGGGGAAACTGAGGCAGGCTCCAGCAGGCTGTTAACAAGAACGCCCCCCAGCGGCACGGAGCGCACACTGCCGCGCTCATTAAATGCTTACAGATGGAGGGATGAATACTTAAGTACTTACAAAGAAAGCTTACCAAGCTGCTTGTGAGTGGCCCCAGTTTGGCTAATTACCCGTCCACGTGAGGGGCACCTGTGAGGGGAGGGTCTTTTGGGCTAGGAGGGCCAGAGAGGGCTGCTAAGGAGGCCGAGCCTCGCTCACCTTGCCACAGCACCCCCCACGCTCCAGGAAGCCCCGCTCCTGCCCCAGGCTCTGGCGGCCAGAAGCTCCCGTACGTCCCGTCTGGACCCAGTGCAGAGCGCGGCAGGAAGCAGATGGACAGGGCCCTGGCCTCCCGGGGGACACAGAGCCCGGCAACCCAGTGCGCACGTGTGCCTTCTGACTTCGGGCGAGGAGGGAGGCTGCACCTGAGCCCCGGCAGCTTCCCCAGCGAGGGGCCAGCTCGTCATCACCTCCTCCCCCGCCACAGCCCAGCCACGACACGGGTGCCCAGCCAGTGTTGCTTCGTGATCTCCACAAAGTGTGAGTGGTGGGTGCCCCCAAGGAACCCCAGGGTGCAGGGAGGCTGGGCCAGCTGTGTCCAGGGCCAGGCTGGTGCAGCCCCAAGAGCCCTCTGTAGAGGAGGGGCTCCGCTGGCCCCTAGAGCCTGCTCCATGGCAAGTGCGTAGCGCCCTCTGGTGACGGCCAGGGGGAAGGCCGGGTCCGCAGCTCCTCCAGCCCAGCGGGTTCAGCTCTTCCCGGTGACCTGGGGGTGGGAAGGGGCTGTATCACGGACACCCGTTCTGCCCACAGAAGCCCAGGGAATACTTGCAGCTGACAGTGTGGCCGCCAGAGCTCAGCGGGGCTGGGGGCACCCCGGTCAGCACCACTTCAGAGCCTGGAGTCTCAAACTGGCAGTTCGCGGGCCAGGCTTGACCTCGCGGGCGTCGTTACGCTGGAGTTTTTGCCCACATTGAAAATTAAGAATTTCACATGCAAGCCCCAATTTCTGGCTGCTCCGGAGACTTGGGAATAGCTGGCTCAGAGCTCCTTGGCCTCTGGTTCCTCCTGACCCCAGAGGGGAGGTATGGGATGACCACACTCCCTAGGAGTGGCTGCGGGGTCACTCCTCTGTACCAAGCAGGAGGCCTAGATGGCACGGGCCAGAGCCCCCAGGTTTGGCGAGGACGAAGCTCATGAGGCCCTACCTCCTGTGATCTGCTCCCATGGAGTGTTCCCCAGACCCTCAGCCCCACCCATGTTTGTTGCAGTTGTCAGGCTGGGCTGTGCAAACAGGGACTCCCTTTCTCCTGGGGGCCAGCTCAGAAGGGCCACCTCCCTACCACAGCACTGCCCTTCGGGGCTTTCTAGGCCTCAGTGGCCCCCCTTCAGCTGGACAAAGTCCCAAGGGGCTGGCTCCACTACGGACACCTGCTGGGATCCATCATGAGGGCCTGCCCCACCCCCTCACCTCCCACTCAAACCACAGGGAGCTTCCTGCCCAGGGCAGGTGGGTGCCAGGCAGCTGTGGGTGGGGGTTGTCTGTTCTGTCCTGGGGGGCCCATGGGAAGGATTCCCAGGTGCCCCTGTCCGGTCCTCTCTGACGGCAAGAAACAAACTCAGAGGGAAGGGCTGCTGTGTGGAGGGAACCAGCTGGTGAGCCCCTCCCATTCCCAGACCTGCCACAGGCCCGGCCCCTCTGCCCCCCCCCCCCATCTGCACCCCCCCACCCCTGCCCTGGTTCTCCTGCTGAGACCCTGGGCCGGCGCACACAGGAGCCTGGAAAGACGGACACGGGTCAGCCTTTATTGGTGAGCAGGCAGGTGGCGGGCAGGTCAGGACGCAGCTCTGGCAGGATGGCCGCCACACCACTCCTCCACAGCCAGGCGGGGATGTCGGGGGCCCTGCCTGCCTCGAGCTGTCCCCACACACAACACAGACTGGAGGCGACCCGGCAGCACAGACCTCAGACAGACAGGCAGGCACGATATGCTCCCACCACACAACCCGTGACTTTCTGCAAAGGGTCCCAACGAGGCCCAGCAGCCTCAGGAGGTAGAGCCCCACAAGAAGGCCAGTCTGCCCTTCATAACCCCCAAGGTGGGGTGGGATGCCGAGGGGATGGGCTGGGGGGACGGGAGGGACAGGTGTCTGCGTGTGTGTGTGGGGGGGGGGAGGACAGCGAGGGGACAAGTGGGCAGCGAGGGGATGGGCAGAGGGCACCAGTAATCTCACCGGAAGCTCATGGCTTCCTCAAGGCGCTCACAAAACATTTAAAAAGGAAAACCAAAACTCCTAAAGAATGGAATTCTACATGTAGAAAACCCTAGTTTAGTTTTAAAAAGGAAAGAAACGTGAGCTGACCCACAGCGTGGTCTGCTTTTGTGGGGCGGGTCTCCTTTAAGAGGAAAGAACGTGGACTCTGCGAACAGCAGTCACTGAGCTGCTCCGGACAGAGGCTGGAGGCCTGTGTGGGGGCAGGACAGACGCTCAGACAGCAGCCCGAAGCTGAGTGGGGGGGGGGTGGGGGGGGATGGGGAGGGGTAGTCCTCCCTCCCCTCCCCCCTGCCCCTCCTCACCTCAGTTGGCGTTCCTCTGGCGAACGTTCTTGCCTTTGTCGTTGATGTGCCCGCTGCTCTTCCTGGGGAGGGACAGAGGGCTGACGGACGCTCGGGAAGACACAACGGTGTCCCTGCTCCCACCCACCACGTGCAGGGTGCAGGCTATCCAGGCCAGCAGCCCCTCCAGGCCCTGCCCGGGGAACACTGCCTGCCTGCTAGCCCAGCAAGGCCACGACTTACAGAGGAGCGGAGCCGGTGTCCTCATCTGTGCAGACGCGCGGCCACATGTAGAGAGAGGACAGGCCATCAGGAAGTGTCCGGGACAAGGCCCCTCGTGGGCTGGCACCGGTCCTGCTGGGCGCTGCCCTCAGCACGTGCATCCTCAAAATGAGCTGTCTGGGGTCATGGCCCAAGGGGTGCCTGGGAGCCCTGCCCGCTCCCCACAAACTCGGCCCGCAGGAGCCAGGCAGGGGCCAAGCTCAGCTTTCCTGAGCTCCGTCACGTGCAAAGTCAAGAGCATGCTTGGTGCCTACAACCCTTGGGCCCTCAGCAGCCGCCATGGGCAGGGGCAGAGCAGCCAAGAGGACAGCCACTCCCCTCGGAGGTCACCCACCTGCAGCCGAGTGAGGGAAGACAGCGGGGCAGACCAGGCAACAGGCGAGCAGACCTCCAGCCGGGGACCCGTTTGACCCCACAGCGCCCTCCTCTGTCCCGCACTCCCGGACAGTGGCCTGCCCCCACCTCCCCCCCCCCCCCCGCACAGCGAGCAAAGGGCCTGTGGGCTCACCGTCCAGGACCTCGTCCGGCTTCCGTCGCTTCTCATAGATGAAGATCACAGTGACCAGCACCAGCACCTCGGCCACGATGCCCAGGAACGGCCAGAGGGCGGCAAAGCGGTTTCGCACGCGCAGCGTGACAACGGCCTGGCTGGTGCCCTCCGAGTTGGTGCCGTTGCAGGCGTACCTGCCGGGGTCCGTCTCCAGGTCCAGGCTCAAGATGTGCAGTTCCGTCTTCGTCTCCGAGGACACCACGAAGAATTTGTTCTGGGAGCTGTTGCTGATGACCTGGGGGTGGGCGGACTTTGTAGGGGCTGGGGCCGGGGCGGAGGCCAGCTCTTCCCCCGGCAGGCGTGGGCCTCACCTGGTCACCAGAGCTTTCCATCTTGTACCACACCCAGTCGCTGACCGGGGGGAAGGAGTCAGACTTGCAGCCTAGCACGACCGACTCCCTCTCGGTGGCATGCTCGGACTTCTTCACGGCCTTGATGTTGGGGAGCCCTACAGGGGTAACCGAGCAAGGCAGGAGCCTGAGCCCATGACCCTGGAGGAGGAGCTGTCCCTCTCTGGGGGGTCTTTCCGGCCCCCGCCCCAGACGCCCCCGAGGGCCCCCAGAGCTCACCCTTCACCTCGATGCTGGTCTTGCCTGCTTGCTCTGGGAGGAAGACGCACCAGTACTCACCAGAGCGGTCATCCAGGTCCACCCTGCAAACGGACGCGCAGCAATGAGCAGGGCTCGTGGTGGGGACGGACGCCATCCTGTCCTCGGTGAAGTTCAAACCTCTGCGAGCAGCAGGGGACTCCCACCGGGGGCAGAGCAAGGCCACACTCGGGAGTCCCTGCAGGGCACGAGGGCACAGGCTGCCCGCTTCCCGTCAGGGAGAGACGAGGAGGCATGGGTGGCAGATGGAACCGGCCCCCCCCACTGACTGACCCGGTGCCCAGTCACCCCTGAAACCAGACTCTGGTTCTGGAGCTGGCTCAGGCATCGACTAAGACCAAGGCTTCAGAGCAGGGTGGCACAGAGGTCCCAAGGCCTCAGGGAGCCAGGTGCTTGGGGATTCCGGGCTGGGAGACCCCAGGTCTGCCTGCCCTCCTCAGCCGGCACCCCGGAGAAAGAAGGGAAGGGTCTTGGAGTCCAGCCTTACATTCAGCAGCCAGGGGACCCTCGCTGGATGCCAGGCCTTGGCCACCTCAGACCCCAGAAGCCTGGGCTTCTCACACTGAGGGATCTGAGCAGAGCTTGTGTCTAACGTCTGTCCAAAGCAGGCCCGCCGACTACAACCCCAGTTCTGATTGACCAGAGAGGCCGTGAGCAGCAACACGGTGTGGGAGCAGGGGCAGGAAGGGGCCTGGGGGGTGACGCCTGCAGGCTGAGATGGGGCCCGGTGTGTTTGCGGGCCCTGAGGCAGGCCCCACTCACTCATACTCTGTCTTCAGGTCGGGCAGCGCGTCTTCCTTCAGCACCTTGCCCGCCTTCACCCAGCGGTGGCCGATGATCTCAGTGGTGCTGTGGTTCAAGGCACAGGTAAGGCGTGTTTTGGAGCCAGCATCATCTACAGATGTCCAGATCCCGCTCCCTAGGTGGCCACAGGAGAGAACATTGGCAAAAGGTCAGGGAAAGAAAGGACCCAAACCCAGGACCCTGAACCACCTGCCCACTTGTCCCTGTGGCAAGCGTGCAATGGCCCGGACACCCCAGGCCATCCACACTGTCCTGAGCCGGCCCAGAGGAGAGGAGTCCTGAATCACACCTGGCTCCTTCTGGAAGGACACCTTCTGTGGAGTTAAAGGAGCCTGGGGTCTGCAGAGCTACTGCTGCAGAGAAGAGGGCTCGATGAAGGTTCTGTCGGGAAACATTCTAACCAGCTGGGCCTCAGGTGTTGGAAACAAAAGCCAATAAGGGCCCCAGAACCTGGCCAAGACATGGACTGCTGGGTCCAGCCCAGCACAGACCTGAAATTCCTTTTGTGTTAAAAAAGTTTTTTTTTTAATGTTTATTTATTTTTGAGAAAGACAGACAGACTGTGAGTGGGGGAGGGGCAGAGAGAGAGGGAGACACAGAATGAGAAGCAGGATCCAGGCTCCGAGCTGTCAGCGCAGAGCCCGACGCGGGGCTCGAACTCACGAGCTGTGAGATCATGACCTGAGCTGAAGTTGGACTCTTTTTTTTATTTTCTAATTTTTTTTAAGTTTTATTTATTTATGAGAGAGAGAGAGAGTGAGTGGGGGAGGGGCAGAGAGAGAGAGAGAGAGAGAGAGAGAGAGGGAGAGAGAATATCCCAAGCAGGCTCCACACTGTCAGCATGGAGCCTGATGCGGGGCTTGAACTCACACACCGCGAGATCATGACCTGAGCTGAAACCAAGAGTCGGACTCTTAACTGACTCAGCACCCCCAGGCACCTCCGAAATTCCTCTTTTAAAAGATAAATCTGGGGTACCTGGGTGGCTCCATCGGTTGGGCGACTGACTTCGACTCAGGTCATGATCTCATGGTTCAGGAGTTCGAGCCCCGCGTCGGGCTCTGTGCTGACAGCCTGGAGCCTGGAACTTGCTTCAGATTCTGTGTCTCCCTCTCTCTCTACCCCTGCCCTGCCCTGCTCACATCCTGTGTCTGTCTCTCAATAATGAGTAAATGTTAAAAAAAAAAAAATGTTAAAAAAAAAAAAAGATAAGTCTAAGGGCGCCTGGGTGGCTCAGTCAGTTAAGCCTCTGACTTTTGATTTCAGCTCAGGTCTCACAGTTGGGGAAATGAAACACCACACAGGAGTCTGCGCTGACAACACAGAGCCTACTTGGGATTCTCTCTTTCCCTCTTTCTGCCCCTCCCCTGCTCATGCTCTCACTCTCAGAATAAGTAAACATTAAGAAAAAAAAATTAAAAGAAAAAAAAAAAGATAAATCTACTGGGGGTACCTGGGTGATTCAGTCAGGTAAGCATCTGACTTCTGATTTTGCCTGAGGTCATACTTGCACAGCTCAGAGGAGTTCGAGCCCCATGTCGGGCTCTGTGCTGACAGAGCAGAGCCTGCTTGGGATTTTCTCTCTCTCAAAATAAACATAAAAAAAAAAAAAAGTTCTTCTCCCTCTGCCCCTCCCCTGCTCACATACTCTCTCAAAAATAAATAAACAAATAAATAAACAAGTGAATCTAGCACAGTCCCAGCCGCCATTCCCTGGAGGCCCCTGCAGAACCCCCCAACCCTCCTCCCATCAAGGCAGGGCCATCCGAGGTGGGCACCTCCCACCGGGGCAGGGCCTGCTGGCTCCAGCTGCCCCGTCCTGAACGGCACCTTCTTCCGGAAGGTCAAGAGCGCACCCCCACTCGCCACTAAGCCTCTCTGTAGGCACAACCAAGGCACTGCTGGTGGACTCCCAGGGCCTGGCCCTTCTGTTCAATTTCCAACTAGGCAAACCTCACCACTGGCTTGAGATGTTCTCTTTAGGAATCAAAAATCACTTAGAACCAGGGGCGCCTGGGTGGCTCAGTCGGTTAGGCGTCTGACTTCAGCTCAGCTCATGATCTCACAGTCCTGGAGTTCCAGCCCCGCGTCAGGCTCTGTGCTGACAGCTCAGAGCCTGGAGCCCGCTTCTGATTGTGTCTTCCTCTCTCTGCCCCTCCCCCACTCACGCTCTGTCTTAAAAATAAATACTAAAAACATTAAAAAAAAAAATCACTTAGAACCAGACGGTAAGAAGCCTGCTGAGGCAAGGAGGCTTGAGCCAGGGAGGGCTGCCCTCCAGGGACCAGAGTTCAGGGAGAGAGACCGTCAGGCGCTCAAGGGGACCCAGGGTCGAAGGTGAGGGGCATGAAGCTATGAGAACGAACCAGGAGGACCCCCCCCACTTCCCTCCACACCAGACACTGGGCATCGGTGAAGCGGCAGACCCATCCTTGTGCACGCCAGAGCCCCATCCCGGGGCTCAGGGCAGGTGTCACAGGGACGCTCTGGTGCCATCATCCTGGAATTCCACATTGTCCCCAGCTCGCCTCCCCGCCTCCCCGGTGACATATGCCCCAGAGGCGTCCCTTCTAGAAGACCACGCCCAGATGATCTGGGCACAGAGATCCATCCCGGGGCTATTGGCAATAAGCTTCTTTTCCATCCAGTCTGCAGGGAGACGCCTGCAGCACAAAACCGGGTGAAAAATCGGAATGGGAGACTGTGTTCAAAAAGCCACAGTGCGAAGGAAGCAGCGACAAGAAGCAGGCTCTCCCGTCCAGAGACCGGGTCGGTCATTAAGAAAATTTAACCTGACCCAAAGGGCAGCAGGCAAGCTTTACTGGAGAGAGATCACTGAACCCTCCCCTCCCCTGCCCTGCTACAGACTGGCCACAGGCAGGCACTTCCAGTCTGGGGAGCGGTGGCCTCTTTGTGTGGAAGAGGCAGGACCTGAGGCCAGCGGAGGGCAGGACACAAGGTCTCAGGACTCTAGACGGGCAGGGGAAGAGGCAGACAGCTCAGCAGCAGCCAGACAGGAGCTACAGGGAGGCTCCTCTCCGCTGCCCTAGGCACTACCCACCCTTGGCGCGTGCACGCACATGCAGCACACGCACACAGCACCACACACACACGCACGCGTGCACACACACGGGGGTGGTCACGGGCGTGCACACACACACAGCACGTGTATGCACGCGTGGACACATGGGTTCAGACACATACACACGACACGTGAGTACAGACGTATACACGTGTGTGCAGACACACACCCAAAGCACACATAGGGACACGTGCGTGCACACACTTACGGCTTCAAGTCCGTATCGGAGGGCGCGGGCTACTGCTCTGGGGCAAGGTGGACCTTCATGCCTGCCCCTGGGGTGGCCCAAAGCCCATTCACAGGACTCAAAACAGGCACAATCCCAAGCCGGCAGAAGGGTGAAGCTGGGGCTCTGTGGCTGCCCTGAGCCCTCTGTGGCTGTGCTGTCTCTTCAGAAGGATCACCTCCCGGCAACCCACATTTCTCAGGAGTCAAGATTTCCCAAGATTGCAAAACCCAACAGCCGGTGCAGAGCCGGGAGGGTGAGTCAGGGCAGGAAGTGAAGCCAGAGAATGCTCTCCTCCTAGCCTCGCGTCTGTGCCCTTGTCCCCTCACCCAGAGGCTGCTAGAAAGGTCAGTCCGATCTTACCCAGCCGCGCCCTGCCTCCCTGGGAGAGAAAGAAGTCGCCCAAAGGCCACAGGCCTGAGGGCCACTTCCACCAGCGGGAGCAGTGAGGGCCGGGGCACAGCTTCCCCCACCCTGCCTCCCTCCTCCCTCGTCCGAGGAACCACAGGCTGACACCCCTGCCCTGACCTGAGGGTAGCACACAGCAGGGAACTGAGACACGCCCCACCTGGCCCAGCAGATTGAGGGGGGAGGGCACCCGCGGAATTCACAGGGACCCTAAGGGCCACAGGGACAGGAAGGAGGAACAAGGGAGAACATTTGACCCCCCCCCCCATTTTGGCCATGTGACTGTGACCCACGTTCTCAAGTAAAGTCACCTTCATCTAAAAACAGCCACCCCTCCTCCCTGACCTCAGGCTGCTGGGCAGGGCACAGGGCCAGGCAGGCCTTATGGGAAACAGCCCACGAGCTGGGGATGAGACTGAGGCTCCCGGCACCCACCCTCCTCCCCACCCAACTCAGCAGCTCTACTCAGGTAGGAGGAGCAAGAGAACATTTCTGGGATGCCAGGGGTGGGTTCTGGGCCTCTCCACCCTCCCCTCCCCTCCATCTGGCCAGGAGGCCGCTCCTGCTCCCTTCACCTGAGGCTCGGGCCAAATCACCAGCCCGCAGGACCCAGCTAGCAACCTGGTGCCCATGTGTGCCCTCCCAACCTGGTGCACCAGGACAGCGGGGCCCTGGACAGTCCCAGGGAGAGCAGGGGTCCCCCTGGCAGAGCTCCTGAAACAAGTTTCTGGGGAGCTAGCTGACCCAGCCACGGGAGGTGAACACGGTCACTAATTCACACGTCCCAGCAGAAAAGGGACGCATGGTATTTGTGAGGGTCCCCGGGAAAGGTGACAAAGTAAAAAGGTCCCAGGTGGATTCAGACACGGCACAGACACACCTAGACTCCCCAGCACACACACCCTACGCGAGACGCAGGGCTTCCAGCTACAGCTTCGGTGCCTGGTCCCAGGAAACAGGTGAAAAGGCGCTAACCCAGGGCATCCCCCTGACGGGAGGAGCAAACGCAGAGACTTCCTTACCCCCGCCCCCCCGCCGCCGTCCCCGGGGCCGTCCGTGGCCACCTCCCGCCAGGGAGAGCTATTCCTGAAGGGCTCCAGCGGCCAGGGACCCGCTGGCGGGCAGTGAGCCATGTGCACGCCAGGCGCCAAGGCCTTGCCCAGAGGCGTTCAATGAACGGCCGTTCTGATCATAAGGAAGAGGAAAGAGGCCAATTGAGCTCCTGAAGTGGGTCAGGAGTAAGTGGGTGAAGCTCCCACAAGAGGCAGCTCCTCCTGCCCCCCACCCCCAGCAGACACCGTGACCCTGCACTCCTGCCTCCCCAGACCCTTCTCTGCACTTTGTTCCCTACATGCCCATCACTATAAATCTTTAACCCAGAACAAAACGGGAAGTCTCGATCAAGGAAGAAAATTTCTATCAGGCAAAAGAGAGGCTGTCCCGCTTTCCCCTGAAAAATACGCTTTGATCCATTTTCCCCTGAGCGTTCTCTACACGGTGCAGACCTCCCAGAAATAAGTGCTGTTCGTGACTCCGTTAAAAACACCCTCTCAACACATCCTGCCCAGAACTGGGCTGCCAAAGCGACCTCACGGTGACCTTGGAACACGTCCCCTCCCGCCCTGGGCCTCAGTTTCCACTCCTGTTAGAGGAGGGTGGACCAGCTGCCACCTCATTCTGTGGCCTGGAATCAGACAAAACCAAAGGAAGCAGAGCGTGCTGGCTTCCTGCCGGAGGTTTCAGCGTTTGGGCAAACACCAGGGGGCAGGTGCCTACCCAGAGCCAGACATGGGACCTAAATCCTGGGAAGAATGACAATCCCTTCCTGTGCCAGACAGCCCACCGGCTTCAGGGGCGGGCATTCCTCAGTCCTTGGTTCCAGCGTCCACGTGAGGGCCTGTGGAGGCGGCCACCGCTCCAGGCCGCACAGGCTTCGCCAGGGCTCGCGGGATCCCGGGGCCGCGCCAATGCACCCCGCGGTGGCACTGGCACGCCGCGGGCGCGGACCCCGCCGGTTGAGAGGGGGCCGCTCCTGGACTCCGGCCCGGGCCTCCGCCGCCGGACGCGGGGACGGCGGAAGGGCGGGGCTCCGCCTCCAGACCCCACCCCAGGTCCCGTCACCCAGGGGTCAGGCCAGCCCTCGGACCCCTCGCGTTCCCCGGCCGCCGGGGTTTAGGGACTCCACCTGCAGGGCCGCCTGGCGGGCCCCCGCTGCCGCGGCTGAGCCTCCACCCGCGCCGGGCAGGACCCTCACCTGCTCCCGAGCCGCCCTCGGCGCTCAGCAGCGCCAGCGCCAGGACCACGAGCTGCCGCACCGCCATGTCGCCCCCGTCCGTGCCGTCCCCGCCACCAACCGCCGCCCGCGGCACTATAAGAACGGGGAGGGGCCGGGCGCGCGCGCGCAGGGCAACGTCGCGGGGCGGGGCGGGGCGGGGGCGCGCACGGCACGCCAGCCGCCCCCTGCGCATGCGCGCGGACGCACATACGCACGCGTCGGCCCGAGCGGGCGCTGCGGCGGTGCCACGTGACGCTGGCGGCCACGCCTCACGGGCTAGGGGCGTGGTTTCGTTGCTAGGAAACGGGGGCGGGGCCTGCGAGGGCTGGGCTGGGCCCCGCCTCTGTTTCCTCAGCCTCTCGGAGTGTGATGACAGAACAGGTAAGTGCGTGCTCTGTAGAGGTTAAAATACTCGCTTTATGTTATGTGCATCTTACCACAATACGGAAAAGAAACAAAGCGTTAAGGGAGGCGGTGGGGATCCCTGTGAACAGGTGCGATGTGTGCCTTGGGCTGGGGTGGGCTGCCAGATTTAGCAAATAAAAATACCTGGATGGCAGTTAAGTGTGGATTTCAGGTGGAGAGCCAGTAATTTCTAAATGTAAGTATCCCGTGCAACATATGGACGTGGCTGTGCAAGAACATTCGCTGTTTATCTGAAATTCACACCAACTGGCTGTCCTGTATTTTGTCTGGAAAACCCATCCTGAGGTTCCCCATGCTTTACGACAAATACTTTTTTAATTTTTTAAGATTATTTATTAAAAACTTTTTAAATTTATTTACTTATTTTGAGAGAGAGCGAGCGAGAGAGAGAGAGAGAGCACTAGCAGAGGAGGCGCAGAGAGAGGGAGAGAGAGAATCCCAAGCAGGCTCTGAGCTGTCAGTGCAGAGCCCGGTGTGGGGCTTGAACTCACAAATCATGACCTGAGCCAAAACCAAGAGTCGGGGGCTTAACTGAGACTGAGCCACCCAGGTGCCCCTATTTTTTTAAGATTTTATTTTTAAGTAATCTCCACGCCTAACACGGGGCTTGAGCTCATGACCCTGAGATCAAGAGTCGTATGCTCTTCTGACTGAGCCAGCCGGGCGCCCCCACAGCAAATACCTTGTTAAATGACAAAATAATTTCAAAAAACAAAACAAAACAAAACAGGTAGTCTATTGTTCATGATCTTGGGTTAGGCAGTAGTTTCTTACTTGTGACACGAAAAGCCTGAGCAACAATAAGAAAATAGATAAATAGGATTTCATCAAAATTAAAAACTTTGTGTTTCAAAGAACACCAAGAAGGAAGTGAAAAATCAACCCACAGTATGGGAGAAAACACTGGGAAATCATAGATCTGATAAGAGACTCACATCCAATATAAAGAACACTTACAATTCAATTTAAAACAAGTACAAATAGGGGTGCCTGGGTGGCTCAGGTGGTTGAGCATCTGACTTCGGCTCAGGTCACGATCTCGTGGTTCATGGGTTTGAGCCCTGCGTTGGGCTTGATGCTATCAGGACTGAGTCTGCTTCAGACCCTCTGTCCCCCCTCTCTCTGCCCCTCCCCTGCTTTCTCTCTCTCTCTCTCTCTCTCTCTCTCTCTCTCTCTCTCTCTCTCTCAAAAATCAGTATCAAAAAAAAAAAAATGGATGAAGGGTCTGAATACAACGCTTCTCCAAAGAAGACCTACAAATGGACAACAAGCCCATGAGGAGACGCCGGCCATCGTGAGCCATCAGGGAGTGCCGGTCACAGCCAGGTGGGGCACCGCGTCCCTCCTGTGCATCCTGATTGTTTTCAACTGGATATTTAAGAGCCGCAGATACCTGAGATGCTCTGAAAAGTCGAGCAGCAGTTACCCTTTTGCAAGAAACATTCACATTCACAAGGGAAAGTCCCTGTGTCAGGGTGTGTCCCTTCAGAAACCTGTAAGGAGGGGAGGCAGGAGTTGAACGTGCTGCAGCCTTGCCCCCGTCTACCGTGCGGTTCCGGGTCACCTCCCATAACACACTCCCCACCCCCAGCGTCATCTTTGGCTTTCTCTGAAGGTGATGGCTTCCGTACTTCTGAGTGTCACTCGGTTTTCGCGACTGTCTCCCATTCAGTACATGTGTTACTAAACTTCTTCTGCTTGTTTTTCTCCTGCTCATCTGTCTCACATCCATTAATCATTGGAGCAGCCAAAGCACCTGAAAGGGAAGCAGGGAAACTTTTCTGCCCCTTGTGGGTAAAGGGAGGGCTGCTCTAGATTGGAGCCGCTTCTTGAAGGCTGTGCTGTTCAGAGAGGCAGCAGCCGCGGGAGGTGAGCTGCAAGTCTGAGAACAGCCGGTCGGGAGTGGGGAGGAGGCAGTGTCGGGGCTCAAGGGCTACGTGCGGAATGAGGCGGAAAGCAGCCAGCTGGCTTCAAAGTCCCTCTGGCCTGGATAGAATTCCACGGCCCCCTTTCCTGCCCTCCCTGGGCTGGGCTGAGGACACATCTCGTGGGAAATATTAGGGCCACCAGGCAGTCTTTGCTTTTGTTTATAAAACCAAGCTGTGTCCTCTCCAAGGCCCAGTTTTCTGGTTCCCTCTCTGGAAAGTCTTCCCTGTCTCCTCCCACTGGTCAGATGGATCCCTTTGCTGCTCAGTCCTGGCCCCACCTGGGGCAGGAGAAGCCTTCTAGGGCCACTCCATTGTCAGATTTAGCAAATAGAAAGGCAGGACACCCAGGTACATTTGAATTTCAGATTAAAAAAAAAAAAAAGTGATTTTAAAAGTATTAGTCTATCCCATGCAGTATCTGGGGTAGACTTATGCTAAAATGTATCTGTTCTATATCTGATCTGCTCAAAAGCAGCCCAGCTTCATCACCCACTGTCATTTCCCTCATTTGCACTGGTCCCTTCTGTGACCTCGTGTCCAACCCACCTGTGTGTGAGAGCAGGGACACAGGGTACCCTCCTCACTCCGCGCCCCCACCCCTGGCCTCTAGGCCTGCACCCTCACTGGGACGGTCCCAGGTTCCGGATCTGGACGTCTTCCTCAGACAGAAAGGCAAGGAAGCAGCCCAGCTCTCTGGCCTGTTTCTGCAGCTTTGCTCTGTGCAGCAGCCGGGCTGGGGGTGCGAAGAAGGCAAGGAGCCCGTCCTCTGATGCAGCATCTCTGGAGACCCGCAAACCTTGCCCCTGCCGACCCCTCAGGCCTCACTGGCCCGTGTCCTGCCTCGGAGTCCTGCCGTGTGGTGTGGTGCCGCTGGCTCCCTCCCTGCACCCCAGTGACCACCAGACTGTCCCGGGCAGCGTGTCTTCAGGACCTCAGCCCCAGCATGCCACCCCTGCCCCATCACAGGACACGGCGTCTGCTCTGGTTCATTTGCCTTCTGCTTTTTCTTCCAAAACCTCTCAGGGGCGCCCAGCCAGCTCAGTCAGAGGTGTTTGCAGCTCTTCACCTTAGGGTTGTGAGTTCAAGCCCCACTTTGGGCTTAGAGGTCACTTAAATAAACGTAAAAAACAAAACAAAACAAAAACCAACCCTCAAACTCATAGATGAGGAGATGACATCAGACTTTCATTCTGTTACCCATCTGTCCACTGCTAAAATGTTTCGGCTTAGTTTTTTATGTGCATTTTCCCGAAAGGGGGAGCTTTGAAATCCACCCCCTCCAGGCAGTGACTGAAGGAGGACAGGGCAGGTCTTATTCTGGTGTTAGGGAGCCCTGGGAGGGGTTTGAGCCAGGGCGGCCCGTTCCTCTGTTGTGTTCTAGGGAGACATCAGAGCCGCCCAGGGGAGAGGGGCCTGAGAAGAGGGCCGGCAGCGGGCAGGGCAGGCCCTATCCTACGGCTGACATCCGGACGAAAGGGTTATTCTGGCACAGACCCAGAGCAGGGGCCATGTGATCATGGGGGCAGACTCGGGATTGACACAGCCACAAGCAAGGGAGACCTGGGGCCTCCAGGAGCTGGAGGAGGCAGGAAGGACCCTCCCCGCTGGAGCCCTTGGAGGCGGGGAGCCCAGCCCACCTCGATCTCTGACTTTTGGCCCCAGGATGTGGGAAGATAGAGTCCCATTGTTCTGAGTTCCTGCTGTGTGGCTTTGATGCCCTAGATCACACTATGTCATCAAAGCATCAGAGACCACCTTGGGCGGGTGCTGAGTCCCCAGGCAGGCAGGGTGGGGCACCTGCTTATTCCTGTTGGTGGCCTCCCGTTCACCTGGGGGTCAGTTGGGGGGGGGGGGGCGGGGGGAGGAGCCCTGCTGGGCCAGGAAGGAACAGCCAGGCGGGGAGATAAGCCTTCTCCCGGGACAGCAGCAGGCAGGCCTCCCCTAATCTGCAGCCAGATGGAGCCATGCCAGACCCCTGACGAGGCTCGAGGCCTCGGCGCGAAGGAAGAGGAGGCTGCTTGGTGCCTGGGAGCACACCTCTAAATGCAGTCTCACCTGAGGATGTCTGTTGAAGAACAATAAAAACCATAGCTTCCTGCAAAACCAGTGGGGACCTCGGTCCTAATGGGCGCGTGTGGGCAGACAAGTGCTTCAAGGCAGTTCACAGCAGCCAATGAAACAGCCCCAATGTCCATCGGCAGGTGGATGGACACACACAAAAGGTGGACGTCCACTGCGAAAGGTTCATGCCCCTCAGGTGCGAGCAGGAGCCAGGCGCCCACCCCCGCTGCCCCACGGACAGACCCTGAACACACGACGCTCAGGGAGGGAACCAGACGCGAGGTGCCACACGGGGGTGTGAGTCCATGTGTGTGAAACGTCCAGAACAGGTTCATCCACGGACGGAAGGGGGTTCGTGGGGGAGGGGCTGGGCGGTGGGGCGTGACTGTGTGGGGACAGAGTTGCTTTCCGGGGAGATGGAATGTTCCAGAGGTGCTGGTCACACAACCCGCTGAATGTACGAACACCCACTGAATTACACACTCTGGATGTTCAGCATTTGCAGGCCCGGCCCCGAAGCGCCCTGGTGGGGGCCCACCCCGGAGGGTCAGCACCCAGCCTGCTATGTTGCACTGGGCTCCTGTGGACACTGGGGCAAGGCCAGGAGCCTCTGGTCCTGCTACAGGTGACAGGAAGGGGTAGGTGAGTGGGGATGGGGGGAGGAGAGCAGTGGAGGATGGGAAAGCTGGGGGAGGGGGTCCTGGGATGCAAGCTGTTACCCCTCCAACCTGCCCCCAGCACCTTGAACATCTTGAAGGTGTTCTCCATACTGGAGGCCAGTTGTACTCTGGGTGCTGGGCCGTGGCCCTGATGCTGCGCATAAGGCTGCTCTTGTGTCCTGGGGACGCCCCGCAGCCTGCAGCCCCCTCCTGGCTCCTGTCTGGCCAGTCTTCCCCTGTTCCCACCGCTGCCCCGAACTCCAGAAGGCGTGTGTCCCAAAACGCCAAGCCCCTGGCTGGGTTCCCCTCGTCAGAGGCTCCGGCCTTGCCCCGTGCGTGGGCTCTGCCTCAACCAGTGATTTGTCCAGAGGCCAGCATGAAACCTAGGCTGGGTCCAGCGGCACTAGAAACAAGCGCTTTCCATGGGACCCGAGGGGCAGCCATCCTTGCCGCCGGGAGAGAAAGCCTTCATGATCCCACGGCTGAGAGGCGGCAGGTTCGTGAGGACCTCTTGTGAGCACTGGGATCCAGCTGTGCCTGACGCTTGTGTCTTCCCAGACTCTGCATTACAGGAGGCAACAGGGGCCTTTTGGTTACCCGAACCAGTGTAGTCTGGGGTCTTTGGTGCTGGCTCCAGGGTGGGTTTATCTGGGGGCTTCACCATGGCATGCAGGCCCCAGGTTCCTCTGGTGTGGACTTTGCCACCCTCGTGGGTCAGCTCTGCCCCTGTGGCTAGGTGGGAGGCACAGTCCTGAGCGCATGAGGACTGCCCCCTAGCTCTGCACAGGCGGGCTCTAGCTTTCTGCAGCGAGACCAGTATGGGCGAGGAGTGGGGGGCAGACCCTGTGGTGATGTGAATCTCAAGGGTGTTGCCCCTGGGGAGAGAGCCAGGTTAGGGGCAGGGGCCCCACCCCCTCCTGTGACGTTGCTACCTCAGCTCCGAGGCCCCAGACACCTGATGTTACTAGCCTAGCAGTGGCCCCAAGTCCCTGTTTCCTGAGAGGTTCAAGTTGACAGTCAGGGGCCGTCCCCATCTTGCTCTGGCTCCCACTCACCTGCACACAGGCCCCCAAGGCCAGCAGAGGGGCTACGGGCTCCCGTGGTGCTCAGGAAGTCAGCTCAATGAAGACCATGGTCTGGAACCTCTTCCGTGGGGATTCTCCAAAGCAGCTCTCACCCTCTGGACTTGCCGTGATTAGCCTGTCAGCCTGGGTGGGCCCAAGGTGACAGGAGCACACCTGAGAACGAGGGCCACTCAGTGGAAGCTGAGCCTGGCAAGTGACGGTTTCTTCTTGCAGCTCTAGCGGATTAACGGATTACCACACATCCAGGGCCTGAAGCCACACAAGCTTATTCTTTAACAGCTATGGGGCCAGAAGTAGGAAACGGGCCTCACGGGGCTAACGTCCGGGTGTGGGCAGTGCTGGCTCCCGTGAAGGCTCCAGGGGAGACCTGCACCCCTGCGTGCTCTGGCTCTCAGAGAGCTCTCTGGCTCTCAGGTTGCGGGATCAGGGCACGGACATCTCTGGAGCTGTTATTCTGGTGACCACAGGTCTGGGGAGAGACTGCACAGAACCAGTGCCTTGATCAGGCTATGCCTGAAATCCCTGGCCTTGTCACTCACAGAAGCCAATTAAATTCCTTTCTGTTTAAGTCAGTTTGAGTTGGGCATTTTGTCCTGCTACCGAAGGGGTCATTATAAAGGAGAGGTGGCCAAAACAACTGATCACAACAGGCAGATGAATTCACCCAGGTGCAGAGACTCTGGAAACCATTACCGCCCATTTGGTGGCATCCTGTCCTCACCCAGTCGGGTGTGTCAGGCCAGGGATGAGTTCAAGAAAAATCAGTATTTATAGCATGTGTTCACATGTCCTGTCTAGTTTAGCCATAACCACCCCCAGGAAGTAGGCTCCATTAGTATCCGGACGGTCAAATTGAATAACTAAAAAATAGAGAGTTCTTGGGGCGCCTGGGTGGCGCAGTCGGTTAAGCGTCCGACTTCAGCCAGGTCACGATCTCACGGTCCGTGAGTTCGAGCCCCGCGTCAGGCTCTGGGCTGATGGCTCGGAGCCTGGAGCCTGCTTCCGATTCTGTGTCTCCCTCTCTCTCTGCCCCTCCCCCGTTCATGCTCTGTCTCTCTCTGTCCCAAAAATAAATAAACGTTGAAAAAAAAATAAAAAAAAAAATAAAATAATAAAATAAAAATAAATAAAAATAGAGAGTTCTTGGAATTTCAGATAAACAACAAATACTTTCTAAACATGTCCCAAACACTGCACAGGATATATACCCACCATATTATATATACACATATATACAGTAAGAATGATTTATCTGAAATTTATATTTAACTGGGCAACCCTAATTATTTTAAGGTTTATTTTTCAGAAAGAGACAGTGAGAGAGCGGCAGAGAGCGTGAGAGAGAATTCTCAGCAGGCTCTGAGCTGTCAGCACAGAGCCCAACGTGGGGCTCAAATTCATGAACCGTGAGATCGTGGCCAGGGCTGAAGTCGGGATGTCTGAGCCACCAGGCGCCCCCGGGCAACCCTAATTATGATCTCTGTTTTGCAGATAGGTTATGGGATGTGAACCCCAAGGCCTCAGGTATCAGTCAGATCTCTGTGCAGAAGCTTCCTTGGCAGTTGTGTGGGGGACGGCCTGAAGGGAACACGATTCCCATGGAGACGTGGGGTCCGCGCCCCTCCCCTCGGGTCTGGGTGGGTGCACGCCCGTGTCCAGCCCTGTGCAGAAGTGGTGCGTGTGACCCCCGAGTGGTGAAGCGGCCTTGCTCCCGGGGTCCTCCCGCCGGAGCCCGTGCCGCCGTGCCGTGAGGACACCCGGACGGGGTGGGGCGGGGACGGGCCACCCCACCGTGCCGTCCGCTTCCAGACCTCCACCCACCAAGGTCTTCTCGTGCAGGCTGCCAGCCCCCCACACCGCCCCCCGGAAATGCCTCTAGGCTGAGGTGAAGGGAGTGCCCAGCCTGGCCTCGGCGCCCTGTGGAGGTTATAAACATGAGCCACTGGCCTGGCCCTGCCTGTACCTGCTCAGCACACGGGCGAGGGTCACACGCCCAGGCTCCCACTCCGGAGGCTGGGTCGCTGGTGATACACCACAGAGCTCAGAGGCCCAAACTAGGTGCAGGAGGAGCGGGAACAGGTGTGGCCGCCACAGTCCCGCCGAGAACACCGCTTGAGTCCAGAGGGGCCCCTCCCCACCCTGCACTTCCCTCCGGGTTTAAGAAAAGCCAGAGATGAAGAGTGAAACCTTCCACGTTTTAATGGAGAAACATCATTCAGGTTAAAACACCACCAGACCGCGAGGGCAAACCGGGAAAGGCGTGTGCAGGCCGCCGTGGGGATCTGTGTGCACCCTGGATGTACCTGCCCCTCTGGCCCGTCCCCCACCTGTGTGGGGTTGTCTGAGCCCCAGGCGCAGTGACTGGTCAGGCTGGGCGTGTGCTCGTCTGACCCAAGGGGGGACCTCAGTCCTGATGCCATCTGACCCTGAGCCCAGGCCACTCTGGACTTAACAGTTACACTGAAATGAAGCCACCGGGCCTGGGTGACACCAGCACACAGGACTCCTTGGGGGTGCTGCGGCCACAGAGGGGCCGCCTGGGGCCTGATGGCCGGCCCCGCCAGCAGACCAGCTGGCCCCAAGAATCTGGGGCCGTGACCTGGCCCGAAGGGGCACCTGGTGGCCCACCGCTCTCTGCGGTCCTTCGGGAAGGCCAAGGACAGTTGGTTCTGTAGCTTCTCATAAAGTCGTTTTATTTAGATTCCAAACAAACCAAAGCAGAGAGAAGAGGTGACCACAAGTGAATCCGTCAGCGCGAGCCGCAGGCCCAAGTCTCTGGCTCAGCCAGCAGGAGCTGAACACGCACACGGGCGGGTCTGCGTCCCTCAGGCCACCGCCGCCCAGGCCCGCCCCACCTGGCGGGCTGCAAGGGACCCGGGACACACGCGCGGGAAGGGAGGGCGACGCCCGGGAGGAGACCACCCAGGGGGCCGGGCAGCACCCCTCCCATGGGGCAGTCTCGCCACACAGTCCGGGGCTGCTGAGGTAAAATCTGTACGTTTATTCTTGGGGTCGCCCTGTCAGGACTCCTCGTTGCCGGAGTCGTCCTCGTCGTCCCCAAAGCAGCTGTCGGCCTCAGCCTCGGGCTCGCCGTCCTCGTAGTAGTCGTCGTAGAAGAGGTCTGAGCCCTCGTCGGGCGCTGGCGCCTTGGTCTTCACACAGTACTCAGCCAGCGTGGTGGGCACCTTCACGCCGTCCCGCTCTGCGTCCACCTTGGTCCCCAGGACCTGCTTCCTGCGGGAGACACGGGCCCACAGGTCACCGCTCTGTCTCCTCGGGGCCCTGCAGGCAGGAGCACAGACGCCACAGGGGAGGGCCCCTTGAGCCACCAGAGAGGAATCATGGAGACCGGCGGCACCCCGTGGGAGGGTGAAGCCACTACTGCGGTTCAAGCCGGCAGACATCAGCCACCAGGGGCGACGGGACCGGGGCTGGACCAGATCTCCAGCTGCCTGTGCCGGCTGGACAGGGGCGGAGCGGATGAAGAGGGCCAACGCCAGGGGGAAATGGGGACAAGGGAACGCGGGCCCAGGAGGTGACAGACGCCATGGGTCACGCCCAGGACAGAGCAGACAGCTCTCCTGGGGACTCGGCGTGGCACCCCCATGAGCTGTGGCAGGGTGGACACCGAGAGCCCACGTCCCAGCACAGATGACACCCCAGACGGACACCCTGCAGCATCACCCCACTGGGGGGGGGGGCCCTCCAAGTCAGCCGGCTCTGCCCCCGTTGTGCGGGGAACACACTTGGCGGGGGCGGGGGGACAGGCGGGCAGAAGCGCCCGTCACAGCCTTGCTCACGTGGGCGCATGTGAGCCAGCCCACGGGGAGTCTTCAGGGATAAAAACAGTCTGGTTTTAATTTTGGCACCACGTGGGAGGTGCTGGGAAAAACTGGGGCGAAGAACAGGCCATGTGGGCAGGACCCCCCGCCACGGAGCCGAGCCGAGCGCCCTCGCCCCGAGACCCCACGAGGGTCCCGCGCAGCAGCACCGGGAGGCCTGCAGAGCACCCGGCATCACTCGTGGCAGACACCCCGCTCAGCGCCTCCTCACTTCCACAGACCCAAGGCTGTGACCCCGCCCGGCATCGGGGGACAGCTATCCTGGGACGACAACGGGGGACAAACAAACGGGGGAAGGGCTGCCCTACATGCGCATGGGTCACCCTGGGGCCGCGTGTGTGGCTTGGGGGGGCTCTGATGCACTCAGGTCACACGTGCAACACCGCAGAAATCGTTCAGAAAATTCTGCTCACGTAAAATACCACGGAAGCAGCAAAAAACGGGCCAGGTCTACGGAAGAAAACCGGCACAATTTTACTCAGAGGAAAGAGAACCAAAACCAACAGAAACGGCCTGCAGCTACGGGCTGTAGACCCCTGACACCCGCGTCTCTCCAGCGTGAAGCACGAGGCGGCAAAGAGCTCTGGCACACGATGCGGAACAGCGTGTGAGGCCCGTGCGCGTGCACGGCGCGGTTCTCCACGTTTCTAGCACGCATATCAGCGGCTGCCAGGGCAGGGTGGTGGTGGACGTGGGTGTCTGGAAGGCTACACAGAAACTGTCAGGTGTTAGTGTTACGGGGCTTCCTTTTCGTTTCTCTCAGGATGTGTGTGTTTCTCTATCACAAACACGTTGCCTTCTCAGCACACAGTTGTTTCTGGGGCTTCGTCTGTGTGAACTGTGGCAACTTAAAGTGCATGGCGGTGAGTTTTGACCCACATATGTCCTGAGACGCTGCCCCACAAGCGAGGTCGCAAACATACCCCTCACCCCCGGAGGTTCTGCTGTGTCTTTTACATTCTGCCTCTCTGACAGACACCAACGTGCTTTCTGAGGCTACGTGGACAGGCCCCGGCCTGCTCCCTCCTTGCCTGCGGCTGTACGCCTGGGCCGTTGACAGCTTTGGCAAATCGAGACTGTTCTGAACATTCGTGTGCGTACCGGTGTGGACAAGCGCCCCGTTTCTCTTGGGTAAATACTCAGACCTCAAGTGGCTGGGTCCTAATGTAGGTGTGCATGTGACTTACCCATTTTCTTTAATTAAAAGGTAAATGATGGGGGGGTGTGGTGCCTGACTGGCAGGGTCGGAAAAGCATGTTTGATCTTGGGGTCATGAGTTCGAGCCCCACGTTGGGAGTAGAGATTACCTAAATAAAACTTAAAAAATGACAAACTGAAAGGGTATCTAGGAAAAACCTAACAAAGGGTTAAGTCTGTCCTGAAATGAGTCAATAAACCCGCATTAAAAAGTAACAATGGACAACAGACACAGAGCAGCTCACACAAATCCAGGGAGAGAGAAAAGGGGGTCAAGCACAAGCAGCTCTAGGCCCTAAGTGGACAGCGTGTACACCCAGGGCCTTAGACCAGGTTCCCACCCTGGTCCCGCACCTGCCCGCTGAGTGTCCATCCTGTGCAAAGTTCCCTTTCCAAGGGTGCTCACCTGTTTATTCAGAAGGGGAGAGCACTGGAAATGACCACCCGCCAGGTGGAGGATTAGTCCTGGCCAATCCCCAAGTGATGCATCGCTTTCCTAACCAGACAAAACTTATTTTCTAGAAAAGATAGCAATTTTCTAAATGCGCTAGTATCATGATCATTTTCTGCCTTTAGGAAATGATTCCAAGCTTCAAAATTACAAATGTCAATGATGTTCACAGCAAGAAACCACTGAGCAGAAAAGATACAACGTGACATAAACCAGGCCTCAGTAGTACACAAAACGTATGTTCCCCCCCAAAAGAAAGTAGGAAAACAGAGTTGATGTCAGGAGCAGGTACCTGAAGGACCGTGGTCCCGGAGCGTTTATAGATAGGCGTCAGGGGCCAAAATGCAGACAGGAGGCCCCGCAATGCTTGCGAGAGGCTCCCCAGGAGGGAGGGGAGAGGCTCCCCAGGAGGGAGGAGAGAGGGGCGGGGGCATGACGGAAGACCGGGAGAGTCTCTGCTATTTTAGTTACAAAGCAAAGAAACCGCGGCGAACCCTTGTTAAAGCCTGGCGGTCACCACTCAGGGGCTTCTGTATGTATGTGCCACCAGGTCTGTGCACGACACACGTGCACCACAGGTGCTCTGAACGCACACACCGTGTTACACATCTCACAGGCATTAAGCTACACATCTGCGACACACACTGGGGCACCTCACCGTGCGACAGAGAAAGAGGACACCCATTTTCTTTAAAAAAAAAAAAAGGGGGGCAAGGTTGAGGGCAAGGAGACCAGCAGAAGAACCAAGGTGTAGGCTTCAGGCTGGCTGGCTCCTCCCCAGGGCTGCAAGTCCCTACTGGGACTGCTGGCCATGAGCAAGCTGGAGGTGTGTGGGCCTGCACAGAAGCCCTCCTCACCTGATGATGTCCGTGTACTCCCGGTCCTTGCCTTTGCTCTCTTTCCACTTCCTGTACATCACAGAGGCATCCACGTTCGCCGGCGAGAAGGTGTTAGGTTCGTTGAGGAGGGAGATGACGCTCAGCAGGATGGTCCTGGGGGGGAAGTAGGGAGTCAACAGGTGCAGGGCGTTTTTGGCCCACGCCACCCACCTAGGAGCTGGGCTCTCAGGCTACGCCCAGGCCCAAGCGTCACTGGGGAGCTTCCGGACACACTGAAGCCAGCACCTGCCTGGGGACCCTCACAGCCTCCCAACCCTGCAGATGACATCTGACTGGACTTCTCGTCGTCCCTTTTTGTCTCAGGCCCCAAGAACAGCAGGGTCCGACCCCCCCCCCCCCCCCCCCCCCCGTCCATCCACCTGCCCGCCCAGCTCCCAGGACGACATGACGTGGGAGCAGCTGAAGCCAGGACCACCTTTGTCCCACATGTCCCTATCCCCGAGGCATCCTGCGGGCAAACAGGTCCCTCTGTGCCACCAACTTCTACAATAGTTCGGGCTGGACTAAAGACGTGCAGGCTGCGAGGCAGGGAGGCTAGCCCACTCAGGATGAGCAGCTCAGCCCTGAGACGGAGGGGAGATCCCAGGGGCAGGCAGAGGGGCCATGGGAGGGAAGACACAGACCCGAGACTCCCAGAGGCTGTTCCTCATGGTGGATGGGGCAGGGGGCACCAAGAAATGAGAGGCTAGCAGAATTGGTCCTGGGGTCTTTGGGGCCCCCAGTATCCTGGTGGGAGGCCAGTTTGGACAGATGCCACGGTACTCTGGCAAGTCATGGCCCTGAAGAGGCCCCGAAGCAGCAAGGTTAGGAATGCTGTGGGGGCCAGGGGTCCACGTGCTGACCAGTCCCTCCCGCAGGGTCTGGCCCAGCCTCACCTGACGTTCTGCGTAGGGTTCCAGCGCTCTGAGGGCAGCTCCCCACTCTGGGGATCATCAACTGGGGGGTGGAGAATGGAGATGCACACATCCCCCGTCTGTGTGAGGACAGGAGAGAGGGGTCAGCGCCCACAGCACTGCCACCAGGCAGCGCAGTGCCCTCCCCACTACAGGGGAGCCGGGAGGGGCCTGCCCGGTGGGCTCACCTCGTAGATGTTGGGATGCCACATCTTGGTCAGGAACCGGAAGGCTGGCGGGGAGTAGGGGTAGTCGATAGGGAACTTGAGGCGTGCCTGGGGAGGGGCAGAGAGCAGAAAAGCTCAGCCAGTGCTGGCCACTGCTCAGGGACTGTGCCCACGAACACACAAACAAGGACACTGGCCAGGACAGACCCCCCTGTTGCAGGAGGACTGCCTGGACCCTGCTGGTCACCCCTCACAGACCCCCCCCCCCGGACTCTTTGGGGTGGCCTGAGCAGACCCTGGCCCCCCTCCTGCTGCTGAAGGCCAACTCCAAGGCCATTCTTGGCCCAGGCCCGTGGGAGGGGCCAGGAGCCAGGCCCCAGGGAGCTGTGCACCCCCAGCATGGCGGCGACTCCTAGGCCTCAGTTTCCAGGCTGTGGGGAAGGTTAAAAATAGATGTGTGTTCACTCGGCAATCATTCCCGACACCTCTGTGGGCTGGGCTCTGTGGGAGGAGATGAGTCAGCGCTGGACGGATGGGCTCTCTGCCCACAAGCATCCATCCTGGGGGGCCAGGAAGGCAGACAGGAAGGTCCTGGGGCAGACTGGGGAGGGCTGCCTGCCGAGGCCTCAGCAGGTGAAGGAGCTTCGTTTGCGGCTTGAGCCCCAGTCCCAGACATGGGGATGTCTGGCCTAGGGTCCTGGTGGTGCTCCAGGCTCTCCCGGGCGAGCCAGTGTGCTGGGAGCCAAAGCTGGGCTCCTCTGCTGGAGCTTCCCAGGCCCATCTCTGGAGAGTCACCCTCCTGGGCAGGGGCACAGGGGCATTTAGAAGTCCCTCTGTTCCTGGGTGATTGTGCTGAGGCCTGGGAGGCAGGTAACTTACTGGTGACTGCAGAGCAAACCTGGAGCTCAGAACCTGCCCTACAGGTTTCTAAGCGATGGCCCCGAGGACAGCTGTTCTCAAACACCCAGCAAGTCCCACCTCATCTTGTCTCAAGCGTCCCCAGAGATGCCTTCACTACTGAGCAAACTGAGGCTCAGAGAAGGAAAGTACCTTGCCCAAGGACACACAGCAAGCAAGCTGGGAGGAGGTTGTTGAACCGCGTCTCTCTGGCACCCCCTTGAGTACACTGCGTTGCCCAAATGCTCACCATGGCCCATGAAGGACAAGGAAGGCGCCGCAGGAAGTGGCTGGGAAGCGGCGGTGGCCGCCAGGCACTTCCCAGTCTGGCTGTTCCACACCTGCTGCAGAGGGTCTCCCCACCCAGTCACGCCTCGACAGGAGGATCAGGGTGGGTGCCAAAACCACCCCGGGTCCCCCGCCGGCTTCTCTGAGGACACAACACAACACAACCTATGGCAGATGTGTTCGAATCTGGCAGGGCCCCACCCCCAGTCCATTCTTCTCCAGAAAGACGAGACAATTCCCCCAACCCTAGTGTGGAGGATCCCCTGCAACCAGTTAGTGAGCAAGAGTCAGAAGCCCACATCCTTTCCTTCCAGATCTGTGAGCTCACTTAGTCTCTTAGTCTCGCTGTTGCCTCAGGGTGGGACTCCACCTCCGGCTCTGAATGGAGCTCCCACCCCTCCAGCCTGAAGCACACAAAGGAGGCTGGGGGAGGGATCTAGTTGGACCATTAGGTGATCAACCCCAAATCCAGTCCCCGCGTGCAAGAGGCCGGATTGCTGATGCACAACTCAGGCGGGAGTGGTCCACAGTCCTCCCCCCATCCCACCCCAACACCAGGGGAATCTCAACTCAGGACTCACCCCCAGCAGACCAGGCTGCTCCCTCACAGCCACTGAGCAGGCTCAGCTAAAACAGGAGCCAAAAGTGCAAACGCAGACATCTGTCCTGGGAGTATCACCCGCCCCTCCCCCACAGCCTGGCCTAGCTGTGGTTTCTGCCCGCCACCCCCCCTCCAACCTGGCAGGGCTGGGGGAGGGTGTTCCCAGGCTGAGGGCCCTTTCCCCACCTCTCATGCAGGCAGACCCCTGGCCCCATCCCTCTGGCTCAAAGAGCAAAGCCCTACAATCTGACAAGGGTCCCTCCAAGGCCACGTGGGGGCTCAAATGGTGAGATCAAGAAAGCTGCCTGGGTTCTGGCTCAGATCTTCTGTCCCACTAGCGCGAAACACAGCCAGTGCCAGGGCCAGCACCCCCTCCCTGCTCCCAGAAAAGAACTGCCCGGGATGAAACTATCACAGGGGACAGAGAAAACGACCCAGACGTGAGATTTGAGCCCCAAAAGGACACCTGCTCGGCGAAACCCGAGAAAAGCAAGTTGCGGCAAGAGAGGGGCCCCAGGTTTGAGGCCAGGGTCCCGGGTCCTGGGTCCGTGGGGTTGCTCTCTGAGGTGTGGCTCCCAGGGACAAAGTGGAGAGTGGCAGTGATGCCACAGTCTTGCCTCAACGTTCCCTAGAGAACAACTTACATAAAGCTCTAGAGGAAGCCAAGTGGGCCTGGCCGGCTGCTATCGGGAAGAGTGGCTGCTTTCCAAGCAGGCCCCAGCTGGCAAGGCCCCATCTGAGCCTTTGTTGGAACCCAAACAAGTGGCGGAGCAGCCCCCCCAGTCTGGCCTCCCTCCCTCCCTTCCCCAGCCCCGTGCTCCCCAACAATAGAGCTTGCTAGGTCTGGGGAGGCTCTTTGTCTCCTCCGGGCAGGGGGCGGGGAAGGCAGCTGAGGGCCCGGGTCCGCCAGAGGCTGAGGTAAGCACGAGCCCCACACCCAAACAAACAGGGAGCGCCCCGAGCCCTCTCTCCGGGGATCCGGCAGACCGGCCGGGAAGGCGGGGGCCTGGAGCTGCTTCCAGGGACGGAAGGGGTGGCCGAGAGAACCACTAGCTAGACCGAGGGAGACGGGGACCGCCGCGGGCACAGAGGTCGGGTGGGAACCGGGACTGCGAGCCGCGGGCTCACCTTGAAGTAGCCGCCCTCGTAGTAGGTGTTGGGGGGCCCGAAGATGGCCACCTCCCAGTTGTACAGGTCGCCCTCGTCCACCAGGGTCACCCGGAAGCCCTCCACCGGCTCCTCCTGCAGCCCCTTGAGCTCGAGCAGCAGAGCCTTCTGCGAGCTGGGCACCAGCGGCCGGGCCATGGCGGCGGCGGCGGCGGCGGGGCCCGGGGTCGGGGGCGCGCTGGGCCGTGGGGCCGCCGCGGAGGCACGGGACGGGCCGGGCCGCGCGCCGGCCGGGGAGGCGCCGGGGCTGGGGCCGCCGCCGCCGCCTTCCTCTTCTACGCCACCGCCGCCGCCGCCGCCGCCGCCGCTCGGGGCCCCTGAGCGCTCCACTCGCTCTGGCACCGCCGCCCGCCCGGCGCTCGCCTCGGCCTGACCCGCGCGCCCCGCCCCACGCTGCGCCTGCGCGCCGCCGCCGGCCCCCCCCCCCTCCCCTCGACTGCGCCTGCGCGCGGCGGCCGGGCCCGGACCGCACCTGCGCGCCCGCCCGCGGGGCACGCCGGGAAATGGAGTCCCCGCCCCCGGCCCGCCGAGCGCGCAGGCGCAACCGCGGGGAGGGAGGGAGGGAGGGAGGGGGCCGAGCGCGCAGGCGCCTTGGAGCTTTCGACCCCCGGGAGGCCGCCGCCGCCCCCCTCTCGGACTAGCATCCAGGACGCCTGTGCGCGAGGAGGCGGGCAGGGTTGGGCTGCGTCGTCCCGGCACGGGCCGCTGAGCTTTTGGGGTCTTTTTTATGACGTCCCAGCACGGGGTGGGGCCGGGGGCGGGCCGGGGCGGGGTCCTTTGGCCCGGGAAGGGAGGACGGAGGCGGATTCCCTTCTCCGGCGGTTCTGAGCGAGCGGAAAGGGCGGCCCGGCCGGCAGTGGGTAGGCGGGAGGGTGGGGTGAGGCAGTGTCTGGGGTCCGCAGACCCGGTCCTCGTTGGGCGGTGCCTCAGTTTCTCGAGGCAGAGGTGAGGAGTGACCTCCCTGCTCAATTCGGTCCGACGAACTGGAATCCAGAGATGGGCAAGACACTGCTCCCCAGGGAAGCTGGGGAGATCAGTGCACCTCCGCTTTCGGGTTTCATTCGGCAGTGTTGATTCAGCACCCAGCCTGGTCGAACCCCCCGCCTGAGTCCCACCCTCGGCTGAGCCCTGCTTGTGCCCGAATCGTAGACTGACCTTCCACCCCAGCTTGTCCTTCCGACTGTGGCTGAGCTCAGATCTGGCTGGTCCGAGGCCTAGACACACAAGCCTTGCTGGGACACTTGGGCATGAGAGTCAGACGTGGTGCCCAGGCCAACATCCTGCACAACCTCAGGGTGACCGCTCCCCATGAGAGTGGGCGTTGGGCCAGTGGCCCCTGCTGTGGTCCCCCCCTGGGATGTGCCTGTAGCCTTGTTGGCAGGTGTCAGGGGCAGCCAATAGCTGCAACACCTTGGGCTCGGCCCTCCTCCAGGTGTCCCAGCTGAGGACAGGCAGGTGTAAACCTGTCTGGGGCAAGGTGAGCAACATCTCCACAGGGGAGAGAGTCAGGGTACTCTGAGAAGGAACCCCGGGCAGAGCTGAGCTTCAGATGGCTGACCCAAGCCTGGGGCTTTGACTGTCTCATCCATAAAGGGGGCTCTGGGCTTCGAGTCTCAGAACCTCTGCCCTCCTTTGAGGCGCGTGGAGTGGGCCCCTCAGCTGTAAAAGGACTGTGTACCCTGTGCCAAGTGCACTCTGACGCTCATTCTCTGCCTATAGCAGCAGTGTTGGCGTTGGCGTGTGGTAGCTTACAGATAAATGGTCGTGAGAGCTAATCGTGATTCTTCCAGAGAGGCTTCCCAGGATCTCCCTATGTAATCCCCACAGCCCCACAAAGTGTTGGGTGGGCGGGGTGGCCTTGGAGAGGTAAAGGGAGGTACCAAGTTTATGGCCGCTCCAGCAGGTGCCACATGGGGCCTCATCCCCCAGGAAAGCCTGCTCCTTGGGCTCTGAAATATCCTGGAGTGCTGGTCATCTGGGGTGTCCACAGCACCTTCATTTTCCTTTAGGGGCTTCTCATTCTTAGTCTGTAAGGTTCAAATTGGACTGACCCCCCAAACCCTGGCTGCAGGGATGGGTCACCCAATCAGAGCGTTCCAAGCCCCTGGCTGCACTGGTTGCTTCAGGAACAGCATGTGGCTAACCATCTAATGAGATGCAGCTCTGGGACTTTTTCTGAGAACACTGGGCTGGGGTGACTGAGTGGGGACCTGGCCTGAGGTTAGGGGACCGTCTTATCACCACAAGCCCTACGAACAAAGGTGGCACTCGGGGATCCTGATGACCCTGTGTGTGCTCCCGGATGCAGCCATGCTGACCTCTGAATGCTCCAGAGGTGCAAGCTGATAAATTACTTTCGTTCTTATGAAGCCAGTTTGATGTGGGCCTCCCATCACGTGCCACAGGAGCGCCCTGCATTCAAACCTAAGTTCCGCTCTGGCCTTGGAAATGGCCCTGGGATGCTAAGCCAGGTCTCAGTTTCTCTATCTGTAAAATGAGTTACATGAGATGATATTTGGAAAACTCTTAGCATGGGCGTCGAAGATGTTATGGAGAGGTATACAATGGCATTTTGCTGCAATCACGCCGGTTGAGAAGGAAGACGTGATCTCAGGAGGCAGGGACTGCAGGAGTGGAATAAAAGGACGGACAGGAGAGAATGTGGCCCCTCAAGGGTAGAGGGAAATGGAGTCCTAAGACAGAGGCCTCAAGGCCAGTGTGCTCTGGATGCAATAGAACTGGCTTCGAGGTCAGCCCTGCCTTTTCCTGGTTGTGCCATGGGGCCGGTCACTTACCGTGGGAGAGAATAATGCCCCCCTCACCTCCCATAGCCGTCCACATCCTAATTAATCCCAGAGCCTGTGACTATACCACCTCACAGGACAAAAGGGACTTTGCAGATGAGATTAAGAATCTTGAGATGGGAAGAGAGCACCTGGCTGGAGCATGCAACTTGATCTCAGGGTCATGAGTTGGAGTCCGTTGGGCATAAAGCTTACATTAAAAAGAAGAAGAATCTTGAGATGGGAGATCATTTTGGGTAATCACGGTGGTTGGGCCCTGTGTAATCTACCCCATTCCCAAAGGACCAAAGTCAGACAGATGGGCAGACCCCGTGCTTCTGGCTCTGAGGATGAGGAGGGGCCATGGGCCAAGGACGGCACCTCTGGAAGCCGGAAAACCGAGGAGATGGGGCCCCCGGGGGCCCCTGGGGGAGCCAGCCCTGCCTACACCTGGGAGTTAGGACCTGTGAGCCCAGGGCTGTCAGAGAACCAGTGTGTGTAACTTTAAGCCACTGAATTCACGGTGATTTGTAACAACAGTCGTGGGAATTGAATACACTTAGCTCTGTAAGCTTCAGATTCTTCCGCTGGAAAATTGATTGATTCATGACTTCCATGCACAGATCTAGGCCCTGGGGCTACAGAGAACAGGACTAGCAAAGCCACCCACCTGTGGAGAGGTAGGGAGAGAGGCCATAAACAAATCGGTAAATAAATAGCGATTTTTGGTAGCAATAATGGCCAAGAAGAAAAATACAGTATGGTGAGGCATTAGCAACAGGAGTGGTTGGAGGGTTGGTTTGGAGAGTGGTCAGGGGAGGTGTCCCTCAGGAGGTGGCATCTGAGCAGAGACCAGAATGAAGGGAGGAAGTGAGCGATGTGGGTCTGGAGTAACAGTGTTACAGAGACGGGCTAGCACATACAAAGGCCCCGAGGTGGGGACAAGTTGCTCTAGCTAGAGACTGGTGTGCCTGAGACAGAGTGAGGGGGCAGAGGCAAGACCAGGAGCTGGGGAGTCTCCTGGGTCAGCTTTCTTGAGTGCTGACTTTGCTCACAGGACTTGTGGTGGTGTAATGGCTCCAGAACTCAGGCCAGGTCCTCCCAGCTCAACTGTGTCAAAAACAATCCCAGGGCTGCATCTCATTGGCCATCCAGGAGTCACCTGCTGTTCCAGAAAAGGGCCAGCTGAGGGGGAGGAGGCATCCAGCCACGCCCCCAGACCCGGGTGGACAGGTGGCTTCCACAGAGGCCACAAACTCCAGGGGAGCCCCAGGTTTGGGAGGTCAGCTAGAGGCTCAGTCCCAGATACAGCAGGCCTAGGGTGTCCTTGGGATGTCTCCAGAAGTCCTAGGTACGTGGTTGGTTCTCGAAGGCTGGAGCAGAGCAAGGCAAGGGGTCCAAGCCATGACTTTGAGAACCCTGGCGTCCGGGCGGCAATAGATGCCTCAGGCCGGTGAGATTCTAAGTGAGGAGGATGTGTGAGGAGAGGCCCTGGACAGAGCTGGGGGGGCCACGTCCCCCGACCCCCAAAGCTGAGATAAGAGGAGGAGGCCGCTACGGGGCGGGGCAGGAGCATTTAGAGAGTGGGCAAGGGGGTGTTTCCAGAAGGGGGAGGTTTGTAGTGTCCCATGGTCCACACTGCTATGAGGTTGAGGCCAGGTGCGAACGTTGTGTCAGCTTCCCTGGACTCTGGTGGCTGGCAGAGATCAAGCCGGGGTCGTAACGAATGGGGACTTCCGGACCTAAGACCACGCATGATGGTGACCCAGGGAGGCAGCGGGCGAGGCTGGATGGGGCAGGGCAATTGTCCTGGCTGGACTTAGCCTCCCTCTATTCTGGGGGGCTCTGGAACATGAGCTGCCCCCAAATTAGCTCCACCTGAGGCAAAGGGGCTGGCTTTTATACCCTCTGGCCATCACTCACTAGCAATGCCTGCCCCAGAAGGAGTGGAGCTTCCTGGGCAGCGTGGCTCCCCTGCAGAGGGGCAGCGGTGAGCCGGGGCAGCAGGGAGGGGTGACCCAGTACACAGTGCCCACCTCAGCTTCTGAGGTCATGAAGGAGTGACCGCAGAGCTGACCGTTGAGGCCCCCACCTGCCCGGGCTCCGGGACAGGTATGCACCTGATGCAGATGGCCCACCTGTCTACGAGCCGAGTGTGGGCAGGGGCCTCACCCACGATTTGTCCCTGCTGCTGCCCGGCCCCGTGGCGGCTGGGTTGCAAATTTCTGGAGCAATCCCTGTGTGTGGGCGCAAGACAGAGTAGAAGCGTTCCAGCCAACACTTATTCAGCGGCTTGCTTTTCCTTAACCTTCCAGTTGCCCATTGCTGCATGATAAATGACCCTAAAGCTTCATGGCAAACACGGTGATCTGTCTCGCTCGTGAATCTGCGCAGTCGGTGCTGCCAGTCGCCTGCTGTCCCCCACTCGGGGCTGCTGAGTGAACCGGTGAGCCCGGGGCGGGGGGCATGGGACCTGCCACCTTTTGTGACCTAGCCGTGGAGATCCTGTAGTGTTACAAAAGCCACCCGAACTCAGTGAAAGGGAATGCGGATTTCACCTCTCGATCTGTCTTTCGAGGGAGGGGTGGGGACGTTCTGGAAGCGTGTGGGAACAGAAATGTTGCTGTGGTCAGTTTTGCAAAACACATAGTCAGTGGCCACAACTCACAGTTCGCTGATCACCTGGCCTGTGCAGGGGGGAGGGATGGGGAGACAAGGTGGTCCTTGCCATCGGTAGCCTGAAAAATGGTTTAAGCTCTGTTCCCACGGGGTCTTCTTCAATCAGAAAAGGGGCCGAGTCCTGGGTCCCATTTACCAGAGTTGGAGGCTGAGGCCACGAGAGTGAGGTCACCGGCCGGCCACCATTCTGGGCTGGGAATGTGACTCCTTCCTCCTGCTCCCAGAGGGGTTCCTCTTGCGAGCAACAATCCCCTTGGAGGGGAGAAGGGTGCCCAGCGGGTGCTTGGTGAACAGTGACAGGACGGACTTCGCAGGTGTGTGTGGGTTCTGGGTGGACCGACGGCAGGTGGCAGAGGTGGTGGAGGGTGTGGGTTCTGGAGTACGCCCCTTGCCGGTAGGGTGACCCTTCACTCCTCTGGGCCTCGACTTCCCCATCTGCCAAAATCGGGGTAGTGATTTGCCTTCCTTGGAGGCACATAAGACCTTGCAGGGCTCCCACGTGTCCGCCGTTTCCATCATCACCGTCACGATTACCTGCCCAGCCGGACTCTTCCTTCGACAGCTGGGGAACCCGTGGCCAGGAACTGGCTGGGTGGGGCACTTGTGGACAGCAGGGCCTCCCGGGTCTCAGGGTTGTGAGTCCAGGGCGCCTCCTGAGCAGCGGAGGCAGGAGCGGAGAAGCATTTCAGCGGACATGGAGGGGAGGGAGGGGGGCACACACACCGGGTCGGCCTCGAGCACAGACTTTATTACTGCCGAGGAGAGGGGCCTTTGTGGGGGTGGGGGGACGGGGTGCCCGCTCCCTGAGGCCCTCGGCCTCCCCTCCGAAGGGGCTGGGGCACGATTCCAGCTTGGAAGGCGGGCGTGGGGAGGGCTCCCCGCACTGCCCGCTGCATGCAGGGACACTCCAGTTCCGGCCTGAGACCTGCACTCCACCAGGGAGCAGGGGGCTACTACCTTGTGGTCCTCCAGCCGCCCAGGGGGAGGAGGCAGGGAAGGCGTGTGGCGCTCAGCCCACCGGCTTGACCTTGGCTATGAAGAGGGCGGCAGCCTTCTCCAGGAACTCCTCCCGGGTCATGGGGGAGCTGGGCCGCCGAGCCACCAGGGCGCGGTCCATGGCCAGCGCCAGGCTGTCGGGGCCCAGGCGCGAGCCAGCCTCCAGGAAGCAGGCAGGCACAGCAGCCCCGTCGCTGGCCTGCAGGGCCCCCTCCAGGGTGTCCAGCACGGCCTGGCCCACGCGGCGGTCGGCCACAGCCAGCGTGGGGTCCTCCAGCAGCTGGTAGAGGGCGCCGGCCCGCGCCACGAACTCCAGTAGCACGAAGCAGGTGAGCATCCCGGCGCGGAAGACGTCCAGCGGCACGGCCTCATGGTCCCGGCACTGGATCTTGTGCAGCAGCGGCGCGACGACCTCCTCGGGGGCTTCCCCGTCCCGGCAGATGCGCTTGAGCAGCTCGCTGTAGGTGCGCCCGTCCAGCCCCGGCTTCTTCTTGCGCCCACTGGCACTCAGGCACTCGTAGGCCACGCCGACGTTGTTGTTGAAGGCCGTCCTGCGGGAGGATAGGCGTGTTGGGCCAGCTGAGCAGAGTCCAGCACAGCCCTGGGACCCCTCCCCTGTCCCCACCTATCTTCCTCCAACAAACCAGGCCTGGGGGAGCCCCAGGGCCTTTGCACAGACTATGTGCTTTGCCTGGAGTGCCCTTCCCCCACAGGCCCTCCAGCTCCTGAGTTTTTACTGAGATGTCACCTTTCCTGTGGGGACCTCCCCTGCCTTCTCTATTTTTCTCCATGGCAGTTACCACCATCCGACTTAGTGTAAGATGTCCTTTCGGAATGTCGGCCCAGGAACCCTAGTGCCTAGAGCACTGCTTGGCGTATGGCAGGTGCTCTAGAAATGTCTGCTAAGTCAACCAACGGGCACTGCCCCACAGGGACCGCCCGACAATCACATTTACGCTTACGGGGTAGTCACTCTTGGCCAAAAGCTGAGCCCAGCGTTTAACACGGATTAGCTTATTTCATTCTGTCACAGTCCCATGGGCCAAAAGTGGGCAAACTACACCAGGGGGTCAAGTCTGCCCCAGCCCCGCCCTCCCCCCCCCCCCCCCGCCGTCTATTTTGTAAATAAAGCTTTATTGGCACAGGGCCTCGTGCATCCATTGACATGTTGCTTGTGGTCGCTGCAAAGGCAGAGCTGAATGGCTACAACAGCGACTGGGGCACAAAAGCGCCGGCACAGGAGGGGGCTGACCCTGCTGTGAGCTGTCGGCACAAGGTGGGCATGGCTCAGGTTCCACTGCACGGCCTGGCCATGCGGGGGGCTTCACGAGCTGATGGGGGAGCACGGCGGCTACGTGCGGGTTGCAGGGTGAGCCTGGGTGGCTGGTTCGCCCCGTGTCTCACTCCCTCACTGGACTGGCGGCCTAGGGCCTGGCCGGTGGCCCAGCGCTACCGTGGCTGGTGGCCCGTTAGCATTTCCACCGTGACCAATAGGTATTGAGGCTCGGTGCAGGCTCACGGTCAGGCCAAGGATCCCAGAGAGGAGGGGGCCGGGCGACTGTGAGGCTTACACTCCTCCTCTGTCCGCTCCGCTCCAGGCGAGGGAAGGTACGCGGAGGCTCCACTCACCTCCCGTGTGACCTGGGCATGTCGTCTCACCTTTCTATGGGCCAGCGAGCAATGGACCCCAGCAAATGCTGGCCCGTAAGCAGCGGGTGCTTAGTGGAGGCTGGGCCGGCGCACGGCCGGTGCTCAGTACATGCTGGTCAATACGTGACCGCCACTGCGGTCATCACTGCTGCCCGGTGTGGGGCTTGTGGGCGGATGTGCTGACCCAGCGAGCTCTGTGGATCGGAGCCCCACGACAGAGGAGGAAACCGAGGCCCAGAGGCTGCAGAAGTGTAGCCTTGGGGGTCTCTCTGCCAGCTGGGACTCGCTTCTCCGTCGGTCGGGCTACAAACCCCTTTCTCTTCTCACTCATTGGCCCCTCGCCATTGCTGGAGACAGCGGTCGGTGAGACTGCCCCGGGGAGCGCTGGGGTGGCGTTAGTGCTCACTCCTTTACCACGACTGCCACCCACGTGAGCCGATGCCTCAAACCAGCCCTGTGCAGGACTTGGGTTTTGTTTTTAAACATTTGCTTATTTTTGAGAGAGAGAGAGAGAGAGAGAGAGAGAGAGAGAGAGAGAGAGAAAAAGAGAGAGAGAGAGAGAGAGGAAGCACGAAAGTAGGGGAGGCGCAGAAAGAGGGACACAGAATTGGAAGCAGCCTCCGCGATGTGAGCGCAGAACCCGACGTGGGCCTCCAACTCACGAAACGTGAGATCACGACCTGAGCTGAAATGAGCCGAAATCAAGAGTTGGCCACTTACCCGACCGAGCCACACAGGGGCCCCTGCAGGAGCCCGAAACATTAACTCCTTCCACCGGGAGGAGGAAAGAACGTGGGGGAGGTCCGCTGTGAACAGACTCGGCCGTCACTGGCGCCCCAGCAGCTACGTGTCGCTGCGTAACAAATTGCCCTGAGCCCAGCGGCCTGAAATGGCAGCAAGCGTTCATGGCCTGTTTCTGCGGGTCGGGGACTCGGCAGTGGCTCAGGGTCTCTCGCGAGGCTGCCGTCAGGGTCCCCTGAAGGCTCACACGCCGGCACCCTGGCGCCCAGGCCCGTGGCGCCTCCAGAGCCACCGTGCGCCCTCCCCACGTGGCAGCCACCCCATCTGACATGCGGGCGCTCTGAAGGCCCGCCACGCCCCTCAAGTGAGAGGAGCCACAGGATGTGGCTCCACCACCAACAGGTGAGCGGAGCCACGCGCAGTCCTCTCTCGAGCCAGCTTTGGGAGTGACTGTGGTGTCCCCACGGTCCGCTCCCCGCTGCCGTACTTGGGGAAACCAAGCAAGAGTCCGTGAGCACAGCCCCTCGCGGCCACGGCCTCGTGGTGTGAGAAGCAGTCCTTCGTGTCAGGGCTGTTTGTCCCTGCCGCGTGACACGGCTTGTCTCGACCGACACCGACGTGGCCCAAGACTCATCTTTTCCAGCCACCGATTCTCTTGAGCGAATTCGCTCCTCCCTAGAGATGGAGACAGCCTGGCGCGAGAAACCCCAGGAGCCGGTTGGGTCCCCTGTTCACCGAGCTCCTGAGCCCCCCACCCCGCGGGTCTGGACCATGAGGGTCCTAATGCCTGTGTTGCAGGATAGAGGGATGGAATTCATGCCAAGGACTTAAAACAGCGCCCCACACGTGGGAGGGCCTCCTGCGCTCTGAGCCGCGTCCAGGGCCGCGGTCCAGTGGGCTGTCCGGATGCCGTCCGCCTCGCGGGGCAGGGAGACGCGCAAAGAGGTGATCACAGTCCCAGGCAGGGTGCTGAGGAAGGAGACGCCCGGCCTCCAGGGCACTGGCCTCAAGTCAGCCCCTCACCCACACCGCATGCGGGGCCACCTGGCTCTGGCCACGTCACGCTAAAGAGCGCGAGCGTTTGTTTTAAAGATACGTGTACGTGCATGTATCTCCAGAATGAGACGTGGAAACGTTTCGCTTTAGGCCAGAGGTTCTCAATGGGGGTGAGATCCGGGGACACTTCTGGTTGTTACCACCGGGTGGGTGGAGGCCAGAGGTGCTACTCGGCCCCCCGCAGGGCCTGGGATGGCCCCACTCAGAGTGAGGTAAGGAACCGAGCTTGGTGGTGCCTTCTGAGCGTTTTCCCGGGTCATGGGGGCGCGAGGTGGTGCTCTTTCTGTGGCGGTACAGTGGCTCAGAGGCCCCCGGGCGCCACAACACCCAGCTCGGGCTCCGGCTCTGCCCCTCAGTGGCCACACGGCCCTCAGCAGGTCTCATAAAGCTTGTTTTGTGCTCTTGGGGACTTGGGGCTGGCAGGGGGGTGGCCGGCTGCACACCACTGCCACCGTCACCAATCCCGGGGGGCCAGCGCTTCTGATTTTGAAGACGTAGGACAAGGGGAGTTTGGATGACTTCTCCCCAAACCTTTCATGCGGATGACAGCCCCAACCTGGCCCAGTCAGCCCCTCCGCATCAGGGCGAAGCTGCACGGCTTCAGCGGGCGCCCCTGGTTTCCGCCCGGGGACTTGCCTGGCCTGGCTTCTGCCTTTGGCCCGTCAGGCAAGGTTCAGGGCTCCTGACTGCACTGTCTTCTGAGTTAGCCACTGGCTCCATCTCTGGGGGGCCCAGGTGAGCCCCGATGCCAGCGGCAGACATGCCCTCGTTCACTGCACCCTCGGTGGCCCTGCCATTCCAAACTGCCTCCAGCCAATGGCTCCCATGCCCCCGCACTGCAGTAAACAGAGTCCCCCCCAAACTGCACGTCCATCCAGAACCTGTGACTGGCCTTATTTGGAAATACAGTCTTTGCTGAGGGAACTAGTTCAGGATGTGGAGATGAGATGAGGTGGCCCTACATCAAATGTCCTCAGATGAGAAACGAGGACAGGGAGACACAGAAGGAGGGAGGCTTACCCTGGAGGGAGGAGGGCCGCCTGGAGACCCCCGAGCTGGGGAGGCAGGAAGGACCCTCTCCCCTGGAGCCCCAGAGGGAGCACGGCCCCGGGACACTGACACCTTGATCTCAGACTCTCAGCCTCCAGAACTGTGAGAGATAAGTTTCTGTGTGTATTTCTCTTTTTTTAAGATTTTATTTTTAAGTAATCTCTTACACCCAACGTGGGGCTCGAACTTACAACTCTGAGATCAAGAGTCGTGTGCTCTACCTACTGAGCCAGCCAGGTGCCCCAGATACCTGTTGTCTTAAGCCACCAAGTTTGTGGTAATTTGCCACAGCCGCCACGGGAAAGGAATAGGGCCCTCCTGGCCTTAAATCCAACAGACGCTTTGCAGCCCTCGACTACGGGCCACCGGACGGACACAGGACTGCCCCCGGTCCACAAAGTGCCTCCGTGTGAATTAGGAAAAAGCTCTGCAAAAAGCCATTTATATAAATATCCTCATTTGTGGCTGCCTGTAGGTGAGTGCTTCACGCAGTGCTTGACCTGCACCACCGTACATGGTGGCCCCTTTCCTCCCTGCAAGATGCCCCAGGATGCCATTCTCTGCTGGTTCCCGCCTTCATGTCTGGTTGGCCTGATCATGCTTTTTTTGCGGGCTCTCTGAGGCTGGGGCTCCTCAGGGTTGGGTCCTGAGCTCTTCTTGGTTCTCCTGAAGCCTTCACACCCCTCCCAGCTGACGACCTCCTGTCCCAGTTGCAGACCTACCTGTCTGTCTACTCTCCAGCGGCAAGCTTCTCCCAGAGCCTGACTTAGAGTCCTGGAGCAACACTGCACGCTTTCCCCAAACCAATGACCTCCCATCTCAGTGGATGGCCCCAGGGGCTACCTGGGACTCCCTTCCCACCCCAGCCCCTGCAGACCTTCAGACACACGCATGCTCTTCTCAGATGCCCACCCTCCACACCCCTTCCCACACCTGAGACCTCTCCCCAGCTTCTCTGTGCTGTCCTATGGCCTGTACCCATGACTCTCTTGGGAGGCCGCCCAAAGGCGGGCACGTGCTTGAAACGTGCGGGGACCCCCTGGTGATCAGGCTGGAACACTCCCTTGCTTGGCTTCCGCTCCCTTCCTTGGTTCTTCTGGAAGCACTCCCTTATAAAATTACCCACACACAGATGCTTGCCTCAGGCTCTGCTTCTAGGGCCTCTCTCCAGGGGTCTCAACCAAGACCTAGCCATCCACACCCAGTCATGACCTGGTCTGGTGGACGGTGCATGTCAGAAAGCTTCTCCTCAACCCCCCTGATGTGGACCATTCATTCAATCCATGGTCCTCAACCACCTTCCTTGGGCTCAGAACGGTTGGGGGCGGGGCCGTGCTCCGGTGCGGTGGCCATGTCCTCCACCCCACCCGGCCTCAGCCACCAGAAGGCTAAGCAGCCTGTGGGTCCCACACTGCAGCTCTACAGCCTCCGGGCCAGTGCACCCGCCGGCTTCGTGCCTGCAGCACCTCTCCCTGTGCCTAAAGCAGGCCTCTTTCTGGACACCACTCCTGCCCCATGGGAGCTACCTCCTAGGGTAGGGGTCTTGGGTGACTCCGCCGCCCAGCCCTGTAAATATCCATTTTCTGGCCTAACGGATGGGGATGCAACGACGCTAGTAACAACACATCTAGGAAAAAACCTAGCTTGTTAGGACCTGGCTCGGAGGTCTCGCTCCGTGAATTTGGGTGAAGTCCTCTCTGAGCTTTGTGATTTTTAAAAGCGGCGTGGGCTTCAAGGGGGAACTCAGCACCTGCAGAAAGGCATCACAACACACGAAGACGGCCAGAACTACAGGCGCCAGCCCCCCCACTCCCACCCCCACCCCCCCGCCGGGAGGCTTGCGCACCACAGTGCCCAGCACGCCCGCGGGCAGCGAGCTGGGGCTGCAGGTCCGCAGCGGCGCCGCCCCGGCCCCGCCCCGCACCTCTGGGAGTGGTGAGCCAGGCGAAGGTGCCACAGCGCGCGGCCCAGGCGCTGCTGCTGCAACAGGAGCTGGCCCGGGGGCTCCCCGGCGCCGCCGTTTGCAGGCGAGCGCAGGCCCATGTTCTCGAAGTAGTGCGCCAGGAAGGCGATCGGCTCCTCGGGCCGCGCCTCCAGCACCTTCAGCAGAGCCGCGCGCAGCATCTCCGTCACGCCGACCTGCCGCAGGAAGTCCTCCTCACTCTCGGTCGCTGCCGCTGCCCGGGACACCGCCGGCCGGCCGCTGTCGGGGAAACTGGCCGCCGGAGCCACGGCCGGCCGCCGCTTCTCCACTGCCGCCATCTTCGCTGAGGGCAGCGGGACCGGAAGCGCCGCCGTATTCCACAGTGCGCTGGCGCCTCGGGACGGCCATCTTGGTTAAGGGCAGAGCCCGCCCGGATCCCGCTGGAAGACTCTGGCAAATAACTGGAGCAGTCCACTTCCCGCCCCCTTGGGTTTTAATTGGCACTTTCCCTCCGGGTTCCTCTTCACGTGGGTTGGACAGCTTTCCAGGCTTCGGTCCGGAACCTGAGTTTTACCAGACTCCAAAATGGCTCTCTAGGAAAGGACATGGTTTCTGGCCTGAAGCCGGATTGTTTGCCATCTTGGTAGTGGGCGAGTCCTTCATTAGCATGGTCCCCTAGCAACCGGTTTCCTTGGTTATCAGCGATGCCGGGCGGAGCGTGCGGGCGATTGTTCCAACTCCAGGACGGAACGCCGCCCCTGCCCTGTTTTCTGATTTTCCGCTGAGTCTGTGCTCAGCCTGGCCTTCAGCCTAGTCCAATCTCCGTCTGAGTTTCAGGCTCACCCGGTGGGGCGAGGTCTCCTCTCCCCCGCCAACCACCCACCAGGATGAATTGGGGGATCTGCTCTGAGCTCCCACAGCTCCCTGAATGGACCAACCAAGGCCCCATTTCCCCGTCCCATGCTGTTATCTTGTTTCACCACCAGAGGGCTCTCTCACACCAAAGCCTCTGAAGCTCTGAACTCTCCGGTAGCTCCCCAGTGCCCGCAGGCGGAATCCTCAGCATCTACAGCCTTTCACCTGCTCGTCTGATTTCCAGCTCTCCCCAACCCCACCCGACTGACTTAGCCCCCAAGCCACCCCAAGAGAGATAAAATTTCCTTTAACGAGTCACTTCTGTGTCTTTGCTCACACTCCTCCCCATCCCCCCCGTCCGCCCCCCCCATGCCTGTCCCCACTTGTTTTGAGGAATCCCAGTTATTCTCAAGTTTCAGTGTCCCACATCCAGGAGAAGCCACAAACAGTTGTGTTCTCCCACCCGGGCAGAATCCACGCCACGCTCCCTGTTGCGCCCTTTCCCCCAGCCCTGGCCAAGTGGGGGCGGGGTGCCTGTCCATCCCCACCTCTCAGGGGAGCCCCCCCAGTGCAGAGGGTCGCTGGGGCTGGGTAGGAGATTCTGGCATCCTTGAAACACCACAGACACCACTGAGGTCAGACCACACGCCCTTTATTCCCTAGCTCTGGCCCATTGGGAGGTGGGGCCCCAGGGGTCCCACTGAGGGGAAACTCAGATGCTGGCCATCAGAGTTAGCAGGTCATGGTCGGCTCTCAACCGTGTAGATCCAGAACCCTGCAGATGTCCTCTGTTTGCAACTGAGTGGAAGGCAAGGAAGGCCATTTCAGGCCAGTCCTCCTCAATCCAGTCTGCGTGGGGCAGGGGCCCAGAGGGTCTGCTGGGGTTTGGTGGTCAGCCAGCAGACCTGCAGCGTCTCCACAGGCGATGGGTGAGGAATGCCAGGAAGAGCAGCCCCAGCACCAAGCTGCCCGGCCACAGGGCTGCGGATGTTGTTGGGGGACCTAGAGAAGGAAGTGTCGGGAGCTCTGAACACCTCTTGGCGGGTTTGGGGGAGAAGCTTAGTAGAATCTGCTAGGGGCCTCCACATTTACTGGGTTCCCTGAAACTTTACAAAGGACTTCACGGTTTAGAATGTCTTTTGAAATGTCCAAAAGCTGCTAGACTATCCAGAGGTTTTGGAGTGAATCTTTTGAAAGGCACATAGGACCTTGTAGTTAGAAACGGGCTGTCCAGTGAGGTGACCGCCCCCCATGCCTGTGTTTGAAATATGGCATGTGTGAATGGGAAGTGAGGTCAGCGTAAAATCCACACCACGTCTTGAGGACTTAGTTTGAAAAAAGGAGAAAAGAATGTAAGATGTCTCATTTATGGTTCTGAATGTGGCTACTAGCAAATTTGAAATGACCTAAGTGGCTGTATTCTATTCTATAGGCTGTTGTAGGCTACAAAGTTTAGAGTTTACAAAGTGCTGTGAAATCTACACAGTCCCTTAGATTTACAGTCCTCGCCCTGCCAGGTAAGCGTGATCTTACATTTGGGAAGCCCACTGGACAGTTTGGGCAATTGAAGCCGGGCGGGACCATTCCTTGTCTAAGGTCTTGATGCAAGGCTTTCCTCCCTCTGAGGCTCCCCCAGCCCCCTCCCTAGCCCCCAGAACTCACAGATTTCAGGGACCAGGTAGAGGCTGGCCATCTGTCCCCCTGGGTCCAGGCGACACTGAAACCAGCCTTCAGGGTTGCACCTGGCCCACAGCACGCTCAGCCGAGCCAGGGCCCCAGCCTCCTGCCTCTCGTAGGCTTCAAGACCCCCGGGGGCCTGGGTCCAGCTCGCTGACATACCGGGGCCACAGGCTGCCTCACACAGTAGCTCCAGACCCCCCGGTGCTGGTGACTGGTGGATCTCAGGGCGACAGGGCCTGGTGGAGCTGTTCCCAGGCGGGGGCCCAGGACTCCTGGGGCTGTGGGTGGAGCTCAGCTCTGGGGCGGCCTTGGGGGAGGTCGTTACAGGGGGCTCCTGGGAGGTCAGCCTATGCAGGACTGGAAAACAGGGGAGTTGTTTTTTCTCCTGCCCCAGGCCCCTTCTCCTGCCTGCCTCTCCATTTAGACCACAGGGTTTGACCCTGTGGCCCCATCCTGGGCCACTTGGGCAAATCGAAGGGTATCCCAGTGGGTAGGAGTGGGGCCAGGGCCTGTCTCGGTCCTCTCCCCACTCTGAGTAAGCATCTGAACCTCTGCACCTCAATTTCCTCAGTGGTAAAGGGGGTGAGAACCACCCATCCTAGGGGTGCCGTGGAGAGTAATCAGGGTGTGGGCTTGGTGAGTACTGGCTTTTATAAATTACAGGGCTAGTAGGTGGACAGAGGGGAGGTGCTCCCTGACAAAGTGAAGGGTGCCGGGGCTCTCTGCTCATCCCTTGTGCTGGAGATGGGAGGCTGAGCCCCAGGAGGGGTTTGTACATCTTACCAGAAAGCACCTTTCAGATCCAGTGGCCTCTCTGTGTGCTCTCCCACCACCCCTTCCCTGCACCCCGCCCCTTCCAATCAATCCCCCCCGCCCCGGGGAGCTCCCTTGATCTACCCCCACCCCGAAGACCCCAAGTGCAGTAACATGAGTTTCAGGGTGCCCTGCTGGAGAAGGGATTTGTGCTTTTTTAATGAGAGCCTGCCAGGGGCTTCATGATGTGGGCAGGGCCCCTCCCACATTAGACACGTTGTTAAATTAATAATGTCTGATACGAACTGAGCACCTGCTGTGTTCTTAGCCCCAAGTTAAATGTTTTCATTTGTTCATTCATTCAGCAAGTATTTACTGCGTACCTACCACGTGCCAGGCACCGTGATTTCATCTGTCCTTCCGTCTACCCATCCGCTCATTCGGAATGTATCTGTTGAATACTTACTATGTGTTGGGCACTGTTTTAGCCACTGGGGACGTAGCCGTGAATAAAACATATTCCTATCTCAGCGAAGCCAACAGTAGGGGAGACAGACAATGCGAAAAAAATGAAGAGAAAATCCGGGATGCCAGATAGTGATAAAAAGTGTCAAAGAATATACAATAAGAGAAGTCACATGGCTCGTGTGTGTACACATACATGTGTAAGGGACAGTAATGGTGCTTTGACCCTTCAGACAGGTCAGGAAAAGCCTCACTGGGAAGGCAACCCGAGGAAAGTGAGTGATGGAGCAATGGACACAGCTGGGGGAAGAGCATTCCCAGTGGAGGCTGGAGCATGTGTAAAGGTCCTGAGGCAGGACTGCATCTGGCCTGTTGGAGGAGCAGCTGGGAGGCTCATGTGGCTGGAGCAGGGTGATGGAGGAAGAGGGAGGAGGTGACAGGTCATTCAAGGCCCCGTGGATGAAGGAGGATTGGTTGTTTTTTTTTTTGTTGTTTTTTTGTTTTTTTGTTTTTTTTGTTTTTTTTTACCCTGAGGGAGGTAGGAGCCCTGGAGGACTGTGGGCAAAGTAGGACAGGATGTCAGGGGTCCGACACAGGGTAGGTGCTCAATAAATCTGTTGAATGACTGAAGAGATGAGTAGGGAACGTCACTCTGGTGGCATTTGATAGCCCCACCTGCTGTGGGAATTGTGACCGGGACACAGCAGGTGAGGGGTGGAGCCAGGGTTCCAGAAGAGCCCCTGGGCAGCACTCATCAAGGCACATAGGAGCTGGGTGACTTCACCTACTTCCTGGGGACACCGAGTGCAGGCTGTCCAGAACCCCGAAGACTCACCTGGGATGGGCTGGTGGTGGCTCAGCTCCAAGCCAGGCAGCTTCATGGTTGCCTGGCAGTGGAGGGTGGGTGGGGTGGGGGTCCCCAGGGGGGGCAACAGCCAGCGCTCTGTCACTCGGAACAGCAGGTCCTCACCTTGCTGGGGCTCCTCCTCCACATCCCGGCCCAGGGCCTGCACCCCCTCCAGTTCTCGGTCCCCCAGGAGCAGGGACAAGGAGAGGGCCTCGGGACTGACGGGCGTGACGTTGTGGGCTGTGCAGGCTACCTCTCGGTCCTGCTTGGCCACCAGGGCTACTGGGGAGACGGTCAGCTGGGCTGGGAACGCTGCAGAATGGACAGAGGGTTGGGGCCAGGTGGGCTTAGCCCGTAGGTCAGCACCGGGCCCTGAGGAGGAGACTTGAGGGCAGGGCCAAGGGGTGAGTGGGGGCCGCTGGTGCATAGGGTGAGGGGAAGGCCCAGCGGCCACAGCTCGTGTGTCCAGAGTGCAAGATGCTGAAGAGGAGAGCAGAGCAGAGGGGTTGGGAGTCAGGAGGGGTGGGGTGGGGGGTGAGGAGAGCAGAGCAGAAGGGGCGGGAGTCAGGTGGGGGGGGAGAACAGAGCAGGGCAGAAGGGGCAGGAGGCAGGAGGGGCGGGGTGGGGGGAGAACAGAGCAGAGCAGAAGGGGCCGGAGTCAGGAGGGGCACTGGGCGGGGGGAGGGGGGGTGAGGAGGGCGGGGAATGGGTTGCTGAGTGACTCAGGCTGAGCTGGGGCAGTCTTTGATCGGGGTGGGGGGCGGGCTGGGCAATCTGGGAGGGCGCCCAGGAAAACGCAGTATCGGACCGGGCAGGGCAGGGCAGGGCTGCTGGGCCGCGGAAAGTGCGAGGGCGGCAGGGGGGGTTGGGAGCTCACCGAACACCAGGAGCTGCACGGTCCGCTGGAAGGTCAGGTCCCCGCAGGAGCCCACGCACACGCGCGGGCCCGCCGCCGACAGGGAGGCGTTGTGCACGGTGAGGACGCTGCGGCCTGCGTCCGACCGCACGGCGCCCAGGCTGGTGTCCAGGCCGCGCCACTGCACCGAGGGCGCCCGGTGGCCGGCGCAGGCCAGCCGGCAGGTGAGCTGCCGCGACCCGCCCAAGGACACCGCCACCACCGGGTCTGGGGGCTCCACCTCCAGGGGCCCACCTGCGGGCAGACGGCGCTCTCAGCCCTGTCCCCCACCCCCACCCCAGCGGCGGACCCCCTTGTCCCCGCCTTAGGGTCCTCAGCGGCCTCCCCGCCGCCCTGCTCGAGTCCTCCCTGTGCCAGCAACCCCCCCCCCCCACCCCGCCCCGGGCCCCAAACTCGCTCCCCTAACGGGGCCCCTTCCCTTGCTGACCGAGGCCTCGATGGAGGAGCCCCAGGAAGAAGGGGAGCAGGAGGCAGAGGCTCTGGTCCATGCCGGTCCGGCTCTTTCCCCCGCCCAACAGGACTGGCTTAAATAGTGGTGACCCGGCTGCTTCCCGCCGCCCCCTCCTCCAGCGAGTCCCTGGGGGTTTCCCGAGGGGGTTTCCCGTCCTGACCCCCGACCCTGGAGGCGACGCGGCGCTGCGAGGCAGAGGCCCGGGGCCAGAGATGGGGGGCGGGGGGACCTCCTGGCCGAAGTCAGAACAGAGGGAGCGGGAGCGGGAAGGTATGAGCGCACGCCAGTTTGAGAGACCGGAAGATTGGAGGCTGGAAGCCAGAGAGGGGTGGCAGTTGAGGTCAACCGAATGGAAATTAGAACCAGGCCAGGGGAGGCTGAGCGGGGGCGGGGGTGGAGAGTAGCCTCCTTACCCCCGGGAAGTGCAGAGATGGGTGGGTGGGAGGTGGCCTCCTGGCGGCCAGAGTCTCTGGGGTGGGCTCCTGGGGGGGCGGTTTCTGGGGTGGGGCCTCCTGAAAGAGGGGTCCTTCGGGGTGAGGATTTTGGGGTGGTGGGGGTCTCCTAGGGGTCATGTTCTCCGAGACGGGAGGGTCTCCTGGGGGTGATGGAGCTGAGACAGGTACCGCCGCCGCCTCTGAGCTTGTCTGCCCTCAGGTAAGACAGCTCTGGCCCTTGGGAGTCTGGGACCTCCCTGCTGTGTTCCACACAGGTACTGAGATCCACAGGGAGGCCTGGGAAGGGACTCTGGCCAGGCTCCCCACTCACAGCTGTCATCAGTGAGTCCTGAGAAATCCGTCCACGGTTTCCTCTTGCCTCTCAGCCTGGCCTCGTTTCTTTGTCCTTTGTGGCCATGCATCACCAGCACCCAGAGTGACACCTCTCTGCGCACGGTGACTCACACCGCAAGGCTGCCTGTGGCATAAAGGGAAGAATCCTCACTTGCCGGGAGCCTTGCAGGGTCGGGCAGCCTCAGGGCCTTGGCGTGGCTGTGCCCTCACCCTGTGCCGTCTCGGCCCAAAGGTTGCCTCCTCAGAGTCTTTCCCGAGCAGCTTCAGTTTCCCCGGCAATGAGGTGTCGATGGGCCACTAGCCCTGCGCCTGTGTCCTCTCAGTGTCTCATTTGCCAGAGGCAGCAACCGAGGCACAAGAGCGGGGGCTGGTAGCACAGGGGGGAAACTGAGGCGTCTGTGTGAGCTGAGTCCTGTCTTCCTTGGTCCCATCCCCCTCGAGCCTTGTGCCGGGAAAGCGGCACAGGAAGGTGGACTCCAAGGTGCGGCCCTCCCCAGGCCAGAGGTGCGGGCCTTTCTCGGGAAGCTGGGCTCTTAACCCGGGCAGGGGGCAGTGGGCCCGGTGAATGGGCCTCTTCCCAGCCCCTGACCCTGCTTCCTGCTTCCGTCCCTGCTGAGGCCTCTTGTAGGGTGTGACCCAGCTCTCTGGGCTATGCCTCCCCACCCATCACCAGTGCTCCATGGTGCTCATTCCAAGCCCCAAACGCTCTACCTGCGTGGATGACAGACCCTCACGCTCAAGGACACTCACAGCTCTAATCACCGCTGGTATGGGCTGATCAGATTAAGAGGGTTCTGGGCAGAGGTGAGGAGGAGCTGGAACCTGGGGTGGGGGGAGGGGAGAGAGGGGGGGAAGAGGGACGGGACAGGGCCTGGAGAGAGGGTCGAGGTGGACCCTGGGGGGGGGGGGGAACTCTGGGAACCCAGGACCAGCACTGGAGGGGACTGAACGGCATTTCGCGCCTGCATCTGGGATATCTGGTCTCATTGTTAGGAGACTGAGCCCATGGAGCCGCCTGGGTGGGGACTGAGGTCCTCCCCTACATCCCCTGCCCCCCCCCAACCTGAGCTTCCTGCAGTGCCTGCCTGCAGATCCCCCCCTCCTTCCCGGCATTGTCCCCGCCCAGGATGAAGTCCTCAGTGGCCTTGGCAGGAAACCTCCTTCCCATGGAGGGTCCCAGCCTCCCCCCACCCAAGACTTGTCATCCTGGACTCTACCTTCCTATGATAGCAGTAGTTCTCTGGGGGGGGGGGGTGCTGGCTTCCTCAGAGGGTATCCAGGGGAGACCACTCGCCCAGCCCCCCAGAGGTGCCCATTCTCTTCAGGGACACCCTTCCCACCGGGGCTGGGCCAGCTCCACTCATTGGTGCTACTGGTCAGTTGGGGGCTCACAGCTCTTTCTTTGATGTGGGCTGGAGCCATGAGGGCAGGGTCTTCTGGGGTCCTTCATCTAGCTCTGGTGCTGGAGGACCCCAGACCTAGGACATGCCCCCCCTCCTGTGGTCACTCTCTGCTTCTGTGGGTCTCAGCGATGGTGGAGAAGGCTATGGAGGCTGTGAATGATTCTTCAATAAAGACCCACACAGAAGGCTCTGGAGGGCTGGCAAAATTGCCCTGAAGTTGCCTGGCTGAGCTAACCAAGGGAGCATGGCAGGAGGGATGATCCCCAGGGCACCAAGGTTGGGGGCCAGAGCCCCAAGTAAATAATGAACACTGAATGCTCATGAAGGACAACACTGCATGAGTCTCTTTCTGTGAAGCTCAGCCCCAAACTGGTGGTGGCCAGGTAGCTGTCACAGGCAGGGCTGTTAGACCCGGGGGTCTACACCCTCCCTGACCCCTTGGGGCCTGTCTGAGGACCTGAGATTTAAGTTGTCATGAGCATCAAGGGGGCAGAGGCTTTGGGCTGTGATATCTGATTCAGACTGAACGGAGGCACCCAGTGCGGGGTGGGGTTGGGGTAGTCTGCAAAGGCCCCGCAGCTGGGCCCGGTGTCCTTGGGGACTGTGGCGGGTCCCCCCACCAGGGGGACCTCAGGCTGGGGTAGCGCTGAGGGAGTTGAATAGGCAAGGTTGGGGGTGCCCTGAGGATCCTTAGGCCCTGAGGAGCCGGAAGGCACATCTTGGTGACAGCTGATTTTGGGGTGCTGGCTCCATCACCCCGAGGCTGGGGGACCTGAGCAGGAGTTGGTGAGGCCAGTGCTCCCAGGACTGTAACCCCTGGCCTCAGGCCCTGTTGCTAAGTCAGGCCGTGCTGTCCTCTAGCAGCGGCTTCTTGCTGATGGGGGCCCCACCCGAAGGGCTGTGGGACACCTTGGGGACCCACCACCAAGCTTGTTGTGGGCACTGGGCTGCAGGGCAGGTGATTGTGCTGGGGGCGGGGGGAGGTCAAAAGGGTGACCAGGAGCTCGAGGAGAACAGAGGAGGTGCCGAAGGGGAAGGGTGGCCCAGGGTGATGCGCCAGTGAGAAGACCGGGAGCATCAGAGGTCAATGTGGGTGTCCCTGGAGGCAGGCAGGTAGACATGTGGGACGCAGGATGGTCAAGGGTTTGTCCAAAGGGTTTGCCATGCTGGTACTGACTTTGTCTGGGGCCCCGGACCACCATTTTGCTCAGCTCCACGCGGGACAGATGGAAGACAAAGCTGTAGTTGGGGGGGGGGGGGCAGCCTCTTGCACAGGCCACGGATGCCGGCAGTCATGTTCTGCATGACGCCTGGGGCCAGAACTGCAGATGAGTCAGCGCCCCTCCCAGATGCCCCTCAGGGCAGGGGGCAGAACAGGCCCAAAGTGACCCTAGGAGGCACGGGCAGACCAGGGTGGAGTTCTGGGGCCAGTCCTGTCAGTCTAACCAGAGATCTGCCCATCTGTCCGTGTGTCACCCACCACTGTCCATCCATCTATCTCTCCACTCCTTGACCGTCTGTCCATCCATCTGCCCGTCGCCTGTGCCTCTACCTGTGCACATGTCCGTCATGTGGACACCCGCTCATTTGTCCTGCCCCGACTGAGTGCCCTCACCATTCTCCCCTCGGGCTGACTGTGCCGACCACAGCAGTCACGGAGTGGGGACCAGCTGTACCTGACGAGGCAGTCACTGCTGTGCCCCAGAAAGATGCAGTGCTGGTGACTCTTTGGCTTCTCTGTGAGGCGGTGAGGCGGTGGGCCATCCTTTCCCCATCCCCATCCGTGCCCATATCCATCCACGCAGATGTGGTGGTAAATTCACATCGTTCAGAAGGATTTGCCCATGGGTCACCGGGTCCGTGGCTGGGTGATTCCAGCCACGTGCTACATCAGCCTGGCCCAGCAACCACCGGAGGGCCGGGCTGGCGAAGTGACAGCTTTGGGCCACACCGTGAACGGAGGCCAGGGCAGCACCGCCAGTGACTTGTCCCTACTGACCACCTGAAATATAATTCTGAATTAAAGTTTCAACTTACAAGTAGATACTTGACTCAAGTACTAGAAAACTTTTAAGTATGTTTGGAACAACTTGGCTTTGTGAATCTGTTTTTCATCTGCAATTTTGTTAAATCTTATAGATGAAAAACATCCAATGAAAATTAAATGTAAAATGCACATAAGTGGAAAATACAGAGTAAACTTTGAGGATTTAGTATGAAGAATGTCACACATCCTAATATTTATTATATGTTGAGGGACGCCTGGCTGGCTCAGTTGGTTAAGCGTCTGACTTCAGTTCAGATCATGATCTCACGGTCCGTGGGTTCGAGCCCCGCGTCGGGCTCTGTGCGGACGGCTCAGAGCCTGGAGCCTGTTTCGGATTCTGTGTCTCCCTCTCTCTCTGACCCTCCCCTGTTCATGCTCTGTCTCTCTCTGCCTCAAAAATAAATGTTAAAATTTTTTAAAAATATTGATTACATATTGAAACCACTGTACTTTGAATATACTATATATAAAATACATTTTATCTTATATTCTATAAAACTCATTTTATTTATGCTACCTTTTAATTTTTTATCAAAATGTTTATTTTTGAGAGAGAGAGAGGGAGAATGCGAGTGGAGAAGGTGCAGAGAGAGAGGGAGACAGAGGATCCGAAGCAGGCTCCACACTGACAGCAGAGGGCCTGATTCGAGGCTCGAACTCATGAACCGTGAGATCATAACCTGACCCGGAAGCTGACACTTAACTGACTGAACCACCCAGGTGCCCCTTAAAGTTTAAAAAAAAATTATTTATTTTGGGGGCACCGGGCGGCTCGGTCAGTTAAGTGTCTGACTCTTGCTTTCGGCTCGGGTCATGATCTCCTGGTTCGTGGGCTGGAGCCCTGCACTGACATCGAGGAGGCTGCTTGGGATTCTTTCTTGCCCTCTCTCTGCCTTTCCCCTGCTCGAGTGTGCTCTCCCTCTTTCTCAAGAGAAATAAACTTAAATAAAAAAAGGCTTATTCATTTTTGAAAGAGAGAGAGTGAGCAGAGGAGGGGCAGAAAGAGAGGGACAGGGCATCAGAGGCAGGCTCCATGCTGACAGCAGAGAGCCTGATGCGGGGCTCAAACTCATGAACTGTGAGATCATGACCTGAGCTTAAGGAAGTCAGACGCTTAACCAACTGAGCCACCCAGGTGCCCCTATGCTACTTTTTTAGAAAGTTATGTATTGATTTATTGATTTATAGAGCATGAGCTGGGGAGGGGCAGAGGCAGAGGGAGAGAGAGACTCTTAAGCAGGATCTATGCCCAGCGGAGCCCGCCACACTTGGCCTCAAGAGATCATGACCTGATCTGAAATCAGAGTTAGAGGCTTAACCAACTAAGTTGCCCAGGTGCCCTAAGACTTTTTTTTTTTTTTAGAATGTTAATTCTTTTTTTTTAATTTTTTTATGTTTTATTTATTTATTTATTTTTGGGACAGAGAGAGACAGAGCATGAACGGGGGAGGGGCAGAGAGAGAGGGAGACACAGAATCGGAAGCAGGCTCCAGGCTCCGAGCCATCAGCCCAGAGCCTGACGCGGGGCTCGAACTCACGGACCGTGAGATCGTGACCTGGCTGAAGTCGGACGCTTAACCAACTGCGCCACCCAGGCGCCCCTAAAACTTTTTTTTAAGTAATCTTTCCACCAATGTGGGGCTCAAACTCACAACCCTAGAACAAGAAGAGTCGCATGCTCCCCTGACTGAGTCAGCCAGATGCTATTTATGTCCCTTTTTCACTGTGTTTTTTTCAACATGGTTGCTGGAGCATTTAAGTGAGCTGTGTGTTCTAGTGGGCAGGGGGCTCTGTCCTCAGGCTGGGTTTGTGGCCTGTCTTGGGCACAGAATGCAAATGTCCTTTGGTTAGGTGGGTAGCTCCCCTCTCCTCCACCTACCTGCAGGCTAAGACCTGGGAACCCCTGGTGTTTTATCACACTAGGACAGTGGTTCTTACCCTGGTGATCCTGGGTGATATGTAGCAGAGGCAGGTGGTTGTCGGGAGTGGGGGGGGGGGTGCTCCTGGCATGGCAATAGGGGCTGCTACTGCTCAACCCCCCCCCGCCCCCCCACGGGGCCCAGAGAACAATCGAGCCCCAATGCCAGCAGTGCTGGGAACTTCAGAGGTTGGGAAATGCTGGATGGGTGACGATGGTGGAGGGGTAGGGATTGAGGTCGGGGTTAGGGTTAGGCTGAGGCCGGGGGTCACGGTCGGCGCCCACACCAGAGCCCTTCAGAGAAGGTCTCTTGCCCAGGAAGCTTCTTTCAGGCGTCTGCACCTGCGACATGAGTTAGGCCACGGATGGCACGGACGGGAGTCTAGCAGTTCTGTCTGAGTGATGAGGCGGGGCCAAGTTCAGAGCATGGAGGTGGTTCTGCGAGGAAGGTGGGAGCTGAGGTTGCAGGACTGTGCCCGGGTGTCTGCGACAGGGGCCTGGGTGGACCGAGCTGGCTTTGGGGCTTCTGGGAAAGGAGGGGGTTCAGCGTCCAAGGATAAGACTGAACTCCCGGCCCGTCCACACGGGCTATGGGTGCCCAGTATGGTTAGGGTTGGGGTAGGGTTCCGGATCGGGCCGGCGCCTAGGGTCAGGGCTGGGCAGGGGCTCGGGCACTTTCTGCGCCGCCGTCCTCGGTGACGATCTTCTTAGCCAGCGGGACATCGCGAATCTTGCCGTCGGCAGAGGCGCCCCAGCCCCGCAGCACGTTCGCATCCGGCCTTCCGGCCCCGGTCCCGCCCACAAGTCCCGGCGGGCCCTGCGCTCGCCCCGCGCTGCCGCACTACAACTCCCGGCATGCCGCGGACCCCGGTCGGTGTTTCCCACAAAGCACCGCGCACAGCGCCTGCAGGGCTCCGAACCGCGGACCCGCGGGGGCAGGGGCGCGTGCTGTGGGCACCTGGCAGCTTGCGAGGTCGCGCGAGGAACTGCGGTGCTCGCCCCCCGCCCCCAGCCCTCTGGGGTGGGCACCGGCCCGACGTCTCGGTCGCGCGGCCGCGGGGCCAGTGTCGGGGAGGCAGCGAGAGGTCCTGAACCCGGGATCTGCGTGCGGAACCCGGGAGGCAGCAGGCGCTCGATAGATACGCGCGGCATGAGTGCACAGAGGGGTGTCTCTGGGACCGGAGTCCGAGGCCGCGGGGTTCCTGCTCTCTTCCCCGCGGGGCCGGGATCGCGGCTAGGGGCGCTGGGATCCCTCTGCGAGAAGGAGCCCTGTTGCTGGAGGCCGGGGGCTTATTGACCGCCCTGGGGCCAAGGTGCTGGGGAACTCGAGCGTGTCATCTAAAGGTTGGAGGATGTTTCCGGAGTCTGGCGAAATGGTGCCAGAGACCAGAGTCAGGCCGAAGGGTGGTTTGTCACGGGGGACCTGATGTCAAAGTCTGAGAGCAGTTGCTAGGGATGAGGGTCACTCAATTCAACCAGTATTTATTGAATGCTTCCTAGATGCCAAGCATTGTTCTAGGTGCCAGGGTGACAGCAGAAGTCAAGGTGGGCAGACCCCTGCCCCAAGGAGCGTTCATTCTAATGGAAGGGGGAGGGGGCAGGAGACACAGGGTAAAAAGCCTCACTCTGTGGCGCATGCTCATTCCTGTGGTGTCGCTATCCCGTCGTGGCTGATCAAACCACCATCATGACTACCCACATGGCATCAGCCAGCTCACGAAACTCCTGCAAGCTGCACAGTCGTCTCTCACAACTCCAGCCCAACACTGCAATGGGAAGAATGGTATACTGTGTTAGCTAGTGATACATTCTGTGAGAAAAAACGAGTAAGGTGGAAGAGGGATCGGTAGAGTGGTAAGCTGGGTGGTCAGAGGAAGATGTTTCAAGGAGGGGTCTGAGCAGAGACTTAGCAAGCATGTGTGGGGGAAAGGGTGTACCGGGTGGAAGGTACAGTGAGTGCAAAGGCTCTGAGGCTCGAGCTGCCTGGTGTGTTCTAGAAAAGCAAAGAAGGCAGAGGGCTGCAGCAGAGGGATGGATGGAGCCAGAGAGGAGAGAGAGCACTTGGCCGGGTGGGAGTTTGTAGGCTCCAGGAAAGCCTGCCGGGACCCCTATCCAGCCCTCCAGTCCTCCCAATACAGCCCTTCCTTCCTCTGAACCTCAGTGTTTGCACCTGTAAAATGGAGACTTGGCAGACATGCAGCCGGGCACCCAGCAGAACACGAGAGCTCTGTCCCACGTGGAGAGCTGCCACTTTCCTGGAGGGAGACCGGAGGGGAGCCTGGCTCCCCTGGTTCACTGTGTTCTTGTCTTGGGAGAACAAGTCTTCTTTGTTAGAGTCCGCTCGGAACAAAGGGGCAGGCAGCCACAGAGGCACGTGAGTCTGAGTCAGGGGGCTGACCTCAGGACAGAGGACAATTGCGAGTGCCCTGGGGGAGTGACAGATCAGGGCAACTGGGGAGCCAGAGCCGCAGCTAACGCTGGATGCGGTGGCCCATGAACACCTGGCCTGCTGCCACCCGTGTGCCAGGGACAGAGAACAGCAGGCCAGTCACTGACCCAGCCTCCTGGCGGTGCAGCCCCACTTTCAGCCTCCAGATGATTCCAGAAGGGAATGGTGGGGACTGAGACCCACAGCAGTGGTGAGTGATGTCAGTGATAGCCCCCTTCACCCACAAGTCAAAGGTGTTTGCTCTGCCCCTGCTCTGGGCTCCTACCGCCTCTTCCTGTGCGCGCGCCTATGTGTGCGTGTGCTAGCATGTTGCGTAGAGGAGTGTGGGGGAGACTGGCGATAAACAACTAAAGAAATAAGACCCCCTCGTCTGGGTTAAGGTCAGATCCGTTCTTTTTTTTTTTTTTTTCAACATTTATTTATTTTTGGGACAGAGAGAGACAGAGCATGAACGGGGGAGGGGCAGAGAGAGAGGGAGACACAGAATCGGAAACAGGCTCCAGGCTCTGAGCCATCAGCCCAGAGCCCCAGGACACGGGGCTCGAACTCACGGACCGCGAGATCGTGACCTGGCTGAAGTCGGACGCTTAACCGACTGCGCCACCCAGGCGCCCCGAGGTCAGATCCGTTCTTGAGGAGATTCAGGTCCAAAGAAGCCTTGGCTTCTTTTCTCTTACACCTGACCTCACCCCTCCTCTGCCCAGGGCCCTTCAGGGCTCCCACCTCCCTCAGGGTAAAAGCCCATGTCCACCACCTGCCCCCTCACCCCGTCCTCCTCCCTTGCCTCCCTCTCCTCCTCTCCTCCTTGCTCTGCTGGTCCAGCCACAAGAGCTTCCTCGCTCTTCAACACAAAGGCCCAGCGATTCCCCAGGGCCTTGGCACAGGCTGTGCCCTCCGCCTGGAATGTTGGGAACGGCATTATCTGCAGTAGCCTCAAGGGGAAACCTCCTAGAAGCTCATCAGATAAAGTGTGCCGTCTTCATGCAACGGGATATTACACCCAGCGATGAGAGTGAATGGTCTACAGTCGAACCCAGCAAGAGGATGAATCGTACACACTAGGTCCAGGGAAAGAGGGCTCACGGGAACGCAGTGCACTACCATTTATGTAAAGCAAAAAAAGGGGGGGACAATATAGCCCTGCTTTTGAAGTCACCATGGTGGTTACAGGGTAGAGGGGAGGAGAGGAGTGCAAGGGGGCATGGTGGGGCTTCTGGAGGGCAGGAAGCATCCTGTCCAGGGATGTCAGTGCTGGCTATGTGGGCGGGCCTGATCTGCGGGGACAGATGCTGGTTGCAGCCCTCTGCATCAGTCCTCCCCTGCAGCATCCCTGGCTCCCACACCCTCAAGTGTCAGGAGCACCCTTCCCGCCCAGTCTTTGCAACAGAAGGTGCCCCTAGACATTCTGCAGTGTCCCCTGGGGGACCGACTGCCACAGGACTAAGGGTTTGGTTCTAAAGCACTCTAAATCTGTGCTGACCACACAGTGGCCACGTGTGGTCACCGAGCATCTGGACCGTGGCTGAGCATCTGGACCCCAAGCTGAGATGTGCTGTGGGCACAAGACACACTAGGTTCTGAAGCCTTAGCAGGAAAGAAGAATGTAAAATGTCTCAAGCACAACTTTCGTATGCTGGAATGACATTTTGGTTATGCTGAGTTAAATAAAATGTATCATTAAAATGATCTTGTTTCTTTTTCTGACATGGCTGCTAGAAAATTCAAAATTGCACATGTGGTTTGCATTCTGTTTCTTGTGGGCTGTGTTGTTGCACCTGCACAGAGGCTGGTATGTAGTAGGTGCCCAATAAATGCAGCCTGTGCCCTCACGGCCAAACAAAGGCAAGGTTAGAAGTTTGGATTTGTTGATGGCACAGTGGGAGCCTGGGGAATGTTTTGTGAGCAGGACACAGGTACTGGGTGACTTTTTGACTTCAAAAGATCATTTTGTTCTTGTGCAGAAGACGGGTAGCAGGGGAAGAAGGGACGCGAGGGGATTTGGGGGCAGTGATACGTGATTGAAGAAGGATCTGATGGGTTCAGGAAGAGATGGGCTGAGAGAGGGAAGAAGAACCCGGGCCCTGGGTGGGACACCTGCTCCCGTTACTGTTATAAACAACATAAGCTCCATCCTGCATGTTGCGCAGACTTTTTCCTTTGGGGCTTTGAGGAACTAAGCAGCCATGCTTGGAGGCCACCTGGCCAGAAGCCAGCTGGAGGTGGGCCCCCCAGTCCCACAGCCACAGATCCTGCAGCAACCCCGGGGAGCTGGGACGTGGGCCCCTCCCCGGGGGAGCCTCTGGATGAGCCCTCAGCCCTGGCCAACAGCAGCACTGCAGCCTGAGCAGAGGACCCAACTCTGTCTATGGACTGTCTTCAGAAGCTGTGAGGTAAGAAATGTGGGTGTTTTTTGAGCCACTGTGTTGCGGGGAGGGGGGGGGATTTGTTATGTAGCCCAGAGAGCCAACAGCCTGGACCCGCGTAGCTGGCTGTCCACCGGAGAGTCCACACCTCACAGTTCCCAAACTGAGCTCTAGACCTTCTCCTAACCTGCCCCTCCCCTGCGTGTTCCCTCCTAGTAACAGGGAGCGTCCCCAACACCTCCGGTCCCCTCACCCCTACCTCAAATGTGCCACAAACCCTGTTGCTTGTAGTTTTAAAATAGATCCAGGACCCACCTGCTTCTTACCTCCTCCTCCACCACCGCCCACCAAGCCCCCCACCTCCCCACACCCGTCCGGGACCAGCCCCCTCCCCTGAGCCCCGCTCACGGTCTGTTTCCCCGCGGCCGCCAGAGGGCGCCAGTGAGCACCGGCTCGAGCAGGTGCCGGCTCTGCCCGCGGCCCTCGGGGGCTCCGCGGTGCCTCCTCCGGGACCCTGCACGGCCCGCTCCCTCTCTCCCCATCGCTCGTTCTGTTCCACTCAACACGGGCCTCCTCGCTGCTCCTGCCGGACGCCCGGTGCACTCGAGGCTCAGACCCTTTGTACCCGCTGTGCCTCTGCCTGCTGTGTCTTCTCCCCAGACCGCCCCCTCCACCCCCAACCTCCTTCAAGTCTCTGCGTGAATGTCACCTTCTCAGTGACCACTTCATGTCAGACTGGAAACTCTCCACACCTCCAACCTCTCCTTACCCTTGGTTTTCTGTTTCTTTCTTCCTGTCTTTCTTTCTTTCTTTCTTTCTTTCTTTCTTTCTTTCTTTCTTTCTTTCCATGTTTATTTATTTTGGAGAGAGACAAAGACAGAGCTTGAGTGGGGGAGAGGCAGAGAGAGAGGGAGACACAGGATCCGAAGCAGCTCCAGGTCTGAGCTGTCAGCACAGAGCCGGACGCGGGGCTCGAACCCACGGACCGTGAGATCACGAGCCCAAGTGGGCCGCCTGACCGGCGGAGCCCCCCCGGGGCGCCCCAGCCTTGGTTTTGCTCCACGGCACTGCTTTGCCTTCTAAAGCAGTGTAACTCACTTGTTTGCTTCTTTCAACAAAAGGGTGAGGAAGGGAGTTTGTGTGTTTTGTGCACACCTCTTTTCCCAGCACCTGAACAGTGCCTGCACGCGGCGGGCACACAGATGGGTAAAGGTCGGGTTAACCCTTATGCGCTCAGACCCTGCAGCCTCCTCCGAGGCACTGAGGCCCGCGGCCTCAGCCGCGGCCCCCACGCGGCGCCGTGTTGCCAGGGCAGAGCCCTGTGCCCCATCCCAGTCCGGGCTTCCTTGTTTCAGTTTGCTGATCTGCTCTTTTCTGCCAGTGAATACGTTGGATTAAAAACATGGCTCATGTGCATGGGCTTACAATTAATTAGCTTCTCATTCACATGCTGTTACCTGGCAGTTGTGCGGGTCCTGAGCTGAAAGTGAGAGCTGGAGGAGCCGAGTGGTCATGGATCGAGGCCGGCTGGGGTGCCTAAGCTCAGTCTGGTGATGTTGCTGGACCTTGAGGCCCCCAAAACCTCCCTTTCAGGCTCAGGCAATCATTCCAGTCTGTTCCCCACCCCACACTCGCTCTTGGCTCCTTCCTATGTCACAGTGGGGAAGCTAAGGCAGCTGGGGCTGAGTCCCAGCTAGCACCTGGATGAAGGACTGTCCTCCGGCCGGCACGCTGGTTCTTTCTCTGCCTGGCCTAGGGTCCTTGAGGCTGACCCCAGCGGCCGTATCCTGCACTTCTGGCCAGCTTGGGTCAATCAGAGACTCTGCCAGGAGGGAGAGGAGGAGGTGGGGGTGTCTATCTCCCATCTCCATCCTCAGTGCCCAGTTCTGGTCACAGCTCTGGAGTTTGTGCTGCTTCTGGAAGGAAGCAATGGCTTGTGTACTTTGGGGGCCCACAGGTTACTGAGGATGGGACTGGCTATGGGCTGATTTGTTGGCCGAGTCTCCCCAGGTGAAGGGAGCCCAGGTAAGCACCCTGAGGTGGGAACTGGCTTGAGTGGCTTTAAGGACTGGGAGGTTGCTACTGTGGCCAGAGGAGAGGGGGCGAGGGCAGAACGGGCAAGACTGGGCCCCGCGGGGCCTCGAGTGCCAGGGAGGGCTGGCAGTGGACCCCCAGCACTCCCAGAAGGCTGAGCGGGGGTTGCAGTCTGGGAGAAGACCTGGACCCTCGAGCTAAAATCTGAGTCAGAGAGCCCTGGATTCAACTCCTGGCTCTGCTGACGTTACTCAGGGACCTGAGCTCTGAGCCTCAGTTTCCCCACCTGTAACCACAGGTGAGGTTTTAGCAGCTGCATTTCCGTCAGTGAGATGCTGAGATAATTAAACAACACGAGGCACATGAAGTGCCTGAGCACATGGGAATTTTCTGGTGGCTTCACACAGACCATGCTATCCCTTTCATGTGTGGGGTCTGTAGTAATGTCTCTCTTCCATTTTTTTAAATAGTTTATTTATTTTGAGAGAGAGCACGTGTGGGTGCACACATATGCGGGGGCGGGGGAGGGGCAGAGAGAGAGGGAGACACAGAGTCTGAGGCAGGCTCCAGGCTCTGAGCTGTCAGCGCAGATCCCGACACGGGGCTCGAATCCACAAACCGCGAGATCATGACCTGAGTCGAAGTCTGACACAACCGACTGAGCGCCCAGGCGCCCCTGTTTTCTAGCACATTTGACGCCTCCTTATATACTATGTGCTTATTTATATTACTATGTGTTTATATATACTATGTGCTTTGTCCTCTCCTGAGAACACTACCTTCTTGTCTGTGTATTCCTGTTGTATCCCCACCAACCCAAACAGAACCTGTATGCAGTAGGTGCTCAATAGGTGCTTATTGGATGAAGGCAAGAAGGAAGGAAGAATGCAGGCAGGCTTCTTGGCCTAAAGTTGCAACCCCCAGAGTGGTAAATTCACTGTACGACCTTGGGCTGCGTCTCAGTTTCCCCAGCTGTAGAAATGGGGCCACACTGCCCATGACCTCACCAGTCCCTTCTGCTACATGGCTGTAGGTGTTGTGTTTGTGGCTCTGGCTCCCTGGAGCCTTCTCTGGCCCCGGCTGCCCAGCTTGGCGGCTCTCCGGGGACCTGCTCTGCTGACACCGGATTCTTCCCTGGACCATCCAGCCACCGGGCCGACACTTGATCCTGGCCTCACTTCCAGGCCAACGTCCGCCGACCAGCCTGCTAGGGCTGGGGCCCCAAGACTCTGTGCTGCGGGACAAGGGACTGTCTGTGCCGTCCCCAGGGGGGTGTGGTGAGGCTGGGGCTCTGCCGACACCAGCACAGGCTGCAAGGACTGAGGACAGTACCTGACCTGCGGCCCGGAGCCGCTGCAGCTGAGGAGAAAACACCAGGCGCAGGACCTGCCCGGCCCCTGTGCCTCGTGCAGCCACCTCCCCTGCTCACCATGGGGACCCTTGGCTGCAACCCTGCTCCACGGCTGACCACTGAGTGCCAGAGTGTTCAGACCGGCTTGAGGAAGTCCTGTGGGACGGCCACCTCGGAGAACGGTACGCACCAACCGTGGGGGAGGGAGGCCATGGTGGTGGGATCTCGTCCTCTATTCTCCCCAGCTGTGCTGGGGCTTCTAGAATATTCTGGGAGCCACCTGGAGGGGGGGAGGCTCTGATGACTCCCTGCTCCTCCCTAAACCTCAGTTTTCCTCGCAGCGGAATGGGTGTGAAGATAGCATTTCTGTTGGCTCTTGTGCAGTCCTCCACCCAGCAAGGACTGAGCATTTTATGGGCCAGGCACCCTTGCAGGTGCTGATGCTACAGCAGTGACAGAGCAGCAAAGGTCTGTGGGGGAGACACACACAAGGAAAACCAATAAGCAGAATTTAGAGCATATTAGTGATAAGTGCCTTCGACAACGGAGAGCGGCAAGGAGAGAACGGGCGGGTGTGGAGGCTTGAGGCCTGGACACTCTGCAGGGGCCACGGGCACTCTGGTTCTGACGCTGTGCATCCTCAGTGAGGGTCGAGGCCCCTGCCTCATTGATCTGCGTGTAGCAAGACAGCTCCGTGGCCCTGACATTCTTGCTGAGGACACCAAGCACTGCAGCTGTGGTGGGGTGTCTCTGTCGGGGCCTCGGTTTCCCCACGTGACAGTGTACCTCTGTCTGGGCCTCAGTTTCCCCACGTGACAGTGTATCTCCGTGTCTGGGCCTCAGTTTCCCCACGTGACAGTGTATCTCCGTGTCTGGGCCTCAGTTTCCCCACGTGACAGTGTATCCCCGTGTCTGGGCCTCAGTTTCCCCACGTGACAGTGTATCTCTGTCTGGGCCTCAGTTTCCCCAACATGATAGTGTATCTCTGTGTCTGAGCCTCAGTTTCCCCAATGTGACAGTGTATCTCTGTCTGGGCCTCAGTTTCCCCAATGTGACAGTGTATCTCTGTCTGGGCCTCAGTTTCCCCAATGTGACAGTGTATCTCCGTGTCTGGACCTCAGTTTCCCCTATGTGACAGTGTATCTCTGTGTCTGGGCCTCAGTTTCCCCACGTGACAGTGTATCTCTGTCTGGGCCTCAGTTTCCCCAGCATGACAGTGTATCGCTGTGTCTGAGCCTCAGTTTCCCAATGTGACAGTGTATCTGTCTGGGCCTCAGTTTCCCCAATGTGACAGTGTATCTCTGTCTGGGCCTCAGTTTCCCCAATGTGACAGTGTATCTCCGTGTCTGGACCTCAGTTTCCCCTACGTGACAGTGTATCTCCGTGTCTGGGCCTCAGTTTCCCCACGTGACAGTGTATCTCCATGTCTGGGCCTCAGTTTCCTCAACGTGACAGTGTATCTCCGTGTCTGGGCCTCAGTTTCCCCTACGTGAGAGTGTATCCCCGTGTCTGGGGCCTCAGTTTCCCCTACGTGACAGTGTATCTCTGTGTCTGGGCCTCAGTTTCCCCAATGTGACAGTGTATCTCTATGTCTGGGCCTCAGTTTCACCACGTGACACTGTATCTCCGTGTCTGGGCCTCAGTTTCCCCACGTGACAGTGTATCTCCGTGTCTGGCCTCAGTTTCCCCTACGTGAGAGTGTATCCCCGTGTCTGGGCCTCAGTTTCCCCTACGTGACAGTGTATCTCTGTGTCTGGGCCTCAGTTTCACCACGTGACACTGTATCTCCGTGTCTGGGCCTCAGTTTCCCCACGTGACAGTGTATCTCTGTCTGGGCCTGCAGCCCCTCCTACCTTTGACTCAGATGTGACTCACAATGCCCCTCCCTCACTTTTCCCCCTCCAGTGGGGGCAGCTCCCCCACCTCCACGTGCCACGGAGGGTGGTTGGGAGCCCAGGCGGGGGCTCAGGGGCTGGCCCCGGGTTCTCCCCCTAGTCTCAGGGTGTCCGGGCCCCAGGCCCTCACCTGAGGGCTTTGGTCGCAGGCTCCGGACCGGGCCTGTACGTCCTGCCGTCCACCGTGGGCTACGTCAACCACGACTGCACCAGGGTGGTCAGTCCCGCCTACTCACTCTTCCGGAGGCCCAGCCCAGGTAAGGCCAGCAGGGGGTGCGGGTGGGGGCGGGGGCCTCCCAAGCCCCCTGTGTCCCCTCAGGCCCCCCGAGGGAGGCAGGCAGCTTGCTGCGGGAGCCTGGAGAAGCTGCGTCCTCGTAGGCAGAAGACAGCAGGGCGTGGTGCTTAGGGCCCGAGTGTGTCTTTGGGCCGCTGCAGACCCCTGGACTTTGGACCAGCGTCCTAACCGCTCTGTGCCCTCGTCTCCTTCTCTGTGAGGAGTGGTGCCACGCTCCTCACAGAGCTGTCCTCGGGGTTAAACAAACATCCATTACGAGTAGCTCCCACAGTCTGCGGATCTGCACAGTGCTCAGTAGGAGTGGGTGCGGAGGGGTTTCTCTGTCGGCAAGACGAGGCCCCTCACAGGCAGCTGTGGAGAGGACAGGGTGACAATTCCTGCTGTTGGGCAGGCAGCAGGCGGTGGGGCTGGCCCCGTCAGCGGGGTTCCTCGCCTCCGCGTGGTGCACCCTTCTCCCGGCTGGAATGACGGCGTCAGGATGTGAGTGAACGTCACGGGCATCGATGCTGTTAATGTGGGTGGCCCTGGCCCCAGCACACCGTCCACGCCTATTAGCAGTGTCACCGGCACGTTCTAGCAAGACTGTGCCCTTCATATGAATGCCCACAAATTCCCTCACCCCATTTTCTAGAGCTGCTCTGAGGTCCCAAGTGCACCTGGGTGGGAAGGGCCCTGAATGAGGACTTTGATTCACCTGGACGAAGGCACGTGGGGAGGGGGCGGCTGACATCTTCAGAATCAGCAAAAACCCCAAACCAAACTGAAACCCAACTCAGGCAACTCCAAGGGGTCCCCAGGAAGGCAAAGGAGGGAATCAGCATGACATCTATCACCAGGAAGGGTTAAGAACTTCGCCTGTGGCCCAGGGCGACCTGGGTTCCCAGGTTCTGTCCTTGTCACAGGACACACTCTGGGGCAGAGGGACAGATTGGGGAGTTGAGGGTGAGTGGTGGCCAGTGTAGACTTTGCTAATGCCCAGGGAAGACTTCTTGGAGGAGGAGGCCTACAGTCTGGGCTTGCAGGAGGAGGAGTTCCATGGAGCCCCAGGAGACAAGAGGCCCAGGAAGGACAGCCCAGGCAGAGGTCTTGATGAGGAGAGGGCCCAGGAAGGACAGCCCAGGCAGAGGCCTTGATGAGGAGAGGGACGCCCTTCCTTTGTCAGCAAAGGTGCTCCCTGCGTGTGTGTGCCGCATGCACACAGAGCCGCTAGCCAGTGAGTGTGTGTCCCACACGCCACACACCGATGCGTGTGCATTTATGCCCGAATGGCTTGGAAGCGGCAGTGACAGCACTGGCCCCAGTGACTGGCTCCAGCAGGGAAGTGCCCTGTGCCAGGCTGCCCTCCATGGGCCCTCTCAGCTTTCAATCTCCTCACTCACCCTGCCAGTGGGGAAACAGAGGCAGAGACAGGGAGATGGCCTGCCCACAGACAAAACTCACGGAGGCCCTGCTGAGACCCCCGAGGTCCGACTCAAGGCCCCCTTAGGCATGCCCCATGACAAGCCCAAGCATGCAAAGGGCCCTCCTCAGAGCCTAGTTACTCTTACTGTGGCACAGTCCTGACCCACCCACCAGCTGGTTTCCTAGTCTGCGGCAGAAGAGAGGTCGAGGGGGCACAGCTGTGATCACAAGGGCACTGATGTGCTCGTCAGACAAAGTCAAAGCAGGTACCCGGGGCCCCCAGGTCAGTGGTCTAAGGTCCCTGCTCTCCAAGATGGGGCTGGGGGTGGGGCCGACCAGGGGCACTGAGCGGGGTCGGTGGGGCCATCAGAGGTGCCATTAGGACCGGGGGCTCCTCTCCCCAGCGTCTCCACAGGACGTCAGCCCTGGGCCAGTCTACTTCTTGGACCCAAAAGTCACCCGGTTTGGCCGAAGCTGCACCCCTGCTTACTCCATGCAGGGCCGGGGCAAGTCTCGGGGTGAGTATCTGATCAATGCTTCCCCACAAGGACCCCGCCCGTTCAGGCTCCCACCTCTGTCCTCTCCTTCTCCTCCCATCATCAGGTTCTTAGAATTTCAGTGTCTTTGGAATGACAAATTAAGGGACTCCGAGGAGGGGCTGGGGCCCTGAGAGAACCTGAATGAGGAAGTGGGCCAGGGTGACAGTGACCCTGTGTAACATATGGTGCCAAGAGGGCATCTGGGGCCCATCCGTGACATCAGGGGATGACAGGGCACAGTGGGGACTGTGGCAAATGTGGCAATTCCCTCCACAGACTCCAAAAAACTCACTTCCACCTTAAGTGCTGAATTTAATAACCTGATTCCAGTCTCCCATCCACCCTTTCCTCTTTTGACCTATCACCCATTTGCTCATCTACTCACTGATCAATCAGTTCATCTATCCATCCATTCACTCATCTATCTACTCACCAACCTATCCATGAACCCACTGCTCATCATCCAGTCCATCTGTTGATCCACTGATCCATCCATCCATCCAACTGTCCATCCATCCACCCATCCATCCATCCATCCATCCGTCCATCCATCGAATTATCCTTCCATCTGTCCATCCATCCATTCACCCACCAGCCACTCACCCTTCCTTCCATCCATCCATCCATCCATCCATCCATCCACCCACTTACCCTTCCTTCCATCCATCCAACCATCCTTCCATCCATCCATTCACCCACCAGCCACCCTTCCTTCCATCCATCTGTCCGTCTGTCCATGCATCCATCCAACCATCCTTCCATCCATCCGCCCATCCATCCACCCACCCACCCACTAGCCACCCACCCTTCCTTCCATCCAACCATCCATCCACCCATCTGTCCATCCTTCCATCCATCCATCTACTGATCCATCCCCCATGATCTTTCCGTTCACAATCCATCAACCCATTTATCATCCACGGAATCATCCATTCATCTACCCACCCACAAGTCAGCTCTTAATCCCTTTATCTATATATTCATGGATCCATTCATCTACTCATTCACTCCCCAATCACTCACCTCCCATCCTTCTACTCACTCATCCAAACATGTATTAAGCTGAGGAGTTGAAGTAGATTTGACATGCCCTTGCTTTTTATGAGACCCAGTCTGGTGATGGAGTTAGGCCTACATGGAGACCATCCCACCTCACTGTGCCCGTGTCTAGAGGGGAAGACCCTGGAGGGCCCTTAGAAGGGCTGTGAGGGCCTGCCTAGGAGGAGGGAGTGGGGAAGGCTGCAGGAAGGAGGGGGCTGTGGGGCTGTCTGGAAGGGTGAGGAGCAGCCCCTGGGGGGTGGGAATGGGAAAACGGAAGGTATGCGGGGCAAAGGGTTGAGCATGGGCAAAGGCCTGGAGGCTTGAAAGACAACAGGTAGTGTGTGCGTGGGGGGGGGGGGGGGAGGTCTGGGAAGCAGCAGAGACACCTTGGGGCTGCCTGACAAGTGCTGTGAGCTCCAGGATGTGTAGGGGCAGTGGGAGGCCATGCAAGGTCTTTGAGCAGGTGAGGACTCCTATCAACCCTCCTGCCCCATTCTCACAGGTCTGGAGGTGACACCAGGCCCAGGGGCCTACAGCCCAGAGAAGGTGGCCCCTGTGCACCAGCGGACACCCCCAGCTTTCACTCTGGGCTCCCGCCTGCGCCCACAGCTCCAGGACACCTCCACCCCTGCTCCTAACACCTATACCCTGCCCTCCCTCTGGGGTTCCCAGATATTCATTAAGCCCAGCAGCCCCAGCTACACAGTGGTGGGCCGCACGCCCCCCGCCCGTCCCCCTCAGGACCCTGCTGAGATCCCAGGCCCGGGCCAGTACGAGAGCCCCGACCCCAACACCTACCGTCAGCGCCAGCCCGCCTTCACCATGTTGGGCCGGCCCCGTGCCCCCCGGCCCCCAGAGGAGACTCCTGGCCCTGGCACCCACAGCCCTGAGCAGGTCACCATGACCAAAGCCCGGGCGCCGGCGTTCACCATGGGCATCCGCCACTCCAAATGCGCTCCCACCATGGTTGTGGACACCATGCCCTGACACCTTTGGGGTTAGGATTCCCGGCAGCCCCGGGACCAACCCAGTTTACCTGTGTTGTCACACGGGGTGTGGGCAGGCCCCTCCTGGGCCTGGCTGTGGAGAAGACACATCTTGCCTTCCTTTTTTTGAACTCTGAGGTCCTTCTAGGTCCCCTGCTTCCTTTGGTCCCTGGGGCTGTGACCCCGTGGCTCCGTGCAGGGCGAGCTTCCTTCCAGTGCCCCAGTTTCTTCCTCCCGGTCACAGCAGGTTAAGTCAGGCCACGCAGAGAAAGGGACAACTGCAGCCCTGCCCAGCGGCCGGCGGAGCTTTCTGTGTCCTGGAGCTCAGTGTCCACCCTGCTAGGGCCTGGGTCCCTGGCACAGTTCACGTTTCGGCTAAACTTGGGCTCTTCTCTGCTTCTCGTGGGTGCACAGCCAGCTGCCTGCCCCTGGTCCCAGCCCCCAAACCAGGCTGGAAGCGGCCTGATCCCTCTCTCTCTAGCTGCTTGCCAATAAAGCTCTGTGGCAGCAGAGCTGTCAGAATCACACGTGTGAGCTCATTTAACCCACTGTCCATGTCAAAGCAGAGACTTAACTGTGCCCTTGAGATCCAGACCCCCAATTCTAAAGCCCCTGGGGCCTGGATGGAAGCACAGGAGGGATCCAGGGCTGGGTAAGGCCAGAGGCAGACCCGGGCTTTGAATGGGGGAAGTCAGGGAGGCTTCTTGGAAAAGAGGACATTGAAGCTGGGCTTTGAAAGATGTATAGGAGTTTAATATATTCTAATATCCATCATCAGTAGGTGCCTACCGTGTTTCAGATATTGGTGAAGATCGTCTAAGCTTCAGAGCAATCGGGCGGCAGTTGGTGTTCACTGAGAGAAAATGGGGCTTTGGAGAGATGGGACACTTGCCTGAGGACACACTGTGAGCCCTCGTGTCCCCCTAATGCCAGGATCCGAATCCTGGCCATTGGGCTCTGTTCCTGCCATTCTTTGCTAGTGACAGGAAGGACACACAGAGGTGGTGTCATGTGACTGAGCCTCCTGTGTGAAAGCCCAGGCCTTATAAATCCTTGACCCAGGAAGACCCTAACCCAGGAGCCTGGGAGGGACAGACTGCCACCATGTCTCCCCAAGGAGGGGGCCCCGGGGCTGCACCTCAGGCTTGACACAGAAGGGTCCTGACACGCATGACCTCTGCTCTGTCCCTTTCTCCCAGTCCAGGGATGCCAATCTTGAACACAGACCCCTTTAACTGACTAGGTGGACACACACCAGGACCCCTAACACACACACACACACACACACACACCCCTCAGGGGAACCCAGGTGCCTTCCTCACACACATGTTCAAACTTGCACTCAATATACACTCCCACACAGTCCCACATGTATGCAGACAATAATAGACACAAACACGTCCAGACGGGGGCTCCAGACCCAGACAAACTCCCCCCCCCCCCCCCCCCCCCCCCCCCCCCCCCGGGTCCACCAGCAGACCCAGAGGCCACGCCCGCTCTATGGGGGCTCATCCCTACCCTGCACAAGAGCGTCCCAGTGTGAGACACACAGGCTTGGGGCAGCATCCCCGACCCCCACCCCAACGCCGGCCAATTGGCTGCGCGTCCCTCCTCCGCTTCGCCTCCTCCTCCACGAGCTCCGCGGCGACCGCCAGTCTGTGATCTCATTTCTCTGATTTATCGATCGGGCTCCAGACAGCCTCACCCCTCCTCCACCTGCGCGCGCGCCCTGGCCCCCTCCCATTGTTTCCCGGCAGTCAGCCCCACCCCAGTCGGGGGAGGGGAAGGAAGGTCTGTCAAGAGAGGCCAGGAGGCCTGGGGTGACCGTGGCATCCCTGATCCCCAGTACAGAAAGAATCACCCTTTCAGGTCTGGGTGGGGGACAGAGAGGTTGGGGACCGAAGGGCGGGCCCGCCTGCGAGGCTGAGGCCCACGAGTTCAGCTGGGTCGCTGCGGGACAGAGCTCCCCAGAAATGGAGGAGGAGCCCGTGACCCTCCAGCCCCGCGTCCCCGGCTTACAGCCTTGGAAAGTGAAGCCCACGGGGAAGCGGCATAAGGGGGGCCTCGGCTTCGTCCTGAGTCCCCCCTCCCAGACCCAGCCGGCCCAATTCACACTTCCGAGTACGAGTGGCCGCTGCGTGCCCCTCTCTGGGTCTCAGCTTCCCCATCAGGACACAGGGCAGGGACAGCGGTTGGGGTTAGGGTTTGGGGCTTTCTCCTCTGACCGCGTCCCCACCCCTCCGCAGGCCTCAGTTTTCCCATCGGTCAAAACCGGGAGAAGACAAGTGATTTCCAAGTCTCTCCCACCTCGGTCCTTCTAGGAATTTGGACAACGGGTGGAGGGGCCACGCTGGGGTCGCTGTCCGGGTCTTGGGTTGGAAACATCGCTCCCTCGCTGGCTGGCGGATCCCAGGCAGGGTCCGTGCCCTCTGTGGGCCTCAGTTTCCCCAGCCTCCCCGCAGGCGCCGGGACGCCCAGGGCCCGGGTCCCAGGGGCGCAGCCCCCCGCGGCTGCGCGCTGGGCCGGGCGGATGACATCACCGGGCCGGGGGCGGGGAGGGAGCGGGAGGGAGCGGGAGGGAGCGGGACGGAGGGGAGGGCCTCCTCCGCGCCAGGCGCAGCGCCCGGTCGGGCTCGGTCGGGCGACCGCGGCCATGACGCAGGGTCCGGGCGGGCGCACGCCCCCCGCGCCCCCCGCGCCCCCGGAGCCCGAGGCGCCCACCACCTTCTGCGCGCTGCTGCCGCGCATGCCGCAGTGGAAGTTCGCTGCCCCCGCGGGCTTCCTGGGCCGGGGCCCCGCGGCAGCTCGGGCGGCCGGGGGCGCGGGGGCCGCCGACTCCCAGCCCGAGCCGGCCGGTCCGGCCAGCGTCCCTGCGCTGGCGGCCGCGGTCCTGGGCGCCTGCGAGCCGCGCTGCGCCGCGCCCTGTCCGCTGCCGGCGCTCAGCCGCTGCCGGGCCGCCGGCGGCAGGGGCCCGCGGGGCGCGCGGGGGGCGGCCGGGCCCGCGGACGCCAGCGCCGACGAGTGGATCCGCAAAGGCAGCTTCATCCACAAGCCGGCGCACGGCTGGCTGCACCCAGACGCCAGGGTCCTGGGGCCCGGGGTCTCCTACATCGTGCGGGTGAGTGCGCCGGCCGGGATCCCGCGGACCACACCTCCCCCGGACCCCCTCCCCCACTTCCCACTCTTGGACCCTCGGACCCCTCTGCCCCCTCGTCCCTCCTCTCCCTGCCACCCGGACCCCCACCTCCAGCCGGCTCTGCGCCGGCCGCCCCCAACCGGGAGGCTCCGGGCTCGGTGTTCCCACGGCGTCACGTGGGGAGGGGCGGGGCGAGGGAGGCAGGTGGGTGGGGGACACGCATGCGCAGGGTGAACGCGCTCCCGCTCCGTTGGCGCCCGCTTGCGTAGGGTGGACGCGCTCCCTTTGGCGCCGGGAGGGGGGGGGGGTCTGCGGAGCGCGGTCGCGGGTGGTCGCGTCCTACCGCCGGAGCCCGTTCAAAGCTCTTTCTCGGACGGCGGAATCGGAACCTGCAGAGACCTTGGCCCAGGTGGGGGGCCCGGGGAAGGGGTATCCGGACCCGGCCGCGCCCAGCCAGACCGCAGTGGGACTAGGGGACTCGCGCTGCGGTGCAAAGAGAGGGGCCCTCTTTTATCCTGGTGCTTTACTGGGAACCTTGCAAACGCACGGAACAGCCCCTGTGTACCTGCACCTACGACGGTCAACATTTCCGCCTTCTCCACTCAAAATACCTATCCTGGCGGGTAGTTTTCCACGAAGCGGAAGGAAGTAAGCGGCCGAGTGTGACGCTTGCTGTGAGATGTCCCGCACGCGTCTCCCTAGATAGCCGTCCTCCTGCACACGCACAGCTCATTGTTACGTCTGGGAAATTACCAGAGATCCCGAAGTGTCATCAGACTGGTAGTCATTCACACCCCGTCAGTTGGCCTTTGGGGACCAGGAGCCTGGAAGTTAATGTGATTGCATTTGGTTATCTGTCCATTCCCTTTACAACCGTGTCCAGCACCTCTCCCAGGACTGGGCTGAGTAGTGTCTCCCACTAAATTCATGTCCATGGGGACCCGCGAATGCAGCCTTATTTAGGAATAGGGTCTTTGTAGAAGCAGTCACGTTAAGATGAGGTCATCCTGGAGGGTGGCCCTAATGTAATGGTTGGTGTGTTTATGAGAAGAGGGCATAAGGACACAGACGCACAGGGAGAAGCCACGGAGGACGGAGGCAGAGGCTGGGGTGATGCAGCCACAGTCCTGGGGGCACCAAGGGTTGTGGCTCGCCACCACCGGGAGCTGGAGGAGGCAGGAAGGACCCTCCCCTGGAGCCTGCAGACGGAGTGCGGCCCTGCCTCCACCTTGTTTTCAGACTTCTGGGCCTCCAGAACTGGGAGCATGTATGTTTCTGTTGTTGTAAGCGGCCCAGTTTGTGGTACTTTGATAGGGCCGGCCCCAGCAGAGGACTGTGCCCCTGATAGGGTGGACGTTCTGGATGTCCCAGACACTCCCTCCACGTGGGGTCCAGGTGTGCGACATCACATCCCAGGGGGCCTGTTAGATGTGTAGAGCCTCAGGCCCAACGTGGAGTTGTTGAGGCTGTAGACCGCCCCACGTTCTGGATCTCTCTTCTCACGGCGTCTTTTAACTGGGTTCTTTGCCCTTTCCCTTCCTGAGTCCTGGCAGTGGGTCCACAGGCTTGACTGGATTCAGAAGTGGCTTTGTAGCAAGAGTGTCTCGTGGGTAGTGCTGCGGACTTGACGAGGGAGCTGTGTCTGCCCACTGGCTGTGAGGGCAGGCGTGTAGGATGTTCAGAGTTCAGATGCTTGCGTTGTAGGGTGCGGGGTGTTGGGTTCTTCCAACGATCATGACATTTTTGTCAATGCAGCAGGTATTTAATGCATGCCCACCCTGCCAGGCACTGACAATCTGGTCGGAAATGGGGAAGATCTGGTGCCTGCCCTTACAGGGCTTAGATTCTAGAGGGAGACGCTGACAGTAACTAACCAAGAGAACACATAAATGGAAGGTGCAGGCAGGTGCTAAATTACGATGCAGGAACGAAAGTACCAGAGTGAGAGACTGGGTGGTCACCTCGGCAGGGGCATTAAGGAGAAGGCATCTCTCGGCAGATGACATTTAAACTGAGACCTGAAGCTGTGAGGCCCCAGACACGAAATGACTTGGGAAAGAGAGTTCCAGGCAGGGGCAAAGCAAGTGCAAAGGCCCAGTGGCAGGGAATGAGTTTGGCGTGTTTGGGTAACAGCAGGAGACCTACATGGGGCTTAGAGAAGGAGAGATAAGAGATTTGCTGGCAAGTTTGGCTGTAGATGGTTTTAAGCAGGGGTCGCAGGGTGGAGTTGGGGGTTTGAAAGGGTCTTTCTGGTGGCGCTATGGAAACGGGGTGGGAGTGGGGGCTGGAAGGGCAGCAGAGAGACCCAGGAGGGGGTGAGGGGAGAAGACCTGGACCCGGGTAACGTGAGGGTGGAGAGAGGTGGGGACAGGGTCTGTGTTGGAGATGCAGCCCAGAGGGGTCTCCGACTGACAGATGAAGGGCCCTGACCCCAGCCGGTCGGAGGGCCCCGTGGGGTCCGAAACAGCCTCGGCCCCCCGCCGTGTTTGCCTGGGAGCCTCTCTCCGCGCGCCTACGTCACAGAGCCAAGTAGCGCCTTTTGGTTTACAGAGCGGCATGAGGTTAAGGCAGGGGGCAGGCATCCCTCAGGTCACACCGGGATTGGCTGGTCTGAGCAGGACTCTTTCACACTAGGACCCTGGGACTGCAGAAGAGGATGTATGGTTCCCATTTTGTAAGTTGGGAAACTGAGGCACAGCGCGGCAGAGCGTGTCCACAGATGCGGAGTGAAAATCCAGTACCAGACCTGGAACTAAGGTCCCTCCCACAGAGCCTGAACTCACCCATCTGTCAAATACTAGGGCAGTTGACAGATTGACAACCCCAGAGACATCCCGTCCTGGGACCTACAGATGTGTCCCCTCACACAGCAGAGGGGACCTTGATCAGGCCCCTGAGGCGGGGGTGACCCTGGATGCCCTGGGGGCCCGGCGTCCTCACGAGAGGGAGGCAGAGAGCCGGGCGGACCCCGCGCTGCTGGCCGTGAGGATGAGGAGGGGCCGCAGGCCCAGGATGCGGCGCCTCTGGCCGCCGGAAAAGGGGGACACGGGGCTCCCTGGGGCCCCGGGGGAACCGGCCCTGCCCACGCCCGGGTGTTAGCCAGGAGGCCCGGGTCCGACTCCTGACTCCAGAACTATAAGGGGATAAGTTTATGTTAAATTTGTAGTCTTTTATTGTAGCGGCAAGAAGAAGCTAGTATTTCAGTCGGCTCACCTCCCTGATGTCACAGAACCGTCACAAAAGCCTAGAAGGATCCCTGTTTGAGATGAGAAGGCCCAGCCCCGGAGAGCAGAGATGGGAACGTGGCATCTGAGTTCCAGGTGCACCGTGTTCAGTGCTGTGTGTGGATCGGGGGGGGATTATCCTCACAACTCTGAGGGTTCCCACCCATTTTACACATCAGGAAGCCGAGGCACGGCGACGTCCAGGAACCTGCCAGGAGCGCTGTCCTGGTGAGGGTCCTGGCAGCTGCGATGCCTTCAGCTGTGTCACCACACCCTGACTCAGGGCTTAGACGTAAAAGATGTCGATTGTCGTATGTGAGAAGAGACCCCGGGTGGACGGCGCTGCGCTTACCTCAGCAGCTTGGTGACCTCATCGTGGATTCAGGCTCTTCTCTTGTGTTGAGGTGAATGGTGTCCCCGTGTTCAGGTCAACCTGGAACCTCAGAACACGGTCTTGTTTGGAAGTAGGGTCTTTGCAGATGTATGACCCGAGGATGAGGCCATGCTGGAGGAGGGTGGGCCCTGAATCGGTGACCGGTGTCCTTGTGAGCCGCGTGAGGGCCGGAGGAGGAGGCCACACGAGGGAGGCGGAGATTGGAGTGACCTGGCTACACCAGGGGCTGGACAGCGGCAAGGACCCTCCCCGGAGCCCCCGGAGGGAAGCACTCTGCACCACTTGGATGTCAGGCCTCTGGTCTCCAGACTCTGAGGGCACGTGCTTCTGTTGTTGCGAGCCGTCCAGTCTGTGGTGCCCTGTTACGGCCTCCCCAGGAGGCGAATACGCCACCCTTGACGTGACTTCCCTCTCGGATTAGTTCCTTTCCTGGCTGCAAAGTAGTGGCTGTGGCTCCACCTGTCCCGTCAGCCTGCAGAAAAGACCCTCTTCCCGCGGGGCCTTTTTTGAATAAGGGGACCATTCCCAGAAATCCCTAGCCAGCTTCCCCTCATGTCTCTTTGGCCAGACTTGTGTCCTGTGACTTTCCCTAAACCGAGGTCATCGCTGCCCAAAGAACTTTCTGAGATGATGGAATGTTCTAGATCTGTGCTGTCCAGTATGGTAGCTCCACGTGACCCTGAGCCATTGAAATGTGGCCGGTGTGACTAACAAACTAAATTTTAATTTTACTTAACTTTAAATTCAACTGGTCCCACGAGGCACGTGCTTACTGTGCTGGGTGGCTCGTCTAGTTTCCTTTGGTCTTTGGACCTTGTCTGAGGAGGTGGGTATCTGAGCAGAAGTGAACCTGTGATGTGGACAAGCCAGAATTTGCACCAAGCTGCGGGGACTGCTAACCTTGTTTTCCTCCCACTCCTACAATTTTGACACTGCCGACCTCTCCATTCACTAGAATTTCCCTGATGAGACCTTTCTGCTTTTTGAGGTGCCCTCGCTCGTGTCCTTTCAGGCGCTCTTCCTGAATGAAGGTTTTTACAGCGTGTGCCCAACTCTGCCCGAGGTGCTGTGGGGCACAGAAAGACAGTGACCCTGCCCAGGCAGACTGACTCTGGGAGCGGAAGGGAGCTCGAGCCTGGACACGTGTCAGTGAAGTGACTAGGACTCCGTGTCGCCCAGTCTTTCCTGAAGTGTGGTTCTCATATCCTGGCAATACACAAGGAACTATGGGAGGCTGACTGAGTAGAGCTGTCCTTTGGCCGCAAATGTAGCTTATTCCTTGAAGGAAAGGGGCAGAGTGTCTCCAGGGTGGACTAGCTCAGTGGCTCGACAACATCCCTAAAGACCTAGGTCTTTCCATCTGTTTGCACTGCCATCTTCAGCATGCTGGCTTAGCCGCCCTCGTGGTCACAAAACGGTAGCCACAGCACCAGGCATCACATGTGGATGCAGTCACGTGTACTGGAAGAAAAGACCATTTCTTCCCTAGTTCTCTTTTTCAGAAACTCTCCACCATTCCTCCCCACCCCCTCCCTCATTTCCCCCAAATGGCAAAATCCATTCACAGTAAGGGAAATGGGATTACCAAAGTGGCTTAAACCAATTATGAGCAGTGTGAGGTGCCTAGACATCTGGGAACTTCTTGGGCTCCACCCCAGAGCTGGAAACTCCGCGAGTGGGCCCAGTGATCGACGTTTCCAGGTGATTCCAACATCCATTAATGTTTGGGAACAAACAGTTTAAGACAATTGCTTGCAATCCTGTTGGATTAACCACGACTTACGAATGCCTGGTGTTTTGAAACCCTCCACCCTGAAATGAACTTGAGATACATATAACACTTACCCGCACATTCATTTCCCCTTAAAATTCACGCGGTGGCATAAAGCAACAGTGAAAAGAGAAGCTCAAGGACAACGCTTGATGGTAACCTAGGGGGTGTTTCAGGATGCAAACACGTACGCTTCGTCCTGTAGGAGCACCGTGATGGCAACAGGGTCCGGTGCCTTTTGAGACCCCCCCATGCACGTGGCAGCCACAGACACCGTTGGAGGTGCTGTATACAACTTGGCATTCCAAAGTAGGGGGCACCTCTTGGTAAAGTCTGAGCTACACAGAATAAATAACGTGTCAATACGTGTGATGGTTTTGTTAATTCCGTGGGTATTAAAACCATACTGAAAAGTGAAACATGGAATCACCACGCGACCCGGCAATCCCGCTTCTGGGAGTGCACCTCAAACAATTCAAACCAGGGACTCAAATGGGGATTTGCACCCCCGTGTTCTCAGCAGCACACTCCACAACAGCCAAAGACAAAAAAAAGTGGACACACCCCGAGTGTCCATCGGTGGATGAAGGATGAACACGACGTGGTCCGTCCACACCCCGGAGGATGACCCAGCCCCAGGAAGGGAGGACGTCCTGCCACCTGCCACCACATGGACGGACCTGGAGGTCACTGTGTGCAGTGACAGGAACCAGACACAGAAGGACACGTCCCGCGTGACCCCACTCACAGGGGGTCCCTAGAGGAGAGACAGAGAGTAGACGCTGGGAGCCAGGGGTGCGGCAGGGGGCTGGGAGTCAGTGCTTCACGGGACAGGGTCTCAGTCTGGGGAGACGGAAAGTTCTGGAGACGGGTGGCGGGGGCGGCTGCGCGACAGTGTGAGTGCGCTCGATGCTGTTGAGCTGTGCGCTTGGAGACGGTTACGATGAGGGGCGCCGGGCTGGCTTGGTGGAGCATGCGACTCTTGACCTTGGGGCTGTGAGATCGAGCCCCACATTGGGCGTGGAGATTACTTAAAAATAAAATCTTTAAAGAAAAAGAAATGGTTAAGGTGGCAAATCTTATGTGTTTTCTACCACAGGAAGTGAACAGAAGTTGCCTCCCATGGCTTGGGTTATGACTGAGACGAGTTAAGATTGGAGGCACGGTGGTCACACAGGGTTTCCCACATACACGAGAGCCTGCAGGTCATTCTGAGGTCCCTGGGGACCTAGGGCGGTTGGCATCAATGGGAGACTTCCCGTGTTAGGAGCAGGGCGCCCCCGCTTTCTGAAGAGCTCACACTGGTCGTCTTGCCGTCCCTGGGTCTGTGTCTGACTGGTGTTTGCTCACGATTGGGCTCAGGTTGTGCGTTCTGGGCGAGCAGCACAGAGCTGTGTGTTCCCCACTGAGCAAAGCAGGAGGCAGGGACGGGTGCCAGTCCCGATACCGGTTCTGGAAACTTGGATCGCTTGGTGTACTGGTACGAATGGCGCTCCCCCAAATTCGTGTCTGCCAGAGCCTTAGAATGTGACTTTCTTTGGAAATAGGGTCTTTGCAGACGTAATCTAGTTTAGATGACAGGATGCCGTAAATCTACACGACCGGTGTCCTAAAAGGAGAGAAGTTGGACGCAGACACACATGTGACAACAGGGGCAGAGACTGGAGTGTGCCTGGCAGCCGAGGACATCTGGCCACCCCCGTCAGAAGCTGGAGGACGCAAAGCGTCAGCTGCCCTGGAGCCCTCGGCTGCAGTGTGGTCCTGCCCACGCTTTGGGTTTCGATGTTTGGCCTCCAGAACTGAGAGAAAATAAATTCCTGTTGTTCTAAGCTGTCCGGATTGTGGTGCTTTGTTACGGTGGCCCCAGGACACTGACACACCGTCACACTGGTGAATTTATTTCCTTTGTAATTAGTAACTGTCTGCGGGGATGTAGTGTGTGTGTGTTTTTTTTTTAATCCGACCTTTAAAACTTAAGGGTGACAAGCATAAAGCGTGTGAGGGCGTGTCAAGCTCATCGTGTCTGCTTGGGCACCTGTAGTGCAGCAACACCAAATCAGATGTGCCCGCGCGTCCCCCCAGGGGCCTGCAGCCTCCCCACCCCCACCAGCATAGTTTGGTTTTGTCTGTTCTAGAACCTTGCTGGGGAGGGGGTTGAGAGGCTGTGCAAACAGCCTGGCTCCCAACACGCTCCCACTGATTTGTCGTAGCAGAAATCGACAGCTCTTGCCTGGATGGACGCTTCCGTTCCGGTAATGATGTTTACTTCAGTGGCCGTTAGGAAAACACTGTTGCGCATCAAACCGGAGTCTGATGGTGCAAAAGGCGGTCTCCTCTCTTCCTCATATAAGCTAAAAAAAAAAAAAAAAGATGTAATTCAGTACCATAAAATGTGCCCGCTTAAATTGTACAGTTCAGATTTTTAGTACATTTATACAGTTGTGAAACCCTCACCATGATCTAATCCCAGGACATTCCTCACCCTGAAAGGAAGCCCTGTCCCCATTAGCATTCACCCTCACTCCCCTTCCCCTCCCCCGGCCCCCACGAGCCACCCCCCCCTCCCGTCCGTGGATGAGCCTGTTCTGGACGTTTCACACACGCGGACTCACACCCCGCGTGGCCTCTCGTGTCGGGTTCCCTCCCTGAGCGTCGCGTGTTCGGGTCCGTCCGCGGGGCGGCGGGGGTGGGCGCCTCACTCCTGCTCCTGGACGAGGGACGTGCGTGTGCTCGGGGGACGCGTCGTGTCGATTTGTTCATCCATTGATGAAAATTTGAGTCATTTCCTGCCATTTCCTTGAAAAATAAACCCAGTTATGTTTATAATTGGAATTTATTTAAAATGAAACGTTAAGTGAACAATAGTATGTGCCGTGTGGCACGACTTGAGGAGGTAGATGAGGGCGGTGGGAGCTTGGCCCCGTCCCCTTCTGGGCCTCAGTTCCCCCACTGGTAAATCACCCCTTCCCTGTGGCGTCCTGGGGTGGGCTCTGGGCTGCCCTGGTTTTGCACGTGCACAGGAGCAGGTGGGACGCAGGGCCATTCAGGGGTGTCCTGACCTTCCGTGTTAGTGTCCTGGGGCGGCTGCAACACATTAGCACCAACGAGGCGGCTTAAAACACAAGAGTGTTCTCTCCTGGTCCCGGGGCTCGGGTTCTGAGACCCAGCTGGGGCAGGCTGGTTGCTTCTGAGGCCCGGAGGGAAGCACCTGTCCCGGCTCTCCCGGATTCTGGAGGTGCCGGCCTCTCGAATTCTCCACACTCCACCTCCAGCCTCACACACCTCCCTCTGCCTTACTGGGAGGTGTGTGTCTTACTGGGACACATGTCTTGGATTTGGGGCCCATCCCATCCACAGGCTCGGGGGGTGAGCACGTGTGTCCACCTTCAGGGGGCCAGCCTCCAACACACCACGGCTGACATTCGGTGAGTTTGTGCTTCTAGGACAGAGGTCACACTCGCTGGCAGACCCAAGGCTGAATTTGACCTCGGATCTTCTCCCACTGCCTTGTCTTTATGTTTGTTTTAATGTGTATTTATTTTTTGAGAGAAGGGGACACAGGACGAGTGGGGCAGGGGCAGAGAGAGAGGGAGACACAGAATCTGAAGCAGGCTCCAGGCTCTGAGCTGTGAGCACGGGCCTGACCCAGACCTCGAACTCACGACCTGTAAGATCATGACCTGGGCCGAAGTCAGAGGCTTAGCCCCCCAGGCACCCCTGAATTTTTACTTTTAAAGAGAAGGCAGTGGGAAGGGGCACCTGGGGGTTCAGTCGGTTAAGTGTCCGACTTCAGCTCAGCTCACGATCTCCCGGTCCGTGAGTTTGAGCCCCGCGTCGGGCTCTGTGCTCACAGCTCAGAGCCTGGCGCCTGCTCTGGCTCCAAAGTCTTGGACTTCTTGTCTCTTTAAAGAAGACTCAGGTGTCTGGGAGCACTGGGCCCTCTGGCTATGGAATATGCAGTTTACCCCAGTCCCCACTCCTTCCTGTTGTGCAGTGGGGAGACTCCAGAGCCTAAGGGCATGGGTTCAAACCCCGCATCTGCACCTACCAGCTTATGACTTTTACTGAGCCTCATTGGGCCTCTGTTTCTTGAGAGTGGCCATTCCACCTAACAGTGGTCATTCCAGCACGGGGACGTGAGTGCTGTCATTAAGAGAAGTAATGTGTGCAGCATGCTTGTGTGATAAGTGGGTTGTGATCCATCAGTGTGGGGGGCTCACCTCTCTGCAGGCCTCGCCCGCCTGGCCCTGTAGGCATCTGTCCCAGGGCGGCCCCTTTGTATCCCCTCTTGTGTGAGCTCCCCCTTCCCTTCATCTAAGGAAGGGCCGGGGGCACACTGGAGGACTTCAGCCTCACAGCTAGGGAGGGCTGGCATGAATTAGGTGAGTCTAGGGAATTAGGTGGTATGGGAATCAGAACCTGGGCCTAGAACACCGAAACCCACCAAAGCTGTCCTCTCAGTGTGCAGATCCACTCCTCGGAGCAGCGACCACGGCAAATTCCCTTTGAGGTCCCCTGTGTCTAACACATGCCTGGCATATAGGCCGTGCCCTTCCATCTGTCCATCTGTCCATCTGTCCATCGGTCTACCTGTTCATCCATCCATCCATCATCCAGCCAGCCAGCCAGCCAGCCAGCCGGCCATCTTCCCTTCCACCCATCCATTATCCATTTGTTCACTCATCCATCCATCTGTCCATCCATCACCCTTTCATGCATCCATCCACCATCCATCCATCACCCACCCGTCCATCCATCCATCCATCCATCCACCCAAGAGAAGGTGAAACAGATCTGTTCACTTCCCTACTTAAAACTCTCCCATGCCTCCCCCACTTGCCCAGCATGAAACACAGACCTTCAGCATAGCCCCAGGGCTCCGCAGCCTTCTTGCTATCCTTCTTAGCTCTTTGTGCTCTGCTCTAGCCACACTGGAGTGAGCCTGCAGCCTCTTCAAACTTGTTCTCACGTGTGGGCCTTGTAGTGGCCATTCCCTTGGCCTGGGTCTTTGCTCGCCTTGCCCCTTGTCTTCTGGTCACTACCTCAGGTAGCAGTCGCCGTGTAGCAAATCATCCCACAGTCTAGTGCGGGACAACAAACGTTATTTTTTTGTGGTTTTGTGGGTCAGCTTGAGCCGGTCTCTTCATTCCCATGGCAGTTGGCCAGTGTCAGCTGGGATGATAGGGATGGGGACGTGTCTGTTCTCACAGAGCAGGCTGGCCTAGCAGGGTCTCAGGGACCTGGGACTAGTGAGGGGACAAGCTCCAGGGCACAAGGGCCTTTTAGGCCTTGGCTGCGTCACCTTTCCTGACATGCCATTCGTGACCTGTGTCATCTTTCCTGACATACAAGGGCCTGGATAGGGGGAGGGATAGAGGGAGGGATGGGGGTGGGTAGGGACGGGGAGGGGAGGAGGGAATGGGGTGAGGGACGGCTTGTGAGCATAGTTTCAGTCTGCCAACAGCATGCGGTTTCTCCCCTGGAAACAACCACTTTACCATGCTAGAATCTGCTAGAATTACTCATCTACTCGCACTGTGTATACTCGCATGTGTGCACATCTTCCCCCTTGACCCCTTGTCCGAGGGAATCGTGACTCACCATGACCTCCATTCTGCACCTTGTTCCTGCTGTCTAATAATATACCTTGGAGATAATTTCATGTAAATAAACAATTCTTGTCTCTTTTACAAATGCATACTCTTCCATTTCAAGAACGATTTGTTTGGATTTAGCAAGCATACAGGGCCCCCAGTTAAATTTAAAGTTCCAACGAATACCAATAATTTTTGGCGTAAGTATGTCCCCTGCACTATTTGGGGCATACTTACACTAAGAAATATTCATTGTTTAGTGGGAATTCCGGTTGGCCTGAAGTCATGTATTGGATCGCACAAGCCCAAATGTGTTGTTTTAGGGTGTCTCTAATTTCTTGCTGATTTGTTCAGTTCTACAGGTCCCAGCAGCAAGGGGGTGCGTGTGCAAAAGCTCTCCCTGAGGGGAGACTGAGGCAGGAGACACAGAAGAGGGCCAGGTGTAGGGAGCCAGCCCCTGGTGCCAGCACCAGGGGGGGCCCAAGGGCAAAGGGAGTGGGTAAGCGCGGATCCATCGGGGCACCAAGCACCCGTCCACCTGTCTCCCTGTAGTCCTGTGCTCGGAGCCCCGTGGATCGGGCAGAGCGTGGGCCACCCCGCACAGTGACTTGTGAACACACGGGCAGTCCCTGGGCTGATGTATCTGGGGGCTAAAGTCCTAACAATGGAGTTTCAAGGTCAAAATGTATGGGCATCTATGATTTTTAAAAAATTGTAAAATTGACAAAATTAACATTTTATTTAAACAATTTTTAATGTTTATTTCTGAGAGGGAGAGTACAAGTGGGGGAGGGGCAGAGAGAAAGGAAGACACAGAATCTGAAGCAGGCTCCGGACTCTGAGCCTTCAGCACAGAGGCCGTCATGGGGCTCTAACTCACAAACCGCGAGATCATGGCCTGAGCTGCAGTCGGACGCTTAACTGACTGAGCCACCCAGGCACCCCGACCATTCACCATTTTAAAGTGTACAAATAGTATTTAGTACATTCGCAAGGTTGTGCAACCATCACCATTATCTGGTTCCAGGACATTCCGTCACCCTAGAAGAAACCTGTCCTCATTAGCCATCATCCCCTCCCCTCCCCTAACTGCTGGCACCTGCCAACCCTCTCTGTGTCTGTGGATTTACTTGTCTGGACGTTGCACAGACAGGGAATCACAGGACAGGTGCTGTGGCCTGGGGCATCACAGGAAATCACAGGACGTTGCACAGACAGGGAACCACAGGCCACGTGGCCCTCAAGATGCTGTGCCAGATGCCCCCCAGCACACAGGCACAACTGGAAAGAGGCTTGTGGCCCTAGTCTGGTCCCCGCTCCCCCTCCCTTGGCTGTGGTCGAAGCAGTCTGGGAGCTCTGCTGACTGTTTCTACCTCCTCTGTCCCTCTGCATTGTCTCTTGGAGGGTCTGAACTACCTTTCCGTGGACATGGTGGCCTAGGCAGGAGTTAGCAAACTTTCCCTGTGAAGGGCCAGTCAATGCGCTGGGTTTCACAGGCCAGATGGTTTCCTCCCAGTCTGCTTGCAGGCCCTGTGCTGGGTTCTGGGGCTACAGTAGTGACAGGAGCATTACCATCCCAGTCTTCCTGGGCTCACCCTCTAATGCAACAGGAAGGGAGAGCAAGCAGCTGATGGTTAAGCCAAAGCGAGACTGAGCCTGGAGGGTCAACCAGCTTCCGTGGAACAACGTGCTTAGCATCAGGGAAGGGGGTTCTCTCTGAGGAGGTGACACTGAGCCTGGAGACGGGGAAGGAATCAGTGCACACGAAGATGGGGGAAGGGAGCAGCAGGGGCACAGCAGGTACAAAGGCCCTGAGGCAGCAAAGCTAGACATTGCTGAGGACGGGGCTGGAGACGAGGGTGAAGAGCTCGCTGCAGGGAGGGCTTGGATTCGCTTGTCACCTGACCCAGGCTCTGCTGGGCTCGTGCTCAGGGCCTGCCTGCTAATTGCTTCTTCTCTCTTCTCTTAGTACATGGGCTGCATCGAAGTCCTCCGCTCCATGCGCTCTCTGGATTTTAACACTCGCACCCAGGTGACCAGGTGAGCCTTTGAGACCGGCTGCTGTGGGGCCAGGGCCTCGGGGCAGCTGAGGGAGGGCTGATGTGAGGCTTTGGAGAGGTGGCAGTAGCCGCTCAGACAGTCTGCGCAGCGACATTCCCTCCTGCCTCACAGCTTGGAGAACAGTGTGGCGGGACTGAGAATGGCCTTGTGGCGGGGCATAAGCTGAGTTCCAGCTCTGTCCTGCCGTCCAGTTGTCTCTGCTCCCCAGACCCTGGATTCTAATAGAAATGACACCTGGCGCCTTGCCGTGTGCGAATTCCACAGGCGTGCTGGACCCACAGGTGCTGGCTGGTGTCCGGCTAGGACTCAGGTCAGGCCTGGAAGGGGCTAGGAGCTGGTTCTGGGTGGCACCTCCGTTGTCCCTGCTTTTTTTGGTGCAAAGCACATCGATCTCGTGATGCTCTGAGCTGCCAGGAATGAGTCATGAAGAGGCTTAGGGATCCACGTCCATTTTGTTTTTTAATGTTTTATTTATTTATTTATTTATTTTGAGAGAGAGAGAGAGAGAGAGAGAGAGAGAGAGAGAGAGACAGAGCCTGAGCGGGGGAAGGGCAGGGCTGCCAGCTGTCAGCACAGAGCCCCACGTGGGGCTCGAACGCATGGACCCCTGTGAGATCATGACCTGAGCCCGGCCACCCAGGCGTCCCAGGATCGATGTCTTTTTGCATGTGAAAACAGGCCATTCACTGTAGACATAAAAACACTCTACTGAGTTGTAATTCACACATCAAACAATTCACGCACCTAAAGTCCACAACTCAATGTGTTTTGGTTTCTTCACAGAGGTGTGCCTGTTCTGGACGTTTCCCAGACGCGGACTCACACCCCGTGTGGCCTCTCGTGTCTGGTTCCTTCCCTGAGCCTCGTGTGTCCAGGGTCTGCCCGCGGGGCGGCGGGTGCGGGTGCCTCTCGCGCCTGCTCCGGGCTGAGTGATGTGCGCGTGCGCGGTGGAGGGGTGTCCGCGTGCGGGGTGGACACGTTCATCTGTGGACGTGCGCGTGGGCGGTGGATGTACCCGAGTGACCCGTGCGTGCACGGTGGTCGCGTTTCTCTGTGGATGTGCGCATGCGCGGTGGACACACCTGAGTGATGTGCGCGTGCGCGATGGACACGTTCCTCTGTGGACCTTTGCCTGCGCGGTGGACGCATTGTTTGTCAACCTGTCAATGGACACTTGGGTGGCTTCGACCTTTTGCTGATTGTTGTGACTCGTACTGCTGTGAACGCGCGTGCACAGGTTTTGTGTGCACGTGTGTTTTCATGTCTCCTGGGACGGGAGGTGGGGTGTCGGGCTGTGTGGTGTCTCCACATCTCGCTGTTTGAGCAGCAAGACCTTTCCCGCCGCGCCTTTTCGCCTTCGCGCCTGCCGGGTGTGAGGGCCCCGGCCACTTGGGGCCCAGCACGGTCCCTCTGACCTTCAGGACCCGTGAAGTCCCAGTCCTCCCCAGGGCTAGCGGTTTCACAGAGGTCTGTCTCTTAGTCTGGCGAGCCCAGAGCAGAGGTCACGCTCTCATGCCACAGCTGGGGATCTTGGCTGGCCTGTGGCCGCATGACACTTGGGGTCCAGGCTGACGCCCTATGTCGTTGGCTCCCCTGAATCTCACCCCTGTGGTTTGGAGTTGGGCCATGGCCCAGGGATGTGTTGATCACTGAGAAGGAAGCCCCAGAGGGCAAGAGCTGAGGTCGGTATGTGCATGGGTATCTGCCGGGTACAAACGGGTTGGGGGCTGAGAGCCCCCGGTCCGTGGCTCTGTTCCTCCCTCCTCTCTCCAGGTACCCGCTTCCCTCCCTCCTGTGAGCCCCTTCCCAGCTCAGGATTCAAGTACCTTCTCTGCCCATGGCTTCTGCCCCCCACACTCCCTGAGCTCCTACCCCCTCCCCAAGCCCCCCTCCGAGTTCACTAAGCCTCCTCCTACAACCCCCCACACAGGGAAGCCATCAACCGGCTCCATGAGGCAGTGCCTGGCATCCGGGGCTCCTGGAAGAAGAAGGTGGGTGACGGGCTGGTGGTCCTGGTGGGTGTGGTTGGAGCGGCGGCGGGGGGGGGGGGAGGGCGCGCCATGGCCTTCCTGGACCTTGCCCCAGCTGGAGCCCCTCTGCTGCCCCACCTTTCCCAGTGCCTGGGCTCCTCACTCTGCAGGCCCAGCACTGCCCTCTGCCCTGTCCCCAGGCCCCGAACAAGGCGCTGGCCTCCATCCTGGGCAAGACCAACCTGCGCTTCGCTGGCATGAGCATCGCTGTGAGCATCTCCACCGACGGCCTCAACCTGTCCGTGCCTGCCACGCGCCAGGTGAGTGCCGCCACCCGTGTCCTCAGCCCCCAGCAGCCCCCCGTGCAGGGCAGGTCCAGGGTCCCGTGGGCAAAGCTGGAGAGATGGCAGGTGTGGGGCTGTGTGTGAACATGTTCACCTGGAGATGTGCCGAGGCCCCGCCTGAGCCAGGAGCCGAGCTGCCCTCATGGCACTCACAGTTGGCACGAGTGCGGGGGTGGGGTGCAGGGAGGCTGCTGAACCCCCACAGTGCCCAGGACACCCCTGCCGAGATGGACCCCCCCCGCCATTGTCAGCAGTGCTGAGGGTGAGAGCCCTGGCCGGGAATCTTCTAGTGGAAACAATCCAGCAAAATAATATTGCACAGATAAGGGAATAATTACAAATTCTAAAAAGCATTGTGAGGCCAGGCAAGGGGTGCTGTAGGTGGGCACAGGGCACTGTAACCTAGCAGGGGTGTCACGAAGGGCTTCCTGGAGGCGGTGATGCTGGCTCCAAGGGAGGAGGTGAGGAGAGATGTCCCAGGTATAGGTCACCCTGTGGGGAGACAGAGCTGGAGAGGTCAGTGAGGTTCGTGGTGGGGAGTTAGGACTTGTCCAGTCAGCACTGTGAGCCTGGGAAGAGCGGTGATGTGGGGGCACCGCGGAGGGAGCCCAAGCAGGGCATCTGTGGAGCCCCTGGTGAGGCGGCCACTGCTCCCTGGGCCCTGAAGGAACATGAGCAATGGGACAGCAATGGGAGGTGGCAAATGGATGCAAACGAGCACGCGAATGAACACGGAAACAGGCCTGCAAGTGTGCACCAAAAGCAAGCATGCAAATGAGCAAGCAAATGCAAATGAGCATGCAAATGAGCACGCAAATGAGCACACAGATGACGATGCCTGGGCGCTGGTGCCAGAACAGAGCCTCCGGCTCTTCCCTCCTGTGTCTCCTCCAAGCCTCCATGGTGCATTGGCTGTGCCAGATTAGTGCGCCGTCCGCGGTGTGTGTCTGGGCGGACGCGCGGGCCAGAGCACCAGGCGTGAGGGCGCAAAGATGGGCTAGAGTGTGTGTGACTGCATGTGTGAGCATCTGTGTATAGGAGGGCGTGTCCGTGTGTCTGTGCACGTCTACGGGCGTGTCCGTGTCTGTGCACAGCTGCGGGCATTTCTGTGCGTCTGTGCACATCTGTGGGCTGTCCATGTGTCTGTGCATGTCTGCGGGCATGTCTGTGCGTCTGTGTCTGGGTGTCAGAAGTATGCACGTGTGAGAGTGGTGGGCGTTCCCCATCCAGCTGCTCTCCTGGTCACCCTGGTACCCATTCTGACTCCAGCCCTTTCCTGGTCGCTTCTCTGTGGCCCTGGCCTGGTGAGCCTGCCCCCTTCCCCGGCCCCAGGACTGTGGCCCCCCATGACTGTGTCTCTCTCCCGCCAGGTCATTGCCAACCACCACATGCAGTCTATCTCCTTTGCGTCGGGAGGTGACACGGTAAGGCCAGGGACTGGGGGGGTAGACTTCTGGTCCTGTCTGTGCCCTACGGCCCCATGCCCATCCACCCCTGCCCCCTTACCAGGCCGGGGTGGCCCCGGCAGGTCCAACCCTCTCACTTGTCCTCTCTCTCCCCAGGACATGACTGATTATGTGGCCTATGTAGCCAAGGATCCCATCAACCAGAGAGGTGAGGTCCCAGTGGGGGCGGGCGGGGGCCCTGTGGGCCGCTGTGCCAGTGGGCCGAGGCTATGCTGATGCTACGTGACCATGACCCTCTGCAGCCTGCCACATCCTGGAGTGCTGTGAGGGCCTCGCCCAGAGCATCATCAGCACCGTGGGCCAAGCCTTCGAGCTGCGCTTCAAACAGTACCTGCACAGCCCCCCCAGGGTGGTCCTGCCCCCGGAAAGGTACCAGGCCACGTCCTCCACGTCTTCCCAGAGACATCGTGCCACCTGACCAAGGCCAGATGCGCAGTCCCTGCGCTCACCATCTCCACCCCGGGTGTGGGCCTTCGCTTTGTCCCTCCTTCCCTCTCTGTTCCCAGTGGGCACGTGGCTCCACTGCCCGGTCGCCACACCCTCCTCTATAAAACCCGGGTGAAAACAGCCCGCGCTCGGGCTGAGGCGAGGATTAGGGGAGCCAGTCAGCGGCTGTGGTCATCACCAGCCTGGACGGGTGTGGCCAACGCTTCTGCAAAAGGGCCAGTCGGTGTGTCCAGCTTCCTGGGCCAGAACACCTGCCTCAGCCATTGTAGCAAGAGCGGCTGGGGACCATACGTGAAAGGATCAATGGGCTGCCTGCCAGCTAAACTGTATTTATAGGCGCTAAATTCGGAATTTCATGTAATTTTCACGTGTCACCAAACATTGTTCTTAGGATGTTCTCCTAATCACTTAAAAGTTTTGTGGTTTAAACGAGTAGGAAGCATTCTTAGCTCCTAGGCTGCACGCATGCAGGCGGGGGCCAGACTTGCTGAGCCCTGCTTTTAGCTACTTAGTAGCTCACTGGGTGGAAACTTGCCAGACTAAATGACGGACAGGTGAACGTGTTAGACGTACAAACGTGCTCACGTTAAGGAATAGGGAGCGTCTGCAGGAGTACATGCTGCCGTGCGCTTCTCCTCCGTGCAGCCCCTCACCAGCATGCCTGCGCCACACGGGCTCACGTGTCCATCGTGTCCGCTCGCGGGGCCCTCCTCTGCTGCCTGCACCCTCGTGCCTGATAAACACTGATAACAGCCTCCCCCGTCTGGCTGTCAGGAACCGCAGTCGCCTGATCAACTTCTACAGGGGCCCTTGCAGGGCCAGATGGTGCTGAGGGCACTCCCATCCTGGCCCCGTGGCCCCGCGGCACCGGCTCTGTGTGCCAGACCGGCACCCTGTGTGTGCTGCCTGGTGGGGGTGGGGTGGGCAGAGGTGGGCGCAAGGGAGTAGAGACCAGCTGTAGTTTCTAGAAGGCACTGGAAAGAGTGTGAGGTCCCATCTTACAGAGGAGGAAAGCGCACTGGCCCAGAGCAGGAAGGGGCTCAGCCCGGCCCACCAAGCAAAGCTCCAGCCACGCAGCCTTGGCGTCCTGGCAGGAGCTCCCTCTCTCTCTGCCCCTGAGACCTGAGGTCCCTGCCTGTGCTCCTTCTTGCTGTCTGTCCCCAGGCTGACCAGGCCCGAGGAGTCGGCCTGGGGGGACGAGGAGGAAACGGAACACAATTACTACAACAGCATCCCAGGGAAGGAGCCGCCCCTGGGTGGGCTGGTGGACTCCAGGCTCGCCCTAACTCAACCCTGTGCCGTCGGCGCCCTCGGCCAGGTCAGCCTCTGTGGCCCTCATGGGGGAGGGATGGTGGGAGGTCATCTCTAGGCACTGGATCCTTGGGCCTGACCCTGGCTTCTCCTTCTGCTCCCCTTCTCCTTGACCCTAGGGGAGGGTATCTCATGCTTCCCTGCCCCTCCTTTCCCTCCTTCCTGCCCCAAATTGCACAGATAGGTCTGGCCCTACTCCAGATGTGACTCCCACCCTCAGATACTGATTAGAGAATTCTATTGGCAGTTTAATCAGGGCCACGAGACGAGACAGGTTTCCAGGGGAGGTAATGAGAATATACAACAGGGAGACTGACTTTGTGGTCGGAGGACTTCCACAAGGAAGCAGTGTTTGGGCTGGGCCCTGACGGGTGAATAGGAGTTGCCCGGGAGAACAGTGCAGGGAAGGGCATCCAGGTGAAGGGAACAGCATGCAGCAGCCAGGGCCTGGGGGCAGGGTTGGCAGGGTGCAGAGCTTCCCTCTTAGCATCTGACTTAGGTCTCCAGCCGTGCAGGAGGGCAGGGTGTTGGATGGTGGGGTGTTGGGCTGGGAAGGTCCAGCCCTCCGGGAGGGCGGGGTTCTGGGCTGGGAAGGGGCTTGCACGTGGCAGAAGGACCCCTCACTCTCTTTTTCAGGGCGTATCGCCTGCTCGAAGGGACACCCGCAGTCTGCCGTGGGACCTGGGCCCCTCAGGTAACAGTAGATGCCCTGGAGGCTCAGGGAGGCCCCCGCCCCCCCCCCCAGTTCCTCTCTTCTGCCCCACTTCACTTTCACCCGCAAGATGTTGTGCGCCCCCAACACTCTTAGTTGGTTTGTCTTTCTTCTGTACAGACTAGGTTCATTGCATTTTGGGAGGGACACAGCATTCACGTGGTTCAAAATGCCAGAGCACAGAAAGGCCTTCAGTGAGAAGTCATGGTGTCACCCTGGCCCCGTCTGCCTATCCACCTCCCCAGTCAGGCCACCACTGTCAGTACCAGTTTCCGTTATTTTTCCAGTATTTTCCACGGACGTTCAAGCGTTTTCCAATCCATGTACTATGTCTTTCGCTCCCGCCTAGCTTTTCCCATGTAGCAATCCACCCTGAAGTTCCTTCCGCATCAGCACGCGCCCCGTGCCCGTTCTTGTTCGCACTGCCCGCGACCCCCCGCGCAGAGGGTCTCTTTTATCTCGCCTGCACTTGACTCACGGACACTTGGGTAGACTCCAGGTGCTTGCTGTGGCGTCTGCGGTGTGACGAAGGGCCACGGATGTTCGTCATTCCGCTGGTTCTGGTCTCCACACGGTCCGGTCCCCTGAGGGCGGCTCCTTGTTCTCTTGTGATGGAAATCACGCGTGTCCCCACCGCCCGGCACTTCAGGCTTTGGCTTTCACGAACCGACTGGGTGTTCGGCCCACGAGCACTTTGCCCTGTTACACAGAATGAGAAGTGACGTGAGGCTGGCACCCCCTTGGCCCTCCGCTCCCAGTCGGGGCGCTCGGCCCCCCGGCTCCTCTGTGTCTCCTCTCGGGCTCGGTAAGAACAGGCACCCGCAGACATGGTGACTCTCCAGGCGTGCTGTGGGCGTCTTGGTCGCTTTGAGGTTCTGCAGTGTCAGCCTCCTGGAGCTTGCGTGCCTACGTAGCCCCTACTCCTGGGCACCGAGGGTCCCCCCGACACACACGGTGTGCAGCCCCGTGTTTCTCCTGTGGGTGCCGAGCCGTGAGGCTGCTGACATCAGAGCCTGTTAGTCACGTTACTGGAGGCCGCTAAGCTGCTCTCTGAAGCGAGGGTGCCCGTCGGTTCGCCCACCAGCCTGCTGTAGTCGCCTGTCCCCTCACAGCCTAACATCTGTGCTGGGCTTTTTTTTTAGATCTTCCCAGATAATCTGGGCACTTCGCTGCCAAGCATCAGAACCCTCGTCGACTGCCAGCACCCAGTGGTTAAAGAACCAGGTGCCAAGCTATAACGTGGCCCTTGTGTGCTGTTTGTCTGGGACATGGGCTGCTCACCCATGACTTCCAGGGTTCATAGGCACTTCCCAGCCCTGAGCCTTCGCACACACTGTTAAGGCTTCTTTTTACACCTTTCCCAATTCTCTAGCCAAGAACTCCTTCCAATACATCGATGCCCCAGCTCCTGTGTCTGGGGATTCTCTCTGTCCGGATTCCACAACCTGAGTTTCTTCCCTCTTCCCTGGCCCTGGCCATGAAAGGCTGGGAGAACCCTCGCCTCCTCCAGGCAGACCGGGAAGCCTGCACTGAAACCCCTCTGCCCCCATCAGCCATCCAGGCCTGGCACATGGTCAGCACTCATATGGAATCACATCTGTTTGCCAGACGCTGTTCTACGGTTTTGGTCCTCACCCCGCTTATGAAGGAGACTCCTATTCTCCCTGTTTTATAGAGGAAGAGAGTTAGGCACAGAGAGGGTGGCGAACTTTCCCCTGTCCACAGAGGGCAGGTGGAGCTGGCCTGGGAGCCCCATGCCCATGAGGTTAAGGATGTAGTTGGCATACAGTGGGGACTGCAAACAGTAGGGCCCTTGGGCTGGATTTGGCCACGCAGTGTGCCAAAATCATTATTTCTCTGCCAAGGATTAAAAGTGGTGACGTCTGGAAATGAAGACACAGTTCTGAGAAAAATACGCACAAATGCCCTTTGAACCTGGGAAAAGCTCAGCCTTGCTCAAAATAAGAGAAAGGGGAAGTAAGGTCCCCCAGACGCCATTTACCTGGGAACCTGTCAGACCAGCAAAAACCCAACACCCTGGGAGGGGTGAGGGCAGGGGAACAGGGCAGAGGCGAAGTGGTCAGGATCCAGCAGAATCTGAATGGGGCACTGAGTGGACCCAAGTGAGAAATCCCTCCAAGGACAATTTTTACTGTGGTTGTGGCTTTTGAACCATGCAAATGCGTTACACACTTACAATTAAGCTTGAAAAGAAAGGAAATCCTACAACAGGACAGAAACAGAAACACATGACCTATGTGTCATGTGGATAGCATAATTACAGGGGGGACAGTTCGTTGTTAGTAATTTTTAGATGGGGACATTTAACAGAAACATGGGGGTTTCTGCCATCGTCCTGCCTAGTCGCAGTGGCCCCTCCCCGAGAGTGGCCCTCTAGTGCCCCACAGCCCCTGGTTGGACATTTATGGGTTTTCACTCCAGATGGCTCTGCAAGAGGGTGTGAAGTTTCCATCCGGCAGGGAGGCGGGCTTGGGCGGGGCTCCCAGGTGGGGTCCGCTGCTCCCCCAGCTGCCCCCTCCACTCCTCCTACCCTCCCCAGGCCCACCAGGGGATGGCTACGTGCAGGCTGATGCACGGGGCCCCAGAGACTATGAGGACCACCTGTACGTCAACACACAGGGTCTGGATGCCCCAGAGCCCCTGCAGCCGGAGGACAGCCCCAAGAAGGACCTGTTCGACATGCGTATGTAGGGGCAGGCCAGCCTGAGGGGGGAGGCCATGCCCCTAGCAACCTGTAGTCTGATGGGGGAGGCCCAGCCCTCTCCAGTTGGGACTTTGCAAAGTGGTGAGGGTGGCGTGGGAAGTGTTTCCTACAGGACTCCCTAGTGTGATAGGGGAGGCTCTGGTGGCCTCCCCCCACTCCCCTCCCCGGGGCTCTTCAGTCTGTTGGGAGTAAGCCAGCCTCCTCTCTATAGGGGTCCCTAGTCTGAGGGGAGGGGCCTAGTTCATGCCTGGAAGGAGTGGCTAGTATGATGGGGGAGGCTCAGGCCCCTGTTCTCCATGATACTCCTTAGTCTCTTGGGGGCGGGGGTAGCTCCTTACCTCTGGGCCTCCCAGACTGACAAGGGGATTTTAGCTCCCTCCTCAGGTGACTCTGTGGCTCAAGGCAGTAGGCCCAAGCCCCTTCCACTGGGAATCCCAGCCTGGTGGGGGAGGCAACCTTGAGGGGACCCCAGTCTAATGAGGGAGGCCGAACCACATATTGATGGAGTGAACACTTGATTCCTTTCTTCCCTCTGTGATGACCCAGCCTGACGGGGTGGTCAGTCTAACGGGGGAAGTTTGCAATCCAAACAGCGTCATTATCTGCAACCACGCCAATGTCGTGGTCATCCACAGGCATGGTCGTCTCCCTTCCTCGGGACGCCTCCCTAGTGGGAGTGCCCCAGGAAGCCGGCTGGAAATTTCTTCCTTCACAAAGTCTGCCAAGCCCCCTTCCCCACCATCTGACAACTGGAGAGTGTGCATGTGAGTGGGGGGGCAGAGAGAGAGGGAGGCAGAGAATCCTAAGCAGGTTCCGTGCCGTCACCCAGGCCCCCCAACTGGACTTCTTATCGCAATAGGACATGGGCTGATAGTGCCCACTGTGCAGCAGTTGCCAGACTAAAGGCGTGGCCCCCGCTGCCTCCCCACAGCAGCCCTCACCTGGGAAAGGAGCTGCTCCAGTGTGGGGGCTTCTGAGGCCGGTGGTCCCCCGGGGTGATCAGGCGGCCCAGCAACTCTGGCCAGGCTTCCACTGAAAATTCTGGGTCTGTCTCTGATTCGTGCGGTCACACGTCCTGGTGGCTGGAGGCTGGGTTGGCTGCGCCCAGACCATGGAAGGAGTCAGGGAGGAGGGATTCCCAAGGGCGAGAAAGTGGAAGGCATGTGGGAGTGCGGGGGTCAGCGCTGGGATTCTGCCTTCCAGGGTGTCTGATCTATACTGCTCCACAGCTCCACATCCAACTTTACAGTGAGGAGACAGGCTCAGAGAGGGCGAGTGGCTTGTCCAGTGTCACACTGGTGCTTGCTGGAAGCCTCAGAAAACCCCTGCAGATCATAGGAAGCTTTTCTGTGAACGTCTGTAAGAGAAAAGGATGCCTGCCGCCTGCCACCGAGATGCAGTGTCGTATTAGAGGGGCTGGCGATGTCACCAGGCAATTAGTGAAACAGGCATAAACATTGGAGAGGAAGAAACGCTGACCTCATTTGCATAGATTTAACCAAATCCGTGAAAATATACTGCATAACTAATAGAACCCATTAGAGGGGCAGGAAGGTGACTGGTGACCAGGTTGGCACCACACAGAGCACACACACACCCACTCAGCGCACGGCCAGTGACGTACTGTGGCCTTAGGGTACGGTCTGAGGCACCCTAGGTGCTCAATGTTGCTCAGGTCCTGGGTGGGGGGTAACCACCTGGAGCTTTTTCCTCCCAGCCCAGGCCACCCCCCTCCGCTTTCCAGCAGGAGGCAGCTGCCAACCCCGCCTCCTGCACTTCATCTTCGCCTCCAGGACCCTTCGAGGACGCTCTGAAGCTGCACGAGTGCTCTGCGGGGGCGGGGGCGGCGGTAGCGCCCCTTCCCTTGGAGGACCAGTGGCCCAGCCCCCCCACCCGCCGGGCCCCCATCGCCCCCACGGAGGAGCAGCTGCGGCAGGAGCCCTGGTACCATGGCCAGATGAGCCGAAGGGCCGCAGAGAAGCTGCTTCGAGCCGACGGGGACTTCCTGGTGCGCGACAGCGTCACCAATCCCGGGCAGTACGTCCTCACAGGCATGCACGCGGGGCAGCCCAAGCACCTGCTACTTGTGGACCCTGAGGGCGTGGTAAGGTGGCGCGCGGGGGGCGGAGGCGGGGCCTGAGAGCGGAGGGGCGGGGCCGCAGAGGCGGGGGCGGGGCCGGGGCCGCAGGGGGCGGGGCCGGGGCCGGGGCTTGGGCAGGGAGCATGGCCCGATGGACGGCCTTAGCACCTTTAGGTTTAACAAAGTAGTTTGAGGGTTACAAAGCAGATTCTGTTTCCGTTTACCAGGTAACTTAGAATTACAAAGTATTTTCCTGTTTAAGAAGAATTTTAGGGTTTACAAGGGAGTTCCCAGTCTATACGGCGTTTTAGGGGGTTAACAAAACCTTTTCTAGCCTCGAGGCCTTTCAGGGGTTACAAAAAGTGCTGTATTTAATCAATTATAAGATGCGCTTTTGCCCCTACAGTCTGTCATCGCTATGCGTCTTTTTTTTTTTATATTTATTTTTATTTTTTATTTTTTAAAATTTACATCCAAGTTAGTTAGCATTTAGTATGACAATGATTTCAGGAGTAGATTCCTTGGTGCCCCTTACCCATTTAGCTCATCCCCCCTCCCATCCCCCCCTCCTGTAACTCTCAGTTTGTTCTCCATATTTATGGGTCTCTTGTTTTGTCCCCCCACCCCGTTTTTACATTATCTTTGTCTCATGTCATCACTGTGTGTCTTACAAAGAATGATGTCTTTGAGTGTTTTTTTTAAATAATGTATTTCAAGCCTCATAAATATGTCAATTTGCAAGGAGTTCTAGGGTCTACAAGTTAGTAAATTTCTTCATGATGCACACTTTCCTTTCATCTATTTATTAAAAATTTCTTAATGTTTATTTATTTTTGAGAGAGAAACAGACTGCAAACCAGGGAGGGGCAGTGAGAGAGGGAGACACAGAATCTGAAGCAGGCTCCAGGCTCTGAGCTGTCAGCACAGAGCCCGACCCGGGGCTCAAACTCACAAACTGCGAGATCATGAGCTGAGCCGAAGACGGTCGCTTAACCGACTGAGTCACCCAGGCGCCCCAAAGTTTATTTATTTTTGAGAAGCAGGGGAGAGAGAACAATTGAGGGGGGGAGCACAGAGAGAGGGAGACAGAGAATCCCAAGCAGGTTCCAGGCTCCAAACTGTCAGCGTAGACTCCAATGTGGGGCTCGAACCCATGGACCACGAGAACATGACCTGAGCCAAAGTCAGATGCTTAACCGACTGAGCCCCCAGCCACCCCTCTCCATTTTTTTTGAAGAGACTAAGCTTAGTTCCTTTTTCAAATTCAAGTTTTATTTTTTGACATCAAGTATTTACTGAAATTCTAGTTAGTTCACATGTATAGTAAAATTGGCTTCAGGAGTGTAATTCAGTGATTCATAACACACACAACATCCAGTGCTCATCACAATAAATGCCCTCCTTAGTGCCCATCACCCGTCTAGCCCACCCCCACCCACCTCCCTCTCTCAGCCCTCCGTTTGTTCTCTATCATTGAGTCTCTTGTGGTTTGCTTCCCTCCCCCCCCACCCCCTTTCCCTACGTTCATCTGTTTTGACGTCTTTGAAGCCTGCGTGGTTTTTAACCATCAGCTGTGTCTTTGAACTGCATCAAAGACACATCTGCAAAGACACTTTCTCCAAACAAGTTCCTGTCCACGGCTTCCAGGGTTTGGGACACGGACATGACTTTTTGGGGACCACCAAAAAGGGGTCTGTTGGGGACCACAGAACCCTGGTGGTTTTGGGGCCCGTGTGCATACCTTACTCTGGAATCTTGAGTCTGATTCTGTGGTTGAAGCCCTGGAAGCTTCTGACGCAGCAGCTCTCAGACTGGAGCGTGCATCAGACCCATGGGGCGGGCTCCTGAGGTTGCAGATTCCCAGTCAGCAGGCCTCTCCAGCTCCCGGTGCTGCTGACGCTGTCGCCTCTGGCCCCACAGGTGCGGACGAAGGATGTGCTCTTTGAGAGCATCAGCCATCTGATCGACTACCACCTGCAGAATGGGCAACCCATCGTGGCGGCCGAAAGCGAGCTGCATCTGCGCGGCGTGGTCAAACGCGAGCCCTGAGCCAGGTGCGCAGTGGGCCCCACGGATCCCAGCTTCTCCCGTTCGCTGGCTTTTCTCTCATTTTAGAAACTAAGAAAATTCACAAAGCACACAGTTCACCCATTTAAAGTGTGCCACTCAGTGTTTTGTTTTGTTTTGTTTTTTAGCATGTTTAGAGATGTGCAACCATCCTCTACCTAATTCCAGAACATTCTACCACCCCAAAAGGTACCCTGTCACCATCACCCCTCCCCCAGTCCCCGGCCCCCACAAGCTCCCTTCCCATCCGTGGATGAGCCTGTTCTGGACGTTTCACACACGTGGACTCACACTCCGTGTGGCCTCTCGTGTCTGGTTCCCTCCCTGAGCGTCGTGTGTTCGGGGTGCGCCCACGGGCAGCAGGTGTGGATGTCTCGCTTCGGCTTGCAGCCGAGGGACATGCGCATGCGCGGGGGATGCGGTCATCTGTGGACGTGCGCGTGCGCGGTGGGCACGTGTTTATCCACTCACTGTCAGTGGACATTTGGGTGTTTCCACTTTTTGGCTATCACGAGGAAGACCACTCAGAACACATACGTCCAGGTTTTTGCGTGGACTATGTTCATGGCTCTTGGACATATACCCAGGAGTGGCATTGCTGAGTTGCTATGGTAACTCCGTGTTTAACGGGGAGGCGGGGGGGGGGGGGCACTATTCTGGAGGAGGGGCTAGCGTAGCCTGGGTCCGATGGGTGTTTCAGGAGAGGTGCGCGAGATGAAAAGGTGCACCCTTGGGCTTTTGCTTTTGGTGTTGGGGAGGGACAGGCAGGTCTGGGTCTGGGTGGTTCCAGGACCTTTTGGTGAAAGACTGGGGCCTCTGGGGGAGGTGGGGGGTGGTTTAGGCAGGACATGCGCGGGAGCTGCGGGTGCGGGGGGGGGGGGGGGGGGTGGTGGTGGCCTGAACTGTCTTGGGGAGGAGGGAGAGGCAGGACCTGGGATTTGGAAGCCAGGAGCTGGGGGCTCAGCTGGGGAGGGAGGGGCTGCAAAGGAAGAGGGTTGTGGAATTTCCCCAAGGGCTCAGCAGAGAGGAGCTTCTGGCCAGGTTGGGCTGCTCTCCTGTCCCCAAGACAACGGTCCCCTTCCCGCCTCCTCCCCCACCCAGGCCTCAGGCTGCAGGCACAGAAGGGGTTTCCAGTGTAGGGAAGGGCTTCTGGGGCTGGGGGTGGGCCCATGGGACACCTGAAAGGATCAGCAGGTCGGGGGCTGTGTGTTTGCACGTTTGCTTCCCTTCCCCAAGGTGTTTGTGACCAGAGAAACAATGCTGATGGCAGTAATAATAGCTATGCTCCCACCTCCCGAAACTCCACAGGCTTCCCCCGTGGTTCTGAACTGGCACCACTGTCGTTAGCATTGTCGTTTTGCAGAAGAAATAGCACAGGGAGGTTAGAGCACTACCCTAGGTCACACTGTAAGAACGTGGGGAGCTTCACCCCGGTCCCTCAGCCTGGAGGCCCTCACTGGGCCCTGTCACTGAGGTTCAGGGTCCCGGACGCCGGAACCTGGGTCTCTGGTTGCCGTCTCAGCTGACCCTTGACCTCTCCTTCTCTTCCTTCCCCAGGTGATGGTTCTCAGCTCCCAGCTCCTGTCCTGCTCCGCAGATGCCCCTGTTGTGGCCTTACGGGCTCCTCAGCCTCTCCCTCCGGACCCTGGTCAGGCTGGAACCGCCACTGTCTCTCCTTCCCCCGCATAGGCCTCTCTCCAGCCGTCCCTGGGCGGGGTCAACAAGGCCAAGAAATGGGGGCCCACGACCCCTTTATCCTGCTGACGCCCTGCCTGCCTCCACCCTCTGCCTGGAGTGAGGGTGTCCATACCAAAGACAGAAACTTTTCTCACCTCTAAAGAAAATACATTAAAGACAAGCAGTCCTCCATCTCCAAGCCCTGGCCAGGGCCCCCGATGGGTTAAGGAGGCCCACCTCTTTTCCCAGATGGACTTCAGCTTCTCTCCCTGGAAAGAGGGATTCCTGTCCTTGACTGGTTCAGTTTTTCCACCTGAAAAATCAGTGCACAGTTGTCTTTTATGGGGAAGAATTGAGATGCTTTGGGTCCTCAGGCCGGGGCACCTGCTGATGTTGAAGGGGCGGGTAGCCTTGGGGCCCAGCTGGGATGGGGGGCATCCAGGCAAGGCCAGCACAACCGGCTCGGGGGTGGGGGGCGGTGGGTGGCTGTGGGACTCTGCCCTCCCGGCTGCCAACCTGCATGGACATTTGGGATCTGCTGGTAACACGACCGTGAGGAAACGAACCCACCTGCACATTGAGAGGCCCTCTGGCTGGAAGGCTGAGGCCAGTGTCCCAGGGGCAGAGCCAAGGCCCACGGTGTGGCCTTTCGGGGCTGGAGGATGTGGGGACTGGAGGGGGGGATGGGGAAGAGGGCGCTGGGCCTGTGGGGCAGTGGTCTGCTGTCCGAGAACCCCCGGCATCTCCCTCACACCTGTTTTTACCCCGAGATAAAGCTTCCCCAACACCCCCGTCTTCCCCTTGGAAACATCTGTATTTCCTGAATGCTGCAAACCTCTTTCAAGATGCCCCTGCATGTCTGGCAAAAAGTTCTTTTCCCTCCAAACTGCTCCTGACTTCCCCCCGAATGTGGCCTGACTTCTCTCAGACCACCCCTGTCACCGACAGAGCCCCTGCACACAGCTGTTGCTCTGCAGACCTTGCCTCACATGATTTCTGGGCTCTCCTTCCCAGAGACCGCCATCTCTCCCGGAACCCCTCCTCTGGCCCTCCTGGAGAGGCCGCCCTGCCAGGGCCACACCCCTGCCCAGGGTCTGGATCTCTGGGGAGACTGAGAGATTCGATGAGATTTCTCTGCGGTCAGCAGGCCACACCCCCTGCCCTGGGGGAGCCTGGTGAGGGTGAGGGGAGCAGCCCACACCCCGCTCTGTCTGTAACCAGGGGGGAAAGCCGTCAAAAAACAGAGCCCGAGGAGACAGACGCCGTGCCTCTTACTTTAGAGACACGGAGGCAGAGAGCCACCGGTGTGTGCACCCAACCCACGTCCACCCATCGATCCAGCCATCTATTGGGCATTCCATTCACTGGTCCATCCACCCCTCCCCCCATCCTGACACCCTTTAGTAAGCCTGCATTCTCCTCTTACCTGCCTGGACCTCTGGTGGAGTAACAAGGATGAAGCAGGACCGAGACTGGTCCTTGTGGTCTGTCCTTGTGGAGTGAACAGCCAAGTGACGTTAATCAGCAAATCACTGCTAAGCGTGTAATGACAACAGTGAAAAGGAAAGAGTCCTGAACTTAGTGATCTGTGGGAATGACACAGGGGCTGCGATCTGGAGGATGAGAGCCCCAGATGACGAGGACAGAGCTCTAGGCAGAAGGAATGGCATGTGCAAAGGCCCTGTGGTGTGTGTGGCTCCCAGCACATTTAGGGGCCAGAAGGATGACCTGTGTGTGACTACAGGTGGAGCGGAGGACACAGCTTGTTCGAGGCCTCACCGCCGGGGGGTAGCAGAGCTGGGGTTCGCACGCCATCACCTCCTCGTCCTGCTCTCTGCGCTGGAAAAGCCAGGTCTGGGGTGCACACACAGTGACGGGAGCTGTGAGCCTAGCTTCAGCGGGTCCCCCACACGTCTCTTGCGCCATTCTACCTTCAATTGTTCAACTGATGCTCCTTGCGCCAGCCTCACCCTCAGGGAGTCTTGGGGTGGGAGGCAGCCACCGTGTCAACTCAGACTGGTTGCTTCCCTTCCTGGAACTGCGTACCCTGTGGAACTGGGCTGCCCCGTGTGCCTCAGTTTCCTTACCTGGAAACTGGGCGTGGTGGCCCTCCCCCACAGAGAGTTAACCTCTGCCTTGTTGGGTCGGGGTCTCCCCTGGGAGCTTGCAGACGGGCCTTCCTTTTCCAGGGGAGGAGACAGAGCTCAGAGGAGCAGCTGTTGCCACAGCTGTGTGGGTACAAGGTGGCCCTCTGGACTGGAGCTTCCTTCTTTGAGGCCCCTCCCTGTGCTTCCCCCAAGACCTGTCTGCGGTGGCTGTGGGGGGCGGCCTATGACTCAGGCTAGCTCCTGGGAAGCACCCTGTCCCTCCTCCTTCCCATGAGGCTAGCTCCCTGGGGGGTGGGAGTGGAAGACCAAGGCCATCCGTCATGCAGTGGCATGACTCAGGTCAGGGGTGGGGGTGCTGGCCAATATCGCCTGGTCCCCCTCCCCAGCTTGGACTGGAAGCCTGCACCTCCCCAATTCTGATCCCAGGAAGGCTGCAACTTGGGGTGTGGGGGAGTCCCGGGGGGTCTGCCACGCCGGTCAGCCACAGGGCTCTGCAGAGGAGGTAGGTTTTGTCGGCTGGGAGAGGTTCTTCTGTACGGACCGCAAGCCTCACTAACCAGCAGGAAGGGCCAGCCTCCTGGCCCCCGCCCCTCCCAAGGCAGGTGTTTGGGACCTGTCCCCAGGTACCTTTTCTGTCTGGGGCTCAGTTTCCCCAGCCCCCAAAGGTGATGGGGTGGAGGCACAGGGGTGTGGCTTCGGCTGAGCTAGCAGTGGTGGGGTTCAGGTTCTGGGGTTCCCTTCGAGGCCCGGCCAGGCCTCCCACAGCTGAGCCCCTTTTCTCACCAGGAGCAACGTCCAAGAAGTGAAGGCTGGCGCTCACATCAGTGCTCTAGGCCCTGTTGTGAGCACTTTGCCTGTCAGCACCTGTCTGTCCTTGCTCTGTGGCTGTGGTGCAGGGACAGCTGTTATGCTGGTGGACAGCCGAGGAGATAGAGGCAGAGAGGTCTGGACACTTCAGGAAGTGTTGGCCTCAGGATTCGAACCCCAGATGAGCATCCCCAGTTGGTTAGCACAGGAACCGGCACAGAATAAACTCATTGCCTCCTCCCTCAACCCAACTGGGAGTAGACCTGCCCCAGCTGGGTAGGGGTGAGGGCGGAGTGAAGCCCCCAGCACGCAGCGTGGCTTGTCGTCAGAAGACCTGAGATGGTCACTCCACCTTAGTGGGCACCACTGTCCCTGTCTGTGCAATGGAGAAAGGCGGCCCATGGCCTCTGAGGTCCTCCCTCCTGCCTGCTTCCAGAAGGAGTGCACTTCCAGGAGTCATCCCTCTTACTGTGGTGCTAGTTCATCCATCTGTCTGCCAGGTAGTTATTAAAGACCCCAGTGTCTTGGGGACAAGGCGGGGACAAGGCTGCCACACCCCTTCCTCCCTGCAGTTCCAGGCTGGCAGGGGCAACGGATGTCAAACAAGTATGCGCTCCAGGGCATTCTTCATGGTAGCTCAAGCTGCGGTTCAGCGGGCTCTGCCGGGCCGTGATGCTGGCCCAGCCCAGGCGGGCAGGCAGGGCAGGCTTCCTGGAGGCAGTGGTGAAATGATGCATTCATTGGTATCTGCCTCCCCTGTCAGACTCTGTGGTCGTGCCAGTGTTGCCCACAGCACAAAGAGGGGCCTTAATATTTGCTGAGAGAGAGCAAAGCTGAGACAGACCTTTGGGGGGGAGTCATGGGCCCTGCTGAGCCTTGCTTTTCTTATCTGGACAATGGAACTCCAAAGCCCACCTCACTCCAAGGTCAGGTAGAGGCATTGGAGGGGCAGGAGTTCTGTCCGGCTCCCACCTGCCCCCCTGCACCCCCTTCTGCTGTTGAACCAGTGGTCACTCCAGACCAGCCCCAGCCGAAGCTGGGGCCACGGTGGGGCTTGGGGACACTCTTGGAACACAGGAGGCTCTGGGACAATCGTAATTTAATAAAGCCCAGGCTTTGGATCAGTGCTGGCCATACATTATCGTGCTGTCTCCTCACCCAAGACGGGTAGGCCTTAGGTTTCAGAAGGGGGCATCGAGGCTGGGAGGGAGGGCCAGGAATGAGGAAGCAGAGGTTGAAGGGAGCAGATCACAAGTCGGGAGGGGCTGGGATCCAGCAGACCTCATGTGCTCAGGAGCTGCCAGGCCTGGGGCCCTGTCCTGGTCTCACCCCTCCTCTGTCTCTCCGTCTGTGAACAGCATGTCGGTGCTGTCCCCTCTTCCCCTGGGTCACGGTTTCCTGTTATGCGTGTGTCACAGGAACCACCGAACCCGTAACACTTCATCGGTGTCTGTCTTCTGGCATCCCTCGCACTGGGACGCATCGGAAAGCTGGACATTGTGTCCATGCATCACGGTCGCGTCCTCAGCACCCAGACTGCTGCCCGCCCGGCGTCCACCAGCTGCTCAATAAACATTTGTTCTCGAAATGAAGGCCGCTTCTTGCACGGCTGCAGGGTGCGGACGCCTGCCCGTTTACTGGGGAGGAGCGCGTCTCAGTGGCCATGTCCTTATTTCCAGAAGGAAACCCTCACTTCCCCTGCACAGACCCACCCGGTTCTGGTGAATCCTTGGGGGCCGGCGGGGACACCTTCAGCCGCACTTTTTTTTTTAATGTTTATTCATTTTTGAGAGAGAGAGAGAGAGAGAGAGAGCGCGCGAGCACGAGTGGGGGAGGGGCAGAGAGCGAGAGGGAGACACAGAATCCGAAGCAGGCTCCAGGTTCCGAGCGGTCAGCCCAGAGCCCGACGCGGGGCTCGAACCCACCAACCGTGAGATCATGACCCGAGCGGAAGTCGGAGACTCAACCGACTGCGCCCCCCCAGGCGCCCGAGTTGTTGCCATTACTGTACTCATCGCGTGAGACGGGAAGGGCCTGTCTCTGGAGCCCCGGACCACGGCAGGTGCGGGTCTGTGTCCCGCCCAGGTGAGCTGAGGCAGGGGGTTGGGGCCTCCGGGGGCCCTACAGCGCAGGCACAAGGCACCCATCCGCAGGCACAAGAGCTACGACTGGCCTTCGATGAGGCGCAACCACCTGCTTGCCTCCCATCGACCCCCACCAGGCCCCTGGGGCCTGGGCCTGGGGGCGGGGCGGGGCGGGGCGGGGCGGGGGCCCCTAGGGCCTGGGGGCGGGGCGGGGGCTGCGCGTGCGGCTGTACTAGGAGGAATACGGCGGCGCGGCGGCCGGGCTGGGCGGTTTCCCGCCGCCGCCGCCGGTGAATGAGTCCCTGCTGCGCTGCCGCCGCCGCCCGAGCTGGAGCTGCGACCGCGTCCCCCCGCGGGCCCCGACCCCTTCGCGCTGCGACTCCGGCGTGCCCGCGGGGACAGCCTCCAGCCTCGGGTCACCACCCCGGGGCAGGTGAGTGTGGGGACCCCGCCACGGTCCGCGGGGGTCTGCTAGGACCCCCGCCCCCACCCCAAGCTGAGTCTGGCGGGGGGGGGGGGGGAGACACGCGGGAGGGGTCAGCTCGCTGCGCCTTCAGTCCTCCGACTGACCTCCTCTCCCTGCCCAGACCCTGGTGCCTGGACCCTCAGTCCTGGGCAAAGCCACAGGTGGGTGGGAGCTTGGCGGGGGGTGGGAGGGGGGCGGGGGGGGGCGGAGCGGGGACATCCTGGGGATCCGCGCTTTGAGATCCTCAAGACGGGGTGGGGGCGGGAGAAGGGTCGCTGTCCCCTGGGAGCTTCCCAAGAGTCCAACGTCGCCCCCACCTCCCTCGCTTCGCCTTGGTTCTGGGAAGTTAAGCTCGATCTCCCTGGGGAGGGAGGACGGGGGAGAGGTGATGCGCTCTGAGTGATCCTGCGCAACCCCCCTTGGCCGGGACCTGCCCCTGTGGCTCCCCTACACAGGCGTCGGGAGCCCCTGTTCCCTTCTCCCAGGGCCTGGGATGCAGCTCCTGACCCCGCTTGTCCTCTCAGACTCTGCAGAGCTCTTCCTGGCCTCCCCTCTGCCTGCCCCCATGAAGAAAACCAGCGTGTGGTTCCTGGAGCGTCTCCGGGGGTCCGGAGAAAACGCCAGCCCTGGGAGTGAGGCAGGGGACAGGGGATCCAAGGGACCCCTGTACAGCAATGTGCTCACACCCGACAAGATCCCTGACTTCTTCATACCCCCCAAGCTGCCCGCTGGCCCCACAGATCCCGAGGCGCAGGCAGAGCTGGGCCCCGCCACCTCCGATCAGAACCTGGCCTCGGGGACACCCCGCCGAGCCCCCCGGAGTCCCCGGCTGTCTGCCAAGCTGCCGGCTGAGAGCAAGAGCCTGCTGAAGGCAGCCACCCGGCACGTGATCCAGATTGAGAGTGCGGAGGACTGGCCAGCGGAGGAGGCTGCCACCAACGCAGACCCCCAGGCCCAGGGCGCCATGTCCCTGCCCTCTGTGCCCAAAGCCCAGACGTCCTATGGCTTTGCCACACTGGCAGAGAGCCCCCACACGCGGCGCAAGGAGTCCCTGTTCCACAGCGAGCATGGAGCCCTGGCTCAGGTGGGGTCCCCAGGTGCCGGGCGCCGTCGGGGGGCCCCCAAGGCCAATGGGGGAGATGGGGTGCCCAGGGAGGCTGGTGGGGCCCTCATGAGCCCCAGTCGCTACTTCAGCGGTGGGGAGAGTGATACTGGGTCCTCGGCCGAGTCCTCCCCATTCGGGTCCCCTCTGCTCTCTCGCTCTGTGTCACTGCTGAAAGGCTTTGCGCAGGACAGCCAGGCCAAAGTGAGCCAGCTCAAGCACTCGGCCGGCCGCCACGGCTCTCTGTCTGCTGAGGACAGTGCACCAGACGCCAGCCCGGGGGCTCGGCGCCGTTTGACCCGCAGGGCCACCCCGGAGCCGGGCCCTGAGACTGGCCAGGCGCCCCGGGCGGAGCACGCCGTCCGGATGGGCCCTCGGGGCAGCGTCAGGCTGCTGGCAGAGTATGAGGCGGCCCAGGCCCGCCTGCGGGTGCGCCTGCTGGCTGCCGAGGGCCTCTATGACCGCCTGTGTGACGCCCGGAGCATCAACTGCTGTGTGGGCCTGTGCCTGGTCCCCGGCAAGCTGCAGAAGCAGCGCAGCACCATCATCAAGAACAGCCGCCACCCCGTCTTCAACGAGGACTTCTTTTTCGACGGCCTGGGGCCGGCCAGCGTCCGGAAGCTGGCCCTCCGGATCAAGGTGGTCAACAAGGGTGGCAGCCTCAAGCGGGACACGCTGCTCGGGGAGAAGGAGCTGCCCCTGGCCTCCCTGCTGCCTTTCCTGTAAAGGCCCCTCCCTGCCTCCCTGCGGAGGGTAGGGTGCGGGGTGGGGGGGGGGAAGACCCCACCCGCGTCCCCATGGGCGGGAGGCCGCGTGGCCAGGCCGGTGGGGGGCGGGGGCTGGGGTGTGGCGTGTTCAAGCTCAGACTGGGGCTGCAGTCGATGCCGGGGGTGGCCAGGATACTATTTTTCACGGATTCATTTTTTTTTTGGAAGAGGAAGAGAGGGGGCTGCCAGCAAAGAGAAAGGGACACTTGGCAGGGCTGAGCGTCCCCCCTCCCGACCCCCCCGTGCCCCAAGTTCTGCACGGCCTTACCCCTTCAAGAGTTCTGGAAAGGGGTTCTCAGGGTGGGGTGTGGGGGGCCGGAACCTGTTCCTGGAGGCAGCTGGTGTGGATCACAGGCCTAGAGGTGACCAGTCCTGAGGCTGAGGCCCATCTTTCCCTTGGTCGTATGGGAGTTCTCCTGGCCCGGCCCATGAGACACCCCCTCCCCCGCCAGAGAGCAGTAGCAGGCCTGGGATCTGCCAACAGCACCCACAGGGCCCCAGAGCCAGAGCCCGCCGGGGAGCAGGGTGCCACGTGTGGTCTGAGAGCCACGACCTGGCAAAAGACAGGCAGAGAAGGGGGCCCGGACGCAGAGGAAGCCCCAGGAGGGCTGGTGGAAAGCAGACAGCTCTCCTGTGTGCTGTCTTCCTCCGGCACCTTCCCTGGCCCGACTCACCTCACCTGAGACCCTGCTGGGACATCCGGAGCCTGCTTCCCCAGGAGGGGCTGCTCAGAACAGACCCAGAGAGCAGCCTCCCGGCCCCCGACCCCCTCCTTCCTGCCCCTCTGGGGCTGGGAGCTGCCACCCTGCCAGCCTCCTGCGCAGCACCCTTGGCAGCTGGACACCAGGGACTGATGGCTGGATTTTACTCCACGTGGTAAATGATTGTGGTTAGTGTGGGTGGGACGGAGGGATGAAGCTGGCAGGCCAGGAGTACCCTGCTTGTGCCCCTTCATGCCGCTAGGCCGCTGCATGGATTTAAGTGTTGTGTCAGTACGTGGCTCCTTGAATGATGTTTGCAGACAGTTTCTGGCCTAACAGGACAGAAACAGTATGGTTTGAAGCAGGGGCCTCTCCTAGCCCACCTGGTGGGCACCCTTGGACCAGGGCAGACCAGGATGGGGGCACCCCTCCCCATCCAAACACTGTCTCTCCTAAGTAGGTTCCCAAATGCCACTGGGGAAGGGGCGGAGGACCTTCCCCCATAGCCTGGGAAAGCACTTGGTCCCCTTTGCACTTTGGGGAGAGTTTGGGGCCCTTGGAGCTGAGGTCCCTTGCTGTGCCCCCCTTGCCCCTACCTCTGTCCTAGGCCTGCTCCTTCATGCTCCCTGCTGCTAGTGTCAGAGGGGCTCCCCTTTACTCTGGAACCTGGGGACCGCCCAGCACCAGGCTTGTGGGCTGGAACAGGCAGACAGAGGACCCTGCATTGAGTCAGATGCTTGGGGCTTCCACTATCTCCCTTCCCTCTGACCCCGACCTCTCATCCCTGCTTTCCGTCTGGGGGGGGGTGTTTTATACACCCCTGCACTATTCGATATCTTTGTGTTCCGTGTCGACTGTGGGTAAATCTTCAAGACACCCTCCCCCAAGTGTGTTTGTTTATAAATGCTGTTTTTAGTGCAATAAAGGTGTTTCGGGAGTGCGGGGGTGGAGATCTGCTTGTTTAGTAACGAGAGGAATTTTGCCTTGAGTTCCAGGGAGGGTCGGTGGAGTTTTCTCAGCCCTATGGATCCTCTGGGACTGTCTCCTGCTTGTGGGGGAGGCGGGAATGCCAGACTGCCGCAGAGCAATGGCCCTGGGGACCCCCAGGCCCTCTCGCAGTCACAGCAGGTCAGTGAGCAGGGTCCTGTTTTCGTCCCCCATCTGCACACATGACATCCCACCTCACAGGCCAGGCTGGGGACCTTCAGTAAGCTGCCTGTGGCAGCCCAGCTAATGAGAGCCAGGACGGGAACCCACTGTGGCCACCAGAAGGATGCTCGGGCCTGCCACTGCCAGGCTATGGAGCAAACTGGACTGAGGTGTCATCACCGATAAGGACCCCCCCTCGGATGCCATGAGCTGCCAAGGCAGGAATGCCCCCGCTGACGCAGCCCTCACTCTCAAGCCCTAGGCCTGGAGGTCAGACAGGAATAAAAAGCCAGCATTTCAGCCAGGAGGCCACCCCCACCCTTGTCATGCCACTTGGAGATGCCCCGGGCCAGGGCGGCAGGAACAGCCCGGGCTGTAGACCATTCACATCGATGCTGTGCCCTCAGCCTCGAATGCCTCCCAGCCCCCAACTTCTCCACTTTCAGGCTTCAGCTGAGATGGTGCCTCCTCCAGGAAGCCTTCCGGGTCCTCTTGGCTGGGAAGGGGGGCTTTTCTCAGTATGTCCTACATCCGACCTCGGCTCACATGCTGCATGGGGTCCTGTCTGTCTCCGACTCCAGGGTCGGGACAGGTTCATCTCGGTGAGTGGTGTCTTCAGGTCCAAAACCATGCTGGGCTCCCAAGAGGTGCCTGACCGGCGACTGATGAATAATTGGAAAGCCACAGCTTGACCCCCCATGTGTGTGCTCCTGCAGGGTAGCTGGGGAACAGGGAAGCCGGCAGTGAAGGGGCACCCGCCCTTCACCCCAGCTTGGCTCTCACCAAGGAGCTGAGTTGGCATGAGATGTGGAGAACCCTTGTCCCGTCAAGGCGTGATGGGAGGTGGCATCCATGACCTGGGGGACGTGTGGGAGCTCCTGTCACAGAATGCCGGGGGTCGGAGGTGGGGCATCACGAGGAGGAGAGCAGGTCAGTCTCGGGGAGTGTGGGAGCTCGGCTGACGTGGGCTCCGTTTACTCTAGACTCGCTCCGTCTGATGTGGGGGCGGGGGGACCGGTCCAGAGAATGGAAGCAGGTCAGCTGCATTTCCAGTGACCTGCTCGACAAGGGTGTGCTTCCTCCTCAACACCAGTTCTGGGACAGAGTCACTGCCTGCAGTCGAGGGGGCACGGCTGAGCCCTGGGGGTGCTTCCCTGCCACCCCTTCCTCCACAAAGCCTGTGTGGGGCCTGCCCACCCCCACCTGGCACAGCCAGTGTCCTTGTAGAACTGGTGGGACTGAGCGGCCCCACCAGACCCGGTGGGCTGTGGGGACAGCAAACACATCTGAGTGTTCAGTCTTTCTGCCTGAAGGGGGCGTGAGCTGAGCTCCCGGGGTATGCTGGGAACAAGGCCACCACATCCCAGCCGGGAAGCTGCATGTCGCAGACCAGAGGCGAGGATCCGGGTGTGTGGCCCTACTGTGTGCAGCTCCTGCGCCCTGGGTGCCTGCAGTTGTCTGCTGGTCTCTTCCTCTGGCACCCACTTCACAGCAGAGAAACGAGAGCGCAGGGAGCCCGGGAAGGAGCTGGCCTTGAACCCATGTGCGTGGCCAAGGGCTGGATTGGATCCCCCCCCACCCCCCGGACCGCTGGCTCAGAGCTGGGGTCCACTAGGACCCCTCCCCCCCGCCCCAACACCAGAGCCGGTTTCCTCTGGGATTCTTGAGCGGACTGTGAGTGCCCTGTGCCCCAGTTCAGGGCCCTGTCTCCTGGTCTGAACCCAGGCCTGGCTCCTTTCTCTCCTCTCACCCTCACGGGGCCTGGACTGTCAGGCCCACCACGAAACCACCCGGAGCCTTTGTGTGGAGCTGGGGTCCTGAGCAGCCTTCCACCTGCTGACAGCGCGCCAGATGAGCCGCACTAACGAGGCCTGGTCCGGCACGGTTGGTCCCAGGATGTGTTGCCAGGGCAACCGGGCGCCTTCTTGCCTCTTCCCCACTAGCCACTCACTGCCGGCAGCCTGTGTGCTGTGTGTGTGTGTGTGTGTGTGTGTGTGCGCAGGTGTGTGCTGTGCGTGTGTGCATGGGCGTCTGTGCACATGTTCACTCTGCGGGCGTGTTAGTGTGGCCACGTGCCTGCTGTGTGCACAGGACACAGTGCAGGGGTAAGTGCAGGAGCGCGCGTGTGTTCGAAAGTGTGCACCTGCTGCCCTCGCACCTGCACAGGCTGTGTGTGTGCTTCTCTGTGCACGCACCGTGTGCACGTGTCACCATGTAGTGTGCGTGTGCTGTGGCTGCCCCATGCCTCACGACACTCAAGAGGACGTGCCCAGATGGGACCGGCAGCTCAACAAGGCCCCTGCCTCCTGTCCCTGTGCTGGCTCCTCGCTGGGAACACCCTCACCATGTGCTCTCACTCTGCGTTTAGGTATCAAGCTGCCTTCTCCTTCTCAGGGTGACCGGCCCCCCGGTGACGTCAGATTCCCCCTTCATAACCCTGGTTGTGTCACGCACCGCCTGTGATAGCAAGCTGATAGGAATGGCCTGTTGTTTGCGCCCAGCGCTCAGCCCCGGGTGCAACCCGCAGGGTGGGGGGGAGGCGTAAGTCTTTTGTCCCTCCAGCCTGGCTGCTACACTGAGTGCCCCTACACCCAGGAGAGCCATGGACATCCAGGGCCACCACTAGCAGTGGGCAAATCACAAAATGGTGCCCCTTTGTCTGACCCGAGCCGGTACTATTGACAACAGAGGCCAGAGATGAGGAGTCAGATGCCTGGTGACCTTGTGGGCACCTGGATCTGACTGTGCCTGAAGTCCACGACTGCACACCATTGCAGTTCAGAGACAGTAAAGTTCATTGCAGTAAAGTTCCTTCTCTGTGTAAGCCAGCTTGATAATATTTGTTTGTTTGTTTGTTTGTTGTTTTTCCATTTGTAGTCAAAGAACACTGATAGGCCAAGTCTTCAGTCTGGTGAAGTAGAAACAGCCCTGATGTAGGCAGGCAGCCCCGGAAGGCCTGGGAGCTGCACATCCCACTGCGTTGGGGAAGGTGGCACTAACCAAGGAGGGCTTTGCAGAAGGGGCAGAATCTGAGAGAGGGAAGGGCACTGGGGCAGCAGGGACCTTCCAAAGGTGGAGGGAAGGGGCCTGGGGATGGGGCCCACCATGGGTCTGCATCCCACCCCAGTCTGCCCTCTGCCTTCACCTGCTACCCCTGCTCCCAAACCTTCCATGGCTCCCCATGGCCCCATATCCTGGCCTTGGAGACCCACCCTATGCCCAAGCCCCCACTGTCTGTGAACCTGTTCTCTGCGTGTGCTGTACTTTTCTGGGCCTGGAGATCCGAACCCTAATCAGGGAGGAGCTTAGGGCAGCGCTCCACGCTGGAATTCAAGCCCCGGATTTTTCCATGGCGCGGCCTCCAGCGAGTCCCGGGGCATGTCTGGGTCTCCGACGCTTGGGCTGCGATGAGGCCCAGGCGCCTTTGTGGGCAGAGCTCGACGCACAGGCGCGTTCTGCAGAAGCAGGCACAGTTTTGCGATGATAATTAATATAATCACATTAGGGTGATAATTGTAGGCTACCGCCAGACCCACTGTGGTCGGGCTCCCCCTTGGCCGCCGGGGCCGGACCTCGCTCCCCCGCCCCTGCTCTTCCCTCCAGCTGCCGGCACCCCCTCTGCGGTGTGGGATTCAATTAAGCTGTTCCACCCCGCCCCCCCGCTTCTCCGCGGCAGCGACGGAGCGGCTACCACGGAGAAAAAACGACTTCAATAAACAGGAACCTCGGGGAGGGAGCGGACTGCGTTTGCCGACCCCTGTCAAGCCAGCCTCCGCGGAGGGCCTGCTGGGGCCGCGCCCCACCTGTATGTTGTAGATGTTCCGCCCTCCAGGGTTGCGTGGACATGCAGACCGCGCAGGGCCCGTCGTTAAGCCCGCAGTGGGTGACGGGGATGGACTGCTGAACCCTTAGACTCTGCTGACCCGACTCACACAGGGGGAAACTGAGGCACAGGGCGGTAGGCCCAGCTGGCAGGTGTCAGGAAGGCGATTCCGCCAGCGCTGGGTGCAGACCCCAAGCCTTCAGCCTCAGCCAGGCTGCCTTCCCACACCTTCACAGCCTCCTTCTCAGGGAGACGCCACCCCCTGCCTTCCAGGCCCTGCCTGGGCTTCTGGCCTGAGTTTGAATCAGGACAAGTCAGTCCCTTCTGTGTGGTTCGGCCTCCTCCTCGCACTCTGCGTCCTACCCCATGCTGTTGGCGGCTGGGGGAAGGTCTGATCTGGCACAGGTGTGCACCCAAGGCGGGCGCTGCGAGGGCCGCTGCCTGGCGGGGAATTTGAGCTTGCCCGGAGGGCTCCGGGACACAGCCCATGCCTGTGGTTTAAAGTGGGGCCTTGGGTCCCCAAATCCGCGGACCTGGAGGTGGAGTTCAGCCACAGGGGGCCACCTGCCGGGTCTGGCGGGATGTGGCAGGAGGCCAGCCTGGCTGTTCCTGCTGAACCGCGCCCCGCCCCCCCACGCTTCTCTCTTGGCCCTGTTCGCCCGCGTAGGCTTTGCCCGCGTGTTCAGTGAGTTCTGTGATTCCCTTCCAGAGAGTCACCAAGCGTGAGGGGGTTCTGGGGTTGCCTGGATTTGCAGTCGGTGTCATCTAGTCTTTCCAGCTGGTCTTCCTCCCGCGCCGCCACGCCAGCCCCTCGCCCTCCCTGGGAGCTCATGTTGCCATGGTGACCACTCATTTCCCCTCCCCCACCCCTCCCCACTCCCTGCCGGCCCCTGACTGGCGCTTACCTTTACCTCCCCGGAGGGAGGACTCAATCCCTGAGCCCCTGGATAAGGCTACCCCTTTGATCCCCATCCTTACTTTAGCTCCCCCAACCAAGCCACAGAGCCCCTTCTTTGTTCCTTGAAGTCAGGGAGGCCACTCACATCGTGGATGGCAGCCTGGCTCCCTGAACTGCCCAGAGGACCCTGGGCAAAACCCTCTGCCCTGCCCTCAGTTTCCCCATGTGTAAAATAAAGTGCCAAACTAGCTTTTACCTCTGGGGGTGGGGCAGCGGCAAAGTCAAACTTGCAAAACGTTCACAACATAAACCTCATCCAAATATGCAGTGACCACCTAACGTACGTACGTCATAGATTTATCTGAGTGCAAAGCTGCTTCAAAGGAGACTCAAATTTTACCAATTCCGAGTTCAAGGTAAAGCAAAACTAGTTAACGCCTTCCAGGGCAATGAAGTGTAGCCTTGGGGATAGATTTCTTCTGTTTGCAGCTGTGAGTCTTCAGGTTCGCAATTAGCAACCAGCCCCACAAGCTCAAGTGTCAGAGTCAATGAGAAACCACCTTTCCCTGGGCGTCCGGTGGCCCTGCCTCCCCCCTCCCACGACCTGCTCCCTCCCCTGCCCCTGCACTACCTGCCCCCCCCCCCATTATGTTCCAGCCAACACGGGCCTGCCTCCCGGTTGCACCCCCAACAAGGCAGGTATGGTCCAGTCCCAGGACTTTTGCACGTGCTGTGCCCTCTGCCTGCCTGGTGTGCTCTTTCTCCAGATCTCCACAGGACTCTCACAGAGGAAAGGCCCTCCCTGGCCGTCCGTCCATCCAAAATGCCCCTCCCACTCCCTTTCCCCCTACTCTTCATTTTCTTTTAGCACTCTGGGTCGGCCAGGACTGCCTCCTTGCTGAATTTCGAGGCCTAGACCAGTGCTTGGCTCACAGTAGGTGCCCCACAAATGTTTGCGGAGCGAATGAGCCACGGAATGGCCATCAAGACTCTAAGATGCTGTGTTTTTCTGAGGAGTCAGCCGGAGGGGGTGCGGGGCCAGGCCTCCTCCCACCTTCAGAGGCAGCAGCAGACCCCCATTCACACGCACACACAGACTCTCTCCAGCTGACTGGGAAGGACCTTTTTACTGCGTGGTCGGCCGCCTCCAGTTACTTAATCGCACAATAATAAGGGCAGGCTGATAGGAAAATAGACCCAGGATTTCGGGGGCACACACAGCAGGTGTGTGGGTGCCTGCCTGGTCCGCGTGTCCCATCGCATGCCCGCCCTTGCACACTCGTACCTGCAGCCTTCGGGGTCCTTGGCTTGCATACACGTTCCTCCCGTCTCCGCCTCTATCCTCCTTGGCCTCCTCCTCTGTCTGTCCTTATTCCCTCTTCTTATAAGGACACCAGTCACTGGACTTAGGGCCACTCTACTTCAGTATGACCTTGTCTTGTTTCTTTTTTTTTTTTTTTAATTTTTTTTTCAACGTTTATTTATTTTTGGGACAGAGAGAGAGACAGAGCATGAACGACGGGGCAGGGGCAGAGAGAGAGGGAGACACAGAATCGGAAACAGGCTCCAGGCTCTGAGCCATCAGCCCAGAGCCTGACGCGGGGCTCGAACTCCCGGACCGCGAGATCGTGACCTGGCTGAAGTCGGCCGCTTAACCGACTGCGCCACCCAGGCACCCCGACCTTGTCTTGTTTCAAGTTCATTTCCCAACTCCGTTTTCGAATAAGGTCTCATTCACAGGTTCTGGGAGTTGGGACGTGAACATGTTTGGGGGCCACACAGTCCAACCCACAACAGCTTTCTTGTCCTCAGCTGCTGGTTAATTCAGACTCTGGGCCTGTACAGCCAAGTCTCTTGATGGGGTCCAGCGCTCTGCACTTTGGGTATTGTTTTTCTCAACTTTTAATTTTGCTCTAATTTCAAATTTGCAGAAACTTTCAAGGTTAATACCAGAAACTCTCATAGACTCTGCACAGACTCACCAATTGGTTGCATTTAGTCCTGTCTGCTTTGTTGTGTTCTGTGTCTATATCTATCTATTATCTGTATGCATATACTTATATTTAAATGCACTTTTCTGAACCATTTAGGCCTGGAAGTGTAATGCCCCTTCACCCATAACACATCACCGTATATTTTCTAAAAACCAGGATTCTCTTTTATAACCCACCACGGTTATCACAATCAGGAACTTTCACATCAATACAGTACTCATATCTAACACACTGTCCGTATTCAAATGTCACCAGCTGCTCCAATGATGTCCCACTGGGGGGACTTGGTAATGAGCAGGTTGCCATGGCAACAGATATTGGCAGCCGGGTCAGCAGGCAACAGCTCAGAGGAGCCTGGGCTGTGCCTCCTGGGGGGCAGCCTGGGGGAGGAGGGCCCAGAGGGGGCAGGAGAGCATCCCCTACTACTCTTGGAGATGGCCCTTGCCCTGGGTCAGGGTTAATGGAGCCTTGGGGACCACACAGAGTGAAGTTCCTCCTGGTCTTCTCAGATCGCTGGTGTGGAGGGGGTTTTGGGACTTGAACGTGTCTTTCTGGGGAGACACAATTCAAGCCGGGACAAGCAGAGCCCAAATTCCTGAGGCACAGGGTTTAGATATTAGCCAAGACATTGCTGGGCAAGGCAGCGCGTGTCGTGTCTTCTGTGGTGACCACCCCGTGTGTTGTGTCTTCTGTGGTGACCACCCCGTGTAGGGCACCTGCCTCAGAGCTGCCCCTGCCTTGCAAGTCTGCGTTGCAGCTGCCTGCACACCGTGCTGCCTCCTCTCGTTCCAGCCTTTCACGCTCCTGGTCCCACAGCTGGTCGCCAGTCACCTGTCAGTCTCCTTCCTTGCGGACAGAGCCTAATGTTTGGGTGCCCTCCCCATGGTGTGACTCAGGGAAGCCCGTTCTACGTGGTGCTGGCACAAATCTTCACTGGCGGTCCACTTCCTTGCTGGGGATTGGTTTATGCATGGGCGTGTAACCCCCTGCTGGCCAATGAGATGGGGGAGAGGTCTTGGAGGGGGGCAGCTTCTGGAAGCCGCTGCTTATACCCCTTCAGCAATGTGGGCTGATTCCTCATGCTGCCAGCTCTGGAGCTCTCTCTCTTTCACCTCCTGCTTTCACTTATCAAGACCCTTACGATTACATTGAGCCCACGAAGATAATCCGGGATGATCTCCCCACCTCAAGGTCAGCCGATCACAGCCCTAATTCCATCTGCAACCGTGATCCCCCTTGTCCACAGCATAATGTGTTCACAGGTGCTGGGGATTTGGAGCGCATCTTCGGGGCTGTTGTTCAGCTGACCGCAGGTTTCCTTGCTGACCATGTGCCTTTGGCTATGGCAGCCTCATGATGAGATGTCCGGACCAGCTGCAGCCATACTAGTGCCCAGTGAGGAAGAAAACAACGCAAAAAGTAGCAGAACCCAGAGGATCACAGAGCAGCAAAGCGGAGAGAAGTCCAGGAGATTCTGAGTAGGGAGGCTTGCTGGGAAGCGTCGGGAGCCGTTTTGGGGGGGAGATAATATGTTGCCTCACTGCTTAAGCCCATTTGAGGCAGGATCTTCTGTTGTTGGCTGCTGAAGGCATCCACAGAGGAGAACCGCAGCCACCCCTTAAATGCCCTTGAAATAGAATCTCTAGCTGTGTGTGTGTGTGTGTGTGTGTGTGTGTGTACGTGCGTGTGCGAGAGAGAGAGAGAGAGAGAGAGAGAGACTACCTTTCCCAGACTCCCTTGCAACCAAGTGTAGCCATGTGACTAAGTTCCAGCCAATGGGATATGAACAAGAGTGGCAGCGTCTTTTCTGGGCCTGGACCCCCCCCCCTCCCCCGCCCCAGGTCCTACCATCTGTGGATCGGGCAAACGACCCAGGTGTGTTCACTCGGTGGGACCCTGCCCAGATGTGTGAACACAGGGCGTCTCACGGGCACCATTCTGAGCCTCACAGGCCAGACGCAAATGAACACGAATACCGAAGGATCCCATTGATAAAGAAAAGTCATGTATGAGGACAGAAGGCAGGACAGTGGCTATTCCCGTGGAGGAGGGAGAGGGGGTGGAGGGTCTGGGGGTCTGCTGTGAAATCCGCCAAGCTCTGCATTAGGACAGATGCTATCCAGCCCCGAAAGTAAAGTGCAGGACCCAGGGCAGGGGGCACAGCCTCCCCTCCCCCTCTTTCTTGAGCTGCAATGCACAGACCCCGACTTGTGAGAGAGAAAAGATCCCTCCATTTCAATAAGCCATAGACCTGCTGGGTCTTTGTCGCAGCCATGAAGCTATGTTGCATCTGTGACGACAGACAGGCTGTCCTCACTGGGGTCGGAGATGTCAAAGCCACGACAAGCGTCTTCCTCAGGGTCAAAGCTTCTTAAACATGAGTGAAGGATGCTTTTCTATTTCGGATGAGAGCAGACAGCATGAACTTCACCCTGCTGGTCAGACTCCCTGCAGCAGGCCTCACCCACGTGTCAGTCCTGACATGGGGGCTGTCCTGCCCCAGGGACCACGGGGCCCTGTCTGGGGTCACATCTGGGGCGCTCCTGGAACCAGGTAGGTGGGGCCAGGGCCAGGAATGCTGGGGAAACCCTGTTTTGTAAAACGTGCAGCAGGCTGGGAGGCCCTAGGCCGCCTCCTCCAGGGCCCTTCAGACCAGCAAATCCCAGCCGACCCCAATCTCCGATCCTGCAGGCACCACCTCGGTGGGGGGTAGGTGGGTAGGGCTCATGGGGTACCTTCCCCAGGACCCCCAGTGCAGACTTACTGCCCGATCACTTACCCCTCCCATTTGGGGAGGTCTTAATTTAGTCTTAGGTGAGGGTGGGGTAAGGAAGCTTTGGCCGGGGTGGTGGTAGGCAGGGTTCAGAGGGTTCAGAGGTGGGGGTCGTAGGAGGCGTCAGGAGGCTGTATTAGTCCCCCCGGAACATCCTTCCATGATGTGATGGATACTTCATGGGCCGACCGCCCGGAGGGAGGAAGGCATCACATCCCTCGGCTTTTGCTAGGAAGCCAGCGTGAGGTCAGTGGTGACACCTCGGGGGTGGCGCTCAGCAGTGGGCGCTTAGCGTGTTGGGGTCGGCTGGCCGCGCTGACCCCGCTGTGTCCCGCATGTCCTCATCCTCCAGCAGTCTCGCCCAGGCACGTTTTCAATGGCAAGCGGAGACGGCGAGGGTAGCAACAGGCGCAGCCACCCACGTCTTCCACCTTCTGTTTGCCAAAGTCAGCCATCAGAGGAAGAACTTCAGAGTCACCTGACAAAGGGCACGAGCAGAGGACGGGTGAGGCCTCGGGGCCTCTGTATAAATGATTTCCCTCCATCACAAAGTTTTGGGAAACATGACTAGTTTAATAATAATGCCAGGATTTTAAGCAGGCTCCATGCCCAACGTGCTGCCCAGCACGGGGCCTGAACTCACGACCCTGAGATCAAGACCTGAGCTGAGACCAAGAGTCAGACACGCTCAACGGACTGAGCCACCCAGGCTCCCCTAGTCACTGTAACAAAATACGATCCTACCGCACACCAGAGGATTTAGGATTTCAGGGTCACTGCGGCTTCCTTGAACAGAGCAGAGCAAGCGACCTGGACAGCAGGTCACTGGCCCCTCTGCACTCGGCCCGCCCCCCGCCTGCTCCGCGCTGTAGAAAAAACTCGACACCTCGGAGAACCCCTGCCCTGTCTCTTCCACCAGTGGGAGATCGGGGGGAACCCTAGAGGGAGAAGCCGGGTGTCTGTCCCTCTCCCTTTCTTCTGGCTTTAGGTGGTGTCCCCGCTGTGGCTCCAGCTCTCTGGACAGGCCCACCGAGGTCCCAGCTTCCATCATGTGGCTTCTGCTGCAGCCCCTAACAGTGGTGGCCGTAGTGGCTCCTTGATGTGGCTCCTCTTTAAATTGTCACCCCATCCCCTGTGTGGCTTCTCGGATCTGTGGGAACAGATGCTCCCCTGGAGCCTTCCGAGGGAACCAGCCCTTCCCACACCCTGACTTTAGCGCAGTGAGACCGAGTTGACTTCTGACCCCAGAACTGTAAGAGAATAAATGTGTGTTGTTTGAAACCACTGCCTTTGGGGCAATTTGTTAGAGCAGCCGCAGGAGACTCTAGATGCCCCCAGGTGCCGGGTTTTGTGGGGGAGGGGGGCCCCAGCAGAAACACGTCACTCCGCCCTGTACGGCTTGTGCTCCGGCCATCCCTACATCCCCAAAGCCTGTGTTGGGAACTGCCACTGGGAAGCCCATAGTCTGGGGACACATGTTCCCACTGAGCAGGAGGGATTTTGGGGGAGGGGCCTGGAGTGTCGCCTGAAGGACAACACACAGCTTTTGCGCCCCTATCACTCGAGTCGCTGTCATGATTTTGGTCGACCCACGCGTACTCTTGTCGCCTGATGCATCTCTTTAGGTCAGCACATTGACCCGTTTCCTGAGTGAATTTGTACGAAAAAGAGTGTACCGTGTCTGTAAATGGGAAACCAGCACAACTTTCCATAAAAAGAAAGAAGCTGTAAAAGTCGCGGCTGAAAGTTTGATGAGAGGAAACAGTGTCTGAATAGTCTTCAAGTATTTCTCAAAAGATGCTTATTAACTTCAAGGGGGAGAACATGGCACTGTATTGTGGAGAAACCTGGACAGACCACCTGAGTCAAAGGAGGGAGGTTCGCGTCCGCAGCGACGGGATGTGTTGCTGGCTCCGCTCGCCTTCGGACAGCACCCGCTGAGGGATTCTTGCCAAAATGCACATCCCTTCACCGATCATGAGAACATATTAGAGAAACCCGGACAGTGTGACATAACTGGCCCAAACCTTCAAAACTGTTTAGGTCATGAAAGAGAGTGAAGGGTTGTCAGAGGACAGGGTACCGAAGAGGCTCATAGGTGTGATGCCTCGCTTGGACTGACTCTGGAGGGGAAGAAACCGTGGGAAAGGACATTATGGGACTGTCTCTGAAATTTGGGGAAGAAATCTTGATGAACTAAGGGGTTGTATCCATGCTATGTTCACCCTGATTTTGATAACCTGCTGTGGTTATGCAAGAGAACATCCTCGTTCTTAGAAATACGTGCCGAGTCTTCAAGTCTTGGTGGGGGGGGGGGGGGGGTGAAGGGGCGTGATGCTTGCAACTGTCCTCAAATGTTCAGGGAATGATAAAGCAATGTGTCGACATGTTAACAGTTGGTGAATCCGGGTGAAAAGTCCATGGCGGTTCTCAGTACACGCTTGCAATTTTTCTAGGCAGTTATTTTGAAACAATCACAGAACAAAACCAGAAACAAGGTGTGTAAACAAACAGCAGTACCAACAAAATAAGGTTCTTAAATTCCAGCTTTTTTGGGTCTCCCTCCCTGCCCCCAGACATGGGCCTGCTCTCTTTTGGTTAAAAAGGATTAATAAAACTGAGCAAGTCAAACTTTGGTTAGCAGACTTGGTCTCCCTGAGCACGTTTCTTCCCGGAGGAAAGTGGGGGCGGGGAATAAGAGATGAGGAGTGGGGCGGGGCCTCGAGGCGGTGAGGGCGCCCGATCGGCCCGGCTCCCGGGGAGCCCGACATGCCCTTGAGAGGGGCGACCTCTGGTGGCCACGCCGCGTCACTGCCGCGTCTCCCTGCGAAGGGCCGCCGCGCACCTGCGCCGCCTCCCCCTCCCCACGCCATCCCCCCCTTCCCTCCCGCCACCACGGGGTCCAGGCAGGGTCCCGGGCTCTGGCCTGCATTGCGCCCCGCAGGCACGGCGGGGTGAGTAGCTGTGTCTTCTCTCTGCAGGCTTAGTTCGAAGTCACTTAAAACCAGGTGGAGGGAGTTTAGGGAACAGTACTGGTCATGCCACCGCTCCTTCGTTTCTTTCCTCCCTCCTCGTCCCCCCGCCCTGGCCTGTGCTCGGAATCCGAGTAAGTAAGGGTCCTGTGTCCCTCCTGAGATGCCATCGCTGCTAGTCCGGTGTGACCCTGTCTTACGTCTCACTTCTTGTTCGGCTGCCCGCTGGGGCGCTCGCTCCTGCCTCACATAACGAGCACCCATGAGCTCGACTCAGAACCCCAGAGTAGGGAGGGAGGGACTCAGCCACCTGCCCCCCACGACCCCACCAGCACCGCCCTCAGGTCTCCTCGTGGGCACACGGGTGCCTGCAGGCCGCTCCTTCCGATCCGCCTGCTTCTCCTGAGCCACGTCCGCGCTCTCCGGGTGCTGCTCGTGCTCACGCTGCCGGGCCCTCCTCCGCTTCCCCTGTGAGCCGGCTCCTGGGCTGCCCTCCCTTCTCCCCATTGCGAGTGGTGCTGCCGGGCCCCCGCGGTCAGCGCTGCCAGTGTCCAGCTGGGTGTCGCCAGATGCACCTTTATGACTTCGGGCCAAATTGTTCTCCACGGTTGGGCCGCGTCCCTGTGTGCACAAGAGGTCGTTCTCTCCGACGTCTCACGGCCAGTCTTCGGTTTTGCCGGCCGGATGGATGTGAACTGTGACCTCACCAGTTTTCCCTTCATTTCCCTGTTTGTGACACCGCGTGTCATGTCTTCGTGTCTCCTGTGAAACGTCTCCTCCTGTCTGCTTCCTATTTTACACTTGGTTTATGCTTTTTCTTACCGATTGCCTTTCGAGCCCTGAAATCATTTCGAGTGGATTTTTGTGTGTGGAGTGAGCTGGGTGTGGTAGGAAGCATAGTAGCCTCAAAGATGCCGGGAACACAGTGTCCTGTGTCGCCGAAGGGACTGTACGATGTGGTTAAGGCTGCAGACGCTGCGCTGGGTTACCCAGGAGGGGCCTCATGTGATCACGTGGGTCCTTAGGAACTGAGGCCCTTTCTCGGCTGACTCCAGACACGTGAGGGGCAGGAGAGGGGCAGGCCTCGCTGCTGGCTAGAAATGGAAGGAGGGCCCTGGGCCAGCGCTGCGGTGCCCCTTGGGAGCCGGGACTGCCCTCGGCTGACAGCCGTGGGAAGTGGGGACCCCAGGCCTACCGCCACAAGGGGCAGGGAACGGACCCTCCCTGGCAGGCTGCAGCCTGTTCTCCATTCGAAACATCCGCATATCCAGAGATTACCACCCTGCCTTCAGCCCTTTGGCTGTGAACTTTCTTGCTTTTCCGCATATTTGGGCAGCAGAAGTGGACTGTCCAGCCCTTCCCTCAGGGCCGGTGGAGCTCTGGCCTCTTCAGCGCCCTCTCCTTGACCTCGTGTGTGCGCCTGGCTCTGGAGACCCTGCTCCCCCCGTGAGCTCGAAGGGATGCCTGGCCTTCCCAATATGGACTTGAATTCACGCGAAGCAGGTTTAATGAGCTGTCTCTGGAAGGAAAGTGGACTTAACAAGGATTTTTATCGCTTCTCAGCCTTTTGGCTAAGATCAATCGTAGCATCTGTTCTTATCAGTTTAACATGTGACACGTCCTCTATCGGAGGACAACATATTAAATGGAGTTTTGGAGCTGGAGATATAGAACAGGAACTTGCTCTGTCCACTCCGCACGTCGACCTGGGATTGCAGAACCTCGGGCGGACGGGGGGGGGGGGGGGCAGACGGCAGCGTGGGAGGTCTCGTGCAGGGGCATAGCATTCCTGGCGGGAGCGCCTAGGGACTACCCTCCACGTGGGACCGCACGTGTCTCCCGTCCTGGGCCCACAGGCCTGTGTGCCTGCACCGTCAGGATCAGCCTCACCACACTCCATCCACCACAGGAAAGCCCCCCCGCCACGCCCTCGTACCTCTGTCTTTTCTCTGTGTCATATGCCTCCCCCCAAAAAAGAAGGGAAATAAATTTTATTACTTAAACAATTTTTTAAATGTTTATTTATTTTTGAGAGAGAGAGAGAGAGAGAGAGAGAGAGAGAGAGAGAGCATGAGCGGGGGAGGGGCAGAGAGAGAGGGAGACACAGGATCCAAAGCTGACTCCAGGCTCCAAGCTATCTGCACAGAGCCCGACCCAGGGCTCGAACCCACAAACTGCAAGATCATGACCTAAGGTAAATAAAGCCAGCCGCTCAACCGACTGAGGCACCCAGGCACCCCCTATGTGTCCTTTCAAGAGAGAGGAAACCATTCCTCGAAGCCCCCTGCAGATTCCCCCTCGGGTCTCATTCCTAAGCCAGTCCTGGGAAGGTACAGCCACCAGCACTGGCCCCTTGAACGGAGCACAACTGGGGCCTCTTACTAAGAAGAAATGTGGGATGGGGTCAGGTCCTACTCCTGGTTCAGCCAGGAAAAGACAGAGAGAGGGGCTAAGCAGCCCCCTGGCAGGACCTGGTGGGAGAGCCCCCATGGGGAGGGGCAGACCTGTTGGGAATGGAATGTGGACCCCGAGAATGCGAATGCGGGCGGGCCATTCTCCTGTTGCCCGGTGACCGCGACCACAGACACGCTTGGGTGTTGGGGAGCAAGGCTGCAGGACTGGGGAGGACCCAGTACATGGGGGACCGCCGGCGAAGTCTGTCCCACGGCCACCACAGCTCGGAGGCCGAAGGCGGGCCCGACTGGGGACAGGACGATGATGCCCTCGGCGTGCAGGGCGCAGTGTTCGGGAGTCCAGGGACCAAGGACACCACGTGCCTGGATGACGAGGAGCTGAGTTTTGAAGACCGAGAAGCGGAGACCCTCCCAGAGGAGGTGACTGAGGGAGAACCGCCTGGCCCCCGGGCCCCCGAGGAGGCCCTCGAGCCGCTGGAGAGGGTTCTGGAGAAAGACGCGGAGGGCATACCTGAGATGAGGTGGGCACCACGGAGTGGGGCTCGTGGCAGGGGCAGGGGCAGTGGGGGGAGGGCAGCAGCCCCAGCGAGGCCCCAGGTGCCCCCGCTGTGGGCGGGAGGACTGGGGGACAGCCGCTCACTGGCCTCTGAGGCAGGAGCCAGTGAACACAGCCCTGTCCAGGCGGAGGGTGGGTTGGGGTTGGAGACCTTCCCCGAGACGAGGAGTCAGGGGTGGAGACTCCGTCAGAGAGGAAAGCAAGCGGGAGGGTCTCCCGGCGCAGCTCAGAAGCTGAAACCATTCCAAGTCCCCGCCAGCTCGGGTACAGTGGTAACTGGTGGCCTGCGAACCCGCGGGGGCTGGTTTCTGGCAAGGTGTGTGTCCTGGAAAGAGGCGGGTGCTCCCTCGCAGTGCGGGGCTCTGCGCTGTGGGCCTCCCGCCTGCCCTCCACCGGCCCTGGCCAGCCTCAGCCGGTTCCAGCGGGAGCGCCCGTGGGCCGGCACTGGTGGACTCCACGTGCGCTCCCCGTGGCCCCCCTGGAACCCTGCACAGCCCCCACGCCCCCCATGGAGCTTGTGTGATAAACACACACCCAGACCTGTGGTGTGGCAGGCGGTGGCCGGGGACACCTGCCGTGGGAAAAAAGGCGCAGGCCGGTGGGAGGGGCCTCGGTGGGGCTTCCGGCCAGGGGCAGCACCCAGCGAGGGGACAGGTGGGCGTCTGAGCCCCCAACATCCTATTCCTCCCGCTCCCTGGGTTTCCAGGGGTCTGGCACACAGTAGGCACTTAATGCATGCTCACGAGATTTAGGGAGCCGGGAGCAGGTCTCCTGCCGTTTCACAGAGGCGGTGACCTGGCCGGGGTTCCACACCGGGCTGGGGGAGCTAGGACTTCACCCAGGTGTCTGCGATGCCAGACCCACCCCCAGACAGGCCAGGAGCCTCACTGGGCACAGCCCCCGACCCGCTCACCACGCCCCTCTCCCCAAGCCGGCTGTCCATCACCCAGAGGCTCCCCAGTGCTGCCTCAGCCAGAGGGATGAGGAGGAGGAGGAAGCGGGTCTTCGAGCTGGCAAAGCCCAAGACCAACTGGCAAGCCCTAAGAGACAGGTGAGGCCTGTGGGAAGCCTCACTGGAGGCAGGGGTGGGGGTCCATGAGGAGGAGGGCAGCTCCTGGCGGTCCCCCCCCCCACCGCCCCCGTGTTCACCCCCTGGGCTGCCCGTCCCGACTGCTCTCTGTCACTCACATGATGACCTGGGGGCAGGTGCAGAGGGAGGTGAGAAGTCAGGGTTCCAGAGGCAGGACTGGGGTGGCCTCTGGGAACTGCCTGAGGACAGTGAGGCCTTTGGGCGAATGGGGCCGCAGAGCAAAGGCAGGGGCTTGGGCCGTCTCATCACAGGATGGGGTGCTGCTGTAAGGGCTATGCCTGGGTGTCCCCGTGCAAGAGGAACTTGCAGTTCTGTGTCTACTGGTGAGTCTCAGGGAGCCTCTCCATCTCCTGCCACGGGGGGATCTGCCCTCCTCTCCAGGGGCAAGAACTGGGGGAAAGGGCCCTCCGATGGGGGGCTTCCTCACCCCAAGGGCCGTTCCCAACCACCCTGGTGCTCCGGACGCCAGCCCACCCAGCTGAGGAGTGGATCTGCTGCTGTGATAGGGCCCCTGGGCTCCGCCCTTAGCTGCGCCTTTTTCTTTTCCCACCTCCCCTTTCTCTGAACACCAGCCCTGCTCAAAATAAACCACATTTCCCACGAGCCTCTCTGACCTGCCCCTTTCCACATCCTCTCAACTTGTCCTCCTCCAACCTCCTTCCACCTCCAACCACCCTGCCTGTGCCCCATTGTCTGTGTCCTGTGCCCTGGCTTCCTTCGCTCTGAGCCACCCCTCGGTGTATTCCAGGCCTTCTGTGTACTGGACAGAGAGGTTTCTTGAAGACACCACCCTCACTGTCACGGTGCCAGGTAGGCTGAGCCCACCCACCACCCCCACTTCTCCATCAGGGGTCACCTAGCTCAGGGGTTGGCCAGAGGTAGCCCTTGTCCCAGCTCTGGTGCTTGGCCACCCTGTCTCACGTGCTGCCCCTGGTCTCCTGGGGCTGGGTCACCCCCATTCCACTCCAACCCATGCCTCGTTCCAACTGAGGAGATCTTGGGGCTTCCGTAGCCCTAACCTCAGGACAGAACTCCCTGCTGCTCCTCCCTCGTCGGCCATCCCCCTTCCCCCAGGTGTGTCATCTCTGGCCTCAGTCCCCTGAGGAGCCAGAGCCTCAGGAGGCTGGTCCTGGGGTGAGGGAGTGTGGGGCAGACTCTCTAGGGGGAATCCAAATTTGCACTACAGCCAAAATGGGGATTAATACTAAATTTATTAAAAGACTCTTTGCCTTCCCTTCTGCAATGGTCTCTATAGTTTTTGAGAGAAATGGATTCCTTCAAATAAAATATTTCAAGAAATCTCTTCCTGGAGAGAAGTAATAAGGCAAGTTCTCTCTTGGGGGTTTAGAATCTTTCTCTCAGTGAACATGAAGCCCCTGTAAACCCTACGCTTGTACTAACTGCAGACCAAAATCCACTTTCCCAGCCAGTGGGTTGTTGGAGCCACACTGAGTTCTGTTGAGGAACTGGTGATGGGTCTGAGCTCCCATGCCAGCCCTGTGGCTCCCATCCTGTGTGTCCTGAGTAAGGGGCTTCAGGCCCCTGAGACCATTGTCCCCAGGATGGGGGCAGCAAAAGTCACTCCTCTGCAAGGTAACTGGTGCTCAGCTCTCTAGGCGCTCAGTGCTGTACATCGTGCCCTTTGCCGTAGCCAGTGAAACGCTGGATTCAGCAAGAAGGAAACCCCTGAGGGTGGGCAGGTTTTTAAGTTGGGGCTGTTTCTCCTTTTTTGCATAGTGGTGACGCGCCGAGTGGAGGAGCTAGCTCGACCTAAAAGGTTCTACTCGGAGTATTTCAACAACAACAGGTAAGGGAAGGAAGGCAGAGTGGGGCAGAAAACCTCCCCTTTTCCTCGACAAGCTGTAGTATGGGGAGAGTCCAGGTCCTAGGAGTAGATGACCTGACTTCAAACAGGGCTGGGCTATCCCCAGCTGGAGGCCCATGGGCAGGTTCTCGACCCCTGAGGCACAGCTATGCACCTGTGGGATGGGTGGAGGTGGGGAGCATCCACAAAAGGTACTTAGTACGGCGTCAGACCTAGCAAGTGCTCAATAAATGTTACTTATCACCATTATGGATTTTTTTGGCCCCCAAAAGCTAGGAATCCTAAGACATTATTTTATGTACAACTTTTAAAACAATTCCTTCTTATCACTCAGAACTTTAATTTTGTTAAAAGTGATCTTTAGAGTTATTTAGATACAGATTTTTAATTACCTACTTTTATGCACACAAAAGGGAAAATAATAATGGAAATAAATTAGCTGAAATGCGTCTGAATGTTTTGAATCACTTTTTGACTCAGATGTTGACAAGTTCCACACACTGTATTTTTTGTAACATTTATTTATTTTTGAGAGAGAGAGAGAGAGAGAGAGAGAGAGAGAGAGAGGGGGAGGAGCAGGGAGAGGAAGACACAGAATCTGAAGCAGGCTCCAGGCTCTGAGCTGTCGGCACAGAACCTGACGCGGGGCTCAAACTCATGAACCATGAGATCATGACCTGAGCTGAAGCTGGACGCTTAACCGACTGAGCCACCCAGGCGTCCCCCACACGCTGTCTTTATGCCTGTCTTTGTGACAGTAACTTTTCACTTTAATGCTGACTCACCGTGTAATCTGAAGATAATGTAAAGTGCGATTAGACTTGATATCTGCACGTGGAGGGATGCATGTAACTCGGCGGAGGCCATTTCTGTGCCAACAACTATGCAGAGCACATGCGGGCAGGGGCACCCGTGGAGCTTCTGACGTTTGGCTGACAGCATTTATCAGCTGCATTCCAACCTCAGAGATGAGAAAAGATGAAACATGGCTTTATTTCGGGGACACAGGCAGAGCTGACGTCTGAGTTAAGGAGATGCGAGCCCCTCAAGCTCAGTACAAGTGCACTTTCCCCAGCTTCCTGTGGCAAGAACAGGACACGCCCTTCTATCCCTTCTATCCTGACCCCAGCCCCGATGACAGGTGTGTGGGCAAGAGGCCCCGGGAGATGCTGTCACCACAGACGAGGACATGGGAGTGCTGAATGGGGAGGCGGCCACTGCACACAGAGCTGCGACGACCTCGGGAGAGGGTAGCTCTATCCTTGAGAACACTTAGGGGCCTTCTTTTGGGGATTGTTTAAGGAATCCCCTCCTGGAGGTGTTTTCAAAACCCTCCGTGGCCCCCGGGGGCTGTCCCTTATTCCCCAAGTCAGAGATGGGCTGAGAAGAGGTGACAGAAGCACACGGACATGCCCCTGGTCGGGCTGCTGTCTCAAATGTGGATGTCCCTTAGGAGCACCTCCGTCTGGCCCGTTCCTCGCCCTACTCTGGAATACCAAGCTTCTAGTCGCCTGAAGGAACTGGCCACCCCGAGGGTCCGGAATAACATTTGGAGCATAAACATGTCTGAGGTAGGTGCCTTGCTATCCTCTGGGGCGCCCCCCTCAACCGGGGGCCGGAGGTCCGCGGCAGAAGGGACACACAGACTCCAGAGCGGCCTGCTTGTCACCGTGCAGGTGAACACGCAGGATTCACAGGTGTCTGCTCAGGACAGAGCTTCGTTTCGCTTGAAGCCTGCGCGGGGACACCTTCCCTGCCCACGTGGGCTCAAGGTGGGGCCCAGGCCTTCGGCTCACACGCGGGCATCTCAGAGGGCCTGGAACCGTTCAGTCCTTTCCGAACCAAACACTGGTCTGCTGCCCGCTCAGGCCGGACACGTGACCCCCGTTCCCCCGCCTCCCCTTCTCCCCGGGGCCGGGAATGAGCCGCAGACTCGTGGCCGCCCTCGCGGCTCAGCTAACGTCTCCGAGATCCTCGCGCCTGCTAGCAGTTCATGCCTTCCTAGTTGCCGAGTCCTGTTTCGTCCCACGGATGGCCACAACTTTATTCCCTCGCCCACTGAAGAGGTCTGAGCTGTCTCCCGGTTGGGGCTGGCACCAATAAAGCTGCCTTGGAGCTGGTATCTCACTGTGGTTTTAACGTGCGTCAAAGAACGTGTTGATGGATTTTTTCACGTGGTTATTTTCTGGACGGGCCCCCGCCCTTCAAAAATATGTAAAAGTAAATCCAGACGTCATACCATTGTAAGCACTCCAGGATGTACTTCTAACTGACAACCATAATAACAATGATCACACTAAAAAGTTTAGCAGTAATACTTTAATATCAGAATACTCAGTCTGCGTTCACTTTTTCAGTGGTCCCCCAAAAGGCCTTTTGTGGTCAATTTGGTTGAACCAGGATCCAAAGGAGGGCACTGTCCTCTCCACCGGTCCCACCCACCTCTTACCCAGGGACGCATCTGCTGTTTTCTGGGCTCCTGCCCTGACACCTCCTCCCTTCTGTGCACCTGACCCTGGCACGGTCCGGTCCCTGGGAGAGTCCACATCCCCGGGCCGAGGAGTGAAGGCTCAACAAGGCTTGGTGCTCCCTGACCTCCCTCCCTCATGCTCCCGCCTTGCCGGGCTCCATTGCAGGGTTCCTCAACAACCCTCTGGGCCTGTACCCACTCGGGTCCCGCTACTTGGAACACCTCTGCCGTCTACGTGTGGCCCCTGTGTACTCAATGAACTCAATGAACTCTCCTCCTCCAACCCTCCCGTTTCCGGCCAGTCTGGTGGGAACCCCACCTTCAGCCTGCTTCCCAGCCCCTAGAACAGTCTCTGGACGGACCCTTGATCCTTCCGCCAGACTGTGAGCAGCCTGAGGACAGAGACTGCACCTTCTTGCTTATTGTGGCAGCATTCCTGAGCCTGTCTTACCCTGTGCGGGGCACAGAGTGGTAATCAGTGTTCGCTGAAGGCATGGGTAGGTGAAAGTTTACCTGCCTGCCCACCTCTCCAGGCAGGACTGCTGTTGGGCCCGTGTCTACCTCAGCAGTCAGGCCTGGGCTATGTCAGTTGTGGGGGAAGAAAGGAGGCAGGGAGAGGCAGGGAGTGGGGAGGAGGGAGGCAACAGAGGGTTGAATGGGACATAACATTGTAAACACCAAGATGTCTTTGATAGGAGTAGCATCTGTGATTTTCAAGGAAGACAATTTTAAGAGGAAAGGGACTCAAATTTCAGACCGACCCCTGGAGGTCATTTCAGCCAACCCCCGCTTCCAAGCAGGTTCCTGCTAAACCTGTACTGTGCAGAGAGCTTTCGTATGACACGAGACATTAAAACACAGCGCCACCGATCACAAGCATTCCTGGACCTACTCCAACACTTCGACAGGTTTATTTCAGACCTACGCCTCCTCTATAAGGAGTAAAACATCCCAACAACTACCCTTGCTTCCTCCTCCCTCTCCAGAGGTGGCAGGAGTGGCCAGCTCATCTTCCCCTTTTGTCACAGCCAGACACATTCAGAATGTTATTTTTCCCACCCTTCGATTCATTTGCGGGCAGACTGTTTGCACATGTGCAGGAGCCAGCTGGTGGGCTAGTGGTAAGGAAAGAGGGGGGGGCGGAGCAGGACACGTACTAAAGAGAGCGCAGCCTGGGAAGAGCGTGTCTTGTATGCACTTTTTTGGGGGTGGGGGCAGACAACGATTAGCCTTGAGATGACAGAGCTCAGTCTAGGCACTGCGTTTGTGTAGGCTGATGCACAGTAGCCAAAACGACAATTGTGATTGTGTCTGGATTCTCTGGAAAACACTAAGAAGTTGACTATGGAGGAAGTGGGTCAAGTTTCTCAGTGAAATGTCTGCCAGGGTTTCCCCCTCCATCATCCCCACTCTTTCCAGCTCTGCCTCATATCCATAATTTTAAACTTTATTATTATAGACCCATAAACCATAATCGTAGCCATATACATACACAGCATCTTAACTTTCTTGCTTTCCTCTCAGTATTTGTTTTCTAGAACACTGCATGTGATTCATATAGAAACACTACTTAACATGCTGGATTGCACCCTACCATACGAGTATAGAATAATCGATTTACCCAGTCCCCTACTGGTAGACAACCTGGCTGCTTCCAACTGTTTGCCATGATATTCAAGCTACGGTGAATACCACTCATTCCCTTGTGCTTCGGTGTAGGGTTTCTCTATATGGTGGTCTTCAACAGTGCACATGTTCAACCTGAGAAGGACAAACGCTCTCCAAAGTGTTTGTACTAATTTACTGTCCTACCAGCCATGCATGAGGATTTCTCTCCTCCCATATTCTTGCCAGGGCATGACAATTTTTCAGACTTTTTAATTTTTTCCGAGTCTGCTTGCATAAAGTAATATTTTGTGGTTTTAATTTATATTTCCCTGGTCAAGGAGATGATTATTCACCATTTAGGTTTACTCTCCTACCTGATTAGCCTAGTCATATAAATCATGAAAACCCATAGTGATTTTTGGGTTATTGATTTAGAGGAACTTTTTATATATGATAGCTACTCATCCTTTGCTGAACTTCCCAATCTTTTTTTTTTCTTTCTTTCTTTCTTTTTTTTTTTTTTTAGAACACTAAAGGGGTCTTTCTGATCCAGGGGCCTATGAGGAATCATGGGCTGTTTTACTCTTCCCTTGTAATTGTTTCCAGGTGTCCCAAGTATCCAAGGCAGCCCAGATGGCAATCCCCAGCACAAGGATCCTACAGCTGGCAAAGCCCAGGGCCCCAGCCACCCTGTTGGAAGAGTGGGACCCCATGCCAAAACCCAAGCCGCACGTGTCGGACTACAATCGCCTCCTTCACTTGGCCAGTAAGTAGTTCCGCTGGGGCTTGCCTCCTTGTCAGGCTCTTGTGTCCTTCCCCACTGGCCACAGGCCATGGGGTGGGGGTGGGGGGGGGTCAGTCAGTAGACCTGGGCTACAGGCCTGCTTCTTCTAGATTTGCCCTTCCCCCTTTGCTTCATCTTCTCCCCAGACTGCACACCAGTTGTCCAGACACCTGTAGACCATTCACAGTGTGGCCCATACAGGCTCCCCTGGGGGCTGGCAGAGGGGACCACTCCCTAGGAGCAGAACTGAGAGGGCTTGTGGCCTGACTGGGTCTCCTGGCAAGGGCAAGTGGGTGCAGGAGAGCAAGGTGGGGTGCAAGGCCAGACGCCAACCCAAGAGCCAGGCTGAGGTCCAAGGGAAGCTTTAAGGTGGCACCTACCTGATTCTTCCCCTTTCCTCTAAAACACATGAGGTACCCGGCCCCCCAACCACACAGGAGCGGTAGAGAACTGGACCCCACACCAAAGATAATCCAGTTTGGTGTGTTTCTGGGTGTGCACACACAGATCCGCAAAGTTGTGTGGCCACATGTATGTGCTTGCCTGCGTGCACCCTTCCAGATGCTCTTCCTGCCCGGCGTTTCTATGACACTGTCCACGTCCAAGGCAAGGAGGACTCCTGTGGGCTCTGCCTTCTGAGCTATGGAGGCCCCTAGCTGCCTCCACCCCCACAACCCTTGTGGGCCCACCGTGCGTCCCTGGACCAGACCAGGACTGCCCTGATCCTGGGCGCCACCCCTGCCTGTTTCAGATTCTGTCCTTCTCTGCTCATGACCCGCTCAGGGGACCTGCCTCTCTCGGTGTGGCCCACGGGACCTTGCGATCTGTGCCCTGGCTTCCTCCACCTGACTCCATTCTGCTTGCGCCTCCCCAGTGGCCCTTCCCACAGCCTGGCAGGCGCTCCCCAGATGCCCCTCTGCCTCCCACAGGGCTTGGCTCCTCTCTGCCCCCTTGGTGAGGGCCCTCACTGCCCTGTCTCAGTCCACAAGCCAGCCCACCTCTGGGGACCACTTGTTCAGCACCCGTCACCTTCTAACAGACCTTCCAGTATATTTCTGCATCTGTTATGTGCCAGGCCAACAGTGTCAGAGGCACTTAGTCACCAGAGAGCCCGATTGGCCACTTTGGTTCACTCTGTTCTATCATTTTCCTGGTTTTCTAGTTCCCCCTTTTTTTTTTTTTTTTGTTATTGATTTAGAGCAGCTCTTTATGTAAGATAGTCACCAACCCTTTGTTGAGCACATGGCAACATAACCTTTTCCTGGTCTCTCTTCTTTTAACTGTGCTTATGGGATCTTTTGTTTGCCCATCCATTTATCCATTCTCTTAATATTCACGAAAAGACCAGTTAAGTGAATGTACACGTGAGAACACGTACCACTGTGTTAGGCCACATTGTCTTTCTGTCCCTGTCACACACCCGCATCTGGGATATAAACATACATGTGTGTGTTGTGTGTTTGCAAGGAGGGTATAAGGCTGTGTTTTTCACACTGCAGACTCGCGTCCACTGATGGTTGTGACCAGCACTTGAAGGTGAGAGACAGTGCACGTGAAGCTAGACAGGTGTGGGCACAGTCCATGGCTGCTTTGCTTCTCCGTGTGTCCATTGTGTATTGTATGGAAACACACTCTGTCACCACTGTTAAGTTGTCCCGGGCAGAGTCGGAAAGTCTAGACGTCACGTTGGTGGTCGTGCTTCTAGATTCTCAGAGGAGTTCAAAGAAGCCTGGGTCTGGGCACGGTCCTCTTAGCCCTGAGGGGCGCTGAGGCCCTTCTGCTCGTCCCCTTCTCTTTGGACAGGCCGCTTCTTGGGTCACCTGCCCGGCACATCTGTGTCCAACCCTGGTGACCTTGCCCCGCCAGGCCTCCCCGTGGACTTGTGCCTGCCTGGTGGGAGGGACCCCACTGAGCTGGGGTTGCTCCGCCGAGAGGGCGGACGGCCCGTTTCCATTCGCTCGGAGGCTCTGGGCCAAGCGGGTGTGGAAAGGAGGCAACCCCAGGGTCCTGAAGCTCGCACAGACCGAAGGCTAAGACAGTGACCACCGGTGACCACTTCTCTTCTAGTCCCCAGACAGCCCACGTGCTGCAGGAAGGGGTGGTGGGGAGGAGGTGAGGAGGGGCAGACCAGCAGGAGGGGTTTCCGCGGGGGCCCGCCGGGGGTGAGAAGGAGGAGCCTGGCTGAGCCACAGGCCTCTGCGCGTGAGAGCTGTGAGTCCTCAACCGCAGCCGCTGGCCGGGTGTGGCTACTTCGATGAAATTGAAATCAACCTATCGGTTGATCTAAATTAGTTGATTGATTTCATTAAAATTGAATCAAATAGGGGCGCCTGGGTGGCGCAGTCGGTTAAGCGTCCGACTTCAGCCAGGTCACGATCTCGCGGTCCGTGAGTTCGAGCCCCGCGTCAGGCTCTGGGCTGATGGCTCGGAGCCTGGAGCCTGTTTCCGATTCTGTGTCTCCCTCTCTCTCTGCCCCTCCCCCGTTCATGCTCTGTCTCTCTCTGTCCCAAAAATAAATAAACGTTGAAAAAAAAAATTTAAAATTGAATCAAATAAAGCTGCAGCCCAAATCAGGCATTCTGTACTCACACGTGGCTGGTGGGAGCCACCTTACCCAGGGCAGAAAGCTGCGTTTCTTGAGAGGGCCCGGCAGGAGCCCAGAGGATCAGGGCAGTCTCAGCCAGGAGGCTGGTGCGTCCCCAGGGGGCCCTGTCCTGGGGAGCTGCCCTCCATCCCCCCACCAGGCGTGCAGCACCAGCCAGGGATAGGAGATGCCTCTCACACCCGTCTGCTTCAGAGGCTGAGGCATCAGAGCAGGGAGGGGAGGAGGTGAAGGGGCCGGCCAGGCACCCCCCTCCCCCTCGGCCGCTAGCCTCCCTCCTTTGGCTGGCCCCTCTGTGTGCCTCTGTCTGGGACCTGTGGCCACTTGAAATATTTTTTCTCTTTTCAATTCACCCTTTTGAAGCGTACAATTCAACATACCTCAGTAAAAAATAAAATAAAGCATACATTTGAAAAGTTTTTAGTACATTCACAGGGTTGTGCATCAATTACCACAATCAATTTTAGAATTTTCATCTCCCTAAAGAGAAACCCTGTCCCTATGAGAGGTTACACCCCCTCCCCAGCCCCCGGCCCCCACGAGCCCCCTTCCCGTCAGTGGATGAGCCTGTTCTGGATGTTTCACACATGTGGACTCACACCCCGTGTGGCCTCTCGTGTCTGGTTCCCTCCCTGAGTGTCGTGTGTCCAGGGTCTGTCCGCAGGGCGGCGGGGGTGGGCGCCTCGCTCCGCTCTGGCTGAGTGGTGGTCCAGCAGGCGGATGGGCCATGTCGTGTGTATCCGTTTTGAACTTGGGAGCTCTGACCTCCACATGTCTGAAGTCTCAGTGCCTGACTCGGTCCCTCTCTCCTGCCCTCTCCAGTGCCCAAGGCCCAGTCGGACCAGTGTGTTCCTGACCGAGATCCACGCTGGGAAGTGCTGGACGTCACCAAGAAGGCAGTGGCCAGTCCCCGGATCATCTCTCTGGCCAAGCCCAAAGTGCGCAAAGACCTCAACGAGGGCTATGACCCCTACCACATTTCCCCCGCGTCTCTGGTGGCTCAGGCATCCCCTCGCTTGTACGAGCTGGCCACCCCCAAGAGCATCACCAAAAGAGTGTGAGCGACCCAGGCCTGGCCTCTGAGATCCCATTCCCAGTAAACACCCAACTGCACCCTAACCTTGTGTGTCGTCGGCTCTGAGTGTTTTGGCCCGAAGGCGGGAGGGCAGGCTGGTGGCCAAATCGAGGACAAGGAGGAAAATGATAATGTTCATGCTTACATTCAGCCTGGGATTTGTACGGCCCTGTTATCTTCCAGATCGCGCTGTCCTGCCCTCTGCGCTTCTCAGGTGCCCACTTCCCTCCCTTGTTCCCTCTGAGTCTCCTGGGTGTCTCCATGCACCTCAAACTCAGTGACCCTATAATAAAACCAGCTGATGCCTATTGCATGACTTACTGATCTTTCCAGTGGCCCAGTGAAGGGGGGCTGTACTTGTGCACATTTTACGGAAGTGGACACTGAGGCTCTCAGACGTTGGGAAATACTCACGGCCCCTATCCGAGCCTCCAGGGTGGGGGCGCCGCTCTAGCAATTCACCACACACACTGGTTCTGACGGCTCTGGCCTCAGAAGTCCTAACACCCAAGCGTGGGCAGGGCCGGTTCCCCCGGGGCCCCAGGGAGCCCTGTGTCCCCCTTTTCCGGCTGCCAGAGACGCCGCATCCTGGGCCCGCGGCCCCTCCTCATCCTCACGGCCAGCAGCATGGGGTCTGCCCGGCTCTCTGCCTCCCTCTTGTGAGGACCTCGTGAGGACGCTGGGCCCCCTGAGAACCCAGGGTCACTCTTGCCTCAGGGGTCTTGACAAGGTCCCCCTTTGAGGTGACAAATCCCAGGTCCCGGGACAATGACATTGGCATCTTTGAGAGCTGTTATTCAGCTGACCACAGCCGGAGAGATATCTTTTGTCTTTCCGAAACTCTAAACAAAGGCCCATATTTTGCTGATTCTGGTCAGGCTACTTCTGGGCTATTTGCTGGGTCCTGACAGTGTGCTGTGATGACCCCCTTAGGCCAGCCCTCCACAAGGGTTCTCCTAGCGCCTGCCAAGTGTCGGGTCCTGAGCCATGAGTCTGAGAATACAAAGTTGCTAACAGGCTCTAAGTCACTTAAAGACATTAATTCATTCACCAACAAAGGATATTTAGTGAATACTTACAGGTGCTGGAGACAGGTGCTCAGAAGTAAAAAGTTAACAGCAAAAATCTACCCTCCCCTCTTGAATGATATGGTGACATAAACCAGCAAATAACTGACATTCCAGGAGGCTGGGACCCTAGCTCAGAGCCTGTGGCAATTGTTGCTTAAATATGTACACATTTTAACTTTAATTTAATTTAATTTAATTTTAGTAATCTCTACACCCCGCATGGGGCTTGAACTCACAAACCTGAAATCCTTGGACCCAGCCAGCCAGGCGCCCCTGCTCTAATGAGTGGGCCCGCTGACTTTCTATGCTGCTCTGGGGGGCACAGTTGGGACCACTGAAGACCTTCCGAGGACGTGTTTGGGAGGAAGAGCACGAGTGAACAAGCAAGACTCAAACCCCTGTGATGTCGTGAGGTCCCATCCTGAATCTGGCAGAGTGGTTCCCTGAAGAATGCCCCAAAGATGTCCCGAAATCTGTGAATCTTATTTTGTTTGGCAAAAGGGAGTTTGTGGATGAGATTAAAGATTTGGAGGTAAAGAGATTATCCTGTGCAATACAGTCACACCTCCTTAGAGAGGCAAAGGGAGATTTGGCCTCAGAAAAAGAAGGTACTTTTTCTGCCGCCAGAGCAAGATGATGTGAAGCCCCGGCTTTGATGGAGGAACGCAGCTGTGGGAGGAAACGCATTCTCCCCTTAGGGCTTCGGGTTGGAGCAAGCCCCTGCTGGCCCCTTCATTTCTGTCCCCCGAATGACACGTGCGTGTGGATTCTATTGGCTGATTTTGCAGTAATCTGTTACAGCAGCGAGAGGAAGCTAGTACAGATTAGCGACGCTAAACACGGACTCCTAACAGGAGGCGGAGGGCGAGGACCGTCCTTGGTTGCTGCGCAGCTGGCGGCCCCGCAGGCAGTTCAGGCACACTTCCACCGAGAAAGGGAAGGCGAACCGGCATTTTCAACCTCAGGACCTTCGAAACAAGACAAAACAGAAGCTTTGAACCAACTCAGGGTCCGAAATGACGTGTATGATCTCTGGTCAAAGACCATCTCGTGTTTTAACGTTCTTATGCAAGTTGAGAAAAAACAAACTTCACACTGACGTATCTTTATAAAATAAAATTTAACCAGCCGAAGTTTAAATTATTATCTTTTTTAAAATGAGAATTGCTGGTCTTCATTGATTTGTAGAAAGTCTTTAGATACAGAATTATGGAAATTAGCCCTTTGTAACATGAGTAGCCAGGTATTTTTGTAGGGTTACAACCTATTTATTTATTTATTAAAAAAATTTTTTTTTAACATTTATTTATTTTTGAGACAGAGAGAGACAGAGCATGAACGGGGGAGGGGCAGAGAGAGAGGGAGACACAGAATCGGAAACAGGCTCCAGGCTCTGAGCCATCAGCCCAGAGCCCGACGCGGGGCTCGAACTCACGGACCGCGAGATCGTGACCTGAGCTGAAGTCGGACGCTTAACCGACTGAGCCACCCAGGCGCCCCTATTTATTTATTTTTTAATGTACATCCAAGTTACTTAGCATGTTGTGCAGTAGTGATTTCAGGAGTAGAACCCAGTGATCCATCCCCTACGTACAACACTGAGTGCTCATCCCAACAAGTGTCCTCCTTAATGCCCCTCGCCCATTTAGCGCATCCCCCTACCCGCAACCCCCCCAGCAGCCCTCAGTTTGTTCTCTATCTTTAAGAGTCTCTTGGGGCGCCTGAGTGGCTCAGTTGGTTAAGCGTCTGACTTCGGCTCAGGTCATGATCTCGCGGTTTTTGAGTTCGAGCCCCACGTCAGGCTCTGTGCAGACAGCTCAGAGCCTGGAGCCTGATTCAGATTCTGTGTGTGTGTCTCTCTCTGCCCCACCCCGCTTCCACTCTGTCTTTCTCAAAAATAAACATTAAAAAAAAGTCTCTTGTATTTTGCCCCCCTCCCCGTTTTTATATTATTTTTCTTTCCCTTCCCCTATGTTCATCTGTTAAGTTTTTAAAATTCCACCTATGGGTGAAGTCATAGGATACTTGTCTTTCTCTGACTAATTTCACTTAGCATCATACCCCCAGTTCCATCCACGTAGTTGCAAATGGCAAGATTTCGTTCTTTTTGATGGCCGAGTAATACTCCATCGTACATATATACCACATCTTCTTTATCCATTCATCCGTCGATGGACATTTGGGCTCCTTCCATACTTTGGCTATCGTGGATAGTGCTGTTTAAATTATTATCTTGTGATTTAAGGCATGAATGAAGAATCATATATGCTGCATGTCACAACTGTGTTTTGTGGTCAGCTTTATCGAGATGTACGGACTGTTGTGGATACAGTTTGACGAGACTGACACAGGCAGCTGTATAACTGCCACCACTATTGACAGAGACGGGTTTTGTCCCCCTTTGAACTTCCCTCACACTGCTCTGCTGTCATCCGGTCCCTCCAACCCCGGGGCCCTGGCAACCACTCATCTGTTCTCTGTCCCCACGGTTTGGAATTTTCTAGAACATGGTAAACTGGTGGAAGAGTGTGACTAGCTTTGTCTCCACGCAGCTTGTCCTTACTAGACAGCATGCAGAGCACGTGGCTGGGATTTGCCCTGTCACCTGTTCTGGGAGTCCTTCTGAGTTTGGCCTATTACATCTCCTGACTGGACATTTGGTCTTAGTTCTTCCTCAGTTTTATGTTACGCTTTAAAATTGTATAACTCCTTTTGTTTGTCCTTTAAATCGTTCAGAATAGGACTCGGAGGTTATGCCCTCGGGAAACAGACTTTGAGACAGGGATCACGGACAGGGGGGTTCCTGGGGACCGCCCTTGTGGTTGGAGCGTGCCAGGCAGTGAAGGAAGCAGGGCTGGACAGAGGGACAGGGGGCTGAGAGGATGGTCTCAGCTGACCCTACGGGGGCCTCTGGAGCTACACAGTTGTCCCCCGGTAGCCACAGGTGCTGGCCTTTATGTGTTTGCATGGAGAAGTCCTGGTGTGGGCAGCCTCTGTGAAGGAGGGGGGACCTGGGAGACACTCAGCTTCGAGCCACCAGCCACTGGCACCCCTAGCAGCTGAGAGAAATGCTGCTTCTGTATGTTTGGGGGGTTTGCATGGTGCACACAGCATCCAGTACAGTCCACCCAGAACTGCTCAGCTCGATGTATGTTCTGGAAACACCTCACCCAGGACCTTGTTAGGCTTCTTTTTCTGCAGGGAAACTTGTAAGAAAAAGATTAGTGTGGTGAGCTACAGCCCCCAGCGCCACCCTGGGCTGGACTCATCATCCCCCACCTGCAGCCACACCCTCCTCCCTCTCTCCCTGTCTCCGAGGCTGAGTTGCTGGGGCAGCCCAGCCCAGACCCCAGTCCCTGAGGGGCCCGAGTGCTTTGTCAGCAACTGTCAGACTAAGGGTGCTGTGCACTCCCCGTCTGCACCAGGAGGGCCTGCGCACTTGCAGGTGCCCAATCATCAGCTCTCCAGGCCTTTGTCTTCATGGTCCCTACTGGGAGGACACCCTCCCAGCCTCTTCTTCCTCCTTTAAGACTCGGCTAAAGACACTGCTTTTTATTTTCTTAGCTTTATTACTCTTACTTTTTATTTGAAAACCATTCAGGTATACAGAACAATTGCAAGAAGCAGCGTGGGAAAATATCTTCACATACCCTCTCCCAGGTTCCGCTATTAGCATTTTGCTCCGTTTGCTTTATCATTTGTTCCGAACCACCTAAGTTGCTGGTGTCATGGCACCTTACTCCTGTCTAGTCCCTTTGGGCTGTTCTAACAGAAACGTCATAGACCAGGTGCCTTACAAACAGCAGAAAAGTATTTTCCATAGTTCTAGAGGCTGGAAAGTCCAAGATCAAAGTGCCAGCAGATTTGGTCACTGGTGAGGACCTGCTTCCTGGTTCAGAGGCTGGCTTTGCACCATCTGCTCATGGGGACAGAAAGGGCAAGGGTGCTCCCTGGGGTCTCTGCCATAAGGGCACTGATCCCAGGGCACCTGGGTGGCTCAGTTGGTTGAGCGTCCATCCAACTCCTGGTTTCGGCTCAGGTCATGATCTCGAGGTTTGTGAGTTCGAGCCCCACATTGGGCTCTGTGCCAATAGCACGGAGCCTGCTTGGGAGGCTCTCTCTCTTTCTTTCTCTGACCCTCCCCTTCCCTCTGTCTCTCTCTGAAAAATAGATAAATAAACATAAAAATTTTAAGAAAAATAAGGCACTCATCCCATTCACGTAGGTTCCGTCCTCATGACGTCCCAAAGTCTCCACCATCAAATACCATCATATCGGGGATTCAGTTTCAACATATGAATTCTGGGGGGACACGGACATTCAGTCTATGTTAACCTCTAAATATTTCAGTGTAAATTTTTTGAGAATAAGAATATTCTCTTACAGAACCACAGGACTGTTATCAATTTCCCCGAACTTAACATTGATGTAACACGTTTATCCAATCCACGTCTGAATTCCAGTTTTGTCATTCATGTTCCAGTTATGTTTCCGATAATGGTCCTTATAGTCTTTCCATCTGCACTGGCAGATCCAGTAGGATCAGATATTGCATTTAGTTGTCCTGTCGGAAAAAGTGGTCTTTTATGGCAGTAACATTTCTGAAGAATACAGTCCTTCTCTGTTTGTTTAACAGCATGTTCCTTATTCAGGGTTTGTCTGCAGTTTTCTCAAATATATGCAGGATACGCATTCCTGGCCAGATTAAGTGATGTAGTGTCCTTCTAAGGGCATCACATTGGAAGGTACATGGTGTTCGTCTGCCCCTCACTACCATGTTAATTTTTTATCAGCCGGCCAATGTTGCCTCATTTCTACACTGTAACTGTAATAATCAGCCTGTGGAGAGAGGCTTTCAGACCTTAAAAACTTTCTTCCCTTCATCTGGATCCCCTGCTGCCCCTTCGCATCTCTCTGATGATTCTTGTCCAAGCCGTTTCTAAGAAGTCTTCTCTGGTTTCTCAGCCTGACGCAAACCCTTTGCCTTGGTTTTTGCACATGTTATAAACACAGACACCCCCTCTCGTTGTATCTATTGGCCGTCTCCCTGCCTCACTGGATCCCTGCAAGCCCAGCACCTAGTTGAGGGCTGTAGGGGCCATGCACTTAGTTCATTGATTAACTGAATGAATAAATGGATGAATGAATGAATGATCAACTGCTCTAGGTATCAGTGAGGACTCTCAGACACAAGCGCCTGAACCTCCAACCTGAATGAGGTGTATCTAACACAAGGAGTAGGGAGCCCACTGACTCATATAACTGTGAAGGGCAGGGTAGACTTTTTTTTTTAACGTTTTTATTTATTTTTGAGAGAGCAAGAGAGAGTGGGGTTGGGGGGGGGGGCGGACAGATGATCCGAAGAGGGCTCTGTGCTGACAGTAGAAAGCCCGATGCGGGGCTCAAACTCACCAATGGTGAGGTCACGACCTGAGCTAAAGTCAGATGCCCAACTAACTGACGTGCCCCAGGGTAGACCTTTCAAAAGTGGTTCTTCTGTCTCCTGGCTGGTAGACTCTCAGAGGGCTGGGGATAATGCTTTTTATCAAGCATCATGCCTGGTGGATCTCAGCTTCTCAGTACTCCACTGGCTGATGGCTGGGAAAGGAACTAGGCTTTTGAATTCCCCACCTCCTCAGTCTTGGAACCACCACCCTTTGTGCCAGCCAGAAATCTGGGAGCCATCGTCACATTCTCGCCACCTTCACTGCATCAGGGGGTCTTGTGGGGTCTACTTTTCCAAGCTGTCCACCTCTGTCCCCACCCCTCCATCCTAGTCAGCGGCTGACGTCTCTGCAGGCTGAGGGCCTTGCCACTGGCCTGCCTCCGTCCTCTCTTGCTTTTGATTACAACACTCTTTGTACACCTTCTGCCCTCGTGCTCAGAGCCCTCGTCAGTCCGAAATTTAAAATGTTGGGGCTGTCACGTTCAAACTCTGCCCCCGTGCCTAGCAAAGGTTCGGGAAGTGCATTAGGTCCACAGACATTTAATCAATAAACTAAACACAACAACTACGACTTCGGAGCCAAATGGCCCTGCGTTGGGATCCTCCCCTCTTGCCCACCCCGCCAGGACCGGCTCCCAGCACAGGGAGCCGCCTTCTCAAAGCTCGTCTTCAGGCACATTTTCGCAAGCCCCAGTCGACTCTGCGGCACACGAGGTGGGTCATCCCTGGGCCAAAAGTGCAGAAAGTTCCAGAACCACGCTGCCCAGCCTTCCATCCTGGGTCCAACACCGGCGCACGGGCGGCCCGTTTCCTCATCCCTAACTCGGGGCGCGGACAGCACTCGGCCCTGGGATCGGAAGGAGGAAATGGGACAGGGCTCCCTGCGCAGGTGTGGCTCTTAGGGATCAGCCTCCCTCCACCACAGCCCGCCGCCCAGGCGCGGCCCAGGCCAGGGTCCGGCGACGGCCCCGCGCATCCCCGTCCGCGCGCCCGCTCCGCGCTCCCCGCATAGCCAGCTCCGCGCACCTACTACGCGCCCGCCCGCGCCCCGCCCGCGCCCCGCCCCCGGCCCCGCCCCGGCCCCGCCCGGTGCCCCCGCCTTCCCGGGCGCCGCAGCCAATGAGCGCGCGGCCCCGCATCCGGGGATCCCGGCGCGGCCGCCGCCTCCCGCGCACACACGGCCATGGCGGAGGTGAGTGAGCGGGCCGGGGGAGCCGGCCCCCCGCCCCCGCGCGCCCGCACCCCCCGCCCCTGGGCCCGGCCGTGCGGGGGCCCCGGGCGCGGAGACCCTTGCCCCGGGGCGCGGAGGCTGGGCTCGGGGCGCCGCACCCGTCGGGGCCCGAGGGGCGCGGAGCTCCGTCGGCGGCCGCCCCCGGCTCTGTTCCCCCCCCCCCCCGGTCGGCTGCCACATCGCGGGGTGCAGTGCGCATGTGCGGGCAGGGGGCGGGGGCGCGGAGTGGGGAGGGGAGGGGCGGGCCTGCGGGGAGAGGGCAGACGCGGGGTGGGGGCACGCGCCCTGCTCTCCGGCCGGGATTCCCCGGCACTCGACCCCCACCCTGCTCCCCACCCCCCTCCCCGGTTCCTCGTTCCTAGGCCCTGGACCCCCGGGGGCTCCCGGCGGCGCGCAGCCCTGCCCTCCCGGCGTTGGCCAACTTTGCGGAGTGCGCTCTCCGGGCGCGCGGTCGTGGCGCGCCGCGCTCTCCCGTCGGAACCCCGGGTGAGACCCGGCACCGCAGCCCGCTCGCTCGTGAGCCCCTCCCCCCCCCCCCCCCCTCCGTGCTGGGCACCGCGCATTCGCTCCCACCAGGTCCCGAACGGGACTCGAACTCCGACATAGGGCCCGCCCTGCGTAGCGCCGGCACCGGGGTGCGCTGGGAGGGCCTAGGGCGTCGGGGCTCCCCCCACCCCCCCGCCCGCCTCCCCGGCGGGCAGACCAGCCTGGCCCGGCTGCTTCAAGTTACTTCTCGGAGCCTCCTGTCTCGGGCCGTGAAGCAGGCCCACGAACCCTTCCCCGAAGTCCTTGGGGCCAGATGTGTTTTCCGATGCAGAGGTTTTCCGATTTGAGGGTTTGTGGGGTGTGGAGCTGTGAGGGCTGATCTGATAACGCCTGGGATCGTTTGGGAAAACACAGTCAGCAAGTAGTTTCAAGTCCTGTCAAACCAGGGACGGGAAACTTTCACTTTTGGGCCTTTTTTAAACTTTGGAATGTTGGATAAGACTGGGTGCACTGCTCTGCTCTTGGGGCCCTACTGAGGATTAAAGGAGACTGCAGCTGCCAGGGCTCAGTAATGTGACTCTCAGCGCGCGACATTTTAGTCTGGGGATGCAGCCGGTCGTCAGACTCAGCACGCAACCCTCATCAAATGGGTAGCCCCGACCCCCCCTCCCCGAGACCCAGAGAGGAGAAGGGGTCCGCCCAGTGAGGCGCAGCAGGGTCGTGGGATACTCGGCATGGCTGTGGGGCCAAGGTGAGTTCTCTGTCCTGGCACAACGTGGGTAGGTGCTGTGCAGGGCGGACATGGCCATTCTCTCCCACAGTGACCTTCTGAGGGGCAGCAACAGGCCTTGGTTTGCGCTAGAGGTGGTGTGGGTGTCTGGGTGCAAGGCGGGGCCTCACCAGCCAGTTGTGTGGCGTGGCTGGACCCGAAGATTTCTTAGTTCTCCTTGCTTTGCATTTAGGGAAGCTGGTCTTGGGAGTCAAAGGCAGAAAAGCTAGGTGTCTCAGTGGCCTAGCGGGGTGTGGCGGTAGTGTCTTTGGGTCTGTCTGTGCTCCCGGCTCAGGGGCTGGGTCAGCCCCGCATTGGGTCAGCACTCTCGGCCTGGCAGGTGTGCTGTGGATGGACGGGGCAGACTCCCCAGCTGGCCTCCCCTGGAAGCTGTTGGGTTTGGCTGTTGACTCTGCCTTGCCTGGTGCAAAGGCCCTAGACCCTCACAGCAGCCAGCTGCCCAGGGTGTCCCCGTCCCACATGTTGACAGTGTGCAGTGGTGCATTTGAGTGGATTTGAGTTGGTTTCCTAGGAGAAGGTCTTTGTGTGAGATCCCCCACGTGCCTGGCTCGGTGCAAGGCCCGAGCGTCTGGCCGTGAGCACAAACCTGATGGTGCCTGTCCTAAATGAAGGGTCTTAGAGTCTGGTCAGAGAGAGCCTGGTCAGTAAAGGGCCAAGAAGTGTGCAGATGTCAGAAGCGGTGAGCCACAGCCAGTCTCTGCCCAGGGGACCTGTTGCAGCGCTGGAACCTCTTAGTTCTGTGTGACCTTGGGCAGGTGACTGAATGTTTCAGAGCCTTGGTTTCCTCATCTCTGAAATGAGAGCCTCCAGTCGAGAGCTCTCCCAAGATCTCAGCTCCGTGGCTTGCACGGGGAAGCTGCTGGCAATCGGCTGTGTCTAACCGGTACAGATGGCACTTTGTAAGCTACTGGTACGTGCTTGATCGGTATTAGCCGCCTGATTGGTGTAGTTGCTGGAGTAGTTGTCAGCACCAGGAGAAAAGATGGGAGCGTTTCACACCGTCTTCCTCCTGGATATCGGTCTTTGAAAGACCCAAGTACACTTTGTCTTGTGCTTAAAACCCTCCACGCCTTTCCTTTGTCCTTAGGGTAAAGTGCATCTCCTCCCTGTGATCTCACCCCAGTGATGTGACCCTCACAGACCACCTCCCCCCGCCCCCACTCCTTCCATTCCCTCCTGCGGCGTAATGCCCTTGGGGAGACTCCGCTGCCCTGGTGTTGTCCCAGAACCCCATCGTGTCCCCTCAGTCCTGTGGATGTCCACTCCCACTCGTTTGCTGTCCGTGTCCCCAGCTAGACTGGTGACGTGTGTGGGAGGAGACGGGCAGAACCTGTTTGTTGATGGACTGTGGTGCACCTGGCCCAGAGCACGTGTTCAGTAAGCGTTGGTCAGCTGGGGGAGGGTGGCTCCCCAGCAGTCAGTGGGGAACCAGGCAGTGCAACTGGCTGTGGGTGGAAGGTGTTCTGGGTAGCTGTCACCGTGTAAGGAATCACTTTGAAAGTCAGTTGTTTATTTATTGAAAAAAAATTTTTTAAATCTTTTATTTATTTTTGAGAGAGAGAGACAGAGCGTGAGTGGGTGAGGAGCAGAGAGACAGAGGGAGACACAGAATCCGAATCAGCACCAGGCTCCGAGCTGTCAGCACAGAGCCCGACACAGGGCTCGAGCCCACAGACCACGAGATCGTGACCTGAGCCGAAGCCATACGCTTAACCACCTGAGCCACCCAGGCACCCCTGAAATTCAATTTAAAATTACAGTTGTTTCATTGCTGTCTTTTGTGGTGCTGAGGGCTGGCTGGGCTCAGCCAGGCGGTTTTCACTCAGGGTTGCTCTTGGCGGTTTCAGTGGTTGGTGGCCGGGGCTGGAGCCGACCCCCATGGAGGCAAGCTTCCTTGCTCACGTGTGGTTGGTGTTGGCTGTTGTCTGGGACACGGACACATGACCTTTGTGTAGCTTGGGCTTCCTCACAGCATGGCAGCTGAATGGCTTTGCCAGAAGGTACCAGATGGAACCTGACTTGCATTTTAAGACCTAGCCTTGGAAGTCACATGGAGTGTGCCCCCGTCCCCCACCCTGCCTGAAGTCCCAGGCCCATCCAGATCCCCAGGGAAGGGGCACAGAATCCCACTTCTGGAGGGGGTGGCGTGTCAGTGTCCCAGAAGAGCTTGCGGGATGGGATGTGTGGGTGCAGCTGTTTTGCAGAGTGGAATCTGCCACGGCATCATTGTGGGTTCTGCTTGGAAGTTGTGGGAGGAGTCGTACGCTGTCCCGGGAGAAGAGCTGCCCTGGCCTCCACATCTGAGCAGTCAGGGTCCCCTGAGTCAGGACTGGTGACCGTGCCTGTCCTTCCCGAGGCTGGGGTCGCCCACTCCTCTGTGATCAAGTCTTTAGAATTCCTTTTCTTCCTCCCTCCTTTCCTTGTTTTTTTACCCAGAATGTCCTCCACCCACTCCCCATCCTGTTTCTTCTTCCATTTTGGCAGAGTGGAGGGCTTTGACTCTGATGGAGACATCCAGAGTGTTCTGAACAGAGGAAGTAGAACCCCTGGGAACCCCAGGGCTTGCACTGAGAGGTCAGATGTTGGGACGGGGGGAGGGAAGAGAATCCACAAAGTCAGTGTTTCTTGGTGAGTTTTGAGGAACTTGGAGTCCTCTGGAAATGAACTTGGGGATCTGAGGCCACTGAGTCCCCTGTGGGGAGCAGGGTGCTCAGAGTCCTGCCCCCTCCTTGGGGGGGGTGGGGTGGGAAGGAGCCTTCCAGACACTTGTCTTTGCTCCTTTGCCTGAGCTCCTCTGTCAGAGGGCAAGTCACATAAGGGCCACATCCTTCTCAGACCCTGCACCTCAGGTCTGGACTGGGAGCAGCGTTCTGTCTGGAAAAGGAGCCGTCCACACGCTGGCCTCTCTTGGCCTGCCCATCAGAGCTCGTGGTAGCAAGAGGCAGAAAGCTGGCCTAGTTGCACTGGGGGAGGGAGCCCAGGGAGGCTGGAAACTCATCACTGCGGAGGGTCCTAGAGAGGGTCCGTGTGATTTCAGAGGGCACTTAGGGTGCGGCTGAAGGTGAAGCCATCTGTGGCAGGCCACGCAGGCCACGGTGCTCTGTGTCCCCTGCCTGCTTCCAGCCCCCGCTGCCGCGTGTCAGCTCCACCCCACTGGCTCCTTTCCCCTCTGTCTGTGCTGCCTCTGCTGCCCTGACCGGGCTCCCTAACTCCCTACTCCCTGCTCCAGCCCAGAACCTCCCAGTGCTCCCGGCAGAGGCCGTGTACCATGCTACACTTCCTCCTGGAGAAGCTGGGGCCCCATGCCCACCAGCCCTGTGCCCCTCATTTCTGCACCACGGTCCTTGTGAGCCCCTGCCTGCTGTGCTCCGGTGCCTGTGGCTTGGCTTTGCCTACCAGCTCTCTCTCCTGGCTGTGCTGTTCCTTCATTTATGCTGCCAGGTTTTTGAAGGGCCTCGGTCGGAGTTTGTAGTCGCTCTCCTTATGTGCTGTGTGAGCTAGGGTATGTGGCTCAATCCCTCTGAGCTTCAGTCCCTTTGTTTCTCTTAGGAGGAGGGTTACACAACCTCTTGAGGTTTTCTTGAGGACTCTGAGGAAATTCTTACTAAACTGCTGTTCTAAGCTTTAAAAGTTTTATTAAATACTCCAGTCGTGTGTGTGTGTGCGCGTGCACGTACAGATGGCTTTAAGGAGGTATAATTCGTGTACAGTTCGTTCATTTTAACGTGTACAATGAAGTGGTTTTAAGTACATTCAGAGTTGTATGACCATCAGCAGTCAACTCTAGAACATTCCATCTCCCCTGAAGCAAACCCTGTCTCTATCAGCCATCACCCCTGATCTTTCCTCACCCCCGGCCCCCACGAGCCCCCTTCCTGTCCGTGGACGGGCCTATTCTGGACGTTCACACACGTGGACTCACACCCTGTGTGGCCTCTTGTGTCTGGTTCCCTCCCTGAGCGTCGTGTGTTCAGGGTCCGTCCGCGGGGTGGCGGGTGTGGGCGCCTCGCTCCTGCTCGGGGCCAAGGGACGTTCCATTGTTCAGCTTTGTTTTGTCTGTTCATCAGCGGATGGACATTCGTGTTCTTTCCATCTTTGGCTCTCGTGAATGGTTTCGCCACGAATGCTCATGTACAAGTGTTAGTGTAGATGTGTGGTTTCTTCTCCCTTGGGTGTCTTAGGGGAAGCAGGGCTTAACCCTTTCCCTTCCCCTCTTAGGTTTTCAGGTGGGGACTTAGACTGTCAAGAGACAGATGAACGAAGGAGAAACATACACAGTTTATTAACCCAGCAGCACATGTGCCGGAGAAGTCAGATGAGTAACCCAAGGGGGTGGCTAGGGCTTGGACTTCTGAGAGCGTCTGCACAAAAGAATGATAAACTTGTATGGACTGTTACGACACAGGAGGACTTTGAGTCTGTCCAGGCAACAAGTCGTGGGAAGGTGGATGTGCAGGGAACTAGTAGAAGGTCAGGCTAGTTAGTAAGGTGTGTGTGTTCAGTGAGCTGGGTGCCCGGTCATCTTCAGTGCTAACCTGCTCCCTTCCTGGTTCGGGAGGGGAGGCACCCGCACAGTGATTTACAGAGGTCGTCCTGTGTCTGTTCTTGCTCAGTGTCTTCGTCCCAGAGTAGCCCTCACGCCAGAGCGGCACACGTTGGGGTGACACACTCTGACCCCTAGGTGTCTAGCAATCAGTGGAACTCCTACGCCAGCTGCTCCCCAAAGTGCTGGCTCCGTTTTGCATTTCCGCCTTTGATTTGCTTTCTTCTGATGAGCATTTCTTCGTGTGCTCATTGGCCGTCTGTGTATCTCTTTGAAGAAATGTCTGTTCAGATGCTTTGCCCATTTTTAAATTGGGTTATCTTTTCATTAACAAGTTGCAAGAGTTCCTTGTGTGTTCTCGACACAGGTCCTTTCTCAGCTGCACGGTTCGAAGGCCTCTCCCTGCTCTGGATTGCCTTCTTCAGTGATGGCCTTTCAAACAGAAAAGTTTTTCTTTAGATGAAATCTGGTTCATGTAGTTTAACTCTTGGTGCCTTATCTAAGAAGCCACGGCCTGTGTCCAGGGTAACAAAAGATGTATTCCTGTGTTTTTCTCTAAGACTTCTATAGTTTCATAGTTTTATGTCTTGGGGCACCTGGGTGGCTCAGTCGGTTCAGTGTCCGACTCTGGCTCAGGTCATGATCTCATGGTTCATGGGTTCGAGCCCTGCGTTGGGCTCTGTGCTGTCAGTTCAGAGCCTGGAGCCTGCTTCAGATTCTGTGTCTCCCTCGCTGTCTGCCCCTCGTCATGTGATTTTTGGACTCTGTCAGTTTCTGCACAGAAGCCAGATGAGATTCCTCCCATATGAGGCCACTTCTGAGGCTGCCTGGGGAGTTGGGCTCTGACCTGAACCTGCTCCCGGGCGGGATGCAGAGATGTGCCCCAGCGGGTCCTGGGCCCACCGGGCTAACCTTGCTTCTCTTTCTCCGCAGGCCTCCTCGCTGGAGAGGCAGAGCCCTCGCGTGGCCTCCTGCCTCACTCACAGCCTGTGCCCCGGGGAGCCCAGCTTGCAGACAACAGCAGGTACATTCCTTGCCCCTTCCTTCCTCCTGCCCAGGGCCACCAGGGCCTTTGTGGTTGTGACAGAGTCCCACCCAGCCTGGCAGAGCCAGACACAGTGTGCTGGCTCCCAGGGTCCAGGGACAGGTATGTAGGCAGAGTGGCCAGGGCTCTCCCCATTTTCTGGTGCGGGCAGGGCTGCCCAGGAGAGGGCCAGAGTGCCTTACTCCTGGCATGTCCCGCTGGCCTGGCAGGCACCTTAGCCAAGGCCTCGGGCTGGAGCCGCTGGCCGCAGGAAAACTGGGGGCTTTGCTTTGGGTGAGCTCCTGGGTGCTGTGCACCCCTCCCAGGCTGGCTGTTGGCCCCCTTCCCGTCCAGCCTCAGCCTTCATCGCTCCCTGGCCTGGGGGGATTGAGCTCTAGCCATTTCCTTTTGTGTTTGTTTTTTTTTAAATTTGACTTACTGAAGACCAGAATAGGGAGAGAGAGAGCAATGATCACATCCTGCTTCTTCTGGGAAAACCAGAAATCCGGTGACGCGCACCACACATTGGCCTGTGCGGGTGGCACTGGTGTTGCTCTGCCGAGGCAGCAGAAAGGACTGGCCTCGGACGGGCCTGCTGCGTGTGTCCTGCGGGCGTCCTGCCCGCACCGTGCCGGCCCCGCAGGCCCTCGTGGGTGCGCAGTCACCTGTGCGTTTCCGGAGTTGAGGGCCCCGCCAGGCCTTCCGCTCTTCCTGCCCTCGCTCGCCTGGTGCTCATTTCTTCCCAGTGTGTGGGCTCTTGCCCACACCCTCACCGGTGTCTGTGGTTGGGGGACCAAGCAGGCGCCCAGGAGAACACATCCCCCCACATGTCCAGAATCCGTGTGTCCAGTTAGCCAGGTGTGTTCTTCTCTCAGGGGTCGTTCTGTTGGGAGTTCCCACGTGGTAGACTGACCATGCTGGCCACTGGTGTGCACACGCGTCTGAACGTGCACGCACGTGCGCGCACACACACACACACACACACACACACACACAGCCTTCTGCACGTGTATGCATGTACCCACACGTGCACATACCTGCAGGCTGTGGGCTTTGTCCCAGGTGACAGCGGGCCACTGTTGCGTCCTACCCCAGCCGTCCTCAGCCTTGCACGATGGTTGGTGTGCGTGGGGTGAGGGGTGGGGAGCTCACGCAGGCGGGTGTCTCCTCCACAGTGGTGTCCATGGGCTCTGCAGACCATCAGTTCAACCTTGTTGAGATCCTGTCACAGAACTACGGCATTCGGCAGGAGTGCGACCAGGCTGCAGGAGACCCAGGGAAGCCGGAGGGAGAGTTGGAGAAGGACTTCATCTCCCAGGTGCTTGGCTGAGCTCGTCCCCTGTGCCCCTGTGTAGGGGGAGCCCCCGGGCAAGGTCACGGTTTCTTCATTTGCTGAATTAGTCTCGAAGCTCAGATTTCACAGGGACAGGTGCTGTGTGCACATCTGTTTGCAAAGCGCCAGGCACTGTGCTAGGAGCTGAGATGGTGGGGGCCGGGCCAGACCCGGTCGTGCCTCTGGGGCTTTAGGGTTCTAGGCACAAAACCCACTGTCGTCAGACTTTTTGGCCTCAGAACCCCCTCTATGGCCTTCAAATGTTGGAGGATCTCAAGGGGTTTTGTGCGGGTTATGCAGTAAATCCATTGTTAATAGAAATAGCGTATTTTTGTGAAAATGAAAAAACAGCTTTTCCCCAACTAAAGCAAGTTGGGGAGAAGAGTGGAACCGCTTTGTGTTTCTGTAAATGCAGAAGCGGATCCGAGAGCCCAGCTACTGTCTTGAAGGCAGATGTTGATGAGCAGTGATCTGTTCTCTTGGTTGGAGTGTAAACCTAGCTTCATACATGTCTGTTCTTGGAAGAGGAGAGTGCCTTCCCAGATCGTGGTGGATATTCCTGGACGCTGCCCCCAGAGTCAGTCAGTGGTGGTTCTGTAAAGGGGATTGCAGAGGGGCTTCTGCCACATGCCCTGTGACCTTCCGTGCTTGGTTGTGTCAGGACCTGTTGGTGGTGACCTTGCGGTGGCTCTTTATCCTCCTCATCGTGAGGTGTTTGCAGCCTGTGCACCACAGGATCCGAGACACCCGGGGGGCTTCCGCACAAGAGATTTATTGCTGTCATAATCGTGGAGGCCAGAAGTCCGCAGCCAGGCTCAGGCGTGGTGGTTTCTGCCGAGGGCCCTCATCCTGACTTCTGGTTCATTGCCTTCTCGCTGTGTCCTTGTGCTCGTGTCGGAGCGAGGGCGGGCTGTCTGGGGCCCGTTCTCTTGAGGACCTGACCCTCTTGGATCAGGGCCCCATCCTCACGACTCATTTCCCTGTAATTCCTTGTGTAAAGGCTCATCCCCACGTGCAGTCACATTGAGAGTTGGGGCTCTGGCATGTGCATCTTGGCGAGACACGAACATTTGGTTTGTTCAGTATCTACACTGATCTCATCAAACATCTTTCAAGTATCGGGAATTTTTTTTTTTTTAACGCAATAATCGCGGGCACTTTATGCAGTTTGGTGCTATGTATCGCTCGGTGCCAATTTGGACTTAAGACCAAAGGCAAGTCTTCTCTTCAGAAAAGAAAACACGGAGGTTGCCTGGGTGGCTCAGTCGGTTGAGCGTCCGACTTCGGCTCAGGTCATGATCTCACGGCTCATGAGTTCGAGCCCCACGTCAGGCTCTGGGCTGACAGCTCGGAGCCTGGAGCCTGCTTCGGATTCTGTGTCTCCCTCTGTCTCTGTCCCTCCTCTGCTCACACTCTGTCTCTTTCTGAAAAATAAACAAACATAAAAAAGTTAAAAACAAAACAAAAAAGAAAACATGGGTACCTGGGGGGCTCAGTCGGTTAAACATCTGACTGTTGACTTTGGCTCAGGTCATGATCTCAAGATTCCTGGGCTTGAGCCCCACATTGGGGCTCTGCACTCACAGCTAGAGCCTGCTTGGGATTCTCTCTCTCTCTCTCTCTCTCTCTCTCTCTCTCTCTCTCTGTGTCTCTCTCCTTTTCATGCTCTGTCCCTCTCAAAAATAAATAAACATTAAAGAAAAAAACAAAAGTTTAACGTGAATTTAAAACTTCTCAAACCTAACCAAAAACTAAAGTCAGCCATTTATTACTTGAATACCTTATCTAGGTTTTCTTCAGACGTAATTTTTAAAAACTGATTAGGAAAGAATATAACATCCAAGGTAATTGTGGAAACACTGCCGTTCTGTATGACCTTACCTAACAGGATCGTGAATTTGTCAGGCACACGTTGTCAGATCCAGAGTTCCCAAAATTCTAATTTTTTCCTCAGGGACCGGAGTTTCACCCTTGTAGCACATAGTTGTTTGTTTGGACGTAACGGCCAACTTGGCCCGTGTCCGAAGGCGTCTGCGCCGGGCCAGACCACTGTCACCTGCCAGCCGTGCCGTCCGGTACGAGTGCAGCGGCGAGCTCGGGACGGTGTGCGTCCGGCACGGCCGTGACCCTGGTGCTTCTGCACAAACCCTCACTGCAGGGTGTGGCAGCCACTCCGCGTGCTTCCTGTCTCCTCACGCGGCAAATTGAACCACGGCTGCTCAGAGGGAGAGTTGATGAAATCAGTGATTTTGTACAGGATATTCTGGAGCGAGAATGGCACATTTACAGCTGAGTGGGTGGTGGGAGGTGCGCACGCTAACCGCTCGCACACCCTGTGCTCCTGCCTCGACCGGAGGGTGCTGTGCCCCACCGTTGGCTCGCTCCCTTGGCACCAGCGCCGGCACAGCGAGAGCCGGAAGTCACGTCCTATTACCGTGAAAGTTGCCGTGCCTCTGGGACCCCCCAGAAAGGGTCCCGGGAGCCCAGGGGGTCTTTGGGTCACTGTGTCAATCCCCCAACAAATGCACGTTTGGAAACTGTGGTGGAGGTAACAAATGTCCCTGTCAGTGGGGTCCCGTGAGGGTGGAAGGGGGACCTCGGGGTCAGTTGGGAGGGGGCTGGGCACAAGTTGGGTGTTCTTCCACGTGGACTTGGAGCCCCCCGGGGTGAGGGCAGGGCAGGAACTGGGGTACAGGGGAGGCAGGCATCTTGAGAGAATGAGAGGGAGGTCCAGGGAGCTGGAGGCTGGCTGTGACCCGCAGGGTCAGGGTGCAGTGTGGCTGGACAACACTGGCTTCAGGAGCAGACAGGTGGGTGTGAGGAACAGCGACCAGCACTAGAGAGGAAGGCAGTGGTAGTTTTGTCTCTTCCTTCCCAGTCATCAAATGTCTCATTCCTGTTTCTTGTCCTGTTGCATTGGCGTGTAGTGTCTTACGGTGGGCTTGAGCCTCCCTTCTTGTTCAGATGGGATGGGGTTGCTCTGGTGGCTCGTTACCAACCCCTTGAGGGCTCACGGCACCTCTGTTACATTGATGAGGCAGACATCTCTCTACTTAGCATCTTGAGTTTTCGTTGTTGTTGTAGTTGTTGTTTTGTTTTTTTCAATCAGAAGCAGATGTTGGATTTTCCCAGATGTTTCTTTCACGTTTATCAAGATGGTCTTGTTTTTCCCCATCTGATTTATTGACATCATAAGTTGTGAGGGTAGATTTACAGGTATCGAGCCATCCTTGCATTGCTGGAGTTAAGCCTGGGCACTGCCGTGAGGATGGAGAGGCCAATCCTGGCCCCACCCTTCAAGGCTGGTGACCTTGGGCAAATAGCTGACTTCTCTGGGAACAGGTGTCTTGTCCCTGCATCTATTGGGGGTCGTAAGGGAGTCTTTGGTTGAAGGACTGGGCCTGGGGTCTGGCTGGATTTAGCTGCTGTGAGTGCGACGAGGTGGTTCTGCTTGTGGTGGCCAATGTGGCTCAGAACCCCGAGCAGCCTCCTGACTCAGCCCTGGCCCCTGCAGAGCAGCGACATGCCCCTTGATGAACTGCTTGCCCTCTATGGCTATGAAGCGTCAGACCCCATCTCGGAGCGGGAGAGCGAGGGCAGTGACACCACAGCCAATCTCCCTGACATGACCCTGGACAAGGTGAGTGGACTGGGAGCAGGGTTCAGGGAGGACAGGCGAGAAGGCCCTGGCGCTCACAGATGTGCTGTCGCGGCATCAGGCCAGGCCTACTGCTTAAAGAGCCCTGTCTGTTCCCCCGCCCCACTCCCCAGAGTCAGAGCTGATTCAGTGGCTGTGGCTTCCCACCCATGGCTCGGGTGGCCACGGGCAGGGGCTAGAGAAGGGGCCGAGTGGAGACTGGTGTGGAGAAATGCCCTTGGGCCGGGCCCTCTGGGGCAGGTGTCAGGAGGGAGGGGCTCTGCTGACCCTGGGTGTAAGGAGTGGTCCCCTTGCCGGCCTGTCCTCGTGCCTGGTCCCTTCATCTTCAGAGCGGAAGGAACCACCCACGGGCGCTCTCGGGGCGTTTCCAGCGTGAGGCTGCTGCTGGTAGTCGCTGAGTTAGCGCGGTCACTTGTTATTAAGTGTCGTCTCGAGGTTGTTGAAACAAACCACAAAAACGTTCTTTGCTTTCTTGTTAAAAGGAACAAATAGCGAAGGATTTGCTTTCAGGGGAAGAAGAGGAAGAGACACAGTCCTCGGCTGACGACCTTACCCCGTCCGTGACCTCCCATGAGGCCTCCGATCTGTTTCCTAACCGGAGTGGACGTAGGTGTCCCGCCCGCTCCTGCACTGTCCTTGGGGGCGGGCCACGCACAGCTCTGGTGATGCAGGGGAAGGGGCCCCGGGATGCTGGGGATCGAGGACTTGTGCACGGGTGTCTGTTGCACCTGGATGTGTCCCGATCTCAGTCTGAGCTCCTCAGGGGCTCCTGTCTCCTTGCCTTGGCCTGTGAGCTGACACGAATGGCTTTGGTTTACATGAGGAGGGAATGTGCGGGTTCTTGTAGCTGACAGCCCGTCCCCTCGACTCTGCCTGCCTGTGAGGCCTGGCAGTGTGAGGTGCCTCCTGAGTCCCCTGTCCTGTGCCCTGTGCCCATCTCACACCCATCGCCTGTCCAGGGTCAGGCTCCTTTTCTGGAAGGGCAAAGTGTGGGGTCAGGTGGATGGAGAGTCGGGGGGAAGTGCAGGCAGTGGCCCTCCAGGGCCCACTGGCCAGTTAGGCCACTCAGACTGCCGTGGGCGCGACTCAGCTGTTCCCCTTTCCCCAAAGCCTGCTTCCTGGCTGACGGAGACAAAGAGCCTGGCTCTTCCACCTCGTCCGACACAGAGGAGGACCCTCTTCCTGCCAACAAGTGTAAGAAGGTGAGTGGCTCTGACCCAGCGGTGCCTTGAACCGGGATCTGTGCCCCTTGGGGGCAAGGCTGAGCACGTGGTTTCTGAGAGGGGAGCTGGGCTGCGGCCTGACCGTGCTGTTGGGGACTGAGACTCACACCTGCTGCTCTTGTCCCCATCATGTGGCCTGAGGACCTGTCCCCGGAGTCCTGTCCCTGTGATGTGGCCCAAGGTCCTGTCCTGGAGGTCCTTCTGGGGCCTTCAGAGTGGACCTCAGAACCCTTGGGTCTTTGAGCCTCCCGCCCCGGCCACATGACAGCTATAGCAGACAGATGGATAAGTGGATGTAGACAGAGTCACTCACACGCACACACGTCCACCTCTGCCTCTTGTGCTCAAGATCACAGGACTTGATATCTGTGGGCAGATTGCACAGATGTGGTTAGGGTTAGGGCTCTAGGGCTCTAGGCAGCCACCCAGGGGCCCATGTCATCACCTTGTGGCCTGGCCTCCCATCATCCCTGAGTGTCCTGGGCCTTTGCCTTTGCAGGAGATCATGGTTGGGCCTCAGTTCCAAGCTGACCTCAGCAGCCTGCACTTGGACCGCCATGGTGAGAAAAGTAAGTGGGGCCCGGTGAGTGTGGGCTACAGGGAGGAGAAGAGAGGAGAGCCCCAGTCCAGTCAGGAACGAACCTGCTGCATGCCTTCTTGGTGGGGGGGTCTGAGGGGCCAGGCTCAGGCCAGGTGCCCGCTGCACCACCCTGAGCTTGTAGGACACTTGGGGCCAAGGCCAGGGCAGGAAGAGGTGGGCCAGTTGACGCCCCATCCCTGCTCACTGTCCTTCCCGCTTAGTGCTGTGTGGTCCTGCCACCCTGTGCAGCTGGTACCCCTCTGCTGCCCTCGGCTCACCCCTTCTGCCCCTTTCCTCCCTGCCCAGGTCACTGTCCTCGTCTCTCTGGGCATGCACACCTTTCCCCGCCTGGCCCTTCATGTGTCTGGACCTTGTCCCAAGTGTCCTCCAGAGACTAGGGTCTCTGTGCCTTGCACTGTTCCCCCTAGAACATGGGGTGAGGCTCAGGATGCTCGCCGTCCCGGACCTGATGTCTGTCTGTCCCCGATCCCCCTAGAACATGGGATGAGGCTTGTTGTGTTTCCAGATAGGCGTTGACACCTCCAGCTGTAGGTGAAGAAAATGGGACGTGAAGTCACCTGGCTATTGGCCTGAGTCTTGTTTTCCGGGCCCCAAAGCCCCTGTGAGCCTGGGGCTGGCACTCATGGCCAGGGGTCTTTCCCAGGATGATTCAGCAGCTGATTGGCGGAGAGACGGGGCAGGCAGGGGAGATGTCAGGGGCTCTGGCTGGTGGCTGGGATGTGGGCTTGGTGGCACGTGGTTGCTGCACCATAAGCAGTTTGGGTAAAGGAGGGGCCGGGAAAGTTCAGGTCGGCTGGGTCACAGGGAGGTCAGGTGGAGGTCAGTCTGTGAGAGAACCCGAGACTGTCCGCCAGAAAGAGGCACCAGTGCGCACTCCTTAGCTACACCCTCGGAGGGTCTTGAGGACGGGTGGACCCCAGTCTGGAACCGCAGCCTCAGTAGCGTCTGGGCTTTGGGCCTTTTCCTCTTCTGCAAGCCGGCCCTTGACCCCGAGGGGCTGGGAGCTGGCATCTCCCTTTGTGCTGCACCCGAGAAGAACCTCGACTGCGCTGTGCCCTGTTTCCTTGTGTGGACGGACCGCATGGCCCATCTCTTCTATTGTTGGTCGATAGCTACGGCTGGCACGTGTGGCCGCGAACGTGTACGTGTGTGTCTCTCTCTTCCCGGACAGATGGCTGGGAGCTGCACTGTCGGCTCATGTTTTGGTCAGGAGACACTTGTCAGGGGCCCCTCCGGCGACGTTCCGCGTCCCCGTGCACACGTGACAATGTGATGTTGACTGGAGCCCTCCTAGCGGGTGTGGAGGGGCGTTTCTTTGTGGCTGTAATTGGCGTTTCTCTGAGGGCGAACACGTTTACTGGCCGTTGCGTCTGTTGTGAGGCACCTGCTCAAGGCTTTTCCCCACTTTCAAACCGGTGTGCCTGTCTCTCTCATTTGTGGCAGTCCCTCCTGCGCTCCGGGTACGAGTCTGTCATCTGCCGCGTGTGCCGCCACGGTCCCTCCCGGGAGGCGGCGGCCAAGCTTTCACTCTGCCCACAGTGTGTGTGCCGGTGAGAAGTTTCTGTGCAAGACGTTCTGCTTTGTTTCCCTGCTGCACAGAAAGCCGAGGTTTGGCTTCATGTCCAGGGTGTGGTTGGAGGTGTGGGTCAGGACTGCTTTAACCCATGTGGTGTGCCGCTGCTCCAGCACCGCTTCTGGAATGGTCCGCTGCTGCCCTGCCGGTCTCTCTAGCGGGACCCTGGCCATCAGCACGCTGTCTTACTGTTGCCGCTCAGAGGAAGTGGGAGACGACGCCAGGCCTCCACCCTCTGGAGCCTTGTTGTCCACACAAGTTGTGCACAGCTTGTCAGCTGCCTCAAGATGCCTGCCAGGATTGTGATCAGAGGTGCCCTGGACCCTGAAATGAATTTGTGCAGAGTTGATCTTTGTGGTATTGACACTCGCCGTCCACACGTGTGGTTCCCTCTCGAACCCCAGCGGGGCCAGCCGTGGTTTTGCAGCAGTCCCGTGCATACTTTGTGCTCCTGTTTGTGCTGCTTTACGAGAGGTTTTCAGAAGTTTCATCTGTACTTGATTTCTGTCAGTAGAAGTGCATTTTGTTTTAGTTGATCTTGTGCGGAGTGACTTTGCTAAACTCATTTACCAACTTTAATGTTTTGTAGGTTCTTTTGTGTTTTCTTAGGTATTCAGTGGCATAACTTGCGATGGCTTGCTTTCTTCGCGATCTTTGTATTTTTATTTTTTTTCCTTGCTTTGTTGTACTCGTTTTTCCTCTAGGATCTAGAGGTGATAGAGGACGTTTTTCTCTTGTTCCCAAAGTTGGGGGAAGTGTTCAGTAACCCCTTTAGTATGCTGTTGGCTCTAAGCTTCTGTGGGTGCTCTGTATTGGATAAGGCGCCTGTGGGGCTCAGTCGGTTACATGTCCAGCTCTTGGTTTCAGCTCAGGTCATGATCTCATGGTTCATGAGTTCGAGCCCTGTGTTGCGCTCTGTGCTGACAGTGTAGAGCCTGGAGCCTGCTTGGGATTCTCTCCCTCCTCTCTCTCTGCCCTTCCTCACTTGCGCTCATGCTCTCTCAAAAAATAAATAAACAAACAAACATAATTTTATCTGTAGAGGAGAAAGTTCCCTCCTGTTAGTAGCTGACAGTTTTTACCATGAACGAGTTGGACTCGTGTCAAGTGTTTTTTCTGAGTCTCTTGAGATGGTTGTTTTTTTTTCCATCCTGTTCATGTAATGCTTTATATTGATAGATTTTCAACCATTAAACCAACCTCGCGTTCTGGAGTAAACGCTAGTTGGTCGTGAAATAGTATCTTTCGATATCTGTGTGTATGGTCTTCGTTGTGGAAGAACCAGGGGAGTCCCCTGGAAGGAGCTGAGATGGCCTGCCCTGACAGGTGCTTCTGACGGGGCCGCTGGAAGAGGGGCGCGTGAGCTCCGGAGGTGGGTGCAGGCCGCGTGCCTGTGATGTGACCCTGGCTCTCCTTCTCCACAGTCTATGAGAATGACGACCAGCTGCTTTGGGACCCCAACGTCCTCCCTGAGAGGGAGGTGGAGGAGTTCCTGTACCGGGCAGTGAAGCGCAGGTGGCACGAGATGGCTGGGTCTCAGCTCCCGGAGGGAGAAACGGTGAAAGACAGCGAGCAGGTGGGGCTGCCACAGGGGCGCAGAGGGCGGTGGCGCTGTAGCACCCTGAGTCAGAGGGCAGGGCCCACGCAAGGGCAGGAGGGGGTTTGGGAGGTGCGCCAGTGTGGTCGTGTGATGGTGGCAAATTGAAATGAAAAACAACTTGTCAAGGGGGAAATGATGGTATAAACACCCCGATATCCCTACCCCGGTGGCGGTGTGAACGTCCCTGACATTCCCCACCCCAGTGGCGGTGTGAGCGCTCCCGGTATCCCCACCCCCATGGTGGTCTGAATGCCCCCTGATGTCATCCCCCCCGACCCAGGTGGTGGTGTGAACGTCCCGTCCCTGACATTCCCCACCCCGGTGGGGGTGTGAGCGCTCTTGGTATCCCCACCCCGATGGGGGTGTGAGTGCTCCCTGATGGTGTCCCCCCACTCTGGTGGGGGTGTGAACGTCCCTGACATTCCCCACCCCAGTGGTGGTGTGAGTGCTCCCGGTATCCCCACCCTGATGGGGGTGTGAGTGCTCCCGATATCCCCACCCCGGTGGCAGTGTGAACGTCCCTGACATTCCCCGCCCCGGTGGGGGTGTGAGTGCTCCCAATATCCCCACCCCGGTGGCGGTATGAGCGCTCCCGGTATCACTGCCCCGGTGGGGGTCTGAATGCCCCCTGATGTCGTCGTCCCCCCCCCCCCCCCCCCCCCCCCCCACCGTGGTGGTGTGAACGTCCCTGGCTGTTACTCCGGGGTGGGTTGGGTGGGATGAAGCGGGCAGGTTGGAAGAGTGAGCGTGACTTCCCCCCCAGGCACTTTATGAGCTGGTGAAATGCAATTTCAACGCAGAAGAGGCGCTGCGGAGGCTGCGATTCAACGTGAAGGTGATCCGAGGTGAGCGTGCAGCGCCAGCTCTTCCCGCTCTCTCTGTTGTCACGTCCTGGGCACTGCTGATGCCGTTGTGCCCTCCCTCCTGCTTGCAGATGGGTTCTGTGCTTGGAGCGAGGAGGAGTGCAGGAACTTTGAGCATGGCTTCCGAGTGCACGGGAAGAACTTCCACCTGATCCAGGCCAACAAGGTGAGGGTGTGGCCTGCCCTGCTCCCGCCGGGGCTCCACCAGCTACGCCTTGGGGCTGCGAGCGGCTTGGGAGCCCAGGCACGTCGCCTTCACCCCCCAGCGAGCTGGAGACTCACCAGGCCCAGGGCGGGCCCCTCTGAGCCGTGGCTGAAGCCCTGTCGCCTGCCTCTGGCTTGCCACACGTCCCTTGATGTCTTGCTCTGGTTCCTCTGCTGACGTTTGCTGGGCCACCTTCCGGTCCCCAAGAGAAGGCTCCAGTTTGGGGAGAGACATTGCCTCTAGGTGGACTCTAACGGTCTTGTCTGCTCACGATTCCTCGGTACTGCCCTGCTGTTCCTTGAAGTAGAGCCTGTTGGTTGGTGTGGTGCCCACCCCCAGCCTGGACTCCACCCTCCGCCGCTTGCCTTGCGGTCTGAGGGTCTCTGCTTTCCTCAGAGGACCCACCCACGGCAAACACTCATGACCAGGGGCACAGCCGAGTGCCAGGTTCCCCTGCCTCCCCGCCCCCCCCAGGCCTGGGTCTCTGCTGGTCCCTGCATATCCCTCGGTGATGCCATCTGCCCGTGGCTTCGTGCGTCATGACTCCCAGATTGACCTCTTGGCAGAGCCTTGGCCCCTCTGGTGTGCAGCCTGGGGGACATCTACCTGGGCACATGCCTGTGGCTCCGTCTCACCGTGGCTCCCCCACCTCACCCATCATCCAGTCTGCTGTCCTCTGTCTAGGGCTACTAGTGTGGCTCCTTCCCGCTGCTCATGGGGACGTATGTAGTAGAGAAGGGCCTGGCTGAGGCCAGGCTTGCATTCAGGCCTCGGCGTCTTCTCCTGGGAGGTTGGAGTGAATGAGGTGCCTGCTGGGGGCCAGGGGCCTGTGGAGAGTCAGGGGGCTGATGGTGCTCAGCTGACCATGCCCAGCGCTGTGACAGGCAGTGCTTGATTCTCTTGTCACATCTGTGCCCTGTGGCCTGATGCAGCTCTCTGCTCACTGCGTTTTCACCACAGCCCAGGCCGCTTTCGTAAGCACGGCTCTGTCGGCACAGTGCCGTTGTTTCCTTTGCGTGCCGTCAGCCACGTGCCTGCCCACCCTGGTTACGGCTGTGGCCTCCTTCTCCGGGCACTTCCGGTTTTTGCTGGAGCTGGGCCCAGGGAGATTGCACAGGACTTCATCCCCTGGCAAGATGGGTGTGCGAAGGGGTCTCACTGAGAAGATGAGACCATCTACGTGTGCCCCTGTCCCTGCTGGTTTCCAGACTCGTCCTGGGCACCAGTGGCTGGTCCCTCATCTTGGCCAACGGTGGTGTGGACTCTGGTGCCATTGCCCTCTGCAGGCACAGCCCTGGGCTTGCCGTGGGCTGGTCCTCCAAAGTGGGAAGATGCCCTGTGTTGTCAAGAGAGGGTTTTTAAACATTTGTTTCTAACGCAAGTATAGTTGGCACGTGTGATATCGTATTAGTTTTGGGTTGGACAGTTCTGTGCGTCAGTCAGCGCTCACCCCAGTAACATAGTCGCTTTCTGTTGCTCTGTAACCTTGTTACGCTTCGTTGACCATGTTCCCTGGGTTGTACATTTCGTTCCTGTGACTTTTCTTCCCCACAAGAGGTTTTGTAAGTGGAGGGTCCAGCTCCCCGCCAGACGTATTTGTGTGCTTCCCTTCCCGGGATACCATACACACAAAGTTATTTTCGCTTTTCCCTGTTGTGTTGTTGAGCTGGGTTCACGAACCCGTGGCCTGTGCCTTAGTGGTGTCTGGTTTGCCCTCGTGGGCAGCTCTCCCCTGCTGTTCGTGACCCTTTGCACTTGGTGGGAAAAGCAGGCTTCCGTCCCTGTGTCTGCACCAGCACCTTTGCTCCCCCTCTCTGCTGGGCAACAAGGTGGATGCCGCTGCCTTTGGGAGCTAGTGGTCTGGAGCGAGGGAGGTGGGCACTGGATGTGTGGATCTGGGGTGAGTAATGGGGTTCTGGCTCCACACCAGTTAGGTGGTGGGATGGGGCGCCGTCCTGCTTCAGGAGAGGGGATGCCCCCCCGGGGGCGGGTTGGAAGCAGGCGATGGGGGCTGCAGGCAGAGTCTTGCTTTGTCCAGGAGCGGCAGGGGCCAGGACCTGTCCCTGCTGTTCTAGAGGCAGAAGGGGCTGGCAGGTGAGGACAGTGGGGTCTGGGGGCCACGGTGACCGCTGGGCTCGCTCGCAGGTACGCACGCGGTCCGTGGGCGAATGTGTGGAGTACTACTACCTGTGGAAGAAGTCCGAGCGCTACGACTACTTCTCCCAGCAGACGAGGCTGGGCCGGAGGAAATACGGCCCGTCTGGAGCCACGTGCGTGCCGGGGGTGGGCATCCCAGGCGGACACCTCCCACCTGAGGCTGTCTCTCCCACAGCCCCTCACCGTATGCTCCCCCCACAGGGATGTAGACCAGGACCTGGACAGCAGTGACCCTGATGGCCGCCCCCACTCCTCACCGCCTCTGCCCCCTACTGCCGACAGCCTGGGCTCTGAGCAGGACCCCCTGGCACGGATGCACACAGGTGAGAATACGGGGTGGGTCCCTGCTCTTGGGGGAGCCCCCTCCTCACTGGTGCCCTGACATGGGCCCCAGGAGCTCTCAGGGCTGGGCTCGGGGAGCCAGCCGGTGCCCATCTACCCCAGTACGTTACCATACGTGGGCAGCCACACGCACGAGTGGCCGTGGGGACTTGTTACGTGGAGGGGAACTTTGTGCCCCACGGCCTGAAGTGGGGGCCCCTCTGCAGGCCCCAGGTGCCGTGTGGGAGGTCAGATGGGTGTCCAAGCCTCTCTGGCATCCTGGGCTTAGGGCCACACGAGAGCAAGACCGGGTCTGGCTCAGGACTGAGTTTCTGACAGAGGCCACAGAGATAACGGTGGGGACCTTGGTGCCCCTGGGAGCCTGTGGTCCTGTGGGCTTTAGATCGTCCCTCGTTCCTGAATCTGGCAGGTTCCATGGTTTGTCTGAAAGGGGGACCACATCTACCTACCCCCCGGGACTGCTCGTCATGAACCTGTGCACAAAGGTTTCTCAAATTCCATGTTTAGCTGTACTTGGCATCCAGGCGTTTTCCTTTGAACCTGTTTCATTCTGATCTGGTTTAAAAAATGGGGGTCAGTACCTCCCAGGGCAGGGCTGTTAGCCCAGGCACACAGTTTCAGTACGACCGGTTTCCTCTGTCTGTATGCATTTTCTGTCTTTGCATGAGAACGCCTTTTTGCAGAGGGGTCCTCAGGCTTTGCTGGGCCCTGCAAAGATTGGGCAGGAGCCCTGCACAGGTTGTAGGAGGCATAAGTGTGACTTTAACTGAGCGCACCTGAGCCAGGATGGCTCTGGGTCCCAGGAGGGCTGGTGTGGGGTGCCACTGGGGGCCCGGCCTCAGCTGTGTTCTCCCCCGCAGAGCCGCTGAGCGTAGACAGCGCGGCCGGCAGTCTTGGTGAGCCTGGGGAGAGCTCCGACAGCCTCCCGTCCTCGGAGCCAGGGCCTTGTCCGTTTCAGCAGCTGGACACGCCCCCAGCTGTGCCCCTGCCCAGGCGGCCCCCAGCCCTGGCCGAACCAGCCTTCTACCCCCCGGCCACAGCCACTCCGGAGCCCAGCACCAGCCCGAGATTGGCTGTGGACTTGGCCCTGCCGGGGGCCCTCCCCGAGGAGCTGCCCCTCATCTCTAGCCACGTGGATATGAATGGAGAGTCTGAGGAGGCTGTGGCCCCAGCACAGGTGGCCTTGTCGGTCACTGAGTTTGGACTCATCGGCATTGGGGACGTGAATCCCTTCCTGGCCGCCCACCCAGCGTGCCCAGCCCCCGGGCTGCACTCGGAGCCCCTGTCACAGTGAGTGCGGCCCCTGCCCCGGGTCCCCATGCCCAGCTGGAGTGTCCCCCAGCCTTAGGCTGAGCTTTGGAGAGGGGAGGGATGTGCCCCCGAGGGCCCGAGGATGGCATGGCCATGTGGAGCAGGCTCTGTTGGTTTCTTTACTTTTATTCTCTACTTTTAATTTGGCTTATTTATTTTTTTGACTAGGTAATACACTCATATGGTTCAAAACCCAAAAAGGTACAAACGGGGCCAGTGCCAGGCTCCTCCCACCCCTGCCCCGGCCACCAGCCCTCCCCAGGCGCCAAGGACAGTGCTGCCTTGGGGAGCCTGTCAGCCAGCACGAGTGAAAACACGGTCTGCTGGGGGCGGCAAGGTCGGGAGCCACGGTTTCAGCCCACGGCGCCGAGGCCGTGCCTTCAGTGGGACTGGACTGACCCTCACCCTCTCTCGGTCTCTCCCCTGCAGCTGTAACGTGATGACGTGTTGAGCTCTGGCCGCGGGCGGCACGTGTGGCCCGGACAGGACGCGGGGCCACCGCGGGGCCTGCCTCTGCCAGTCTTCCCGACCCCTTCCCTCCTTGTGGGTCCCGGGTCACGCCGCCTCTGCTTCAGAACGCGTCAAGGACGGGGGTGAGCGGTGGCTGGGACGCTGCCCTGCCCTCCTCACACACAGACTGGCGCTCTCAGTGCCCAGCACCACTGTTCGTGCTGTCCAGGCCGCTGCCCCCACCGCAGGACCCGCCAGGCAGCTGGATGCAGAGGGCCCGGCCCCGTCTAGCCAGCAGAGGAAGGTGTCCCTGCCCCATCGGGGAGGTGGGAGATGGGGCGGGATGCTGCCCCACCAGCAGCCTCCGCCCGGGGCGCCCTCGGCCCTCCGCTTGGCTCTGTCTCCCTGCACCTGGCAGGGCCTCAGGCTGCCCCAGCTCGGGGGTCGTGGGCAGCTGCTACTCGGTGCCAAACCCCTTGGGGCACAGAGCCATATACCTCGATGTCGGCCCCGCCCACCCTCGACCTCCACCCTGCTCTCCTCGTCAGGAAAAGCCGCACTTTACCCCACACCTGTCTACCCCCTCTCTCCAGCCAGGAGTAGCCTCGGGGGTGGGGTCGAGGGGACAGGTGACCCCCCGCCCCCCCGCCCCCTTGGTACCAAGGCACCGAGGGGGCTGGCTCCAGTCCGTTCCCCTGACCCCGTGGGTCATATTTCTGTTGAAGCTCCCCAGCAAGATGGTTTGGGGGCCCGGTCCTTCTCTTTCCCAGCTTTCCTCATTTTATTTATGTTTCTGTTTACAAATTGGAGTGGGGTCCTCCATGGGGCCAGGGCAGTGCTCCCCAACCCCCGGGTGTCACCAGGAGAGGGTTTTGGCTCGAGCCCGTCTGCAGAGTTGGCCTCGACCTTCCCTCACCCCACCAAGGACCACACTGTGAAGTGATAACTGCCTTGAATCCCTTGCTGTTTTATTTATTAAACTTGATTTGAAGCCCATGGGTGCCTTGTGCTGTTGGGAGGAGGTGCTGGGGACCATGGGTCGTTTGGCGGGCCCTGTGCTGGCAGCAGTCAGGCTGTGGGGGGCCGGTCCACCATGAGGGCCAAGGCCACAGAAAAGCCCCAGGTCCCCGGGGAAGAGGCCCAGGGTGAGAGCTGGAGGGTAGTGGGAGAGGCTGGGCAGGTCAGGGATGGCTGGCTTCATTCTGGGTCTGGAGTCCCTGGGGGAGTAAGCAGGGGCTTAAGACCACTGTTCATAGTTGCCTGTGGTGACTGCAGAGGGGAGGGGGCTGGAGTCAGAGTCAGGTGGGGTGCCTTACTGGGAGGGGGGGCGGGAGACAGCGGGGAGGGGGGCAGCCTGGCTGGGACGGGGGTGGAGTCCAAGAGAGGACGAATCAGGTACCAGGTATGTTGGGAGGGTGGGGGGAGTCAGGGTCTCAGCATCTGGGGTTTATTCCTGCAGGGTTGGTTGTCCAGTGTTGGAAGCCAGGGCACAGGGGCCAGGGCACTAGAGGGACTTGAGAATGATTTTGATTGAGGCGTTTTCGTGTAGTTACATTTTCCTGAGTGCTTTAGAGAAGTTGCTCTGCTGTCTTCTGGTTGGCTCTGTTTACAACAAGAAATCTGCTTATCTTAGTTTTTTTACCCAGCTTTTAAGATTTTTATCTTTTTATTTATTTTTTGCTTCCCGGTATTCAATAACATGCCTTTTGTTTCTTTGTTTCTCCTTTCTGGAGAATTAGAGGTTAGAAGTATCTTTAAAAAAAAAAAAAATTTTTTTTTAATGTTTGTTTATTTTTGAGAGAGAGACAGTGAGAGCCAGGGAGGGGCAGAGAGAGAGAGAGAGAGAGAGAGAGAGACACAGAATCCGAAGCAGGCTCCAGGCTCCGAGCTGTCAGCACAGAGCCCGGCACAGAGCCCAAACCCACGAACCGTGAGATCGTGACCTGAGCCGGAGTCGGACACCCAACCAACTGAGCCGCCCAGGCCCTGGGGTGTCACTCACCTGTTTGTTCTTTTGGTCATTCCTGTATGGTCAGCGCTAAATTATATTTTGGGTAAAGAAATGAGTAAGATGTTTCTCATCTCAGGGTGCTTATGTCTACACAAGGGAAGAGACCTGCAGATACACCTGTAATTGCAGCATTCTGACACGGCTCTCTAATCCTGGTGCAGTGGATCCTAAAATGTTTGGCTTTTCTGGGGAGATTAGTGAAGGCTTCACAGATAAGTGTGTGATTGTACTGAAACCTAAAACTGGACTTTCTTGCTGGTTCTGAGCAGCTTGATGAGGGTGTCCCTTGGTGTGTGTGTGCAGTGTGGCCTTCCCGGCTTCCTTCCCTCTGTGCATTGAAGGCGCCTCCAAGTCTGTGGTTTGATGGCTCGTTTCTGTTAGTGCTGAGTGGTATTCCAGCCTCTGCGTGGACCACGTCTGGCATCCCCTCCTGCTGAAGGCTGTCTTGGTCGCATCCGGTTTGGGCACTTCTGGATGCAGCTGCTGCAAAATCCGTGTGCACGTTTGTTTTCAAGCACACGTTTTCGACTCGTTTGGGTAAATCAAATGGCAAGAGCGTGTCCAGTTGTGTGAGAAATCCCCAGCTGTGCCACACCGTCCCCAGCCCTCGGTGTCTGCATTCCAGGCTTTGGAGACGGGTGTCGTGGGAGCTCGTTGTTCTGCGTGGCCTTTGAAGGTGGGTGTCTGTCCCTGTGCTCACTCCTCACTGGACTCTGGGTTTCCGGGCGGGCTCCTTGTCTGTCACTGTGAGGCGCTGTGCTCAGTGTCTGTGGGTGGCAGCTTTGCTGGCCTGACCAGGCCCTGATTTCTCCGTGTTTGAAGTACTTCCTAGCTGTGTTTTATTTTTGCTGGATACAGGATTCTGGGTTGATTTATTTTCTTTCAGCATTTTATTTTATTTTTTTAATTTTTATTTTTTAAATTTTTTTTTTCAACGTTTATTTATTTTTGGGACAGAGAGAGACAGAGCATGAACGGGGGAGGGGCAGAGAGAGAGGGAGACACAGAATCGGAAACAGGCTCCAGGCTCTGAGCCATCAGCCCAGAGCCTGACGCGGGGCTCGAACTCCCGGACCGCGAGATCGTGACCTGGCTGAAGTCGGACGCTTAACCGACTGCGCCACCCAGGTGCCCCATCTTTCAGCATTTTAAATATGGTCCATTTACCCCTGGTTTCTGTTGCTTCAGATGAAAAACTCCAGTGTTTCCCCAGGTAGAGCCTGTCTCTTTCCTCTGACGGTGATTTTTGTTTCGTATGTGGCGCCCCCAGTCTGACTGGGGTGCACGGAGGTGTGGCTTTTATGCGGAGCTGTTTGGGCACGCTGGTTAGTGACTTTCCTAAGTTTGGGGACGTCTTGGCCATTGTCTCTCCTGACATCTCTGCTGCCCCCCAGTGTCCGGCCACACATGAGACCGCTGGGTGCTCCCTGCCCCGCAGGCCTCCGCACGTGTCTCGCCTCCGCACGTGTCTCCTTCCGTCCTGCGGACCCCCAGCTGCTACGCGCACTGCGTGTGGCCCGTCCCCCAGCGTTGTCTCGCTCACACCTCGTATGTTTTGGTCCCGGTATGTGTACTTGGGTTTTTCCATTTCTCTACTGAAATTCCCCATTTTCTACCTTCTCCTGTCGAAACTTTAACTTTTTTATGATAGTCACCTGGGATCTTTGCTGTTTCAGCCTCTGGGTCGTTTCTGGATGCACTTTCCTCTGGGTTGGGGGTCCCCCTTTCTCCAGCCCTGCCTGTTGTTTGTAAATGAGTCCTATTCCTAGTGTTGATCTGGACACACAGAGGCCCCTGCCAGTCTTCCCTGTGACCGTGGCACTGCTCAGCATGCCCTGTTTGTGGTGGCAGCTGTCCTCCTCCTGCCTTCCTCAGCTTTGAGACGGTAGCACCTCTCAGGGCTGGAAGTTGTGCTCTTGGGACGGTCCAGCGGTGTGGGCAGCGCTCAGGCCGGGCATCACCGGTGCGGTGTTCTGCTTCCTGGACGCTCATCCTTAGGTGCGCTTTCCTCCCTGGTGCCTGCGGTGGCACCAGAAACTGCAGGGAACCGGGCCTTGTGTCTGTGCTCCCTCCCCCAGTAGCGCCAGCAGAAGCCCTTGAATAGTATGTCCTCTAGTGTATTGTAACTGAACTAGTGACCGGCCAGGCCTGTGTCAGCTGCTCACCCGCGGAGGCAGAAGCGGCCTCCCAGGCAGGGTCTGGCGGTCGGTCTGGGTGGAGGGGTGACAGCAGCAGGGAGCACGTGGGGGCAGGAGCGGCAGCTCAGTCCGGAGGGGTGCTAAGGCTGAAGGGCCCTGGAGTGGGAGTCACCCTGATAACCCCAGGCTGTGGGCCCTCAGTCATTCGTTATTGGGTAAGCATTGATTGGGGGCCTGCTGTGTGCCGGCCCCTGCCCCTGGTGCTCAGGGCTGGGGAGGAGAGGATGGTACGCAGACACAGATAGTGCCAGAGCTCAAGGGGCTGCTGGACACGGAGGTGCGTGTGTGTCTGGGGGGGGGGGGGGGTGACTGTGCAGTCAGGGTGGTCTGCCTGAGGTGGCAGCCTAACCTGGGATTCAGAATTCACCGCTGCTGGATTCTAACTTGAAGGGGACTCCAAGTACCTGCCTCCCCACTGCTGTTTGATTAACCCTCCGGGGTGGTTCCTAGTGAGTCAGGTGTTCCTGGTGAAGTACTTCAGTGCCACCTCAGGGCTTAGGTGGGCAGACATGCTCACGGACCGGCCTGTCCCAGCTCCCCAGGTGTACGGCTCTGGGACCCTTAGCAGGGGGTAAGCCCCAGTTCTGGAAGAACTCCCAGTACGGCCTGAGCCTCTGAGAGAAGTGTAGAAAGACCTGGGAGCGATGGCGGCACTCAGGTGGCACCCACTGTGTGGGCGGCACCTTTCTGCCCACCCCCCGGGCATCACGCCCTCAACTTCATCACCTGGAGCCCATGAGGTTGATGAGAACTGACCGCCACTCCTTGGTAGACCATAAGGGACCAAGGGGTTGGTGTGGTCTCTAGGGGACATAGGCAAGTCCCTGGCACCTGCAGGTGGGGAGAAGCCTTCCAGGGCTGGCTCCCAGCCCAGGTTCTGTCCCCAGAGCAGGCCTCACTAGCCTCGGATTCTCTCCGAGAAGGATGTAAGACGGATTCCAAGTGCAAAGCCTCCTTGAAGTGTGAAGGAACCCAGCTAGCAGACCCCATTCCTAACCTTAATCCTAATCCTTACTGCCCACATTAGATTTTAATCCTGACCGTATCCAGGTGTTTTAAGGACAGGGTGGGATTGAGGTCAGCGGGGAGGGCTGATGGCTCATCAGAGAACAGGCCATACTTCTTCCTACCCCTGGCCTCTGCCCGAAGGAGCCTCCCCTAGAGACTGCTTGGGTCCCACTCGCAGCCCCGGCCCAGGTCACCCCCAGGACCACACTCCCATTGGCACGCTCCCCCCAGCGAGTAGTAGGCGCTCAGTAAGAACCCCGCATTTCCTGGACTCTGGTATAGCATTGCCCTTCGTCTACCTTAACTGAACATGTCTGGGCAGTCACCCTGAGGTTAAAGTGAGTTAAATACAGCAATGAGGAGGCTAGCTAGCATTTATGGAACATTTTGCTGGGCATCGCAGATGCTGATCGCGTGTAAGTCAGGTAATTTGCACAAAAACCGTGATTCATTAGGCATTGCCTGAATGAGTGAACTAATGAAAGACGGGAGCTGGAGCCCAGGACCTGCGTTACCCCGGGGCGCCCCCCCCCCCCGCCCCAAGTGGCAGCAGGAAAAGCCAGTGAGCAGGGCCGGAGCCTACCTGGGGGGGGGGGGGGCGGGCACACCTGCTCCAGGAGCGCTGGATCCAGCCGAGCCTGAAACAGGACCCTTGGGACAGCCCCACCCCGGCCCAGACACTGGAAAATCCCTCTGGGCAAGTAAATATGATCTCCCCACCCCCACCCCCACCACCGGAAGAAGTCTAGGGGCGAGGGAGGAAGCTGGATTTTTTTTTTTCTTTAGGATGTGCCCATCACTCCCGCCCCCAACAACAAATGCGGTTGGAACGAGGGGAAGCCATACTGGGGACATGCCTATCACACTGTCTTTCCGGCACACCACAGACGGAAAATCCGGGTCCAGAAGTTTCCATGCTAGCCTTTGCCAGGTCCTGGGAGTGGGCTGAGTTATTTTGAGTGAGTGTGTGTGGGGAGTGTCTCTGCCGGCCCCTCAGAAGAGGGAAGTTGTCCCAGGGCGCAGAGGAGCTGGCGTTCAGACACCCGCCCCCAACCCTAATAGCAAAGGAGCTCCAGGTCTGCTGCACACTGCCCCTCTTCCCCAAGGTCCCCGGCTCCCTCCTGGGTCCCCCGCACCCTGTAAGTGCCTGTGCCTGGTCACCCTCCCAGGGAGCAGGGTCAGTGGGACTCTGAGTTTAAGCCCCAGCCGCCTTTGGATCAGGGGCTCCCTGTCTTTCTTTGGGTCTGGCTCCCTTCATCTCTAAAAAGGGTTGAGACTCCCTCGCTAATGCTCTGTCTCTCAAAAATGAATAAATGTTAAAAAAATTTTTTGAAGAGTTGGGAAACATCCTGTTTTAGGGTTGTTGGAGGGGCTTGGAGGGTGAATGTGTTTGAGAAGTCAAGGGAGCAGACCCTGGGGCCAGGCCCCCTGGGTTCGACTCTCCCCCACCTCCCCCTTTACACTGTGTGACCCTGAGTGACAGAACCTCGTGTTTGTGTCATGTTTCCTGCCATGTCAAAGCAGGGCTCTCACCAAGGCTTCTCAGATGGTTTCAGCCCAAAGGATCTAGTGATGGCCCCTTGGACCTCAGTTTCCCTAGCTTAGATGCTCTTGACTCCTGGGCGCCTCCCAGCTCAGGGCTCCCTGGGACCTAGTGGGGGCACGGGGCACAGAACCTAACCAGCTTGTGAGCGAGTTCCTACGTCTACCTCCTGCCACCTCCGTTTCCTCCTCTGTAAAGTGGGGACAGCGCCAACAGCCTCGACAGTGGGTGCTGAGGGGCCTGACCTGAAACGCCACGCATCACCGGAATGCCAGGGCTTCCAGCATTAGGAGGAGAGAAAAAAAAAACCCGCGATTAAGCCATGACACCCCATCGGTTTTCATACTTTTTAGGCACTTCCTGACTCAGACGTACTAAGATGTGCGCAGCGCGAGCGCCGCCCCCCCAGTGAAACCGATGTTCAGAGAGGGGCCTGGCCCCTCGCCCGCTCCCTCCCTCCCTCGCTGGTTCGCTGGTTCCTTCCTTCCTTCTCGCCACCCGGCCCTTCCCCGACTCCGCCGGCCCAGTCTGAGGGTGACTCTGGGCCTCGGTCCCTCAGCCTCCCGGCCAGGGCGCGGACGACCCCTCCCCACCCTCCAGACCCGGGCTGGGGTCTCCCGCCCCCACGCGCAGGAACTCTCCAGCCGGCCCCTCCCTGCCCGCCGCGGCCGGACTCTGCCCCCGCCCCGCCCCGCCCCGCCCTCCCGCCGCTCCCCTGCCCTCAGCTGCCCTCCCCTGCACGCCCCGCCCCGCCCCGCCCCTGCTGGACCCAGCTCGGCGCCCACGTGACCCCGCTGCCAGGTCGGGGCGCGACGGGACGCGCTGGGACCGGCGTCGGGGGGCGCGGGCGCGGCCCGGGGCGGGGGCGGCATGGAGCGGAGGTGGGTCTTCGTGCTGCTCGACGTGCTGTGCGTGCTGGTCGGTAAGAGCCGCGGGGCCCCGCGCGTGGCGGGGCGGACCCCTTCCCCGGCGGTGCGCGCCCAGGCGCCCCGAGGGCTGGTTTGTAGCGGGGGTGGAGTGGGGTGGGGGCCGCAGGCGGGGGAGCTCTGGGGTGACCTCGGCGCCCACATCGGCCTGCGTGCCCCCCCACCCCCTCGGCCGTCCCGTGTCGCGGAGGGTTTGCGTCCCCCGGCCGGGGCGGTGACTCACGCGGGCGGCGGTCCAGGTTCTGGGCGGCCAGGGGCGCGGCCGGGGGCGGGGCACCGCCGGGAGGACCTCCACCCCCACTCCCGGGATCGGCGTTCCCCACGGGCACACTCAGCCGCTCGGTGGGATTCGAACCCCCTTCCCAGGCGGGGTGTGTGGGGAGGGGGTGCACAGGTGGAGAGAAAGGCTGGGCCCCGGGCTACGGGTGGACCCGTCGCCTCCGGCGGCGCAGACCAAACCTGTCGGGCGGGTTTGCGGGCCAGGCTGGGGGAGGGGGTGGCCCGAGGCCGCCCCCCTCCCCGCCCCTCCCCCAGGGTCCCGGGAACAAAGGCTGAGTGTTTGCTCCGGGGCGGTGCGGACAATGGCCCCGGAATTCTACCCCCCGGCGCGGGGAGGGGCCCCCCTCGGGCCCAAGTCGCACCCCCCACCCCCTCCTTGTGGGGTTCCTGCACCTCCGCCGGGACGGAGGTCGCTGAAGGGCGGAGGGGTAATGCCCTGAAGGATCGCGCGCCAGCCCCAACCCTCACCCTAACCCTAAGCTCTTTGGAGTGGGCCAGGTGGTAACGGGAAGAGGTCCACAGGGGGGACTAGCCATCCGCTAGCCCTAGCCATCATTTATTGAGCACCTGTTATTTACATTTAAACATCCGTGTGGCACTTATGTATCCCAGGCGCTAAGTGACATGCAAATAATTAAGTCTTTTCCACGGAACAGTCTAAGGGAGGTGCTGTTTCAGCCCAGAGAGGTTCAGGCACCTGCTGCAGGCAAGTGTTGCTTCTTTGTGCCAGGCGCTCGAGGCCCAGGCAGACCCTGCTACCATTCTTGAAGCTTCGCGATATAAGAAGTTGGGTTTCATTGGGTGACGAGGACCCTGATGAAAAAATGGGGGGCGGGGATGATGTAAAGGCAGGGAGGTTCTGGAAGTGTCTGCCATGAGGGTGTGAACCAGAGTTTCCCAGGCAGGGAAAGGCCCCCCAGTTCAGTGCTTTGAGCTCTGCTTCCTGAATCCACAGCTCTGCTTCCAGCTGAGGGTGATGAGCCTCCCTCCAGTGGAAGGGGCTGGGACTGGGGCTGGGGGACAGGAGGCGGAGGCTAACCTTGCCGGGCGAGGCCCCTTGCGCCAGCCCCTGCCCTGGTTGGGTTGCAGGGATGGGGCTTGACTTGGTGGCTCAGCATATTCTAGGCCCCGCCTCCCCACTCCTCCCCAACTTTGGGGGTCTCCTGCCTGGCTTCTCTGCCTCTACCCTTGCCCTACCTCACAGCAGCCTGAGGGAACCCGTCGAACGCATGCTCTGCTCCTTTGCTCCAAGCTCTCTGGTGTCTCCCACCTCACTCACAGCAAGATTCCCGTTCTTACAGTACCCTCCAGTCCCAGTGTTCCAGCCGTCCAGGCAGGGTCCTTTGCTGTTCTCTGGGACTGCCTTTCCCTCTGCCTGGAGCTCTTCCCCAGATCTGCCCTGAACTTCCTCAGCTCCCTTGATCCACCTTCTTTTCTGTGTGGCCTCCCCGATTCCAGTCACGTTGGCCCATGATTCTTTATCCCTAACACTCGGCTCCATGGGCAGACCTCTGTGTTTCCCTTGACTAAATTCGGTGTCTTAGGAGGAGGAGTTGGCCTTGTATTCATGCCAAAGAAGAGTCACACCCTTTTACACTTGTCACCTGCCCTGCTGGGGGGCAAAGGGCACCCTGCCTTCGTTTGTCACCCTTGGCTCAGCGGGGTCCTGGGACCCCAGTACTACAGCAATGCCTTTCATTATTCTGCCAGAACTTGTGGCTCCTGAATATGTCTTTGGACTGAGGCGTCGAGGCCCTTGGCCGGCTCAGGGTTAAAGGCAGGAATGCAGGTGTCTCAGCTCTGGCCCTTTCTGTGGTGCGTTCCTGGTCTCTCTGGCCTGCCTTACAGTGAGGGGCAGGGAGGGCCTCTCTTCTTTTAAAAGATGCTTATTAAAACACCTGCCTAGGCCAAGCCCTGGGCAGGCTCCGGGGACCGCCTTGAACATGGTGGGCCCCCCTCAGGTGTCCGTCAAGCCCTTTGGGTGGGGCTGACAATCAAGTATCACACTATGTTGCAGAAGTGCATACAGGCCCAGAGACGTGGAGAACAGAATTTCTGTTCTGTGAAAGGGGCGCCAGTGTGGGCAGTCAGGAAGGGTGGACGGAGCTCAGGGAAGGTAGCTTGGTTGCATGGGAAGGTAGCTCGGGGACGGAGCTCGGTTGCATGCTTATGGAGTTTGCTCAGGGAGGAGAAAGGAGGCTGGATGGGAGTGAGTGAGGGGGGAGGTGGGGTGGGGGCTGTACAATGGGCCCGGGGAGGATTTTGGTGTTTATCTGAGGACGATGGGGAACCATGAGGGGGTTTTAATGAGGGAGCAGACTCCCGTTCGCCATGGGGAAAGCTCCTTCTCGCCTCGGGTTGACGCGGGGGTGAGGAAACCAGGGAGGGAAGGCCGAGGCAGGTGGCCAAGTGCCCGACAGAAGCTGGCATTTGTGGCCCCCGGGCTTGGCTGGTGGGACCACACAGCATGGGGAGAACCGTGTGGCCACTGGCTTCTCTCCCCTGCCCCCAGCCTCTCTGCCTTTTGCCATCCTGACGCTTGTGAACGCACCATATAAGCGAGGGTTCTACTGTGGAGATGACTCCATCCGGTACCCCTACCGTCCAGACACCATCACCCACGGGCTCATGGCTGGGGTCACCATCACAGCCACCATCATCCTCGTAAGGCAGGAGAGGTTGGAGGGTGGTAGGTTGGGTGCTGGGGGTGGGGCCAAGTTTTGCCCTGAATGGTATGTGGGGAAGGGGGCCCCCCCCTTTGGAGTTCCCAGAATCCCAGCAGACTCAGGGAGGCCAGGCACCCCGAAGCCCTTTCTGTGGGGAGTCCGAGGCCCAGCGAGCCAGGGCTTGGTGGAGACCCTCACAGTTGCCTCCCCAGCCCAGCCATGAGTGCCCTCAGTGGCTCCCTGTGCAGGTCTCTGCCGGGGAGGCCTACCTGGTATACACAGACCGCCTCTATTCCCGCTCCGACTTCAACAACTACGTGGCGGCCGTCTACAAGGTGTTGGGGACGTTCCTGTTTGGGGCTGCGGTGAGTCAGTCGCTCACCGACCTGGCCAAGTACATGATCGGCCGTCTGCGGCCCAACTTCCTGGCGGTGTGTGACCCTGACTGGAGCCGCGTCAACTGCTCCGTGTACGTGCAGGTGGAGAAGGTGTGCAGGGGAAGCCCCGCCAACGTCACCGAGTCCAGGTGGGTGCTGGACCGGCCGCCTTCACTCGGGGCGATGCTGGGGACTCTAAGCCACGGCTGTCCCCACCCCTGGGGGAGGAGTCGGGGCTAGAGCAGGACCCCCAGGCGCTGGATGTGGAAGGGTGAGCTTCCTGGAGGGTAAGGTGGGGTGAGGCCGGGTGGGGCCCGTGGGCCTGGGTTGGGGAGGTGTGTGGATGTGAGGTGGGGCCGGGATGCGGGGTCCTGAGCAGAACAGCCCCCCAAACCTCAGGCCCCACTGTCCGGCTTCTGCTCTGTGCTCTCACATTCTCTGATAAACTTCTCAATTAATTGGCATCTATTTTCCTGTTTAAAATTTTGAAATAAAATTCACATCCCTAAAAATCAAGAATTTAACTATTTTAATACATGCAATTCATTGATTCTTAGTACATTCACAGTGTCGTGCCACCATCCCCACTCTCGTATTCCAGAATATGTTTATCATCCCAAGAAAGAAACTCTGTGTCTATTAGTTATGAGGCCCCCGGCACTGCCTCCTCCCTGAGCCCCTGGCACTCACGAACCCCCTTCCTGTGGGTGGGCGTGCCTCTTCTGACGCTTCACGCACGTGGGGTCACACACCGTGCAGCCTTTTGTCTGGCCTCTCCCGTGTCTGTGCTCACATGTGAGGTGTGTGCGTTTCTGCCTCACTTCTTTCGGGGTTCTTGTTCTGTGCGTTATCTTTGTGATTGTGATGTGTTCTTGACACGTGTGCCTTGATCACTGTGTAACGTCCTTTGTGTCTGCGAACGGTTTTTTTTCTTTTCTTTTCATCGTCTGTTTTGTCCCATAGCAGCGTGGCCACTCGGGCTGTCTTTTGGTTGCTGTCTGAATGGAATGCTTTTCCCACGTTTGTACTTTCCGCCTGTTTGTGCGTCTGAAGGTATACGGCATATGCAAAGTTACGTCACTTTGTAAGTTTGTTTTGCAACCTCCGCCTTTTAATTGGAGAGGTTAGTACATTTATATTTAATGTAATCCCCCATAAGAAAGAGCTTCTGGTGTTTTGCTATTTGTTTTCTACATATTCTTTTTTCCTGGCTTTAGAATTTCTTCATTACTGCCTTCTTTTATGTTAGTTACTGACTGTGCAGAAAGTTTGTGGCTATGTAGCTCTGCCCCCCCTTATGAGATTTTCACAAATTATATTCTATACATTGTGTGTTCATCAACTCAGATTTATAATTACTGTTTTACTCAGGTTTTTGAAAAATGAGGCATAATTGACATAATTCATATGATGCGATGTTTGTTTTAGGTGCGCAACATGGTTCAGCATTTGTATTTACCTTGAAATGATCACCACAATAAATCTAGCTAACACCCATCTGTATGTGCAGTTAAAAAATTATTTTTTTAAATTTTTGTGTATTCAAAACAAATTTTTTTTAACGTTTACTGATTTTTATGAGACAGAGAGAGACAGAGCATGAACAAGAGAGGGTCAGTGAGAGAGGGAGACACAGAATCTGAAACAGGCTCCAGGCTCTGAGCTGTCAGCACAGAGCCCGATGTGGGGCTCGAACCCACGATCCGTGATATCATGACCTGAGCTGAAGTCGGACGCTTAACCGACTGAACCACCCAGGCGCCCCAATTTATTTATTTTTGAGAGAAAGAGAGAGAGAGCACACAAGTGGCGGGAGGGGTAGAGACTGAGGGAGACACAGACTCTGAAGCAGGTTCCGGGCTCTCAGCTGTCAGCACGGAGCCCAGCACTGGGCTTGAACTCACACACTGCGAGATCATGACCTGAACCAAAGTCAGATGCTTAACCAAGTGAGCCACGCAGGCATCCCATAAAATTGTTAGAAAAAAATCAGGAATTACGAGCTCAAGTACATAAATACTGATGGTTGTATTGTGTAACTACCTTGACTCGTGTATCTCAGATCTTTGTGTGAGCCTCAGCTAACTGTCTAGCACCCTTCATTTCTCCTGGAAAGACTCCCTTTTGGAATTTCTTATAGGGCGGGTGTTTCAGTAATGAATTCTCTCAGTTTGTGTTTATCTGGGAATGTCTGAATTTCTCCTTCATTTTTAGGGGGTGATTTTGCCAGACCTAGAATTCTTGGTTATTTTGAAAGTATCACCTCACTGCCTCTGGCTTCCATGGCTTCTGACAAGAAACTGGCTGCTAATCGTACTGAGGACCCTCGTACCACAGCGGTCTCTTCTCTTGCCGTGTGCACGGTTCTTGCTGACTGTCCTTGGCAGTTTGATTACGCTGTGTCTCTGAGCTTCTCCCGTTCGAGTTCTCAAGCTTCTTAGATGTGTAGATTCGTGTCTTTGATCCGGCTTGGGCAGTGTTCAGCCATTATGTCTTCAAATACTCTTTCTGCCCCTGTCTGTCTCTCCTCCCTTCTTTGGGCTCCCCCGTGTGTGTGGGCATCCCTGGTGCCTACCTCTTTTTCTCCCTTCTTACTCTGTGCCCCTCCAGTTGAATTGTCTCAGTTGACCTGTGTCCATGCTCACGGTTCTTTCTGCCCATTCAGACCTGCTGGTGATTTTTCATTTCAGATACTACTTACTGTTTTCAGCTCCAGAATTTCTGTTTGGTTCCTTTGGATAACTTCTGTCTCTTTGCTGATATTCTCTGTTTAGTGAGACATTGTTTCCCTCTTTGAACAGATTTTAAATGGCCAGAGAAAAGTCTTTGTCCAGTAAGTCTAGCACCTGGGCATCCTGGGGACAGCTTCTATTAACAGATTTCTTTTCACCCTGTGTATCGGCCACACTTTTCCCCCTGTGTGCTTTGTGACTATTTGGTTGAGAACTGGGCATCTTTAATGTTGTCATGTAGCAACTCTGGGAATATCTTGTGCTCTCCCACCCAGCGATTATTGTTGCTCTTTGTTGCAGTTGTCGGTCGGTTGGTTAGCGACCTTTTGACCTAATTTTGTAAATTCTGTACTCTTTGTCATGTGTGGCCATGAAGTTCTTTCTGTTACCTGCACGATCAGCTAGTACTTGGACAGAGATTTCCTTAAACATCTGGCACTGGGAGAAAGACCTCTCTCTGAGTTTGCCGATGGGCTGTGTGTGCTGTGTCGGGGCCTGCCTTCCGAGCTCAGGCAGGCTTCCTGTTTGCGCAGCACCTGAAGGTCAGCCAGAGGTGAGAGCCAAGGGCTCCTTTCCTGAGCTTCCTGGTGGGTCCCTGTGCCTCGGCTGCCATGCATTGCCCTGGGCAGCAGTGACCGACATTTGCTGTAAAGGCTTCAGAGCAATTCCCCAGGTAGCTGCGTCGGCCACAGGAGAGTGGCGTAGCTCTGCAGATCCACCAGATGGGTCCAGACAATCACAAATCCGTGCAAAGAGGTCTGTTTTGCTAGTCCTGGTGGTGGCCACTGCCAGTGTGATTCCGTTCGTACGAGTGTTTCCATTGTGTTTATGGAGGGCTGGACCTTTGGAGTTCCTTAATCTGCCATTCTCTTGTCCACTGGTGTCCTTTTTGCTAAACCTTGAGCTTAATTCCTGCATCAAGAACCACAGATGGGAAATGACCCCCAAACTGTGGTGTTATCTGTTTGTCTGCCCTGGTTCTGAGTCTGTGGCCTACGGTATCCTTGTTAAAGACTGTGAGCCCCAGTTGGAGACTTTGTTTTGTGTGGTCAGGAAATGAAAAGGGGCCACGTTTCCCCATAAAACCCTCCCTATGCTGGGTCCCAGACTGTGGGATACACAGGGGGCTGGGGGCCAGGGGCCCGGGGACTTCGAAGGCAGAGATGTCAGTGAGCTTCCCGGTCTCTGAGCCTGGGCCCTGGGCTCTGTTCCCTGTGCAGCCCCTCCTGACACCTGTGCTCTCCTTTCTTAGACTGTCTTTCTATTCTGGACACTCCTCCTTTGGGATGTACTGCATGATGTTCTTGGCGGTGAGTCTGTTTCCCAGGATTGGCTTGTGGGACTCGGCCTCAGTTTCTCCTTCTGCAAAAGGGGGAAGGGGAGGTGGTGATGGGTCGAGGTGACTGGTTTGTTTCTTAGAAACTGGAGGCTCCCGGCCTTCTGGCTTTGTGTTCCTGGCCTCCACTCCCGTCTGCGCCCTGGGTGTGGGGTGAGCCCAGCGGGCTCCTGGGCTGATGGCTGCCCTCCGGCCCCCAGCTCTACGTGCAGGCACGGCTTTGCTGGAAGTGGGCGCGGCTTCTGCGGCCCACAGTGCAGTTTTTCCTGCTGGCCTTTGCTCTCTACGTCGGCTACACCCGCGTGTCTGACCACAAGCACCACTGGAGTGATGTCCTTGTTGGCCTCCTGCAGGGGGCACTGGTGGCCGGCCTCACGGTGAGCTCCTGGGTCAGGAGACCCACCCTGGGTGGGGGGATCCTCTTGTCCTCCCCACTCCACTCTTCCCCTCAGAGCCCATCCCTCACCCCCCATGACCTTCCCGTTCCCCTGCCCCCATCAGCCCTTGTCTTGTCTCCTAGGTTCGCTACGTCTCGGATTTCTTTAAGTCCCGGCCCCCACAGCGCTGCCTGGAGGAGGAGGAGCTGGGACGGAAGCCCAGCCTGTCACTGACGCTGACCCTGGGTGAAGCTGACCGCAACCACTATGGGTACCCGGTCTCCTCCTCTTGAGGCGGGGTCCTTCTGTGCATCTGCGTGTTCATGGTCCTGGCAGGGACCTCCGCTAGCCTGGTGGTGAGGGCTCCTCCGCTAGCCTGGTGGTGAGGGTGCCCTGTGCTGGCCGCTGGTGGGCGTTCCACTAACCCTGCCTGCTGTGCACTGGACCAGGGGTCTGGGGGTGCACAGGGCAGCCCCAGTGTTTAAAAGAGGGACTTTGTCCTCTTTTCTCCCTTTTGTTGATTAGAGGGGGACCAAGAGACCCAGCTAGATGCTGTTTTTGTAAAGTGTAATGTATATGTGGACTTTGAGTAAAATAGAGTGTTTGCTCGACAACTGATGATAGCCTCTATTCCTTATGGCCATTCTGAGCACTGTTCGTACAGCAGAGGGGGAGACACTTCCTTGCTTGGGGCTCAGCTGAGCTCAGGAGTCAAAGTGGCTGGTGGCAATGTTGCCCTTTGGAGATGCGGGAAGAGTGGTGCACTCTTTCCCTGGCCTCACCCTGTGTATCTCTTCATCTGGCTGTCGATTCATAATTATCACACCCTTTAATAAACTGGTAAACCTAAGTGTTCCCTGATTTCTGTGAGCCACTCCAGCAAATAGAGACCCTAAGGAGGAGGTCATTGGGACCTTCCGGTCTAGTCAGTGGGTTAGAAGCACAGGTAACAGCCTGGGGCTTGTGACTGGCATCTGAAGTGGGGGGGGGGTGGGACCGAGTCCTTAACCTGTAGAACCTGATGCTGTCTTGAGGTAGAAGGTGTCAGAATTGAGTTCTTGGATACCCCAGTGGTGTCCAAGAATTGCTTTGTGGTGTTTTTTTTTTTGTTTTTTTTTTTTTTGTTTTTTTTTTTTTTGAGGAGGGGCACTTCCTGGATGTTGAAATTGGGTCCAGAAACTGAAAGAATTGTCTATGAATCCATTTAGTCAAGAAGACAAATGAAAGTAACAGCCAGGCCTTTACTGGCTTCCTCTGGTCCTATCAGCAAGGGGAAAGCTGGAGAATGCACCAGCTGCCCGGTGCACTTTCCCCATGGCACGGCGCTTGGGTCAGGGGTCGGGTGCAGCAGCACGAGGCTCCTGCAGGTGTCTGGGCCCAGGCGGAGGGCTAGGACTGGGGAAACCCCAAGTGCCGAGTCAGTGGAGAAAGGTGTCTTCATGGCTCTCTCCCCTCACAATAGGGAGGCCTCTACTGAAAGCACCCCTCCCCCATCCTGCTCCCCCAATAGAGGTCCTCAAATGGAAACTCCTGGGAAGAAATTCACATATGGCTAAGGTATAGTCAGAGGGGCCGGAATCTGCAGAGCTGTACCCCAGGCCTCCTATGGTGGAGCCTGAAAGGTCACACATGGGGCATGGGCCTGGCACTGGGCTCCTTATCCCCCTTTCTGCTTGGTGATCCCCTCCAACTGACTGGGACCCTGCCCTTAAATCTTCCCATCTCGGAAGTCCCCACCTTTAACCGACATACCTGGGGTTCCTGGGGCTCCGAGTCTGCCCACATCCTGCGTTCCTGGAGGGCTCACAAAGCTGCAGCTCCTTTGTCCTGACTCTTGCCCTGTGGTCACTCACCTGGGGCTTCGGAACCAGCTCCTACTCGGTCCGGGAATGGCGACTCCCCACCATTCACCAAAGTGAAATAGACGTAAAATAGATGGAGACTAACCGCGAGAAGTGCATGCTTTTAAAAAGGAGACATGATCAAAATCTTAGTGTAGGGAAGGCTTTTGTAATTGGGGAAAACAGAAAATGAAGTTGAGGCAAACCTGGGGCCTGGGCCAGAGCAGTGGCTCAAGCGGCACGCACCGCGAGTGGCGGATCCTGCGTGCGTCCAAGAGGCTGGCGCCTTCAAATGATGCAGAGCATCCAGAGCTCACCTTTTCAGTGGCATTGTCAGCAGTGAGTTTGACTTTTTTTTAATGTTTTAAATGTTTATTTTTGACAGAGAGAGAGAGAGAGAGAGAGAGAGACAGAGCGTGAGCGTGGGAGGGGCAGAGAGAGAGGGAGACACAGAATCCCAAGCAGGCTCCAGGCTCCCAGCTGTCAGCACAGAGCCCGATGCGGGACTTGAACCCACAGACTGCGAGATCACGACCTGAGCCGAAGTCGGACGCTCAACCAACTGAGCCACCCAGGTGACCCGTGAGTTTGACTTTTGTACTGAACAAGTGCAGGGGCACTGGGGGCTCAGTCAGTTAAGCGTCTGACTTTGGTTCAGGTCATGGTCTCAGGGTTCGTGGGTTGGGAGCCTTGTGTTGGGCTCTGTGCTGACAGTTTGGAGCCTGGAGCCTGCTTCAGATTCTGCGTCTTCCTCTCTCTGCCCCTGCCCCCCCCCTCGTTCTCTCCCTCAAAAATGAGAAGAAACATTAAAAAACATTAAATATTTGCAAAATGGGTGACTTACTGTTAACTGTTAATGTTTTATTTGCCCATAGAAGATGTCTTTATGCCACACGCCTCTTGAGGTGTTCTGGCCAGGCCTCAGGGGGATAATGTAGCACCTGGGGGCACAGATGCAGCCTTGAAGCCCCGGATGGAGACCATCTCTCTGGCCTCCGTGACCTTGCCCTTGGTGCTATGGGAGACAGGCAGGAGGGTGGCCTGGATGCCACAGAATGCCAGCGTGCTGGATGTCAGGAACTTGCTGGAGGCGTCAGGAAAACCACCATGAAACTGCCCCGGGGCGTGGGGAGCTGAGGCATCACAGGACACCAGTAGAGGGCAGTGATGGAGCCCCGGGCCCAGAGCCGAGGCATTCCAGGACACAGTAGAGGACAATGACGGAGCCCTTGCTGCACAGGAGGAGGACATACCCAGGCTCGGACTGTGTCTGTGTCAGGGAACGGGGCGAGGTTCCCAGCCGGAGCCCACAGGGAGCTGGGGCTCAGGGAGCCACCCTCTCTTCCCTGGTGCAGTGACCCTGAAGACCAAGGCCACAGTGATGGTTTGGGCCATAACAGTGGAAAACAGCCACAGTAAAAAACCACTCCAAATGCGGTTTGCTGGAGCATGTGGGTGGCTGTGTCGGGACGGCCAATGAATTGTAAGGTGGGGGAGTTGAGCAGGATGTAGCTGAGGGCCCTGTTGCTGGCTTTGAGTGGGAGAGTGCCTCGGTGCTTCCTGAAGACCCCAGGACCACAGCCGTGAAAATAGAGTGCTATATTGCCCAGACCTGTGTCCAGAGTCCTCAAAAGGCATAAAAGTCACAGTCTGCTTACTGTTTGAGTAACCACCACCCGGACACTTGGCATGCTGGTATGCATCAATGAGAAAGCAGAGATACAGTTTCTTGGGCCCAGTGGTTCTTACAGGTTAGGAAAGTTAGGACATATTGGTACACCAGGCAGAGACACAGGCAAGCTCTCACACACATAATTGTAGGGTTATCCTTATAGTTTCATGGAAAAAACAGTAGTTTCTCTTCTTTTTACAAAGGGGATTTTTCTGTTGATTCTTTGAAACTCCTAAATTCTTAGCCATGGAAGTATCATTTCTCATGGCCTGTTTCTCAATGCTCAATATTTCCCCCACTTTCTGATGTTAATTGTCTTTTGAAAAACCCTTCCTAACTGACTATTAGAAGATATGCAGGAATTTTTTTTTTAACGTTTTTTATGCGCAAGATGCTAGTGTGGTTTTGTAGGAGATCATGTCTCCTTTGGTATAGGTGCATACTGAATTAATTAGGAGTGAAATCTTGTGATGTCTATAACCTACAATCTTTCACAGTAGAAGATGTCAAGCAAAACATGGCAAATTTATAATAATTGCAAAGTCTGGTGTTTTGTGTGTAGGTATTCATTATGTCACTCTCTGTAGTATATTTTGAGAATTTTCATATTCAAAAAAGGAAAATTCTGCTCAAGTGAATTTTCCTAAGTCAACAGTATCCATTCATTTCCCAATATGAGTCCCTCTTTTTAAGCTGCAACAACATAAAATCCTAATTGAAAAAACAAGATTATTATAATTCTTAGTGTTGGTGGTTACCACCCTGATATAAGAGGGCAGTTTTTCCCCACTCATTAGTAGCAGTGGTGACACATCTATGCTCTTATCACTCTGAACACTTGGATTTAGACGGAGAGGGCAGGAGATATGGAGCTGTGACTAAAAAAACTATAATCCTCTTTCAACGCATTTTCAGCACCTGGACAGCTCCTAGGGCTTCTCTACCAGCCCATGGACTCCTTCTGTGTCAGAGACATAAACACGCTCCCCGGTTTTCTGTTAGCCTTATTTTTTAACAGTTGAGACTTGTAGAATGAAGTGGCCCAGTTTATATACTTAATAGCCCAATTTTGGGTGAATCCAGGACTTTGGATGGGAATCTCCAATCGATAAAAGGCCAGAATTGCTGACCACAGGCAGCTGCTCTGTACAGGCACACAGCTCTTTCCTCTCATGTCTCACTCCTAGCTGCCAGAGGAGCTTCTCCCTCTCACAGCGTCAGAGACAAATAGCCACGCCACATTTAGCTGCGATGTAGCAGCAACAGCAGCAACTCCAAGGCCAGAGCCGCATCCCTGAGGCCACCTGGTTCAGACCTGGGAACTGACCCTTGACCCTCTGCAGAAGACTAGGGTTAGGGTTAAGGTTAGGGTTAGGATTAGGGTTAGGTCCCAGGAGACTCCAGGCGCTGAACCCACAGCAGTGCAGTTGTCTCCCCTAAGGGCTGAGTGGAGTGCACAAGGGAGGGTGCCGGTCAGGATTAGTCTTTGGGTTCCAAGGCCAGACAAGTGCATGGGGCCACTGGTCGGGTAGGGCCTCAGGAATCCTCTCGGGCAGCTGTAGCCGGGCCTTGGAAAACCACATGGTGTTTCCAGGTTCTATGTGGAGGGATCCTGCACCGCTTCTTGACCCTGCGTGTGGTGTTGTCAGACTTTGGTATTGGGTCCCCATGGGGAGATAGCCTTAGCTAGTGTTATGGTTTAGTCCACGGACGTCGCCAGTGCTGAAAGCAACTCCAGTTTCGTGATCTCCCTCGAGGGCTGAAGTGAGGGCCCATGCGACGGTGCGGCTGCTGAAGTGTAAGTTTAGGGTTGTAACCCGTGATCTCCCTCGAGGGGTGAATTGTAGGGTTGGAGAGAGGGTTAGGTTTCGGTTGAGGGTTCTGGTTAGGGGTAGGTCAGGGTTAGGGATAGGTCCCAGGAGGCTCCAGGCGCTGAGCCCACAGCAGTGCAGTTGTCTCCCCGAAGGGCTGAGTTGAGGGCACAAGGGAGGGTGGCGGGTCAGGATTAGTCTTTGGCTTCCAAGGCCACACAACTCTATGGGCTACTGGTCGGGTAGACCTCAGGAATCCTCTTTGGGCAGCTGCAGCCGGGCCTTGGAAATCACATTGGTGATGTTTCAGGTCTATGTCGAGTTGATCCTGCACCGCTTCTGGACCCAGGCGCGTGGTGTTGTCAGACTTTGGTATTGGGTCCCCATGGGAGAGAGCCTTAGTTAAGGTTAGGGTTCCGTCCAGGGATGTCGCCAGGGCTGAAGCGACACCAGTGTTGTGAATTCCATGGAGGGCTGAAGTGAGGGCACATACTTGGCTGTGGGTGTGGTTGTAGACGTAGTGAGATAGATATGGTTAGGTTTATGGTGAGGGTTATGGTTAGGGTTATGGGTTCGGGTTAGGGTTACATCCCAGGAGGCTCCAGGT